>NC_090451.1:594462585-595064936 GCF_031143425.1 Pleurodeles waltl
ATATAAACAATTCCCTCGAAGGCATGAAGAGGTGAAAGTACCTAATGTGAACACCTACAATTTGTTTATCTTTGCCGCTTGATATTGACGCCTTAGCACGGTGGCACTGACAACTCAAAACTAAAACATGGGCCTAACTAAAAACATGGTAGTCACTAGGTGACGGGGGCACGAGTCTGCAAGCCAAAGGCTAAGCTAACTCCTGTTTCTAATTAAAACAAACTAGGATTCACTACTGGTACAGGTAATCATGCGTCAGGACTGGTGTAAGTGATGTTGGTTTACTCGTGTTGCCTCGTCATGGAACTGTATCTGCATGTTAGGTGGAATGTCATGTGCCCTATTATGATTTAGTTGGCTGGCCGTTGTTTAGTTTTTCTTGCACTGCTCTCTGTGATGGTCAGTGGATGTCTCATGTGTGCTCTGTAGCCCACTGTAGCTGTGCATGAATGTATGATGTGATGTGGTGTATCTGTGTATAGTGACTGCAGATATTCCTCTGGGATTTGGTACATGTAGTGACATGGCTGTTCTCCAGACATGGATTCTATACATCAGATGGCACCTGTAAGGGACTGCCACATGTTGTGACTTCATCAGAGATTGTATCCATTATGGCATATATGTACAGAGGGGCAGCTAAGCATGTGATTGGAATGGCAGGTGCTGTGTCATCTGTGAATAGAGTTGACTTTGCTTGTATGGGACTTGACTTATCGACATGGACTGTTCGTGTGTTGAATCCAAACATGCATGATATGTTGTGATCAGTGAACTGCTTTTCCTAAAGGTGATAGGAGTATGGAGGGTTATGACCAGGATTAAGACAAAATTTCACCTTTAGCAAGGGCATGATGAGCATGCTGACATAGCTTTATAGGTGAAATAATAGAATGCTCCATTTGTGCTACCTTACATGGATTATGATGTCGGTGAGTGAGATGACATAAAGGAGTGGATAGAAGTAACATGTTGTGCCATTTTGTAGGACATGTGGTTTTCTGTGTGGGATTGCCTAGCCAGGAGATGTATACCTACAGTTTTGCATGTTGTAATGCGTGTATGTGAAGAATGTGATGACCCTCTCTCTCCCTCACTATCTCTTCCTCCCTTTCTCTCTATTTGTGTGCATCAGCATCGGCAGGCGAAGGAGACTGGGCACAGGCGAGTGGGTATGCTGCTGGCCAAGGGACCCGGAGTGCGGATACCACCGACAGCGAGGGACCCAGTGGCCCGAAGGGCGAGGGAAGTACCACATGGGAAACAGGATCATCATCCTCAGAATTCTCCTCCAGTGGACACTCCCTAGTGGTGGCGGACCTATCTTGGACCACCTCATCACAATCTTTGTCCTCCACCCCCTTACTACCACTGCCTTCCCTGTAGCTCCCCATCCAGTTGTCCGTGCCTGCTCACCCAGGGGGGTGGGCGTCTCCTTTGCCGCAGGCACCTCTGCCCCTGTCAGCCCTGATGCCCTCAGTGAGGAGGTGATTGTCCTCCTGAGGTCCATCTCTGTGGGTTAGTCGACCATCGTGAATTCCATCCAGGGACTTTCAACTCAAGTCCAGCAGAGTAGTGTTTTCCTGCATGGCATTCATGGTGCACTGGCTGGCCTACAGAGATCCTTTCATGCTCTGGCCTCCACACTGGTGGCAGCCAGTCCTCCTATGTCTTCCATCCCCCCTCCACCTTCCTCTTCTCAATCCCAAAACCCTCTTCCCCGACTCAGCCAAAGCACACAAACAGACAAACATGCATCCACCTCAACATCGAAGGGTACCGCTGACAAACACAAGCACCACAAGACCCACCACTGACATACACACAAACAACACCCACCTGCAGGCACACAGACAGTCACTACCTGCACTGACTCCCCCACCACCCCCAATATCACAGACACAACATCGGACACACCTGCATACACCACACCAACATTCACCAATCCAGCCACAACTCCTATCCTACCCACAGTCAGCGTAATAGCAGACCATCAGACATCCACCCAGCCACCACAATCACAGACAAGCCGTTCATGCAGCACATCCATGATGCCTGCAGTCACCCCCCAACAGACAGTCACACATCCACCATGGCATCTCTCAGAACCTTCAAACCCCTTCCTTCCCAAGACACATAAAGGCCCACACTCACCCACCCAACAGACACCCAGAACCCACAAGCATACCTTGCACACATGCACCCAAGACATCCACCAAAACTCCTTTTACAACCACTCTCTCTCCATCCACTTCCAAACCCTTTTGCCATGACCGTCCTTGTGTGTCAAAGAAGGCTTTCCTCTCAGAATTTTTCCTTTTCCCTACTCCTCCCCCACCCCGTAATACCTCAAAACGTTCAGTGACCCTCCCCAAATCCAGCCCTTCCACCTCCAAGACCTCCCCTGCCCCACCTGCAAGTACCCATGCCCCTCCCTGCCAAGAAGTCGACCTCTCCCAAGATTTCCCACCCCTCCCCTAAGCCACTACCTAAGCCCCCCCTCCCAAGACCAAAGGTCCCCCTCCCAAACCGAAGACCAAACCCCCCATCTCCCCCCCACAGTCCCTGAGGTGCCTGCCTGCTCCCTTGATGCCCCTACCTGTGGAGGTTACATGGCCGTCAGGAGTCACGTTGGGGCACTTGAAAGTGCCATATGTGCATGTAGCACATATGTGTTCGGACTGGCCTATGGCCTTAATCTACATATTTATGCACAACGTATCAAGCCACTCTGACTTAATACGCCACCAACTTGGCGGTCATGACACTGCCAAACTCGTAATGACACCCTTAAGACTGTAGGGCATGTAATACATTCCAAAATAGGCAGGCCATTTTTATTAGGTCTGCTGTTGGCCAAGACCTTTTAATTTTACAAAACATTTATATATATTATACACACAGGTGCTTTCAGTCAGTTCTCTTCATCCATTGGTCTGTTGTGTCATTCACACTTTGCTTACCTCCACTACAGCATACAGCAAGAGGCAGTGGTTAAGCCTACTTCAGCCACTGGTTAACTTCACTTTGAGTGACTGCATTTTGCTTGTTCACAAGGAGCACATCAACACAAAAGGTACTTTGCTTGAGTGCCAATGTTTATTCTGTAATTAATTATTACTTTAGTGTTGCATTTGTGTATAGAGCCTGATGTGATAGCAGAACCCTTTCTGCCAGCTACTTGCAGCACAGGACACATTCCAGCTTTGTCAGACCCTGTCTTCTGCTAATGATATTGTAATTTCCTTTTGGAGCTGCCTTTTTTATCTGATTGCTGCTATTTTGGAGTAAACCAGATTGTGTCCATTTGAACTGATTCAATATAAAGTAATTCTCCTTTTAGAAAGCATGCAATAAATGCATTAATAACTACACTCCTGTATGTATTTTAATTGAAGTAACGTGATACATGTAAATCAATTTAAACTGTATGTCCCGCTTATATGTCTTTCTAGTTTGCATTCAGTGCTCCTGTATGTGAGCTTGAATAGATAATTAACTATTATATTGCTATTTGAAGCTTTGCTGGTTCCCTATCTGTGCAACCATATCTATCTATCTATCTATCTATCTATCTATCTATCTGTCTGTCTGTCTGTCTGTCTGTCTGTCTGTCTGTCTGTCTGTCTGTCTGTCTGTCTGTCTGTCTGTCTTTCTTTCTATCAATCTATCTTTGCAATTCTGTCTATCTATGTATCTTTGCAAGGATACCTATCTCCCACTTAAGGCCCACTTCAGCCGTTTTCTGACTTCACTGTGAGTTACATGCTTCCCTTTCACAAGGAACACATCCACAAACAAATTGGTTGTCTTTGGTGCCAGGGACTAATATGATAATTTTTGCCTTTTTGGACCAAAAATCTATTATTTCCTTCACTCAATTTTTTTAGTCTGATGAGGGTCCAGCAGCTACGCTGGCAATAACATTTTGCAAAAACTATGACCGAACAAAGCAAGAACTGCCAAAGTCAAAAGGCTGGTGGCCAACACAGGCCTCTTGGCTTTGCCATTTTTAATTAGGTTGTTAGGATTTGACAAGATAGTGGCATTGTTGGTTGTGTGACTGAACAATATTGGCACATCATCCCTGCCTTAGGGTCTTCTTCTGAGACTGCTGTGAACCAACATGAACTAGGTCATGGTGAAGAGAGACCCAATGATGAAGCATGCCACAGGTAATTGCTGAGGGAATGCGTCTTTTTAAGAGATATCTCTTTGGTGATAATACCAAAAATTAGGACTGCATAAATAATAGCTTAATAAACTCAACCTTAGTATAGCATCCTATTGCTTAGTGTGTTATTATACTTGCCTTTGGAGAATACACAGAGACTGCTTTAAAATTACTCTTGTTCAGTTTATCCGTATTAAACCTGAAGGCACAATTTAGTTTCAATTGTTTTCTTCTGCAAACATAACCTCTAAACTGAGAAGCATGGAGGGGGACACACTGCAGACCTATGACTGGGCGCTGGTGCAGAAGGTAAAGAGGGCATTGCTCCAGATTTAGAAGCTGTATGGGACCCCAGGCAAATTATTTATATTGGAAACATGGTACTTCATGGCAGTGCTAGTGCCACTAGAAGCATCTCTGTTGTCTCCTTGATTATTAGTATAATAATGGAGATAACTCCAGAAACTCCTCTAGGCCATGAAAACAAGAATGCATCAAATTCATCTCCCACACACCTATGGGAATGGGGTATCTAAGCAAAAGTAAGGAAGAAGCACATTCTCCACAAAGCAGATATGCCTATCCACGATCTGCCTCATTACTGACGAGTGTTGTAAAAACCACTTGTTCTGAGTAGGAAGTTAGATAAATTGTGCTGAGTTTGTTTTTAACACACTGAATTCAGCATGTTTTACTTTTTTTCCCAGGCATGTTTGCTAATACATTTCACCAGATTTCACCTGCAGAAATCTGTCGGAGGGAAACTGCATGGGGATGATATTTGACGCACAGCTGAGAATTGTGATCTCTCTGCTAGACGTCTAATACAATGGCAGAACCTGTGCAGAGCAGAGGCAGCTGGAGTAGCAAGGCAGCACGAGGTCTCACATAGAGAAAAGAGGAGAGGTTGTAAGAGAGAGAGGTCTCCGGACCCTCAGAGTCATTGGTAGTAACACAGATTGGTGCACAGCCTCACAGGTCAGGGGGCCTGCGTCAGAGGGGCAAACCTGAGCAGAGTAAGAGGCTTCTGGAGGGATATGCTGTTAGCTACTGCGAGTCATTGGAGAAGGGCAGACAAGAGACAAATTAGGTGGTTGCACACTAAAAAAACATGCTATCAAGGTGTGCCAAGTCTTTACCTGTTAGCCTTTTAGCTCCCCATCAGTGCCCTGTTGACCCACTCTAGCACCATAACCTCTATCACGAATCGCACAGTCCAAGCAACCACACCTGGTTTACCAGGTTGACAGCTCCTGCAAGCGCACAATCAAGTGCACCAGCGAAGCCCTCTTTATAAATTAATATACCCTGTTATATGGTGTTCGGAGGTGCCTTATCTTTGTCCTCCTCTCCCTGGAAGCCATGGAGAGACCAAGGAGAAGGCTTGACCGATGTCTCATTTTCCATATGTATGGGATTTGTGCAAGTCGAAGCCCAGACAAGGAGAGGTGACTGGAAGGTTTGTGATAGCAGATGTGATTGTTGAGGTATGCTGGCCAGTGTTATGTAGTGCCTTTAAAATGTGGCTGAGGAGTGTGATTTGTGGTTGTGAATGGGGAGGCAGCGAAGTTCCTTAAGGTGTACTATGGTGTCATTATGGTGCGGGAGGTTTAGAGTGATTTTGGCCGCTGATTTTGAATGGTCTGCAGCCTTCTGGTGAGTTTTTTGTTGATACCGGCATAGATGGTGTTCCCATAGTCCAACTTGGTTATGACCAGGGTATGCATGACTGTTTTCCGGGTGCTGATTTGGAGCCATTTTAACATTTCCTCAGCATCTTCTGGGTATGTATATTTGAGGCCGTGATAGCACTGAATTGAGCGGTCATTTCGGACTTACTGTCGATGATGATTCCGAGGTTCTTAGTGTGGTTGCATGTCGGTTTTCAGTCTTGTCAGTGTTCGTCTTTAGAAAGTTTGTTGTCATCCAGTGGGTGATTTCAGTTATGCAGACATTGAAATTTATCCAAGTACTGTGAGTCTTGTCCGTGATGGAGAGAATGAGTGGCATATCGTCAGTGTAGGAGAGAATGTTGATATTGGGAGAGCAGATGATGCTGGCTAGAAGGATCATGTATGCAGCGAAAACACTGTTGGTCTCAGGAAGGATCTTTGCGGTACTCTGTAGATGAGGTTGTGCATATCAGTGATGTACAGTGACAGGCTTACTTACTGGGTCTAGTTAGGAAGAAGCAGATTCATCAGAGTGCGTGTGTTTGGATTCTGATGTTGGGTAGGAGTTGGATGAGGATGGGACACTGTATCAAATGCTGCGGAGAGCTCTAGGGGATGAGGGCTGCTGTGTCTCCTCTTTCAAGAGTCATACGGATGTCATCCGTGGCAGTAATGAGGGCAGTTTCTGTACTGTAGTTGGGTCTGAAACCAGACTTAATAGTCTTTAGGAGTTGGTTGTCAAAGAGGTATTTGGTTAGGTGTCTGTTGATGATTTTCTCTAAGACCTTAGCTGGGAATGGTAGCAGGGAGATTAGACTGCAATTGGTGAGTGTTAAATGATCTGCAGCGTGTTTCTTCGGCCATGGAAGGAAAATTTTATTTTTCCTAGCAGCTGGGAAGCAGCACCTGGGCTCCATAGGCTTGTTAGTTGTTAGCTGTAGGGTTCTGCCCATCAAATCTGTCCGGATTTATTTATTTTTGACCACCTGGTATGTGACCTTTTTACTGTGGGTGAGCCCTACCACTGGTCACTCATCCACAGAAAATAAATACACCGTGTTAGACTTGGCATCCTTGACATGGTCTCCCCTAACTTTTTGCCTCTGTTTCCCAGGTTGTTGATGTGTGCTGGACTCTATTTTTGTTATTTTTGATACTCTGGGCACTTTACCACTGTTAACCAGTGGTAAAGTGCAAGTGCTCCTGTGTAAAATCAATGTGTAATTGGCTTTTCATGATTGGCATATTTGATTTACTAGTAAGTTCTTAGTAAAGTGCACTAGAAGTGCCCAGGGCATGTAAATCAAATGCAACTAATGAGCCTGCAGCATTGGTTGTGCCACCCACACTAGTAGCCCTATAAACATGGCTCAGACCTGCCACTGCAATGTCTGTGTGTGCAGTTGTAACCTGCCAATTTGACTTGGCAAGTGTACCCAATTGCCAGACCTAAACCTTCCCTTTTTGCCCCATGGGCAGGGTGCAGTGTATGTTAAAGGTCGGACCTGTACTGCTGAGTTTTACACGTCATAACAGTGAAATACTGCTAAATTCGGTTTTCACTGTTGCAATGTCCATCTCTCTCATAGGTTAACATGGGGGCTGCCTTTAAATAACTTTAAAGTGCATATTCCCTGTGGGGGCAGATATAAATGTTGAGGTAGTGTCTCTGAACTCACAATTTAAAAATACATATTTTAGTGAAGTTGTTTTTTAGAGTGTTAGTTGGAAAATGCCACTTTTAGAAAGTGGGTATTTTCTTGCTTTAACCATTCTCCTACTCTGCCTGTTTGTGGATTCCCTGTCTGTGTCAGTTTGACAGTTGGGCTGTTTGTGAATCCCCTCTAGACAGTGAGACAAAGGGAGCTGGGTGTAGCCTGCATATCCTGATGAGCCATCTGTGCTAGAGTGGAGGGAGGAGTGGTCACTTATACCTGAGTGGGCTGTGCTGCCATCTCACAATGCAGTCTACAACCCACTGGTGTGTGTCTGGGGCCTGGCCTGGGTAAGGCAGGATCTTGCAAACAACAGAGACTTCCCTTTGGAGTTTACCAACTTCAAAGGCAGAAAGGGGTATAAGTATTGGACCTAAAATCCCTGAAAAATAGATTACTTCTGGATTCAGGAGGAACCTCGGCCAAGGAGAAGAGCTGAGGAGAAGTGCTACCCCTGCCTGTGCTTTGTTGGGCTATCCTGCAGTTGCTGCTTCTGCCTGTGAAAGGGGACAAAGACTGGACTTTGTTGTGCATTCCTGCTTGAGATGAATCTCCAAGGGCATGGACTGAGCTTGCCTCTTGTTTTGAAGTCTCGGGCCGTCAAAGACTTCCTCTGCCAGCACCTGGATTCTCTGCTAAGACTCCTGCCATACCAAGTGGTGCCCTATCCGGTCCCTGGGCCCTTGAAAGGTGATGTTGGCAGAACAAGAGCTGAAATCCATGCACAGAACGCCCGTTCAGGGAAATTTTCGATGCACCATTTGGAACGCGACTGATAAATGACACGACATCGGCTTTGCAGCTCAAATCGATCCTCCAACTGCATCGCGGCTGGGAGAATGACGCATCGTGGCTGGAGAAACTACGCGCAACACCAGCTTGTAGCTGCTGATAAAGAAGCAAACCCCACGCAGTGTGGTTTTCTAATACCGTGCTACTGGATTTCTCACGCATCGTCCCTGGGTGTCGAAGTCGACCCTGCGCTGATCCGAGGTGCCCGTCTGGAAATCGACGCATCGCTCTCTTGTGAGGGACAAGAACGACACATCGATGACCCTACTGGAGAAGAAATGACTCACGGCCTCCCTTGCGAGGAAGGAATCGACACATCGCTGACTTTTCTGACGCACGCTCACCTGAGCTGCTTTATTGTTTACGCAAACCAGGTACTTTGTGCAAAATCATCGTTTTCATTGTTTTCTACGTATTAAGACTCTTATTCTTTTGAAAATTCAAATTTTAACTTGTGCATGTAGGATTTTTGTTGTTTTGGTCTTGTTTGATTTAGATAAATACTGCCTATTTTTCTAAACTGTTGTTCTGTCCATTTTGTAGTGTTTTACTGTATTACTGTGTGTGTTGGTAGAAATACTTTACATATTGTTCCTGGGTTAAGCCTGCCTGCTCCTGCCAAGTTACCAAGGGGGTGAGTGGGGGTTAACCAGGTGTGTTTTTAATCCTTAGCCCTGACTAGAGTGAGGGTCCTTGCTTGGAAAGAAGGCAACCTGACTGCCAACCAAAGACCCCATTTCTAACATTGGTGATCAGCGGTGAGGATTGGACTTGTATTTGTACTTGACATACAGTGACTAAGTGTACACTACTGTTTTCAGTGCAGACCATTACGTGACCACATAATACTTGTTTTTGTGTTTTGTCTTTTTGGACTTTTTTTTCCTGCTTCCATATTTTAGTGATCTTTTTATTGATTCTTGAACTTGTCATTGGGAACTCTTTCTCTGCCTTGGAACTTTGCACTTTTGATTTGCCATCATGTCTCAATCTGGGGATGCACCAGCTGGAGCTGTTTTTGAGTTAGGGAAACTGGAAAGCTACACAGTTGCTCAACTGAAACAGTTCTGTAAGGATCTTGCCTGTCCCATTAATAGCTCCACCAGGAAGGAGGAGCTGCAAAAGGCATTGAGGGCCTGGGTGACAGCCAAGGAGGCTGGGGATGGGGAAGTGCAGAGTATTCACATAGGGGTAGTGGATGTACCTCTTATGCCTGGGGGAGGGTCTCCAGGGCAGGTAGCAGTGTGTCATCCAATGGTCTAATTCCTGAAGAATTGCAGGACAGCAGGCAGAAAGTGCTCACCAGTAGGAGTTAGAGAAGTGTAGGATGCTTAGAGAGATGGAAGAGAGGAGACTGGCCATTGAAGAGAAGAAGATACTGCTGGACCATGAGCTTAGTTTGAGGAAACTAGATCAGAGGAGCCAATCTAATAGAGATGGTGGAAGCAGTACCTCAGTGCAGCCTGAGAGAAGGGTACACATTCCTAAAGACTTAGTGAAGGACTATGGAGGGTGGATGACATATACTTGTGGTTCAAGGGGTATGAGTCTGCAATCCAAATGAACCTGGTCCCTGAAGCACATTAGGGGGTGGGTCTGTGGAAGCACTTTGAGGTGGAGGGGAGGGACACTGATATCCTTAAGGGATCCTCAGGGACTCACCTACACCATAATGAAGAACACCCTACTCTCAAGATATGCTCTGACTCCTGAGTGGTATAAGGACAAGTTTAGGTTCTACAAAAAGAAAGAGTCTTAAACTTGGTTGGAATGTGTAGATTCCATTTTGCAGGCCACTGGATAGTTGGGTGGAGAGCAGTAAGGTAACAACGTATAAGGGATTTACAATGTAATTGCTTGGGAGCACTTGCACAGTCTTTGTTTTCCAGAGCTGCGCCAGCACCCGACTGACAATGAACTGACTGACCCCAGGAAGCTTGCGCAGGAAGCGGAATGTTGGGAGAGCACCTGGGTCCAGAAGAGGTATGGGGGAGACCACGCCCAGGGTGGACAGGGTCCCTCTCAGAAGAAAGGGGGGTTAAGGGTAAACAGGGGGAGTTCTCTAAAGGGCCCCAATCTAGTCCCCAGGGTAAGGATTCTCAGCCCCCCAGTGAGAAGATGCCATGGTTCTCCAAAGGGAAACCTGTGGATGGGGGTCCCCGCAAGTGTTATTATGCATGTGACCAGGTGGGTCATGTGAAAGGAGATCCCAAATGTCCCAAGGGGACACAGGCACCCACTGGTGCTCAAGCACAGGGTTTGGCCAGTGTAGCACTTGGGGAGAAGTTGGTTACAGGTGGGTGGGAGCCAGCTGAGATAACCCTTGTCTCACTAGGTGACAGTGAGATGGTCCAGAGAACCTTTGTCCCTGAGATCACTAAGAAGTACAAGCAGTGGGTTACCATCAATGGACAGAGGGTGGAGGCTTTGAGAGACACAGGGTCCAGTGTGACTACAGTGAGGAGTCACCTGGTGTCTGAAGAGCAGATAGATCCCCATGTACTTCACTAAGTAGTTGCAGTGGGCAATTCAGAGCTCCTGTGCAGAGTGGTGCAGGTTCCCTTTAAATGGGGGGGAGGGGGTCTCAGGTTCCTTGAAAGTACCTGTGAGTCCAATCATGCCTATAGATTGTTTGCTTGGCAATGACCTGGAGAATTCCCCTTGGAAGGAGGTGGAACACAGGTCACACTTGGAGATGTTGGGTCTGCCTGGGTGGGTGTGGGTGTCTACCCAGTCAAGGGCAGCCCACCAGGGTGGTCAGAAGCCCCAGGAGCCTGAAACAGTAGCCTAGGGGTCCACCAGTAGGAGGAAGGGCAAGGGGCGCAGGAAACCGGCCCAGAAGTTCCCACACTCTGGGAGGAGGCTGGACCTGAGGGTGACACCTCAGAGCCTACAGGGGAACAGGTGGCTGAACTGCGGCAGGTCCCTGAGCTGTCACAGTGGCAGCAGTAAGAGGGCCCCACCAGGGAGGCATTCTGTGAGGCACAGAAAGTATGTCCTACTCTGGAGGGTTTGCGGCACCAGGCTGCAGACCAGGCGGCTGGCAAGGAGCCAGGATCACACCTGACCTATTAGGAAGACGGCCTCCTATATAGTGAGCCTAAGGTAGCTGAGCATGGGCCAGCCCGTGTGCTGGTGGTATTACAGTGCTTCAGAGCCTTCCTACTGGGTCTGGCTCATGATGTGCCTTTAGCTGGATGTTTGGGGCAAGGCAACCTTTGACAGGCTTGTCACTCACTTTTACTGGCCCCAAATGCGCAGGCACTCGGATGCACACTATAGGTTTTGCCAAACTTGTCAAGTAAGTGGCAAGAGTGGGGGGGAAATGCAAGGCTCCCCTCCAACCTTTTCCTGTGGTTAGTACCCCCTTTGAAAGGGTTGGTATTGACATTGTGGGGGCTCTGGATCCCAAGACAGCTATCTGCAACAGGTTTATCCTGGTCTTGGTGGACCATGCCACCAGGTACCCAGAAGCCATTCCTCTGAGGTCAGTCACCTCCCCTGTGGTGGGGGGTGCTTTGATGGGGGTTGTTACCCACATGGGATTCCCCAATGAAGTGGTATCTGATAGGGGTACCAACTTCATATCTACTTATATGAAGTCTCTGCGGAAGGAGTGTGGGGTAACGTATAAGTTCACCACTCCTTACAACCCCCAAAGCAATGGTCTGGTTGAAAGGTTCAACCGCACCTTGAAAGGCATGATCATGGGCCTGTCAGAGCCCTTGAGGCGCAAGTGGGACATCCTCTTGCCATGCCTTCTGTTCGCCTACAGGAAGGTGCCTCAAAAAGGGATTGGATTTAGTCCTTTTGAGCTACTGTATGGCCACCCTGTCAGGGGACCTTTGAGTCTGGTAAAGGAGGGCTTGGAGAAAGCCCCCAGTAAACCTCCCAAGGATGTATTCAGTTACATACTGGCTTTTAAGAACCAGACTGCCCGTTTCATGGCTTTTGCACAAGAGAACCTAGAAGCAAGCCAGGAAGACAGGAAACGCTGGTATGACCAGAATGCCACTCTGGTTGAGTTTCAGCCTGGCCAGAAACCATTCTGTGACTCTGCCTGTTTGTGGATTCCCCTTCTGGGTCAGTTTGACAGTTGGGCTGTTTGTGAGTTCCCTTTAGACCGTGAGACAAAGGGAGCTGGGGTGTCGCCTGCATATCCTGATGAGCCATCTGTGCTAGAGTGGAGGGAGGAGTGGTCACTTACACCTGAATGGGCTGTGCCTGCCCTCTCACAATGCAGTATCCAACTCCCTGGTGTGTGTGTCTGGGGCTTGGCCTGGGAGAGGCAGGATCTTGCAACCAGGAGAGATTTCCCTCTGTAGGTTACCAACTTCAAAGGCAGAAAGGGGTATTACTATTGGACCCAAAACCCCTGAAAATTAGACCACTTCTGGATTCAAGAGGAACCTTTGCCAAGGAGAAGAGCTGAAGAGCTGAGGAGAAGAGATATGATTGTGCTTTGTTGAGCTATCCTGCAGTTGCTGCTTCTGCCTGTGAAAGGGGACAAAGACTGGACTTTGTTGTGCATTTCCGCTTGATAAGAATCTCTAAGGGCTTGAACTGAGCTTTCCTCCTGTTTTGAAGTCACAGGGCCATCAATGACTTCCTCTGCCAGCACCCGGACTCTCTGCTGAGACTCCTGCCCTGCCAAGTGGTTCCCTAACCGGTCCCTGGTTCCTTAAAAGGTTAAGTGGCAGAACAAGAGCTGAAATCCCCACACAGAACGCCGTTCAGGGCAACTTTTGACACACCATCTGCAATGCGGCTGAAAAACAACACGCCGCCGGCTTTGCAGCTGAAATCGTCACTTGACCTGCATTGCGGCTGTGAGGTCGATGCATCGCGGCTGGAGAAACGACACTCGACACCCGCTTGAGGCAGCTGATAACAGCGCAAACCCCAGGCAGCGCTGTTTCCTAACACTGTGTGACTGGATTTCTCACGCATCATCCCTCGGCATCAAAGTCATCCCGACCCTGCGCAGATCCGAAGTGCCTGTCCAGAAATCGACGCATTGCTGTCTTGTGAAGGACAAAAATAGATGCATCGCCGAGTCTACCGGAGAAGAAACGACACACGGCCTCCCTTGCAAGGAAGGAATCTACGCATCGCTGACATTTCTGACGCACGCTCGTCCGTGCTGATTTATTTTTCACGGAAACCAGGTACTTTGTGCAAAATCACCATTTCCATTGTTTTCTATTGAATAAGACTCTTGTTCTTTTGAAAGTTCATATTTTAACTTGTGTATGTTGGATTTTTGTTGTTTTGGTCTTGTTTGATTTAGATAAATATTGCCTATTTTTCTAAACTAGTGTGGTGTCCATTTTGTAGTGTTTCACTGTGCTACTGTGTGTGTTAGTACAAATACTTTACATATTGCTTCTGAGTTAAGCCTGCCTGCTTGTGCCAACCTACCAAGGGGGTGAGTGGGGTTTAACCAGGTGTGTTTTTCCTTTGCCCTGACTAGAGTGAGGGTCCTTGCTTGGACAGGGGGTAACCTGACTGCCAACCAAAGACCTCATTTCTAACACACAGTAAATTGACTGCACGTGTTTTCTGGCAGTGCCTGCCTTTTAAGACAAGGCCGCTGTGACACAGTAAGGGTTAGGGACACCTAGCTGGTTACACCTGAACATGTGTGCACATGCAGCATGTGTGAGACTCCTGTTGTGCACAGCCTGATAACTGTGCACGGGTAACCTGGCACTGAGGGGACTATGAAGAACTAGATATTGTCCTTGGGTAGGCCTCATAATGTTACTGTACACTCATAGGGAAAACCAGTGTGGTTTACTGTCTTGCTACAATGACACTCTATTATACGCCTATCGGAGAGACTGCATTAGAGTTCAGTTTTGCATCCCTTTGACCTACAGAGACAAGTAATGTATTGAACTGGGGTGCAATCTGTATGCTAAAGCTTATGGGTCATCCAGGGTTGTCATATATCTCTGGCTCAGTTCAAGATTGGAGCCCAGACCTTTTATCACCCTGGTGTGACAAGTTATTTACTTTTCTCTGCAGCAGCAGGAATAAAGGACAACCCATACACAGAGAGCAAATAAGAGTGCTTTAGCAGCTCCTGAACAGGTAAAAGACAGGGGGTTATGGGGCCTGCATCCATCAATTAACTGTCACACTGTACCAGGGATGGAACACCTCACGCCTACTGAACAACAGAGGAAGCACAGACAACTTGAGACAACACTGAACGGAACTTCTCTTTGAGGTTTTAGCCAGAAAGGCCCTGGCAGTGATGTCAGCGAGGGGCAAGCTGAAGACCCCTGAGGAGATGTGACTAGCGACTCTTTGGTGATGTCATTTTGAGTTATCTCAGCATGCTGTGCAGGAGAGTTGGAACAAGGACGGAAAAGTGCTGTGGAGGAGCGATGTTACATTCCCCCGAAGGAGAGAGAAAAACTCTGGGCCCCCAACAGCCACCAAAAGGAAGGGAGAGTGCTGCTGCACTCTCCCCAGCAGTGGTAGGCCTACCATCCTTCCCTGTCCATGTCTTGTAGAGCGGATGGCCACCACCATCACCAGCACCCTGCCCGCAGGCAGGGGAGAACAAAGCTTGTGGCTCCCAATGCAATAGGGAGAGAGCCTGCCACCTCGGAGCCAGCAGGGCAGCCAGTGTTTGGTTGCCTCAACAGTTTGCAGCAACAGGGGGTGCCTGATGGGTCCAGGCAGCCCCAAGGACCAAAAACAAAGAAGGGAGAAAGTGAGTCATGCGGCACAAAGCTGTGCAGCACATTCAAAACAAATAGCTGGAACTACTGATTCAAACAAGCGACTGGAGTCACTCTTTAGGCATGTACGGCCTCCTGAGATGGATTATCCCATAATGCCCTGTGGGGCTAGTGTTTTGACCTAAAGTCTCGAGGAAGTGGTGACCCCGGGATGGCAGGGGCACCACTAACGCCCAAGAACATGCCGGGGGGCTGCAGGAGTGCAGCAGTGCCCCGAAAGGAATTTAATAAAGATTATAATTCTAAGTTTGGAGGGTCTAGAAAAGAATGCGCAAAGCAGAATTCCCTTTCTTTTTTCAAGTACTTGCCTGGCTGAAATTCGTCAGCTGGGAGTGCAATGCTTCCTAGGGCTTGTTCTGTGGATGCATTTATTGTGGCCTTAAGTTTGTAAAAGAGAGATATAGACATATAATACATGTTGTATTATGCTTTATTTAAAGATGGTTGTCAGAATGATCTAAAGTTCTTTATTGAAACGTGTTTTTCATGACAGTTTGGAACTGCTTTCCTTCAAAGTATCGAGCACCATGAATCTGAGCAATGCTTTATTTAAAGAGTCAGAAATGCTTTACTTAAATGGTTATAAATGCTGACCATAACTTATATTCCTAAGAGGATGCAGTGTTTTATTAATGATGTTATGTGCACCTTATTGCAATGCCTGGTTATTGAAAATAAGTGCAGATAGGGATGTTATGCTTCATTGTTTTTAACGCATGGACATCATGCTTTATTTCTGATAATGTGGGCATCTGTTTGTAATGCTTGACTGTTCTTAATAATTGCAGAGGGTTTATGGATACTGACTCAGTGATGGAATGAAGTATTACCATAACATGTGATTCCAATCTTAAAATAAGACAACGGGGGGCGTGGCCAAGATGGCAGCGTGAGCAGACGCGTTTGTCCAAGGTCCGCCGCCCAGGGGGCCTGGAGGTAGCGGCGGGCTCCGAAGAGCGGGGCGCCCCGAGGAGCTCGGAGACACCCGCTGCGGCGAGAGGTGGAGTCGTGGAGCCGCGCTGCCTGGGCCCACGCTGGGACCCGGTGAGCGCAGCGCGCTGAGGACCGGGCAACGTGGTGGGCCCTGGGCCCGGCAGCCCTGCGGCCGCGGGTGCAGTTGTGGCAGGAGCCCCAGGTGGGGCTGGCGTGAAATCGCGCAGTGAGCTGCGACGAGGGCCCGGCGCGGAGTGGTGCGCCGGTGGGCTTCCGGGGCAGACACGCCCGCTTTGCTTGGCCCGCTGGGCAGACAAAGGCGAGGCGGTGGACAAGCCGGGGTGCTCCCAGGGTACCCCGGCTCTGGAGAGAGGAGGCCTGGGGTGGCGCGATGGCGCTGGGCCACTGATCGGCGGTGCGATCGGCCCGCAGTGGCCCCAACAGGTGCTATGAAATAGCTGGGTGGCGTGTAGCTATTCAGAGTCTAGGAGCGAAAGGGCAGCATTGGCTGGTGAAGTACAAGGCCTGGTGAGGCCTGGTACCCTGAAGATACCGCGACGGGCCCTGGCTGGGTGATTGCGCGGTCGCGGCAGTGAAGCAGGAGTGATGACGGCCTCCAAGTCTAAGCGGGAGCGGTCAGTTAGAGAAATGCTGGCTGGGGCACGACCGGTGCCGGGTGGAGCTGCTGAACGGCCACCAGCAATGACGTCCCCAGAGATACGTGGGGAGATGGAGGAGGAGGAGGGGGCCCCAGTTACGAAGGGCTTTCTTACCTCCATGTTCGACTCACTCCGGAGCGATATACAGTAACTCCGCAGGGACATCTCTCAGGAGGTGAAGGAGCTGCGAGGGGAGGTTACGTCCCTGGGAGAGCGGGTTGCACA
Source organism: Pleurodeles waltl (assembly GCF_031143425.1). Classification (NCBI taxonomy): domain Eukaryota; kingdom Metazoa; phylum Chordata; class Amphibia; order Caudata; family Salamandridae; genus Pleurodeles; species Pleurodeles waltl. The sequence continues at coordinate 594,479,512 of NC_090451.1, forward strand.
GATGGAGGATGGTGAGATATCCTGTGGTGAGGAAGTGGCGGATCTGCAACAGGAGTTTGTCCGTCTTAGGGAGCAGCAGGACCTTCTTCAGATAGCGGTGGAAGACTTGGAGAATCGCTCAAGAAGGCATAATATTCGCATCAGAGGAGTGCCGGCTGGGGCAGAGAAGGAGGGCATTGGAGACTTTGTGGTGGCACTGTTTCGCTCGATACTTGGACTGGAAGAGACCCGGGGGATCACGTTAGATAGTGCTCATTGAGTGGGCCGTGCTGGTGGGGCCGGAGAATGGCCGCCTTAAAGAAAGCACATTGCAGAGGGCTCGCAATCTTCCACAGGTCCACTTCAGAGGGCATGCGCTCCAACTATTCCAGGACCTCTCGGTTCGGACTTTACAGCGGCGGCGAGAATTTAAGCCCACTACAGAGCATCTGCAAGCACATGATGTGTCTTACTCTTGGGGTCATCCGTTCCACCTTGTCTTCCGATGGGAGGATCAGCTTCGACAGGTGAAGTCGCTATCGGAGGCAAATCGGATTTTGCACCTGGAGGGTGACAGACAGGATCCGGGTGCAAATGTCCGCTTGGCTGACAAAGATCGCCTGCGCTGGCGGCGGAAGGAGAGATGGAGGAAGCAGCTGCGACCTACGGCTTTGGAACAGATGTCGGAACGGCAGTCGGCGTTGAGCACCGTGGCTGCTGGGACAAGTGCTTAAGGGAGAGGCGGCCGGGGAGAGTTGGTCTGATGGGGGGTCGCATTACTTAAGGCCTTGTGGCCGTGTAAGAGGGGCCCGGGCGGTGGAGTCATTGGACTTGGTTTGGCGAACTTGGGAGGTTCTGCAGCCCTGTCCAGACTTTGCCTCTGTGGAGATGCGTGTAAGAGGATTTGTTTGCTGTAAGCACCTGTTGTGCATAATAGTTTTCTGTTGGTGTGCTTCCCTGAGATCCTAGTCATTGAGTGGCTTAGCGATATGGCCCTGTTGTTCGGAAGGGTCAAGGTGCTGTCCTGGGCTATGGTTCCCCTGCGGGGCTCCTCCTTTTCTGAGCGCTCTTCCCTTTCTGTTGCATGACTATTAAGTGTATAAGCTTGAATGTCCGCGGGCTTAACAGTCCGACTAAGAGGCTGTCGATCTTGTCAGGCCTTGAGAGGTCTGGGAGCCACATCTGTTTGTTACAGGAGACACACTTGCTACTCAGCAGGAAGCCTTCCTGAGACAGGCTGTCTCCCCAATCCTACATACGCCGGATGGCGCCATCTTGGTGGGGGGGGATTTTAACTTGGTGATGGATAATGAGCTGGATCGCTCCGGTCACCGTTTTGGGCAGACAGGGCGTTGACAGTGGCAGGGCGTCAGTGGCTGGCTGAGTATGGTCTAGAGGATGTGTGGAGGAAGGTGCACCCCACGCTTAGGGATTATTCCTTTTACTCAGCGGCGACCAAGACATATGCACGGCTCGAAATTTTTCTGGTGTCACAGGAGTTCCTTTCCCGAGTTAGAGAGGCGACGATTGAGCCTCGGGTCTTGTCATACCATGCTCCTATTACTGTTGAGATCATTATGGATGTGAGCTGGGTGGGTGCCTCGGACTGGCGCTTTCGAGACTCGTTGCTTCAGAATAGGGCAACGGTGGAGTCGGTCCAGCGTGCAATCACGGACTACCTTCATTTTAATGATGACGGGAACACTTGTTTGGGGACGCTCTGGGAGGCCTTGAAGGCGGTGGTGAGTGGGCAGGTGATATTGCTGTCCGCTAGAGATAATAAAGCAAGGAAAGAGAAGAGGGCAGAGCTGGAGCAAAGGGTGGCGGCACTGGAGCGCTCCCATAAGTCCACTGGAGCACCCAGAATCTGGAGGGAGCTAGAGAAGGTGCAGCAACAATTGAAACGGCTAGACTGGGAAAGGGTGGAGTATGCGATAGCGCGTCTTAAGCACAAATACTATATTGGGTGCAACAGGTGTGGGAAGCTCTTGGTGCACCGGTTGCTAGCGCAGCGTGCAGTGTCGACGATAAAGTTGGTCCGTTTCTCCTCCGGAACGGAAGTGAGAACGAGTGATCGGATTGCAGAGGCGTTTGCGGAGTTTTACCGGGGGCTGTATACGGCGGATGATCGGAGCGATGTGGCTCTAGATACATTTCTGGACGGCATAGCAATAAACCCTCTTGGGGAGCGGGAGGGGTCTTTATTGGACCAGCTGGTAAGGGCAGAAGAGGTCATTTCGGCGATCTCACGCCTAAAAGAGGGGAAGTCCCCTGGCCCGATGGTTTTACAGCACTCTTTTACAAGACCTTCTGTGCGGAACTTGTGGCGCTTTTACTGCTTTAATTCCTTCCGGGCGTCGGGAGCCCTAACGCCCAGTATGCTCGATGCTACCATTGCAGTTATACATAAGCCAGGGAAGGACCCAGAGGAGTGCGCTTCATGTAGGCCGATTTCGCTCCTGAATGTAGATGCTAAACTGTTTACAGGCATACTTGCCCACCGCCTTAATTTCTATATGCCGGGTCTTGTGGACCCGGATCAGGCAGGCTTTATACCGCACCACCAGTGCAGTGATAATACGAAGCGGCTGCTTCATTTGCTAGATAAAACGGATCATTCTCACCAGGAGGCACTCTTCCTTTCTATTGACGCGGAGAAGGCGTTTGATAGGGTTCATTGCCCGTATCTTTTTAGAGTGCAGGAGCGGTTTGGACTGGGCCCAGGCTTTATGACGTGGATTCGTTGTATCTACCAATCCCCCAGGGCTGCGGTCCGAGTCAATGGAACGCTCTCCTTGCCGTTCCCAATTAGGCGAGGGACGAGACAGGGGTGCCCGCTCTCTCCTCTCTTGTTTGCGCTATACATGGAGCCCATGGCGCAGCGCCTGCGAGATAGCTCTTTAGACACTGGCATAAAGTTCGGAGGCGATCACCATCTCATTACCTTATATGAAGATGATGTGATCCTCACCTTGGCGGAGCCGGCGACATCGCTGCTTGCACTTATGGAGATACTTGATGAGTTTGGTCGGGTCTCAGGATTCCGGGTGAATATGCAGAAGTCCCAGGTCCTTAGTCGATTCATAAGCCCGGAGCATGAAGAGGTTCTGAGGGCCCGATACCCCTTTCTCTGGTCGTCCTCGCGGCTTTCCTACTTGGGGGCTGATCTGGCGCCTTCTGCTGTAAAGACGGCGAGTTTGAACTATACGAAGTTAATTCGTGAAGTGAAGAGAGACCTGGAGGATTGGGGGAGACTCAGACTGTCCTGGCTGGGTAAAGTGGTGGCGGTAAAAATGACAGTCTTGCCGCGTATATTGTATGTGTTCCAGGCGCTTCCCCTGACCCCACCGCCCCGGACGATAGTGACTCTTCAAGCAGCGGTTATGATATTTATCTGGGAGGGTCGTCCGGCGCGTCTCCCGCGATGGGTCCTGTATCGCTCTAAGGTGGAAGAGGGCTGGTGGTTCCCTGACTTCTGCAATATTATCAGGCGACAGTTGCGTTTTCTTTTAGAGTGGAGTCGCCCACTTACTGAGAAACATTGGTGCTTTATGGACGAGGCGGTAGCGGGCTCTCATATATGGAAGGAGCCCTGGCTCCGGCATTGGCACAGGGCGGGGGGACTCTATTCTTCCCCGATTATGGGAGCGACATTACGCATATGGGATGCGGTGGCGGGCCAGTTGGGGTTGACGATGTTTCCGTCTCCGATGACTCCCATAGGTGAAAATCATGACTTTGAACCGGGGCTAGGTCAAGGGTTTGCAACGTTGGCATGAGGGAGGCTGTAAGAGGGTGGGGAGCATTTGTGATGAGCAGGGGCTGATTACCTTCGATCAGATCAGAGAGACATATGGCTTGACAGAGGCCGATAGGTTGATGTACTATCAGATCCGGCACTGGGCCCTGCTGCCGGCTAATAGGGCATTAATAGATAGGCCATTAACACCATTTGAGAAATGGCTCCTGATGAAGAAGTTTGATAAACGAGTAATTTCAGAGCTTTATAGGCTTTTGCAGGGGGAGGGGCGCCCGCCTAAATCTAAGGGACAGTTGAGATGGGAGAAGGAGTTGGAAAGGGAGCTTTCTGATGAAGAGTGGGACAGTATCTTTTATAGAATACATCCTACGGCCTATAATGCGGCAGGGACGGAGACAGCATACAAGGAGGCCTCCTACTGGTACTACACCCCAGCAAGGATGCACACATGGGACCCCACTAGATCTAACCTCTGTTGGAGGGGCTGTGGGGGGGGGGGTACACTTGTGCATTTATTGTGGCATTGCCCCAAGCTCCATAGATTTTGGGAGAGTATGGCAGATGGCCTTGGCCCTTAATGCGGCGCTGCAGCTGATCCTAGCCTTGTGGGGCACAGACAGAGTACCGACATATGTGTCTTGGCTGCAGAAACTGTGGTTTATTCTGGCGATGGAGAATCTTACTCAGGCCTCTCAGCAGCGGATAGGTGACCTGACCACCTTGTGGAGGCCGTTCCTTCAGATTTTATCCACAGAATTTACTGAGTTGACATGCCCTGCTTACCTGCGAGTATTGGGGCTGACCTGAACCCTTGGGTGTGTGCCTCTCTGGCGGGATCCTGCTGAGAATGGGGGCAATGTGGGGGGGGGGGGCGGGGTGGGGGAACAGAGAGATGAAAGGACAGGGTCCTTCAAGGGAAGCACTGTTAATGTTTTATTTGTTATTTGCATGCTATGTATTACAATGCATGAGGCTTGCTTCGCAATGCAATAGACCTTTGCGCAGGGCCCAACTGTTCTTCGGGTGGCAAGAAGGAGACCAATGGGGGTTCCCTTTTGATATGGCCATACGGGGGATGGTTTTATGGGGGCCGACTGAGAGCTTTGAATAAGAGGTGCTGCATTGTGTTTATCATATTACAGTGTGTTGTACTTCAATGTTGCTATGTTTAAATCAATAAACAGATTTGATCCATAAAATAAAACAACATTGATCTAATGCAAACTGACACCTCCAGATATGGTTAAATGGTCTGTGAATTTTGGGGTCATGACCGTTTAGGGGATAAATGTAATGTTGCCAAAGGTATTCACACCAGCCTTATGTATATTTGTAAATTACTGTGTAGTGGTGTGTGTATAATAAATGTAGTTTTACTTTTCTAAAGGAAAAACACAGACAGAACAGTTATTTATTGAGTGTTATTAATGTGTGCCAGCGAACTGTGATTACTACCCCACACCACCTGCTTAGAGTAGGCCTTGGACTGCTTTGCTTCACTACCCTGAGAGAGTCAAGTGCTACAATCGGCTGTTTGGTTCCCAGTGGAAGGAAAATGTGGGTGTATTACTTGTGCAGACCACACAACTAATGGCCCGTTTCCTCACAGTGGTGCACACTTGGGATCAAGCTGGCCCCCTCTACTGGTAGACAGTGGTGGGGTCCCTGCGAGTTCAATTGGTTCCTTTTTTTCTTTTAAACATTTCTTTATTGGCATTTCATATCTTATCACAGTCAGGTCCATTTTAACATATGATTAAAATACAAATAGATGAAAATAAAACAACAATAACAAATAGTTAGCACTCAAGTGAAAAACACAGATACATTGAGGCCAAAGCAATATTTTAGATCAATATAGGAAAGTATGAGCTAGTATGGCATTAATCAGCCTTGCTATTTGTTAAGTATCTCTCTATGTACAATACTAGAAGCATAACACATTCTCTATTGTGTGAGTCCACTATTGATCAGGTCCATTTTAAGGTATTGTTGAAGTACAAATAAAACAACAATCGCAAATGGTTAACATTCAAGTGCCGAGCAAGGATATATTGAGAAAATCACAACATTTTAGAGTAACATGGGAAGTATAAGCTCTAGTTTAACATTAATCAACACTGCTATCCCTTCATATATAATACTAGAATGGTAGCAGCATTTCTATTGTGTGGTTTCAGTAGGTAAGCAAGGAATACCTTTGAAACTATTTTAGGTCAATCAGATATGCTACCCAGTGCTCTCCTGTGTGCCTCCCAACTCACCGGTCTACCGGATACAGCACAAGATCTATCCTATCAAATCAAATTAACACCTAGATGTGGAGGGGAGTGGGTAGAGGGGCTAACAAGACATTATAATGCTTTAGAGTTCTTGAAGGTGGAAGAAAGGCTTATAGGTATCCTCAAAAAAGTATATTTGAACTTGACTTTTATATACGAGTCTTTCATAGGTGACCAAATGGTATAGCTCAAAAAGCCAATCTTGATGTGTGGGTGATTGTGAGGAACGCCAGTGCCACAGAATACCTATCTTGGCCACCATTAAGGTTGTCGATATCCATCTGTGCCTGTGGAAAGTTGCATCATCTGCAAAATCATGTAGTAGGGCCAATTTAGGAACGATTTTAAAGGGTGTAGAGCTATTGTTGTGGAATGTTCGCCAGATTGAGTACCAGTAAGAAGGCCATGGTGTGGCAGACCATATTATAAGGTAGAGACCACAACCATCAACATTACAACGCCAGCAAATGCTGTTTAGAATCATGTGGGCCCTATGCAATTTATGGGGGGACCAACATCAATTATGTAGTATCTTGAAGTAGAAGTATTTCAATTGTGCTTCTTGAAGTGAGTGGTCATTATTTCCCATGATCTCTTTCCAGTCTCCGTCCGGTGAGGCAGCTCCTAACTTTTCCTGCCAGTGGGTTTTAGAGGACCTTAGCGTAATAGAGGAATAGACTATATCAATAAGGATTCTATATAGGTTTGATACCATATCCCTAGAGAGTCCCCAGTTTCTGACATGTCCCAATATGGGTGATTCTGGGAGGTATATATGGTTTCTTCAAAGTCTACTGAGTTGGCAATGTCCAGTTGACCAATACCACCACTGCTGGGGTAAAGAAAACTCTGATTGAAGCATTGCGTAAGTACAGAAGGTGTCTCCGCCAAGGAGATCTCCAATTGTCATGATCCCCCTAATTTCCCATGCCGACCATCAAACCTGCTTATGGCCTATGTGTATACCTTCTTTAGACCAGAGTGGTCCATCTTTATGAACCATGCTATCTATGCCTAGTAGTCAGTTTATAGCTATCCATGTCATCCACATCACCCGAAGCGTGGGATGGGGCAGTGAGCAGACCAGGATATATTGGTATCAAGAAGAAGTCTTAGACCTATCGGGGCTTGTGTCACCGTATGTTCTCAAGTACCCCCTAAAGTTGATTGTCAATAGGTACCAAAAAAAAGGCTAACAGTGAAAGTTGGTGGGCGAGATAGTACGTATGTATATAAGGACGTCACAGGCCAGCTGCTCTAGTATCCACATCTAACCTCACTGGTTTATGATGAGGTCATCCCCTCACCCATACAAATAACTTGATGCATTTATTTACAGTGTGGAGTATGTGTGCACGGATTGTGAGGGGCAACATGCTGAAAACGTAATTCAATTGAGGCACCAATTAAATCATCTGGATTCTACCCCAGAGAGAAACCTGCAAAGTAGACCAGCATTTGAAGTCTAAATCCATTCTGGGTATCAAGAGTTGCAGATTGTCAAGGACCATGCTATCAAGGCCCCTGATAATGAGAACGTCCAAGTATTTTAATCCTAAAGTCTTCCATGTGTAGCCGTAGGAGTCGAGCATAGGTCTCCTGTCATTGAATGTCAATAGTAGCACCTTGCGCTTTGTCCAATTAATCTTGTAACCAGAAAAAACAGAGAAGGCATCAATCAAGGATATAAGTTGGAGGACAGAAACTTCTGGGTTACTCAAGGTCAGCAAGATATCGTCTCCATAAAGTACAAACTTACAGTTGCCTGTAGGAGTATCAATGCCCTTTATCAGAGTCGACTGATGAATGGCAGCTGCCAAAGGGTCTAGGGCCAGCCGCAAGAGCACTAAAGGAGACAGTGGGCATCCTTGCTGTGTCCTCTGATACATCTGGAATGGCAGTGAATTTGCACAGTAGGGCTAGTGTAGAGCCACCAAATCTTTTGCAGAAAGGTGGGAACTATCCCTGCTTGCTCATTGTAAGAAATATGTAACCCCATTCGTTGTGACACTTTTTCTGCATACAATGAAAGCAGGAGTGTCTCCTCGTGGTCATTGCACTCATGCCAAACAATGTTTGCCAGGAGGCGCATACAGTTACAGTAGGAGCGGCCAGGAACAAATCCCAACTGTGTGTCATGGATCAGGCTTGGGATGACCTGTTGTAACTGGGTCACCAGCGCTTTTGGAAGTATCTTCATATCCATGTTGATGAGTGAAATCAGATGGTAGTTTGTGCAACTTATGAGGTCCCTGTCTGACTTCAAAATAAGCCCATTAACTGCCTTATTAAACTCCGCTCCCCCCTCATTAGTAGACTCCAGTTCTTAGAAATCGTACAGAGCAGGGGCACCACCAAATCCTGCTTAATCTTATAAAATTCATCTTGGAAATCATCCTCTCCTGGGGCTTTATTATTGGATAGGGCCTTGGTGGCATCCAAAATCTCATCTTTTGTTAACTTCCCTTCAAGTAGTTGGTTATTTGCTTCAGATGAAGTATGCAGGTGAAAGTTCACAAAACAAATGCTCTTGGGCAGTATGGAACACTTGTATGAGATTGGTGACCCACCCGGTGGAAACTGTAGACACTTTCCTGAACTTCCTAGGCACTGTTTCTAGGTCCAAAGCACCAGACAACCTTGCAAAAGAAAAGGTTCACTTAGTCCCTGGGTCTCCAGGAATTAATGAGCCACTCCTCGATGTGTCTTACCCAGGCGGTAGTCCAGGCCATACTGTCTGCAGAAGGACTTCTCCCCCTCAGGTGTCTCTTTAAATGTATTTTACTGTGAGGGTTGTAGGTTAGTGTTCAATAAGTGTGCTACAACGGTCAGAGGGTGGATTAATGTTGAGGTGGGCACGTCCTTATTGTTATCTTAAACAGGTCCCACACCGGTGCTATGCTGCCTGCCTTATCAACTGCAGGTCCCTTTCCGAGCACGCATCAGAGCTTTTCCTCCTTTTGTCTGACAACTCATGGGATTTTGCATTTTTAACAGAAACATGGCAGAAGGGCAGCTCTAACCTTGACCTTGCCCAAGCTATTCCAACAGGCTACTGCATACTGGTGGCAAACCGAGGCAGTAACAGGGTTGGGAGCAAGGTGGCTGGGATCTTCAAGGACAAAAAACATGCTTAGCCATGAAAACATTTTGCTCAGCAGATTAAGACCGCTTCTAATTCCCCCAAGGAGGTGTTCAAGGTAGTGCACTCTTGTTTCTCCACAAGGGACCAAGACTGCTACCACTCCCTCTGTTGAACTCTGTGAAAAACTTCTCTTTGAGAAGATCCATAAGCTATACTCCTCTTTCCCGGATTCTCTGAGGGAGACTCCTGTCTTTAGCTCAATGGATACTGGGGAGACAGAAACCTTTCCCTTTTTCCTTTTGTCACAAACCTTTTTTTAAATGTGTTTGACTTAATGTTCCCTTGAAGAGTTAATACAATGTAAGGGCCTTATTACGAGTATGGCATTCCTACGATCGCCGTACCCACGGTGGCAGTCCGACCGCCGCTTCCTTGACAGTCTGACCACCAGATTATGAAGCTGGCTGTTGGACTGCCACAAGATTGCTGCAACTGCCATGATCCTAGATCCCACGGTTGCAGCAGTGCGGATACCCGTGGTCAATCACGGCGATGCCGATGTTGGCATTGCCATGCTGATCACAAGTTGCCTTTCCGCCGACCTTTTCATGGTGGGGATGCTGCCATTGAAAGTTTGGCAGAAAAGCAGAGAAGGGGCCACAGGAGGGCCCCTGCACTTCCCATGCCCATGTCATGTGCAGTGCAGTGACCCCTTCATCAGCGCAGTCGGAATGCGCACTGTCTGCAGTGGCAACAGTGTACATTCGGGCTGTGCTGCCGGTGCAGACAGTGCAGCAGCATTGGCCTCGGCTTTCACTTAGAGCCGAAGCCAATGCCGTTGCACTTACTGTGCCATCCAACCCCGCAAGAACGTCATCATACGTCAGTCAGGAGGCCACCTGCTTGGTGTCGTCCTCCCGACAGCCGTATTGGCAGTCCAATGGTCAGACTGCCAAAATCGTGATCGTCCCCTATGTCTGGTGCTCCGGATGATGTCTGCCCCCTGCATGTCTTCAGACTTAAGGAGCAATACCTCAAACCACCGCTCAATAAAATTTGGAATACTTCACTTAGTTCTGGAGTCTTTCCCTCTTGTTGGAAACAGGCATCTCTTTTGCTGCTCCTAAAAAAGCCTAATGCTGACACAAATGCGTTGAGCAATTATAGGTCTAAATTCTCCTCCCAGCACCGGCAAATATTTTTTAGAAATTGGTCACCCAACAACTTTCGACTTTTGTGGAGACCAATTCATTATCCACGACTCACAATTGTGTTTCCACACTGGAACTAGCGTAGAGATGCCTCTTTTGGAGGTGACCGAGTTTGTCATGGAGAATCTAGACAGAAGTCATGGTGTTGCTTCTGGACTCGTCGGCAGCATCTGACACTGTCTCATACTCGATTCTGCTGAACAGACTTTGTAACCTGGGCAATCAGGGCAAGGCTCTTCTATGGATCAAATCTTTCTTAGAGGGCAGATCCCAACAAGTGTATTTACACCCCTATTTTTCCTCCCCCAAACTACTGGTTTGTGGTGTACCGCAGGGTTCTACGCTGAGCCTGTTCCTGTTTAATCTCTACTTCTGCCCCTTGGCAGATGCTTGGTGCAATAAGGTAGTGTCTTATGCCGACGACACCAAGCTGCTTTTCTCCTACCAAGACAATATTGAGATGGTGTTCCACAACTTTAAAGAGTGTTTCAAAGGAGTTGTGACATGAATGAAGACTAATTGTCTAAAATGTAATTCCGATAAAATGGAAGTCCTAGTTTTTAGTCAGAGTGGTCTTCCTCCGCCATCCCTTTTGTGGCTGGCTGAACTTAATACCCATCCTTTTCGGCAGGAAATCTTCTCATTTCATTTGATGCCTCGCTCTCCTTATCAAAACAAATTAAGCCTATGTTGTCAGCCTCCGTCCTGAAGCTGAAAACCATAAAATGATTCCTGCATCTGGTACCTGAGGAGACAAGAAAAACAGTAGTCCATGCGTTAGTCACTTCTCGCCTGTACTACTTGAATAGTCTTTATCTCAGTCTCCTGGCTTATCTGATATGTAGACCTCAATTAATCCAGAATGCAGCGGTGAGACTAATAAGTAGAGTCCCTCGTCATCATTGCGTTTCTTCTCATCTGAGACATCTGCACTGGCTCACAGTGGAATAGCGCATCAAATTTAAAGCTGTGATACTGGCTTTTAGAACCCTTCACTGTGAGGCCCCATTCTACTTGTTAAACAGATTGTACTCTTATTCCCAAGAGAGGGTACTTGATCCAAAAACAGCCGACTTCTATGGATTCCCAAGTTTCTGAAGTCATGTCACAGAGCAGCTCTTTTTCTGTTCTCACTGCTAAACTTTGTAAGAATTTCCCACCCAACCTGCGCTGGGTTGAACTACTGCAACCCTAGACAAACAACTCAAAACCTGTCTTTTTGATAAGGTTTAACTGTTTGTGAAGCTCAGAGGCCTTTACTGTCTGAGTGCCAGGATGCTTCTGTTTGGAGCAGCGGTGTGCTTTATCAAGTGTTGTTTCATTCATTCGTTTAAGTGATGCAGCTTGGTGTCGGGCTGTGTGCTTTAGCAAGCATTGTTTAATTCATTCATTCAAGTGATGCAGTTTGGTGTTGGCTACAGTACATTCAGAGATGCAGGGACCTTCTTTAGCAGTGGAGGACCCCTTTGGCAGGAGGGACTGCAGAGAAGCAGCTCTGGGGTGCCATGGCTTGGTGGTGCACAGTGGACAACATGCTTGACAAAGCTCTTAAGTGGCTATTCAGTCGTTGTCCAATGGCGATCTCCCCCAGTCACTGCTAATGGTCCCTAACAGTGTCCCTTGGCGCTGGTCCACAATTCACAGGCAAACAGCTCAGTATAGCTCTCTTCCCCAGTGTCAGGAATGTCAACAGTCCTCATCTCCTCTCTGGGTTTACAATCCACACCTCCATACTAGAGTTTTCTAGGCCCCGGGACTCCTGAAATGGAACCTATTTTATGTACTTACCCACGAGGTCTCTAGCACACAGGAACGTGCACAAGCTTCACATTGATACATTTCTCTCATGTAGCTCAAGAGAACTACACATACAGCTGAAAAACTTCAACCAAGTGGGCCAGTAGGCTCCACCCCTATGACTTGGGATATAGCCATGCAATTCTACTGTTCACTAAATAGGCATGCTGCCTCTACGGTTCTTGTATTCTGGAACTCTGGATGAGTGAAGTAGCCCAACCCAATCTGAGGGAAACACTTTTGGCATCCCTACTGGTCTATGGTAGATGACAGTCCATCAAGGTAGCATGAAGTCATGGCACACATGCATGATCCGTGCATGTCACATGACCAATTTCATAACCAGGTTTCCAGATCTATATGCTGGTGGCTCACTCTGTGCTAGGATGCATGTTCATTACCAAGCAGGGGACTTTTTGGTCCCAACACACACCCATGGTGAAATGTAGGGCCTGTTTTTGGTATTGGTGGACAGAGTGTTATCCATCAGCATAGTGGAGTACTTTATGACTGCCTATCCGAGGGTAATGGGCTCACTGTATTTAGATATCTCAGTCAGATGAGAAGACATATCTAGTATTTTCTGAAACCAAAGTCATAGTGGTTCCTGGAAATGCACTGAAAGTTTGAAGGGCGGCTCTGTCACATGATGGAGCTATACATCAAATGTTCAAGTTTGTTTTTTCAAAACCAAAATCCCAAAACAGGATTTTGTATTTGAAGATATAACCAAGAATGTTGATCGCGCCATGGGTGTTATCCATTTTTCAGTTTTCACTGCCCCTTACTTCCAGGATTTTTCCTGGCAGTGACAGGCACTGAAAACTGACCTCTATACCCACACATCTAAATTAGGCGGGCAGCCATACAGATCATCCTCTGATGGCCATCCTTTGTAGTAGTCTCTGCTATTTTCACACCAAAGGTCCACCCATATTTAAATTGAGCCTTTGGACCATTATGCTGGTGGAACGTGTCCTCCGTGGCTGTCTGCAACAGAGTAACCTTTTCTACCTACATATAAATTAGGCCGTAAGTTTCACCAGCATCACCCAAGCAAGAAAATTGATATCTGAAAGCATTAGTTTCACCAGCCTCATCCAGGAAAGACATTTAGGGCCTGATTTAATATTTGGAAGATGGAGTACTCTCTACTTACCTGACAGAGGAATTAATGCCTGCCAGACCAATATTACTCCCCAGGCGGAGACTATTCCACACACCAAATTTAAAAATGACTGCCAAGCCTGCGGTCAATTCTAAAGCAATGGAAGGAACTGCTATCACAGCAGCAGTTGCTCTGTATGCTTTTCAAAATTTGGCATATGGCTCCATCAACATGACAAAGGCATCCATCAAACGATTTTTTTTTAAAGAAAAAAATCTAAAGCACAATTTTCTTTTTGAAAATAACAAAAATGCCCCACTCGCCATGGGAGTTAGCTTCCATGTTGAGGGTGGGATTAGACAGTATTCATTGCCCATTACCACCAGGGTTTGTATGCCCACCCTAAATTAGGTGGGTATACATAGAGGCCAGCTTCGAAGGGAGTAAGGGGTTTAACTATGGAGGAAACAAGTAGTTTCTTCCATGGTTACTCCTGTGACCCGCCCGCACCTAGATTTGGCAGGTGAACCATCATCCTGGCACTACTGGGACACAGTATCCTCACCACCAAGATTTAAGTCAGCCCCTTGATATCAGAGGCCCTCATTTTGACACGTCAAACTGGCATTAGGCCGCCTATGCGGCCTGAATCCCGCCGGCCCTATTATGACATCCCCGCTGGGCTTTCGGGCGGAAACAGAGTTTTCGACCGCCGACCCAGCGGGGAGAAGGGCACTAACATTGCAGCCGGCTTCTAATGGAGCCAGCGGCAATGTGGTGGTGCGGCGGGTGCAGCAGCACCCGTCGCGCATTCGGGCAGTGGATTGCGTGATGGGGCTGTGCATGGGGGCCCTACACTGCCCATGCCAAGTGTGGTGTTTACCGCCATGGAAGGGCTGGCGGATGGGGACTCGTAAGCTGCCCTGGCGGATTACTACCGCTGAGACCGCCAGGCTGCCGGCTCGCGGTAGCCTGGCAGTATCTGTGGCATGACCGTGGCGGCTCTGCCACGGTCATAATGTGACAGTCGCACCGCCAGCCTGTTGGCGGTGCGACCGCCACCGCTAGTCTCGCGATCATGTCATCCACCAGACTAGTAATGAGGGCCAGAATGTGTTAAAATAGTGGTGAATCTTCTCTTTTGAGATCTGAACTGCACCCCAGGAGGGCTTGCTAATCACCTTGATAGTCTCCCTTGGGCTGTTTGCATAGACTACCATCTTTACCCTTTACCTCGGAAATACTTGTGGGGAAAACTGAGTTAAACCAGGCAAATATGGATCCATCTGGATCACACTCAGCCAACACTCAAAGACCCCAGGCACAAAGCTCTGAACATGTTCTTGGCAGCCAGTGCAGGGAGACAAGGAAGACTGATGACGCACAGATAGGTGCAGCAATCTCTACACCACCTACAATGAGGAGAGCATATTTTAAGGTCAATTCCATGTGGAATATCCCACAGAAACAGGCCATCCACCGAGCACCTGAGAGCTAAGACATCCCAAACCGTTCAAACACTTCTATTGCAAAAACAGAAAATAAGCCAAAATACAACATCAAAATAACTCCACAGGAAACAAAAGATGTTGAGAATTAAAAACCTGACGAGAACTACAGAGACAAGTTGAGGTAAAAACTTGGGAAACTCTGGAGCAAAAAGATTATGAGGTACACAAATCAATCAAACTGAAAGAGAATACTGGGTCGCCCATTACATGCTATCACACAGTGTGAGAACAAAACTGAAATTCTATCTGTCGTTGTATAGGCTTAGCTCTTTTAGTGGACAGTCTAAGCCAAGGAATCTACAAATTGGGTCTTGAGGTCACTGCTTTGTGGAAAAACACTTTGGCCCTCATTACAACCCTGGTGGTCGGTGTTAAAGCGGCGGTGTAGAAAGTTGGCTCTGTATGTGCTATTTCAAAGTAAGAAATAGCATGCACAGAGTCCAAGGGTTCCCCTTAGAGGTAAGATAGTGGCAAAAAGAGATAATTCTAATGCTCTATTTAGTGGTAGTGTGGTCGAGCAGTAGGCTTATCAGAGGGTAGTGTTAAGCATTTGTAGTACACACAGAGGCAATAAATGAGGAACACACACTCAGAGACAATTCCAGGCCAATAGGTTTTTGTATAGAAAAATATATTTTCTTAGTTTATTTTAAGAACCACAGGTTCAAGATTCACAAACAATACTTTCAATGAAAGGTATTTCACTTAGGAACTTTAGGAACTTTGAATTAGCAAAATAGCATATACAGTTTTCACACAAATAGCAAATAGCTATTTTAAAACTAGACACTGCAATTTTCAACAGTTCCTGGGGGAGGTAAGTGTTTGTTAGATTTGCAGGTAAGTAAACCATCTACAGGTTTCAAAGTTGGGTCCAAGGTAGCCCACCGTTGGGGGTTCAGGGCAACCCCAAAGTTACCACACCAGCAGCTCAGGGCCGGTCAGGTGCAGAGGTCAAAGTGGTGCCCAAAACGCATAGGCTTCAATGGAGAAGGGGGTGCCCCGGTTCCAGTCTGCCAGCAGGTAAGTACACGCGTCTTCGGATGGCAGACCAGGGGGGTTTTGTAGGGCACCGGGGGGGGGGACACAAGTCAGCACAAAAAGTACACCCTCAGTGGCACGGGGGCGGCCGGGTGCAGTGTGCAAACAGGCGTCGGGTTCGCAATAGGTTTCAATGGGAGACCAAGGGGTCTCTTCAGCGATGCAGGCAGGCAAGGGGGGGGGGGCTCCTCGGGGTAGCCACCACCTGGGCAAGGGAGAGGGCCACCTGGGGGTCGCTTCTGCACTGGAGGTCAGATCCTTCAGGTCCTGGGGGCTGCGGGTGCAGTGTCTTTACCAGGCGTCGGGTCTTTGAAGCAGGCGGTCGCAGTCAGGGGGAGCCTCGGGATTCCCTCTGCAGGTGTCGCTGTGGGGATCAGGGGGGTCAACTCTGGCTACTCATGGTCTCGTAGTCGCCGGGGAGTCCTCCCTGTGGTGTTTATTCTCCACAAGTCGAGCCAAGGGTGTGGGGTGCAGAGTGCAAAGTCTCACGCTTCCGGAGGGAAACGTGTTTTCTTTCAAAGTTGCTTCTTTGTTGCAAAGTTGCAGTCTTTGTGGAGCAGACCCGCTGTCCTCGGGAGTTCTTGGTACTTCTAGATGCAGGGTAGTCCTCTGAGGTTTCAGAGGTCGCTGGACCCTGTGGAACGTGTCGCTGGAGCAGTGTCTTTAGAAGTGGGGAGACAGGCCCGTAGAGCTGGGGCCAAAGCAGTTGGTGTCTCTGTCTTCTCTGCAGGTTTTCAGCTCAGCAGTCCTTCTTCTTCTTAGGTTGCAGGAATCTATCTTGCTGTGTTCTGGGAGCCCCTAAATACTCGATTTAGGGGGGTGTTTAGGTCTGGGGGTTAGTAGCCAATGGCTACTAGCCCTGAGGGTGGCTACACCCTCTTAGTGCCTCCTCCCTGAGGGGAGGGCGGCACATCCCTAATCCTATTGGGGGAATCCTCCATCTGCAAGATGGAGGATTTCTAAAAGTCAGAGTCACCTCAGCTCAGGACACCTTAGGGGCTGTCCTGACTGGCCAGTGACGACTCCTTGTTTTTCTCATTATCTCCTCCGGCCTTGCCGCCAAAAGTGGGGCTGTGGCCGGAGGGGGCGGGCAACTCCACTAGCTGGAGTGCCCTGGGGTGCTGTAACAAAGGGGGTGAGCCTTTGAGCCTTACCGCCAGGTGTTACAGTTCCTGCAGGGGGAGGTTAGAAGCACCTCCACCCAGTACAGGCTTTGCTACTAGCCACAGAGTGACAAAAGCACTCTCCCCATGTAGCCAGCAACATGTCTGGTGTGTGGCAGGCTGCTAAAACTAGTCAGCCCGCACTGGTAGTCGGTTAAGGTTTCAGGGGCACCTCTAAGGTACCCTCTGGGGTGTATGTTACAATAAAATGTACACTGGCATCAGTGTGCATTTATTGTGCTGAGAAGTTTGATACCAAACTTCACAGTTTTCAGTGTAGCCATTATGGTGCTGTGGAGTTTGTGTATGACAGACTTCCAGACCATATACTCTTATGGCTACCCTGCACTTACAATGTCTAAGGTTTTGCTTAGACACTGTCGGGGCATAGTGCTCATGCACTTATGCCCTCACCTATGGTATTGTGCACCGTGCCTTAGGGCTGTAAGGCCTGCTAGAGGGGTGACTTATCTATACCTATAGGCAGTGTGAGGTTGGCATGGCACCCTGAGGGGAGTGCCATGTAGACTTAGGGGGTTATTCTAACTTTGGAGGAGTGTTAATCCGTCCCAAAAGTGACGGTAAAGTGACGGATATACCACCAGCCGTATTACGAGTTCCATAGGATATAATGGACTCGTAATACGGCTGGTGGTAAATCCGTCACTTTTCCGTCACTTTTGGGACAGATTAACACCTCCTCCAAAGTTAGAATAACCCCCTTAGTCTTTTTATCCCCACTAGCACACACAAGCTGGCCAGCAGTGTGTCTGTGCTGAGTGAGGGGTCCCCAGGGTGGCATAAGACATGCTGCAGCCCTTAGAGACCTTCCCTGACATCAGGGCCCTTGGTACCAGGGGTACCAGTTACAAGGGACTTACCTGAATCCCAGGGTGTGTCAATTATTGAAACAAAAGTACAGGTTCGGGAAAGAACACTGGTGCTGGGGCCTGGTTAGCAGGCCTCAGCACACTTTAAAAATTCAGGGGGTACTCATGCCAAGGAGGCATTTCTTTACAGGCGGTAATACCGCAAACAGGCCAGCGGAAAAAAAAATTGAATTATGACCATGGCCGAAACCACCAACATAGACAGCCACTTTAACACTCCGACCGCCACGGCGGTACAAACAAACACCGCGGCGGTAACCGCCAACAGACAGGCGAAAGACAATGTACCGCCCACCATATCACAAGAGGCTTATCCCACACCTTTTCCGGGGCAGAACCAACGCGAACAAAAACACAGCGGAAACAGTACACAGAAGGGAAAACACTCACTTCTCCACACCCCATGAGGAACCAGGAAGCCATGGAGCCCGATTTGCAGATACTGCCGATGCTGGTCTTCCTTCTCTTCTATCAGGAGCACCAAAGATGGCGGCACCGACCAGGGTGAGTACTGCACCTACAACACAGGGGAGTGGAGAGGGAAAAGAGAGTGACACACACGCAACACCCCCACCCCCACCCCCACCCTCCACCACAATACCATACACACAAATACAAGCAGCAACAGTACACATACACCCCCACACTCCCTGGAAGAACTCAAGGACAAAAGGAAATGGTTTGAACGAATGTAATCATGTGAAATCTCATTATAAAAGTTCAAAATCCAGTAAATACAATTATGTACACCAACTACACAAGTCCGGATAGTGCACCAATCATTGTCCGTGGACCACTGGGCCCAAAATGCATGGGCGAAGCCCACAATAGATACCTGACTGGAAACAGAGAGAACACTGGAGGGGCATCAGATCGAAATGAAACAGGCACCTCAGGGGGAGGAGGAAGGGGAGGGGGGTACCTCAGCCAGATGAACGCACAAAGCCACTTCTGCACGAGGGGGCTCCATGCCCACTGCTTTATCCTGGGGAGTACAAAGTCACAGTCTCACAAGTCTCTCCAGTGAGTGGTTTGCCCACTGCTTTATCCTGGTGTGTGCAAAACCACAGTCTCTCAAGTCTCTCCAGTGGGTGGTTTGCCCACTGCTTTATCCTGGGGAGTACAAAGCCACAGTCTCTCAAGTGGATGTCATTCTCCACTGGTTCTGGAGGGGGCTGGTGTCCAGAGTGCTTTATCCTGCCAAGGACTGAGGTAGTGGATGTATCTCTCCATTGGTTCTGGAGGGGGCCTGGTGCCCAGAGTGCTTCATCCTGCCAAGGACTGAGGTAGTGGATGTATCTCTCCACTGGTTCTGGAGGGGGCCCCGTGCCCAGAGTGATTCATCCTGCCAAGGACTGAGGTAGTGGATGTATCCCTCCACTGGCTCTGGAGGGGGCCCCGTGCCCAGAGTGCTCCATGTGCAGTGTGGCCGGTACAATTCACTCACCTGGGTGTGCGTGGCACGACATTGGCGAGGTACAGTTAGCATGATACGCCGTGGAGGCAGCAACATACCCCACACTGCTGCTGCTTCGCATTCCACCTGCAGGTGCCAACAGTGATGACAGTAAAGCTTCATGGAAGCTGCCCAGGGTCCTGGAACTCACCACCAGCCTCGGATGACTGACCACTGGGGATGGTAGGCATGTCAGCAGTGGTGCTACTGTCCGCTGGCGGTGCTTGCGGCGGTATCTGTCGTGGCGGTGCTTGCGGCGGTGTTTGTCTTGGCGGTGCTTGCGGCGGTGTCTGTCGTGGCGGTGCTTGCGGCGGTGTCTGTCGTGGCAGTGCTGGCAACGGTGTCTTTCGTCGCGGTGCTGGTGGCGGGGTCTGTGGTGGCGGTGCTGGCGCTGGGGTCTGTGGCAGCGGGGCTGGTGGCGGGGCATGTGCCAGCACCTGCGTGGGAGAAAGCAGGATGTCTCCTGCAGCCTCGGATGGCTGCCCACCGGGGAAGAGGCTGGGGACTGTCGCCGTGGCTGTAGATGTGCCAGAGGCGGTGCAGATGGCGGTGTTCGCCGCCGTACAGGTTGGCGTGGACGTGGGCAGAAGGTGTGACACTGGTCCCTCAGTCTGTGCCACCATGCCCTCTCCTGACCTGCCCTTCTGTTTTTGGCCCTTCCCCACCTTTGATGGTGGCGCCACTATCCCCTTTCGTTTTCGCTGACCCCTTGGTGGCTGGTGGTTTCGGCTTCTCCCTCCGGGATGTGGGCACCTTTTTCACCTTGGCAGGTGGTGGAATGTCCTTGCCCTTGCTACGTGGCACACTGGCAGCCCTGATGCTTGGCACACTCCATGACCCTGCAGTTGCTGGCACCACTGTGCCTGGGGATGTGGTGGCTGAGGTGCTGGGCTGGGACCTGGAAAGCCTGGCCCTAGGGGAAGGACGGGGGGGGAGGTGTAGGGAAGAGGTCAATGTTAGCCAGGAAAAGTTTTTTAGACACACTGGGATGGGTAGATGGAGGGGGTTTGGGAGTGGAGGAATAGGTAGTGGTTGTAGGAGGTGTACGTCTGCTGAATTTGGGTGAAGGTGCATGGGCTGGAGGCTGTTGTGAGGTGGATGGCTGTGGGTGGGAGTTTGCCTGCGTTTGTGTACTTTGGGAGGAAGGCTCACAGACACACTGGTAGAGGACACTGGGGATGTGTGAATGGTAGTGGGGATGGTGATTGCACGTGAGCGGTATGTGGTGAGGGGCGTGCTGGTGATGGAGGTAGTGGCTGAGGATGTAGTGCATGCAGATGTGAGTGGAGACGAGACTGGGAGGGAGACGTGGAGGAGGGGGACAAGGGGGAGGAAGTGGATGTTAGTATGTGTGCATCGGTATGTTGCTTGTGTGAGTGCCTGTGGGGTGTGTGGTGCTTATGTTTGCCTGAGCCACTCTTGTGTGTTGATGTGTGTGCATGCTGGTCTGATGGTGTGCTTGGGATAGGCAGAGGTACAGGGGATTGGATCTGGGTGGAGGAGGTTGGAGGGGGGAGGCTGGACACAGGGACAATGGCTGCCATCAGTGCTGAGGCCAGAGCCTGAAATGCTCTCTGTTGGGCTGCCTGGCCAGAATAAATGCCCTCCAGGTATGCATTTGTTTGTTGCAAATGCCTCTCAACACCCTGGATGGCATTCAGAATGGGAGACTGCCCAACAGTGAGGGATCTCAGGAGGTCAATAGCTTCCTCGCTGAGGCAGCAGGGCTGACTGGGGCGGTGCCTGGGGCGAAGGAGATGCCCACCCTCCTGGGGGAGCGGGCACGGGACAGACGCTGAGGGGCTGCTGGGAGGGCGGTGCTGGTAGGGGGGGTGGCAGCTATACCTGTTACTGCGATGGGCACAGAGGGGCCCGCCACCGCAAGGGATCTCCCATCAGAGGAGGAGTCGCTGTCACTGGTCTCTCCTCCTGTCCCCGCCATGGAGCTCCCCTTGCCCTCCGTCCCACTGGTGGCTTCAGACTCCGTAGTTTCACTCTCCAGGGCCAAGTGAGATGCAGCTCCCTCCTGCTCCGGTGCCAATGCTCCTCCGTCTGATGATGCTATTGCACACAAGAACAGGGAGACCACAAAAAAGGGGAGGGAAAGACAGAAGAAAGAAATGTTGAGTGCATGCAACACCACTACCATTGGCGGACACAACGGACAGTGAGCAGCCTCTGGACTACGCCATGCACTTATAGTTCCAAGATTTCTCACTTGCCCATGGGGTACGAAGCCTAAGCACAAATGCTGCACACCTGGAAGTTACAGGAGCCTGACTAGGTCTAGATGGCTCTTACCACTAGTGGGGTTGGGGTGCCACATAGCCTGCCTCACAAGAGACCTTGCCTACCAAGATCGCCCTGGCCTAGGGGAACCCACTGACCACCTCCCCAGCCCAGACACCTCGTAATGCGCGCAGAGTCAGCTGAATGAGAGTGTACTCACCCCCTTGGTGGCTGCTGTGATGCCCTCAAGTGCCCATCCAACTCCGGAACATCAATGGGGACATGGTGCAACGGGCACCCCTCCCACGTTGGGAGGCCATCGCCAGCTGCGCCTCCGCCGTCTTCTTGCTCCAGCGGTGCAGGTCCTCCCATCTTTTGCGGCAGTGGGTGCTCCGTCTGTGGTAGACCCCCAGGGTCCGGACGTCCTTGCCGATGGCACGCCAAATAGCCTTCTTCTGGTGGGCGCTGACCTAGAGGAATGGTACAGGGGGAAAGGACATTACTCACCCGGCCGGGCTGTCATACTCATTGCCCACCAGTTCCCACCCATGCCATGACACACATACACTCACCATCCGCACATGTAGGCCTCAGCCCCCTCCATGTATCTTCCAGCCACACCACTCAAAGCAGGCATTGCCCATTCAGCATGCTCACAGTGTACTCACCTGTTTGTCTGGAGGACCGTACAGTTGCATGTACTGGGGGAGGACCCCATCCACTGGTTTCTCCAACTCCTCCGAAGTGAAGGCAGGGGCCCTTTCCCCAGACACATGAGCCATCGTCGCTTCCAGACACAGGTCACAGCAGCCCTTACAGCGTGGGTCCTCTCCTGTTGAAGGTCAGGTATCAAGTGAGTGAACAGACAGAAAATGGTGGTCACGTCCGCAACGGTGCGTACTGTCACCGCTGGCGTACATCGTCATTGGCTCCTCGGACCCATAGATCCCAATGTTAACCAATGCTGAATTGCGCCGTGGTCTTCGACCGCCCACTGCGGCGGTGTACAATGCCAGCGCAGTTACCTCATATCCCCTTGTCCCACCTTACAGGTCAGGCAGCCGCTATTTCAGAGGGCCACATGGCATTACTAATAACTACGTCACACCTATCTAGGCCTGGAATACACACAGTTACAGGCACATTGCGGATTAATACATTACTGCAAATGACATTTTGTGATACCTCAGTGTTGGCTGACTCTCTGCTCTCTGTTCTCCTCCATAGGGCACGTCTGCTGGGGCAGGTGATGAGATGGCAGCATCCTCCGGTGTACAGACCCCTGGTGGACCTGTCGACAATGGAAGAGAGACACATCATAGTCACATACAGACTTGATTGTGGAGCAATCCAGGAACTGTGTGCCCAGTTAGAGCCAGACCTGATGTCAGCTATCCGCCATCCCACAGGGATACCCCCTCTAGTGCAGGTTCTGTCAGTACTCCATTTCCTGGCAAGTGGTTCCTTTCAAACAACAGTGGCCATTGCATCAGGGATGTCCCAGCCAATGTTCTCTAATGTGTTGTCCAGAGTGTTGTCTGCCCTGCTTAAACACACGCGCAGCTACATCGTGTTCCCTCAGGTGGAGGATTTGCCCACAGTGAAAGGTGACTTCTATGCCCTGGGACATATCCCCAACATCATAGGTGCCATTGATGGGACACGTGGCATTAGTACCCCCACGGAGGAGTGAACAGGTGTACAGAAACCGGAAGAGCTACCATTCGATGAATGTGCAGATGGTGTGTTTGGCAGACCAGTACATCTCCCATATGAATGCCAAGTTTCCTGGCTCAGTGCATGACGCTTACATTTTGAGGAATAGCAGCGTCCCTTATGTGATGGGGCAACTCCAGAGGCACCATGTGTGGCTAATAGGTGAGGCCAAGGACCCAATACAGTGTGAATAGGTGTCTGGGTATGGGGTTGTCCCTAAGGGTTAGTGTGTGTCTAACAGTTGTCCCTCGATATTTGCAGGTGACTCTGGTTACCCCAACCAATCATGGCTACTGACCCCAGTGAGGAATCCCAGGACAAGGGCAGAGGAACGCTACAATGAGGCACATGGGCGAACAAGGAGGGTTATCAAACGCACCTTCGGCCTCCTGAAGGCCCGATTCAGGTGCCTCCATATGACAGGTGGTTCCCTATACTACTCACCAAAGAAGGTGTGCCAGATAATCGTGGCCTGCTGTATGCTGCACAACCTGGCTTTGCAACGGCAGGTGCCTTTTCTGCAGGAGGATGGGCCAGCTGGTGGTCTTGTGGCAGTTGTGGAGCCTGCGGACAGTGAAGAAGAGGAGGCAGAAGAAGAGGATATCGACAACCGAAACAACATAATCATGCAATACTTCCAGTGAGACACAGGTAAGAAGATGTCACTGCCTCCCACATCTCATGCTATTGTTGGAGCTAGCATAAGTCTGTCATTTTCACTCAGTGTATGGACCCCGACTTTTCACTTTGCCTTTCCATTTCACAGATGTGGGTCCCACTTCGTGCCCTCTGCCATATTTCCTCCTGGCCTACAGCTGTGTTACATCGGTATGTGCACAAGTAAATTGACATTGCTATATTCCATGGTTATTGCAATTACACATTTGTGAAAGCACAGTCTGACTCCAGATTGTTTTGTGATTGAAGTGTGTTTATTTCTGTGCTAATAAGTGGAGGGGATTGTAAAATGGGCTGGGGGGATGGTGGATCTCCATGGCAGAGTCCAGTCTATTTGTTTCACAGGTGCATTGTACAAAGGGGCATAGGAAGTGGAGCAATGGAGGTTTAAGGATGGACAGGGTGACAAAGTGGGACAGAAGGGTGACATTCAGGGGGGTCTCATTTCCTGGCGGGGTCTTGGCAATGTTCTCTGTCTTGTTCCTGGATCTCAGGGACAGTTTGCGGGGTGGCTCTCTATCTGCAGGGGTGGGGTGCTGGTGTTGTGTTCCTGTGGTGGTGCCTCCTGTCCACTAGCGCCGGTGGAGGTGGAGGGCTGTTCATCATCCAGGCTAGTGTCAGGGGCCCCTTGTTGTGCCACTGTGTCCCTCCTGGTGTTGACAAGATCTTGCAGCACCCCTGCAATGGTGACCAGGATGTTGTTAATGGACTTCAAGTCCTCCCTGATGCCAAGGTAGTGTTCCGCCTGCAGCCGCTGGGTCTCCTGCAACTTGGCCAGTACCGTTGCCATCGTCTCCTGGGAATGATGGGAAGCTCCCATGATGTTGGAGAGAGCCTCATGGATAGTGGGTTCCCTGGGCCTGTCCTTCCCCTGTCGCACAGCAGTCCTCCCAGCTTCCCTGCTGTCCTGTGCCTCTGTCCCCTGAACCGTGTGCCCACTGCCCCCAGGTCCCTGATCGTCCTGTGTTAGTGTGGTGGCCTGGGTTCCCTGTAGTGGTGGACACACTGCTGACTGACGTGTCCTGGGGACAGAGGGATGGGCCCGCTGGGTGGGTGCTGTGCTGGTGTTTCCTGAGGGGGGAGGCTCTGTGGTGGTTTGTGACTGTGTGAGGGGAACCGACTGTCCCGAGGTTCCAGATGGGCCGGGCTGGTCATCTTGATCCAGTTGTGCAGGGCTGCTGTCATCACTGTGGGTCTCTTCTGTGGGGGGACTGGATGTGTCTGGCACCTCCTGTCCGGTGATATTGGGTAGGGGTCCTGTAGGGGTGTAAAAGCATGATTATTGCATCTGTGTGCCATCGTGTGCAATGGGTGAGTGACCCTCTACTCCAGTGCTTGCATTCCTTCCTTGGTCCTTGTGTGATAGTTGGCTTAGGGTCTGTGTGGGTATCTGTACTGGACATGCTTTGGTGATGGTTGTCCATGCATTGGTGTTACATGCAGAGCTTGTTTTTGGGATGTGTGGGTTGTGTTGGTGGGGTATCTGTGGGTTGTTGGGGTGAAGGGTGGGGTATGTATTGGCATGCAGGTAGGGTGGGGGATAAAGTAGTCAAGATTTACTTTACCAGAGTCCAATCCTCCTGCTACTCCTGATAGGCCCTCAGGATGCAATATTGGCAAGACTTGCTCCTTCCTTGTTGTTAGTTGTGGGGGAGGAGGTAGGGGTCCACCGCCAGTCCTCTGTACTGCAGTCTGGTGTCTGGAGACCACGGAACGCACCTTCCCCCGTAGGTCGTTCCACCTCTTCCTGATGTCATCCCTAGTTCTTGGATGCTGTCCCACTGCGTTGACCCTGTCGGCAATTCTTCGCCATAGCTCCATCTTCTTTGCAATGGATGTCTGCTGCAGCTGTGATCTGAATAGCTGTGGCTCTACCAAGATGATTTCTTCCACCATGACCCTGAGCTTCTCCCCAGAGAACCTGGGGTGTTGTTGAGGTGCCATGATGTGGTGTGGGTGATGTGTGAGGTGCTGTCTGTTGTGATGTGTGAGGGGATGTGTTGTGTGTTGTTTGAGGTGCATGGATGTTATGTAAGTGATGGTGTTGTATGTCTGTGGATGCTGGTGTTGTTTAAGGTAGTGTCTCTCTCTGGCCTGCTTTCAAATTTCTGGTAGTAAGGGTTTGTGGGTAATGTGGGTAATGTGGGTGTGTGTTTTATATTGTATTGGGTGTGTGGGTGTGGGGTGTGTATGTGTATCAGGTGTGTGTATTTCGAATTGTCCAATGTGGTGGTGTTTTGTATATGTGTGTGTATTTTGAGTGCAGCGGTGTATACCACCAATGGTTTACCGCGGTTGAAAGTCCGCTGCGTTGATTTGTGGGTTGTGATAGTGTGGGCGTATTCTTGTTGCCGTGACGTTGTCGGTTTTGGTATCGCCAGTTTATCACTGACCTTTGGTGTGGCGGACTTGTGTGGGTGTCTGTATTGTGGTGGATTCTGAGCTGTGGGTCGTAATACCTGTAGCGGAATTCTGCGGCCGCAGCAGTATGTTGGCGGTCTTCTGCATGGCGGTAATCAGGATTTACCACCAGGGTTGTAATGAGAGCCTGTGTCAAGCAATCAAGAGGTTTTAGCATCAGAAGACAAAAAAGGAACATGTCATTTATCAATCTGCCAAAAACAGTTGACATAATGAGTAAGAGTAAAGAAAGGAACATTGAGGGGGCTAGAGGTTTCCATTTCCTACTTCCAAATGACTTCTTAGTATCACAAACTGAGACTCCATATAGCCAGACAAGCAGACACAATAACATATGAATCAATTTGGATCCCATGGCAGGATTTACCAAGGTCCAAAGACTAGTACTAGGTACAATCCCCCAATGGATTTCCTGATTCTGGATACAGCAGTAAATGTAGAATGACAATCCAACTCCAATATGCTAGGAACCAACTAATTTAAGATGCTAAACAGTCAGCTATACATAACCCCAAATGAAAAGGTCAATAAATGGTTGTGATGACAGAAGCATCATCTGCAGTGTACCAAAAAACATCACCTATGAAGGAAGAACAAAGGGACTGATTTATCCTTTGATGGATGAAGCTGTGTCTGTCAAGATAGTAGAGGACCTTACCTCTGCCATCTCGACAGTACTCTGTCTGTGGAGCTTGCAGATGACCACCAGCCCAGACGTCATCTTTGTATTTTGAAAGGAAATTATATCATGTTGGTTCCTTTTAATGTACGAATGGTTTAGTGGTTCTCTAAGACAAATCTCTTAAGTGACAGGTAAAGCTTCTTTCTGAGGTGACAAAAGGACCAATCACTTCCCATAGCAACCTCATACTCTAGATTTGTCATAGGTAGTCAAGAGATGTGATAAACAATAGAAGAAAAAACTGGATACAGAAAAAACCCTTTCCACTAAGCCAGGCAAATCAACAAGATGAAAAGAAGAATTAAGCTTTAAAAAACAAGCTCCTCAATATGAAGGAAAACCAGCGAGTCCAACCAGTGATCAACAGACAAACAAGCATAATTATGACACCAGTTGGAACTTGCCTAGTTTCCTTTTGTAGACCAAAACAGAAAGTAACGTATGGAAACAAAGAGGAAATGACAAGCTGCAATTTTACCTTGGGGAATTACTTGTAAGAGGAGACCTTAACCAAGTAAAAGAATCTGGCATAGGGTACTAGATTAATAAACCCTAATCATCTATGCATGTAGTGTTTCAGAGAAATGCTGCACACAACAACAACATAAAAATTTGAGATTCTAGGAATCTAGGATTCCAAGAAGCAGACACACCCAGAATTACACACAGTGCAAAGCCATGTGGCCTCAAACCAGAGAAACATGGTGCTGCATTGCAGCACCAAAACCAAAGAAATAATGCCTTCAATGGAGTCAGAAATGCCATACTCTGCTCCCAGGTAAGTGGGAGCTAATAAGTGGTGTTGTGGCTAGGCTGGTTTGTAGTGGGTACCTACGGTACTCACACCTTATACCAGGTCCAGTGTTCCAGCAGCTTAGGCTGTTAGAGGTAGCTGTAGCAGAGCAGCTTAGGATGAACTAGGAGACATGCAAAGCTCCTGCAGTACCACTATGGTTATATAGTACTTATGCACAAGTAAAGACAGTACTCAGTGTTACCAAAAAAAAGGTAGTTTATTTTACACTAGAGACCAAAATCAGGTAAGTAAACAAGCAGAGAATAGTGCAAACAATAGAAAACACAATAGAATGCAATAGGCCTAGGGGCAACACAAACCATATACTAAGAAAGTGTGATGTGAATCACAAATTCCACCCTAAGCAAGTGTAGTGTGTAGAGGGGCACTAGGAGTATAAGAAAATACCAAATGTAAGTAAAATACCCCACCCCAGAGCCGCCCAGGAAAGTAGAAGTAAAGTACTGCAAGTTTCCTCAGGACACACTACAAGTCGTGATTAGAATTATTGTAAGAACCAAGAAAGACTGCAAGCAACAAACGGTGGATTCCTGGACCTGAAGACCTGAAAAAGAAGGGGACCAAGTCCAGAAGTCACAGAAAATGCCAGGAAGGACAGGAGCCCCTGCCAACCTGGAAGATGGTGCAGGAGAGGATTCTCCGGTTGGAAGATGTCTGCAGAAGAACACCAAGGAAGATGGCTGAGGGTTCCTATGGGATGCAGGTGATGTCCCACTTCGTGACGATAGGTGCAAGCAGTTTACATTGCTGGAATCATCCAACAAGCCTTGGTTCCAGCAAGGTCGCGGTTTGCGTCAAGATGGTGCTGCCTGGACCCAGGAGTGACCTGGGGACCTCAACCCAGACTGGGGAGGTAGAGGGTGCTCCCAACACTGGGAGAGAGCCCACAGATAACCAGGCAGCACCCGCAGGGGTCCCAGGGCACGGGGACAAAGAAGGTGCAAAACACAGTTGGAGCAGCACAACAAAGGAAGGTCCCACGCCACCGGAGAACAACTCAGCAAGTTGAGCGTAGCAGGATGGAGTGCTGGGGACCCGGGCCACACTGTGCATATAGGATTCTTGCAAATAGTGCACAGAGGCCTCAGGAGGAAGAGATGACGCGGTTCACAGGGGTACTGTCGCAAACCGGGTAGGCAAACTCTTACCTACGCCAAATGTGGACAGTCAGACCTTAGGACAGTCTGTGTCGAAGGGGTCCACCACCTGTGTTCCAAGGAGCACGCTTGTCACCAGGAGAGGAGTCCAAGAGAACCGGTTGTCGTCTTAAAAGGTGCCTGCAGGTGCAGGGAAGTGACTCCATCACTCCACTGGAGATTTCTTCGGGCCCTCTGGTGCAAGATGAAGACAGGGAGTCCCCAGAGCGCGCACACCATGGAAACTGTCGCAGTAGCTGGCTGGAGCTGAAGTTGCAGAGGAAAAGTAGCCCTTCTGGATACTTTGTTGCTGTTACAGTGGTTCCTGGAGCAGTCTGCGGTCGATCCGAGGTCAGAGGATGAAGAGGTGGTTGCAGAGGATTCCTGGTTGAAATTTGCAAGCAGAATCTGAAGAGGAACCCACAGGAGAGACCCTAAATAGCCCTGAGAGGGGGATTGGCTACCTACCCAGGTATGCACCTATCAGGAGGGGTCTCTGACATCACCTGCTGGCACTGTCCACTCAGAGGCCTCCAGAGTGTCCCCACACCTTGGAAAACAAGATGGCTAACTCCAGGGACACACTGTAGGAGCTCTGGACACCACCCCTGAGGTGGAGATGGACAGGGGAGTGGTCACTCCCCATTCCTTTGTCCAGTTTCTCACCAGAGCAGGGACTGGGGGTCCCTGAACCGGTGTAGACAGACTGCCTTATGCAAGGAGGGCACCATCTGTGCCCCTCAAAACATTTCCAGAGGCTCTGGAAGGCTACCCCTCCCAAGCCAGTAACACCTATTTCCAAAGGGAGAGGGTGTAACACCCTCCTCCCAAAGGAAATGCTTTGTTCTCCTCCCTGGGACCGAGCTGCTCAGACCCCAGGAGTGCAGAACCCTGTCTGTGAGGTTGCAGCAGCTGCAGTGCAAACCCCAGAGAGCTGGTTTGGCAGTACTGGGGGTCCATACTGGAGCCCCCAGGATGCATGGGATTGCCCCCCCCAATATCAGAGTTGGAATGGGGGGACAATTCTATGATTTTAGACACCTTACATGGCCATATTCGGAGTTACCATTGTGAAGCTACATATAGGTATTGACCTACATGTAGTGCACGTGTGTAATGGTGTCCCCGCACTCACGAAGTCGGGGGAATTGGCCCTGAACGACGTGGGGCACCTTTGCTAGTGCAAGGGTGCCTCACACTTAGTAACTTTGCACCTAGCCTTTAGTAAATGAAGGTTAGACATATAGGTGACTTATAAGTTACTTTAGTGCAGTGTAAATGGCTGTGAAATAGTGTGGGCTCTATTTCACGCAGGCTGCAGTGGCAGTCCTGTGAAAGGGCTTGTCTGAGCTCCTTATAGGTGCCAAAAGAAATGCTGCAGCCCATAAGGATCTCCTGGAACCCCAATGCCCTGGGTACCTAGGTACCATATACTAGGGACTTATAAGGGGGGTCCAGTGTGCCAATTGGAATTGGTAAATGAAGTCACTAGCCTATAGCAGAGAGAGCATAAGCACTGAGGTTCTGGTTAGCAGAGCCTCATTGACACAGTAAAGCACTACAGACAACACCCACATTAGGCCATAAACTATGAGCACTGGGGTCCTGACCAGCAGGATCCCAGTGAGACAGGCAAAAACATACTGACATACAGGTAAAAATGGGTTTAACATGCCAAGAAAGATGGTATTTTCCTACAGATGGACCATCAGATTGACCAAAGTCTCCCAAACTTTTAGAAAGTTTTAGTTTTTCCAAAATAAACTCCAAAAGCATGAGTTTCTTAAAAGCAAAATACCCAATGACCCCAATACCCTGGGAGTGTCCTTCCAGGGTGTGGGCGCCATTATTGTTTTTTTTTTCTTGTCCTTCACTGACAGGATTTTCCTACCCGTCATGGACAGAAAAAAAGACATAACACCATCCACTCAAATATGTACTCTGTTTTGACGTCAGAAAAGCTATTCTGTCAGCAAAGCCATCTGGGGAAAATAGGTCAATGAAACCATACAAACCATCAACCTTGAAAACATGATAGCCATTCCCTCTATTTCCTACAATTTGTTCTAAAACTAATGCAAATAAAAGTTAGCTAAAATAACTATAGTGAAAGGGAACGTCTGATATCTGCCTGCAATTAAACTAAAAATGACAATATCCTCACACCAACGTACAATGCATGAAGGCCATAGGCAGTAATTGACTATGGGCCTGATTACAACTTTGGAGGAAGGTGTTAATCCGTCCCAAAAGTGACAGTAAAGTGACGGATATACCACCAGCCGTATTACGAGTCCATTATATCCTATGGAACTCGTAATACGGCTGGTGGTATATCCGTCACATTTGGGACGTATTAACACCTCCTCCAAAGTTGTAATCAGGCCCTATATCCTTTTCAGGGCTGAAGAATGGGGCAGGTAAGAAAATTCTAGATTAAACTGGTGATTGGAGAGCAAC
Source organism: Pleurodeles waltl (assembly GCF_031143425.1). Classification (NCBI taxonomy): domain Eukaryota; kingdom Metazoa; phylum Chordata; class Amphibia; order Caudata; family Salamandridae; genus Pleurodeles; species Pleurodeles waltl. The sequence continues at coordinate 594,510,934 of NC_090451.1, forward strand.
CACATTGTTCTCCTCTTGGACATTTAAAAAAAAAAACTTTTGTTTGAGAGACTTTATTCGGTATGATATAATTCAACCCTTAGATTACATAGACAACAATAAATAGACCATAATAACAATAAATCAATAAAATAACAATAATCATCATATTAAAAACAAATAAAACCTCGTTACCAAAGATAACAGTCTAAAAATGTCTTTAAAATACTCTACATTACTACGCCAAGTAATGGCTCCCCTCAGGAACAATCCCACTCCCCTCCACACCAATGCATCTGAAGCCATTTGCAGCTACATAAAATCAGGACGATATTGCACAAAACCCTTTGGTCTCAGCAGGGGTAATAAAAAACGACTTCTGAAAGGTGCATAAAAAACAAAGAATAATGTAAAATGGGACAAGGTCTGCAGGGACACCCTGTCACAAGGACAAGGTCTAATAGATTTCGCACCATACTGGCCTAACGGGAAACAAAGATTACTTCTATCCCCAAGCGAAATAGAGTGATCAGAGTCCTTTCCCTCAAATAATTTATCGCTAAGAGATAGGGCTCAGGACCCGCCCCCATCTTTAACATAACAAAATCCCTGTCCGATTGTTTCCCTAGTTCCTTCCCCTCTCTTTTAGCCCCCCGATTCTTACAAAATTCTCCTTAACCCAATTTTTATCCCGGCTAGTCAGACCCTCAGGAGTGTCAAACAAGTCCGGCCGCCCCAAGTCCTGTGCTACCTTTCTTAAATACGTCAGCCAGGGAATATATTTTACGTTATCACAGGCCAAACAGTCCCTTAAAATCTCTTTATTAAAAGTGGCATATTCATTACTCCAAATCGAAATCCATAGCAAGAGGGGAGCCAACTAAATAGTGTCTTGCACACACTCAAGATTTAGTTCTAAATGTAGGCAAAAACCAGAGGTATTTTGACCATCACCCAATAGCCTTCTACAGAAATGATTTTCTTCAACAATGGGGGCTCGGGTGTCCATATACCCCCAGAGTGCTGCACCATACAACAGGACAGGGAGACATTTTCGCCTGTAGATTTCAAGCAGATGCTTGTTGGTTTACTTCCTACTCTTACAGCAAAATCAAACGTGGCACCAACTGAGGCATGGAAGAGCATACTCCTTCTGGCAATACAGGGCTTCCATGAACCTTTATCATCAAAGATCACCCCTAAATATGGTAATTCATGGACCCTGCCAATATTTTGATCATCAACCTTCAGCTCCCCCACCCTACTCAAAGGTCTACCACATACCATGAAATGCGATTTCTTATAATTAATCTCTAGATCCAAGCCAGACATGTAAGAGGCATAAGCTCTAACTACTTTACGGAGGCCATTCATAGTGTGGGCCATGAGGACGCATCATCCGCGTACGTCAACACAGGGACATTAGTGCCATTCACCTTAGGGACATCCCTACAGTGTTCCACCAAAAAATCAGACAATCCATTTGTATAGAAAAGGAACAGAGTGGGGGCCAACACACACCCCTGGTCAGTTTTCAAAAGCAACAACACATTAGAATTGTCAACAATGAGTCGCACTGAAATGGCCCCAGCTGCATAGTCATGAACATTCCTGGTCCATAGACCCAAGGATGGTGCAGTACATCATAAAAATATCGTTGTGAGCACTACACGGGGACAGCGCATAACCAACATATCCGGACCACTTCAGTTCCTGTCCTCACTAGCAAAAGATGATTCACTGTCAGTAGAACTTTCATCTGAGGCACTGTCTTCCCCGCCCCTCAGGAATCAAATATAAAGCCCGCCCTAAACCTATAGGTCCACCTGCAGCTTAGCATCTGCATGAACATAAAAAAGCCATAATTCCTCCGACATTGACCACTCCGAGACATCCTGAAGCCACGGATCCACCATGGGGAGCCTTGCTCCCATTCAGGTAACCACTATTAGCATAATTTGTCAGTAAGACTGGGGGGGGTGGGCATGGGAGTTTCAGATTTTTCCAACAATCACGCCGCATATGATGTTAAAATACTTTACACAACAAGCGTGAGTGCATGAGAGGGGACTAAGGGACAGTGGACATGGAGAGGAAATCCAGTTTGGTAGGTGTACTAAAAAAGAGAAAATACAATATTTTGTAACATGTTTGAAGACATTCAAAACAGAGAGAGGGAAAGTATGTATGCTTTTTTGTCTATGTGTATGTAAAATTTCCTGGTGAAATGGAACAGACACTTCACGATACCTGACTGAAAGCACTTGTACCCAACTATCTACCAGAAAATGCATTTATTAGGGGGGTGTAACACCCCTAAGTCCCCCGAAGCAAATCTGCTCGTGATTGCAACCCTTCTCCTGGCCAACACCAAGACCAACTGTAGGAAGCTGTACACCATCTTATGCTTTATAGGCCACTCAGTGTTCCCCAACAAGCAGTGCTGCAGGTCTAGATAACACGCCAGGGCGATAATGCCCTACTGCCGTGCCACCACTCCTGACCAAAAGATCCTGACCTGCAGACAGACCCATGCCATATACAGAAAGTCTGCATCGACAACACCACATAGCGGGCAATCCACTGAGTGCTCAGAGTTAATTCCATATAATTTCACTGGGGTCATATATGTATGGAGAATACAATTAAAATGAATCAGCTTAAAATGTGCATTCCCAGACACAGTCTGAAATAGGGCGTAGATCTTAGCCTAATCCACATCTGACAAAGGGGTTCCCTGATCTGCCTCCCAGTAAGTACAGACAGGTAACTGACCAGGTACTGCCTCAGCCTTCAGAGCTTCATACATCAGGGAGATTAGATGGCACCCTGAGTCCAAGGATAACAGGTCCCCCACCACCGGGGGCACCTAAGAAAAAGACAAGATCTGGATCTGCTTGGACACGTCCCCCAAACCTGCATATTGCAAGAATTGGGACCAAGGCTGAACCTTCAGCTGTGCTTCCTCAATGAAGATGAAGATATTATTAGGGTACAAATCCCTACCCTGTTCACAGCCCCCACCCCCAAGGCCAGGCCTGATACAATATGGGTTCCTCCAACTGACAGATCAGGATCAACATCCAAATGTGGAGTTCCCTGTAAAAATGAGCTCTCATGATCACCACTTTGACAACTGTTTGCCACGCAGCAGCAGTATGGCGCACAATTTAGGGCCACAAGCCAGCATCCTGATCCCGCCATCAACTGCCTTGGAAGCTTACCATTCTCCACCATACCAGCCACCAAGTTCTTCTCCCAAGTATCCTCCTCCGCTATGCTATGCGCTGCATTATGTAGGCAAGACACATAGTAATATTACTCCAAATTGGGCACCATGAGCCTACCATCTTCAAACCCCCACATCAATGTCAGGTGTGTTCCTCTTCTCCGCATACCTGTCCTAAGGAGGGAGTTGAGGAGCACATTCAACTGACGAAAAAAACAAGCCTTAAGGGGCACAACAAATTCTGGATAGTGTATAGACAACGGGGTAGCATCACCATCTTGGCTACCGCTTTCCTACCCACAAGGGATAGGGGCAGGGTGTTCCAAAACCGTACGGAGGCTTGAAGGGAATCAAGAACCCTCCCCATACTGCAACTCAGTTGCCCTTCCCAAGAGTTTGTCACCATCGCTCCCAGATACGAAGACTACGCCTCCCTGAGTTCCTCCAATGCAATGTCTACCTCAAGTTCTTCCACCATCACCTCCCCCACTAAGGTTAGATGCAGCAGAGACAGATAAGCAGTAACGGAATCTGACGTACTGCGACTACCTCCACATTACACTCCCTGGAGGTGGCGCTGAAAAGTCGAACTATCGCCTCCTGCGTCATGGCATCACACACTGTCTCGTCAATCAGGTGAAGCACCAGTGAGGAAATGGACTCCCGTTGCAACAGCCAGGTCACAAGCCTATATGATTTATCTCCCTCCCAATGTAGTCACTGCCTGTACTGAGTACGAGTGTACACATCCATTCTGCCCCTTTTATCAGCAGTGTTTCGCCATGCCCTCATTTCCTCCCTCTGGCGTTAGTCAAATACTTATTCTGCAAGGAATCTATCCCATCCTGCTCCAGCCACAGCTCCAGTTGTAGCTGCATAGGCACTCCGGTTGTTAAACCTAGACACTGTCCCCACATCACAACCCTAATGGCTTCCCGTTCTCTACTACAGGACCCCGTCGGGCCCCAATAGGTGTCACAATAATTGATCAGTGCCTGCATCAGCAAGTCCCTCCCTACAATGTCAAACATCATGTCGAACAGAAAACACCAGATTCGCGGAGTATTGCCAAGCCTCCCAAAGCCACTTTACATGATACCGGAGAGTGATCCGACATGAAATGAGCTAGGTGAGTTACCTCCACCAGATCCCCGGGTGTCAGACTGTCCAGCAGAATCCTATCCAGCCTACTATATGTGCCATGCGTGGATGAGTGATAGGTGAATACCCTGTCCAATTGCCTCAGAGTCCTCTATTCCCAAGTTATCTATCACCTCCTTCAGTGCCCTAGTCATCTGCAGCTTCGCGTCAAGCATCGGTGGCAAGTGATCTGCCTCCCTATCCAGGACACACTTATAGTCCTCCCGCCAAAATCATGGACCCATCAAGATCAGTACCCAACCTCTCCTGGGTCCAGAAGAAGAACTGGGGATCATTCACATTAGGGGCATAAATATTGACCAAAGATATATCCCACCCGTCCAGTTGTCCCTGTAGTATAACATACCGCCGTCTATGTCTGCCTCCATATACGTGAGCTCAAATGGGGGTCTGAGGAGCCCCCCATGCTATCACTCCCCTAGCGGAGACGTGGTAGCAGGCATGATACACGTGACCCTTCCATTTATTTTTTACTTTCTCAACCTCAGTATCATTAAGGTGCTTCTTCTGGAGACAGGCAATATTTGCTTCATGGCACCTCAGAAAAGACATAGATGCCCAAGCCCCAGACATTCCAAGTCAAGAATTTAAATTTGCTTACCATAGATAGAAACGGATGTTCTGTGTCAAGCCTTCCTGCACTTCATAATGTAACAACCCAACAATGCTACAAAATGAAAACAAGCAATCAACACCCCAACGCAGAACGAATAAATACCCTTCCAGACAGACATAGTGCAACTCTTTTCCTAGGAAAGTCCACCATACATGTGCCAGGGCAACACAGCAACCCAGACCTGTCCAACTGGGACAACTCTCGCTATCGCCTCCAGCCGGCCTAGGCCATGTTATGTGGCTTTATTGGCACCACATCTAGAACCCAACCCCCCCACATCATGCAACCCAACCCCCCCCCCCCATTTTGCATGAAAGAGAACCAGCAAAGACTGCACAGGTAACCTCATGAGACAGCACGCAGACTCCAAGGAGGGAAGCCCTTGGAGAGTGCACCAATGACCAATCTTCCCCAAGAAGAAGCCCCCATCCATACCCAATCACTGTCCCCTAACTCAACTCTACCTAAGTGCACGAGCCACTCTAGAACAATAGCAGGATGCTACAAACCACATTATCACTCTACAGTAAGATTAGTTTCCAGGAAGACAACAGCAGTTGGAGTCTGATTGTCTGAGACTAGAATGTCCATGGCTGGTTTAAGTTGGTTCGTCCCAGGTGGCTTGCGTCTCTCCCGGCTCCGCCACAAGCATTGCACTGTCGCCCTGTATTGTGACCCTGTGCACTTGTGCTTAACTTCCCCTAGATCTATGCCACCCGGGGAAGTTCAGTCATTCTCCACACACGCGGGGTACCACATGGCGGCCACCTGCCCCCATCTGCCATCCTGGTAACTTCTCCAACACATCCAGGGAGTCTCAAACCTCCTCTGGATGCTCAAAGGAGTGTGTCCCTCCAGCCTAGAGTACCTTAAGTTTGACGGGATAAAAGAGGATATGCTTAAGGTTCAGTATACGCAGCTTCTGTTTTACTTCAAGGAATGACTTTCGCTGTAAAATCATGGAAGACAGCTATCTTATGATTCTCAGATTCAAATATGTTTATTTCAGAACTGTACATCCATAAAACATTCTGAGATAAAAACAGATAAAATGTAAGACAATATAACAGACAGGTGGTTGATATCATTACAACAATATCTCTTGGAATGAGCATTCCTTCAGTAGGCTTAGCTGTTAAACCACAATGATCATTTTTTTTAAACATTGAGCTGAGGTCCTCATGGCTATATAAATGTAATTACGATATACGCAGAGATCACATAATTTAGAGTGCTTCATGTGGAGCACTTCATAAAAGGGGGTGGAGCCAAGACCCTGTGCACCCTTTCAATCATGTCTGATAGTCCCAAAGGCCTCAGGCTCTGATGCACCCACTGTTTCAGATATCTCTTGGCCGCGGCACCCTCCACCCCCAGCAGGAGCCCCCGAAGATGAATGTTAATGCAACAGAAGCAACCCTCTGCATCCTGCACCTTAGCTTTCAGTTCCCCAATGACCGCGGTCATTCTGGCCATCTGCAGCTTTAGGGTTGGGACCTCACCTATGAATGTTTCAATGTTACCCTTAGCAGTCGTCACCTTTTCAGCTACCTTACTGGGGTCCACTCTAAGCAAACTAACATCACTGGATACCGTCTCTATCTGATGTCCCATGGCAACACTAGAGCCCTAAATAGCTGCTAGTTCTTCCTCACACTCTGGGGAAGCAACAGCTGATTACACACCTCCCTGCCGGACAAACACTGTGAGGGTTGGTGGGGAGAAGTATACTCAGTACTGGTGTTGGTAGCCCCAACCCTCGGTTGCCTGTTTTTGACCATTGTGGCAAAAGTGGGGTGACTCTGTTTCTGACCACTACCAGGATCCCGTACCAGCAGGAGAACAATAGCACAGCCGAAGCCCACTCCTGGTTCTCACACGCACAGGCAGTCCCCAGCGCACCTAGAAAAGAAGCAGTCCAAGATAGCACCATGGGTGAATGGCCCAGCAGCACCTGCAGGGCAGCAGCCCATCCTAGCAGGTTCCCCCTAGGGTCTCTGCCTCCAGGGTACAAGGCCCCTTCCCAGCTCCAGCCTCTCTCACCCCGAGGACCAAACGTGGGAGGTGGGCTACCCCAGCACCCAGGGACCAACAGGCAGGGGGAGATATGGCCCGGGCACATAATCCAACAGCTCCAGGAATAATGCCCCCAACTCACTTTGCAGAAAAAAAGGATGATGTCCCCCGGGGAGACCGTACCCAGGCCTCGAGATCAGGGGTGGTGTGTGCACCGTTGCAGGAGCGCTGCAAAAGAGAGCAGCCTCAGTGCCCCCTAGACATGGGACTTGTGTTTCACCCTTGGTCCTTGCACCTCTGGTCCCCCCCAGCCTCAGCAGGCTCCAGCTGCCCAGCCACTTATGATGCAGGCCATTCCAAGGCCCCCAATGAGGTGATGCCTGCTCCCAGCACAGGCTGGTGTGCCCAGATCTCCACTGCTGGCCCCACAAGTTGGTGGCTGGTGCTGTGCCCCAGTCCAGGTGAGCCCACAACTCTTTCTCTTTCTCACTGGGGGGGAGGGGGGGGGGGGCAGCCGGCCTTGATGCCCTCTCCAGTGGGCCAAGCCCATGTGCTGGTGGGGCCAGGCCCCCACCAACATCAAACATCTGGCAGGTCTCTCCCTGAGCCTCCCCTGCTCCCGCCAGTCAGGGAGAAGGCTCAGAGAGGGCACGATTATGTACCGGAGCATACGCTTCTGTAAAGCAGCCCCCATCAGCCTCAGCCATGGTCACCAAGTGCCCGCACCAAGGGGGGAGGGGTGTTCTGCTCCACTCTGAAGTCTTGTGAGCGGTAATCCTCTCCACGAGGGGAGACAGGCCGCACCAGCAAGGCCCGACCACAGGCTGTCTCCAGTCAGGCTTAGGGGGCCACCAAAGCGGACTCAAGGGCTTCCCCACCACAGTGACAGAAAGGATCACGGACCCTACACAGCCAATACAGGATAATTCGCAGGATGTTGGAGAATAAAAGCTGGTCTGGTGACTGGGATCTACATCGTCAGCCATCTTGCCAGGCCTTTCCCCCCCCCCTCTCTTGGACATTAAGGGAAGCACGTGATGAGATCACTGAAATTAAGGAGCTGAGCAGCTCTCGCGACCCTGGCTCCAAGATAAGGTTGAAATAGAGCATGACACTAAAATCTAAATTGGAGGAATAGAAAGAAGTCCTGGAAACTCAAGAAATAATACACAATCTGGAGAACAAAAATATTAGCCACAAAAATGGTTTCCTTGCTATCATACACTTCTAGACTCAATAAAACCCCTAGTAACAAGTCAACCATGAAGGAATAGGTCAATTAAATCAAATAAAGCACCCTAAAGTACCTGGTTCGATGATGAATGCAAATAAGGTAAAGAGAAGCTGAAAACATTAGTGTTGTGAGGTGGAATTTGAATTTTGTGTGGTTGCTGGGTGCTCCTCTGCTAGGGTTCCAGGCTTGTCATTTACACTGAGGCGTGGGATGCTGCAGAGAAATGCCATGTGTTGTCTTCTTTGCGATATAATAAAGCTACTGAAAACTTTTCCAATTGAGTATTGTCTCTGTGGATGACCACAACATAATTTTGTTGACAAGCAAACTCAGATCAAAGGCAGCACATTCAGGCCCATGAACATGTACATACTTGCGTGTACAGGATTCCACAGTTCTCACGCTTTGTAATTCTAAAGATACTTTGACTGTCATCAACAAAAAAAAAATCCTTTTTAAAATTTCTATTAATCTAAACAAAGAAAAGGAAAATCACTCTCTAGCTCTCCTTCTCGCGGGCCGCAACATGTGTGTTTTCGATCTATGGTTCAGAGCTCCTCACTTCATCATTGGAATGTTCATTGCCCACCTATTCATTTGTGATGCAGAAGACATCTTAAGCCTGCTTTCTGAGCATCATGGGGATTAATTCTCTCTGTCTGCTCATATCTGATGCTTGTTTGTGACCCCTGCATTGTTGACTGAACTGTGTTTATCTCAGAGAACGCGGTGGAGATTAGCTCTTCGCATTCATTCACTATCCTGTGCAGCTGCAGAGTCCAATTTAGTTTTTCTTTCTAAGGCTACTCAGTACTGGGCAGTTGGTTCTGAATCCTGATTTGACACTGTCTCTTCAAAGGGTGGAACATTAATACATTTCTTCTGAGCTGCTTTGCTTCTAGCTGTACTCCACTCTAAATTTGTACTGTTTGTCCATAAATTAGTAATGACCCCACATTATATAAATACCTTCTTCATTACAGGATTTTGGCGTCTCTCTGCAAGGTATATACATATTACCTCAAGCATGCAGAATGCAAATTTGCACATTTCCTTCCTATCTGATTCTGTTACTCCAAGGCTTGCGGCACAAGACTTCTGAAATGTATTTATTAGTCATTGATACGATAAATTTTTCCTGCCTTGAGGAAAAGCACCATACTTTACAGTTGGTTAGGTTCAGAAGAGCAAAGAATCTTTGCCCACCATCCAAGGTTAGTGCCCCCTCCCTCTACTGAATGGGATGTATTCATAGAAGCAGTAAAAAGGTTAGAACATCACTTCAAGAGCAACCTTTGCAAAATTGTAGAGGGACATAGATTGTCACTCCCAAGCAATTACAACAATCTTTTGAATCATTCCTGGCAAAACTGAGAATATTAGTCTCAATGTGAATAATTTGAAAGACCTTTACAAAACTATTTGTGAGGCCACTTAGCAGTGAATATTCTGATAGTTGCATGCAGTAAAGGATTCTCTGTTGGCAAAATCACTCACTGCAGGAAACACTAAAGAGTGCAAGATGGAGTGAGAGGTAAGTTGTAGCACCTAGAAACAGTTTGACAAAATGCTTCAGAAAATGTAGGAATGTAGGAATGTGATATTTTTCACGAACAAACAACATATGTCTACACCAGATATAAGGAGATCAGACAAAAATGTCAACAACAGTATGGGTAATTGTTACGGGTGTGGATCCAAGAATCACGTTGCTACTTCAAAGTATCCTGCCATAAGGAAATCCTGAATGAAGTGTAAAGAAACTGCCAATTTTACTAGTTTGCTGAACTGCACAAAATGTTATGCACATAGGTGAACAATTACATCTCAAGATCGCAACAATCAGGACAAAGTGTTCTTGTCTATACAAATGTTTTCTACAGTCTTCTGTCAACACAACAAGGGTCATTCAGTATGTGAGATTGTAATGGGGTGGATACCTTTAGTAGTCACAGTAGATTCTGGTTCGCCATCACAATTTCATCAGATAAATTATTTGTACAAGAACGGGGTCAAGTTGATCTGTCACCACTGGACATGCGCATGGTTGCATTTGGAAGGTAGATTGACATGATGTACAATTTACTTACCTTTGGTAATGAAATATCTGGTAGAGACATATTCTGGTTGCAGATTCCTTACCTTAGATTCCTTACCTTAGAATTTTCCCCAAGGTGTCAGACTGGATCTGAAGATTTTTTCTTTGAGCAATACCCTTGTACGTCGGTATGTGGTGTCGGTAGACTCCATGAGTGTCGTTGGCATTGTAGACATCGTGATGACTTCGGGAGTAGTACATAGATGCTACCTCAGCGCAATTTCTTTTCATGACTTTCCATGCCAAAGCGCAGAGCTGCGAATAACACTGAAATTTGTGCACCAGAGCTATGGCCCTGAATGGGGAAGCCCTGTCCCTAGAAATCAGTTCACAAGCGGGAAGAATGGGTGGGTCGGTAAGGAATCCGCAACTAGAATATGTCTCTACCAGATATATCATTACCAAAGGTAAGTAACTAGTACATCTAACAGAGACTTCTTGTTGCCGATTCCTTACCTTAGAATAGATGCCCAGGCAATGCCATACTCGGAGGTGTGCAGCGAACCAAGATCATACTAGAAAGTCCTTGCAGGACCGAACGACCAAAGTAGCCATCCCGACGGACCTGAATGTCCAGGCAGTAATGTTTAGTAAACGTGTGCAAGGATGCCCACGAGCTGTCCAGGACAGGAACTTCGCTTGCTAATGCAGTGGAAGCAGCAGTTTGCTCTGGCGGAATGAGCGCGTAAGCCCTCAGTGGGTTGCTTCTTTGCCAAAGTGTAGCACATCTTGATGCAAAGAAGTACCCATAAAGAGATGGTACATTTTTGCACCGCCTTCCCTTTCTTCGCACCCACATATCCAACAAAGAGTTGATAGTCCACCTGGAAATCTTTAGTACAATTGAGATAGAACGCCAACGCTCTTTTTGGATCCAGGCTGTGGAGTCTCTCCTCCTCATGAGAATGATGTGGAGGTGCGCAAAAAGTAGGCAAGGTGATGGACTGGCCTATATGAAAAGGTGTTACGCCCGCCAGTCTACCCCCGACAAAATACCGCTCCGCGGTCGCAAGACCGCGGAGGGTATTTGGAGATTTGCCCTGGGCTGGCGGGCAGCCGCCAAAAGGCCAAAAGGCCGCCCGCCAGCCCAGGGCAAATCTACCTTCCCACGAGGACGCCGGCTCCGAATGGAGCCGGCGTAGTGGGAAGGTGCGACGGGTGCTGTTGCACCCGTCGCGTATTTCAGTGTCTGCTTTGCAGACACTGAAATACTTTGTGGGGCCCTCTTACGGGGGCCCCTGCAGCACCCCCTACCGCCATCCTGTTACAGGATGGCGGTAGGGGGTGTCAGAATCCCCATGGCTGCGGAGCGCGCTCCGCAGCCATGGAGGATTCTCCCGAGCAGCGGAAAGTCGGCGGGAGACCGCCGACTTTCCGTTTCTGACCGCCGCGGTCAGAATGCTCGACGGGGCACCGCCAGCCTGTTGGCGGTGCTCCCGTGGTCGGTGACCCTGGCGGTCACCGACCGCCAGGGTCAGAATGACCCCCTTAGTGTGTAACACCACTTTGTCATGGCGCACAGATAAAAATGGGGGCTTGGAAGATAGAGCCTGAAGCTCACTCACTCTATGAGCAGAAGTGATGGCAACAAGAAAAACAGTTTTGAAAGTAAGGAGCCGTAATGGACAATTGTGCACCGGCTCAAAGGGATCATACAATAAGTAAGGACAAGATTGAGGTCCCACTAAGACATGATAAACGGGGTGGGAGGAAATAAATAGGTGAGGCCCTTAAGGAACCTACTAACAATAGGAGACTTAAAGAGTGAAGGCTGACCTGGCAACCTAAGAAATGCTGAGATAGAAGGTAAATAGCCCTTAAGGGTGCCCAAAGCAGAGCCATGCTGGGCCAAAGAAAGAATGAACAGAAGAACCTCAGAAAGAGGAGCAGAGAGGGGATAAACAGATCTGTTGGTACACCATGCTACAAATTTATGCCAACAACAGACATATACAGTTTGGTGGAGGGACGCCTGGCTGCCAAGGTAACATCCCAGACTTCGGGTGTAATGTCAAAAGCCATCAACTGCCGACGCTCAAACTCCATCCATGAAGGTGGAGATTGGACAGATTCCGGTGGAGAACTGTCCCCTGCTGCCGCAACAGAAGATCCTGCCAAAGGGGCAGTCTGACTGGAGGATCGGTGGCCATGCTCAATAGCTCTGGATACCATACTCTCCGTGCCCAGTCTGGAGCCACTAAGATTACTTGGTCCCCGGCAGTTCCTGATCTTCTTGAGAACTCCGGACAGAAGTGGTATCGCTTAAAGGCATAAAGGAGGCCGGACTTCCACTCGAGACAAAAAGCGTCTCCGACCGAGTGCCACCTTGGAAACTCCAACGCGCAAAACAGCTGACATTGCACGTGCTCTGCGGAGGCGAACAGATCTATCTAAGGCTCTCCCCTCTACTGAACGAGGCCTTTACCACCTCCGGATGGAGATGCCATTCATGATCGGCTATGCATCAACGGCTGAGTTTGTCTGCTCTGGCGTTGAGAGAACCCGCCATATGTTGAAGCACCAGGATGATGTCCTGATGTGTCAGCCATGTCCAGAGGCGTAGCGCCTCTGACAAAGGGTCCATGACCCTACTCCACCCTGTTTATTGCAGTACCACATGGCGGTGTTGTCCGTGAACACTTGCACTTCTTTCCCTTTGAGAGAGGGAAGAAATACTTTCAACGCAAGCCTGATCACCAGGAGCTCCAAAAGATTGATATGGAGCCCAGACTCCAAAGGCCTCTGATCTCCGCCGCTCCCGTGTGGCTGCCCCATCACAGAAGTGACACGTCTGTCACTATGGATAGATCTGGTTGGGGAAGGGAGAGGGACCTACCGGTGACCCAAAGCAGATTCAAAAGCCACCACTGCTGGTCTTTCGCAGTCCCCTCCGAGATCGGGACAACATCAGAGAGATTTTCCTGATGCTGCGCCCACTGGAACTTCAAGTCCCACTGCAGAGCCCGCATATACCTAGCAGGATGCAGGAGGCCATGAGGCCCAGCAGCTTCAGAGTCAGTCTCACCGAAACCCAAGATAGAAGCTGAAAGATTGGAATCATAGCCTGAATATCCTGGACTCGCTTTTTGGGAGGATAGGCCCGAAACTGAACTACATCCAGAACAGCTCTAATGAAAGGGAGCATTTGAGAGGAGTCAGATGTGACTTCAGAGAGTTTATAGTGGACCCTAGCGTGTGCAGGAGGTTTGCCGTAGCCTGAAGGTGGGAGACAACTTCATGTGGCGAGTCCGTCTTCAACAGCCTGTCGTCAAGGTAGGGGAAGACTGAAAGCCCCAACCTGCACAAATGACCTGCAACCACCACCATCACTAAAAACCCAAGGGCTGCTGTTAAGGCTGAAGGGGAGCACAGTAAATTGAAAGTGCTAGGGACTGACCACGAATCGCAGGTAACGTTTGTGGGCAGGCAGGATGGGAATATGGAAATAAGCGTCCTGCAAGTCCAACTCTACCATCCAGTCTTCTGGGTCCAAGGCAAACAGGACCTGAGCCAGGGTGAGCATTTTTAATTTCTCCTTCTTGAGAAAGAGATTGAGGTCCCGAAGCTCTAGGATCAGACGTAAGCCCTTGTCTTTTTTGGGTACCAGAAAGTAGCGGGAATAACAACCATGACCTACTATAGGCGCAGGGCACCCTCTCTATGGCTCCCTTGGCCAAAATAGCTGTGACTTCCTGGCGGAGAAGTGACAAATGATTCTCTGGTATACGGCTGAATGATGGAGGCATGGATGGTGGGGCAGAGTCGAAGGGGAGGGAGTAGCCCCTTTGAACGATCTGCAAAACCCACCTGTCTGTTGTGATGGATTTCCAGTGGGTCAGGGGATGGCGAATCTTGCCGCCAACTGAACCAGAGTGAGGGGGCGGACTAGGAGGGTTTGGAGGCTGCAGTAGGGGCTGGGGTGGAATGAGCAGACCTCTGGTTCCCTGTCCCACAACCACATGGGATTCCGCTTTCCCGTTCATGCAGCAGGTGAACTGCATGGGTGGCACAGTGGCTAGGAAAGGGACGCAACAGGGAGCCCCTTCCATGTCGACGAAAGGCGGACTGTTGGGGAGGACGGGCATTGGAAAGGCCGAGGGACTGAGCTGTGTCCCGGGAGTCCTTGAACCTCTCCAGAGTCGAGTCCGCCTTGTCTCAAAAGAGACGAGAGCCATCAAAGGGCATGCCCATAAGAATCTTTTGGACATCCCCTGAGAGACCAGATGTACGTAACCAGGCGTAGCGCCTCAAGGACACCGTTGTCGCAACCAATCTACCTAGGCAGTCACTTGTGTCCGGCCCACATCTGATCGTGAACATTGCTGTGTCCCTCCCATCGGTGACAGCTTGGGAGACGATAGCACGGGCCTCCTCCGGTATCTGTGGCAAAACTGCGTGACCGTATCCCACAGAGAGTAAGTATAATGGCCCAAAAGGCATGCAGTGATCACTGACCGCAGTGCATGACTGGAGGAAGAAAACATCTTCTTCCCAAAATGTTCCAACCTTTTTGATTCCCTATCCGGATGTGCTGAAGAGAATGCGCCAGAATATGAGGATGCTTGTATGACAAGGCTCCAAGGCATGTGGTGTTAGGACAGGGACTTAGGGTAGTTCTAGGTGGGCCAATGGCGTTGTGGATATTCCTGTTTACAGGAGCCGTGTTGGGTCTGGACCACATACCCAAAAGGACATCGGTGAGGGCTTCATTGAATAGAAGAAGAGGCTCAGATGTGGAAGCCCCTGGTTGAAGCACCTCCGTCAGGAGATTAGACCTGACCTAAACAGTAGGCAGCTCAAGACCGAGGACCTCATCAGCTCTACTAACCATCATGGAATAAGTTGCTCCCTCTGCCGTAGAGACTGTAGGAGGAGACAGCATGCAAGCGTCTGGAGAGATATCCAGACCACTGGCCCCACCCGACTCCCTTGCCCAGTCCAAGTTAGAGTCATCCTAGTATTTATAAAGGTCCAGGGATCCCTCCAATCCGTCCCTGAATTTGAATCCATAAAAATAAGGGTCAGAATCCAACCTGGGGTGAATAGGCTTTATTGACGAAGGTGGCCGCGGCGGCCGACGCTGGTCCGACTTGTCGGGGATCAGGATCGGGTCGATGGTGGGCACCACTGCTGTTGGGAACATCGACAAACGAATCAGCATTGGGGAAGGTCTGGATGGGACGACCGGCGCCGATGCGGATCTGAGACCAGATCCGGAAGGACTTCGGTGGCCTTAGCCACCAGTGTGGAACCAAAAGGCCCCCCCCAACCAAACCCCTGGGGCTCGAAGGTGCCACAGCAGGGTTGGGCTGCCCAAGAATGAGGCACATGGCCTCATAAAACTCCTTTAACTGGGAAGGGGTTGCCTCAGCTCCTGAAAAGTAGGGGAGGTGCGGACAAAAGAGTTGAAGTTGGTCACAAATTGACCAAGGGTAGCTCTCTCTGGATCAGTACATGGCGCCGAAAAAAAAAGAACTGATATCACTGCACTGAGGCGGCGTCTAGGTACTACTCCCAACGACATCACGGCGACTAAGACGCCTGCAGAGCCGAACGACGTCATCTGCCGCTGTGCAAGGATATTGCTCAAAGAAAAAATATCCGGATACAGTCTGACGCCTGGGGAAAAATTCTAAGGTAAGGAATCTGCAACTTGAAGTCTCTATCAGATAAGTTATGTTAAGGAGGTTCTCATATACAAAGACAGATCAATTAATGTTGCACCTCACTGCAAGAGGTGCTAAGCAAACAAAAGTCATTATTTGAGGACAGATCTGGATTGGGTAAATAGTTTGAACATGGGATCATTCTTAAGGCAGGTGCTGTTCCAGTGGTACATAAGGTGAGAAATGTACCTTTGAGCATAAGAGGGAGGTTGAAAGAACACTTGGACAAATTGTGCAAGAACAAAGTCATAGAGCCAATAGACTCTTAACCCTGGATTTCTCCTATAGATGTGGCTTGAAATAATCCGGAGAATTCAGACTGTATTGACATCAGGTTGCTGAATAAGCATATTGTAGAGGACTGTTTTCCTCTTCCCAAAATCCAGGCAATGTTGGCTTGGTTGGGTGGGGCCAAGACTTTTACCACGCATGATTTAAGAATAGTTCATCACCAAGTGGAACTTTCTTCAGACTCTCATTCTCTAGCACTCCTTTTCGATGTCTGCAGATTAATGCATATGCCTTTTAGTCTTGACACAGCTCTTCTGTTTTTGAAAACTAAGTATCAGATTTTGGGGACTGTGGAGATTGTTCTAGCTTATCAGGATCATATACTGTTTTTCTCCATCACTGTTCAGTCATACTTGCAACTGTTAAGTAAAGTGTATGGGATTTAGAACACTATGGATTCACAGTAAAAAAGGAAAAGTTTAAGTTTGTGGTAGAAGCAGTTTAGTATAACTTGTCAGCTGAGGGAATCACACCCAAAGAAGACCTTATTCAGGCAATAGACCAGAGCCTGCCTCCTACAGATAAAGATCAGCTGACATCATTCCAGGAGTTGTGTGAATGTTACTCAAGATTTGTGCAGAAATTTGCTTTTAAAACTAAGCCTTTGAGGAAGTTATTGAATTCAGGTGCAACATTTGTATGGGGTAATGAGCAGTCCTCAGCATTTTCTCAATTGCAGCTCCTGTGCTTCAAATGTTTAGGGATGAGGTACCATACATGCTCACAGTGGATGCCAATTGATTTGGGGATGTGGTGAATCAGTTGTAGCGTCAAACTGTAGAAGGTAAGGAAAACACTATTGCTTTTGCCTCCCATTTATTAACATCAGCAGAAAATAATTATAGCACCATAGAAAGAGGCTTTGGTCTGAGTTTGGGGCGCACATGCTAGTCCTAGGTTATTGAGATTAATTTCCTAGATGCATTAAAGTTACATCATCAAGATAAAATACATAACTGGAGGGAAAAATTGTGGGGCAGATTTTTTGTAACAGTGTCAATTGGAAACTTGTTGACTGTGTTGCGGAGGAAGAATTTATGATTGGACTAGTTGATGGTGTGGTACTTGCTTGAGAGCGTCATCACACAAAAGGTTTGGAAGGCATGTGCAGACAAGAATGTGTGTCAGAGCGTACTCATGGAGGTCATTGGCTGTGGCTAGGCTAGAGAAGGTCCTCTCTAAGTGAAATAAAAAGTTACTGCAAAATCAGGGACGAGTTGAGTGTGGAAGGTGGGTTCATTTTGAGAGGGAACGTTTTCATTCCTCCAGTGAATTTGAGAACAAAGCTGATCACATTAGATAATCAAGGTCCCACTGGGTTGACTGGAATGAAGAAGAGGTTGAGGTTATATTATTGGTGGCCAGGCATGGATACTGATGTGGAGGTATTCCTGAGCATGTGTGTGGAGTGTTCTCATGCAGACAAATCCCTGCATACTCACAATCATACAATTTGCTCCATGGAGTTTCCAGACTCTTCATCAGAGAATCTGGGGATGGATGTTATTGGGTCCATGTATTCTTTAAGTGAAGGTATGAGATTTGCACTGGTATTGGTAGATTAACACATTCAGTCATGCAAGTTTATAAGAGAACCAGAGGTAATGTCATAAAGTTTCTAAAGGAATTCTTTCATTGAGAAGGCATCCCATCCTCCATGGTCAGGGACAACCGGGTTCAATTTATATCTTTACAAATGGATTCCTTTTTTAAAGATTTTGGGATTCATCATTTAATTAAAGCCTTAAATAGTCCCCAAGGAGTGTGATGGGGTAAGGGTAAAACCATTCCAATGTCTTGCCACATGAGAAGGAAACTTAACCTTTCTGAATGAACTGACAACCATTATACCAAGTCTGAGTCTCACTGCTAAAAGAAAGCTTAACTCTGCAGTTTCAGAACATTTTCTCAATCATCAACTGTTTCAAGGTAAAGGAATTGGAGAAGTTCCAGGCAGCCTCTCAACCTGGTCTCTCTGTGTTTCCCAACATGCACAGTCTTACTTGTCTAATTTAACAAATGCAAGAGAGTGGAAATTGGTCTCCTTGGCCAGATGCAGCTACCCCACTAATAACACTGCTTATAAAAAGAGAACTTGCAGTCCCTGCAATTTGTGGCTCTAGCAGGACAGAAGGCTTGCTTCACATCTTGCACATCCTATCCACACGAGAAAACACTACACTGCCTAATAAAAGAACAGCTGAAGGCTGTTGGGAAAAAGTATTCAATCAGCTTATCAACACTTTTGAGACCACCGTAAGACTCTTATGGATCAGATCAAAAACTGGTCCATAAAGGAAAAGATGTTAAAAACACACACCAAACCTAAAATTCCTAAAATTCATTGAAGCAGGACTACGATTCACATATCACAAATAAAGGAACTGTGAACACAACCTGTAAACCCTAAAGAAAATATACCACACAAAACCTTTAATGATTTTTTTCCTTCTTTTATCTTGTTTTTCTCCAGTTTTTCTCCCTTCTGAATTCTTTTTCTGCCCCTTTTTTCAGTTTTCTGAAGAATATCTGTATTTCATTTATTTTTTATGCTCTTTTACTCCAAGGCTTTTATGTCTGAAAGCACCATCAATTTATATTCACATTCTATAAACCTCATTTGCTCATGGATTGGAATTTAACCCACTGCTTCTAATCATGACCATAGAGGATGGGACTTGTCAGAACCCCTTCCAGAGGACCGCAGGGCATGCAGGGGCTTCAGGGCTCAACCATGGTGGTTCAGGTCTTTGACTCTTGATTTCCTGGAGTCTGATCTACTATTGATCCTGCTCCACTGGGCCAAGTACTCCTTCTGCGCCTGACTCCCAGTGGTAGCTTTGGACAAGCAAGCAAAGGCTCCTTCGAGGGGAAAGCGTAGATACAGGTTAGTGAACACGACTCATAATTCAAAGTACTCATAGCAATGTCAATAAATCAATGCCCAATCAAATACTTGCATTTAACTATAACAAGAAGTATTTTATTTCTAACTATACACATAGTCTGGCGAATCCCTGTCCCACCCTCGTACTTGCATTGTGATTGGGGGTATTTCCCATTCACTGGTGGCCCCATTCAGGAAATGTTCACTAGTAGGCCTTACTCAAGAGTACCATTTGACTCTTTAGGAAATAGTCAAACATGTCAATGGTGCTACATCACCTTCAACAGCGAGTCCTCTCGGGCCCCACAGGCCCTTTTCAAGTCTTACCCTCTCCAGCAACACTGAAGGTAACATCGTTTCAGCAGGTGCCCTGACCACCAGCACTTGCAACTCTGATCCTGTTCAGAAAAATTTGGTGCTTGCAGTACATGCTGCAGCACCTGGCACTGCCGACCTCAGCAGTGATCAGAGTTACTTCCAGCTTCTGTTGATGCGGTAAGTTAAATTTCCTCCACAGGGTTTATCTCCTACCAACTGGAGCCCAGCGACAGAGGGAAGTCCTCATGGCATCCCCCAACTTTCTCAGGTTAAGTCAGGAGGCAGGTCTCCATGGCAGGCCTCAGCTTCAGTTTTCCTGCGCGTCGCCCATTCTTTGGCAAAACTCAATATCTGCAGCCCCACCTGGCTTACTGGGTTGCTGCTGTACTTGTTGGCAAGGTGTAGCATTTTCTAGTGCATTCACCAGAACCACAAAAGGCACTCATGGCATACCGGGGCACCATCAAAGCTCAAACAAGTGTTGCCTCTTTGTCACACAGTAACTTCTATGATGGCCCCCTCTGTCATATGGCCTCACTTCTGCACACAGGCAATGGCTCATCAGTCCACAGCTGTCTCCTCACACCTCTTAATAGGGCTTCCTACTGGACCTCGCTCCCTCCAGAGCTCTCCTCTTTTTTACAGGAGAACAAGAAGACAGGAGCTGGTGCTCCAGAATAGTTGTTCCTGGTTTCATTAGATGATGTTCCGGTACCCAGTAGGGAGACAAGCAGGTCTTGTCTCCCATTCCTGGTCACTGGCAGAAGTCAAGTCCTACAGAGCTTCCTTTTCCCACAAATCTTGGGGTGCAAACTCTCCTTCTTATAGTCCATTTCCAGACACCAAATGCTTTTTAGGGCCTGGGTCTTTGAAGTCATGTTACGGTTCTGCTTCTTTTGAAGTGTACACTTTTCTCTCTCTTCTTCCTCTTGAAAGGCTATGTATCACAGCAGGAGGGACTCCGAAGCTGATAATCCCACAACACAGTTCATGGGAGTGCCTAGAGTTCACACCTGGATATGAGCCACAGTGATATATGCATTAAAAGCATTATCTTGAGCTCCCAGCCCTACTGTTTATGATTCCTTATCAGCCCCATCTCCTTCCTGAGATGTATTCAGGCCCCTTCGTTGTGATCTAGCACTAAATCACACAGCATCCTTTTGAAGAGTAAATGGGAGTCCCTCTCTACCCTTCTGCAGTGTGTCCCACCCAGCTCACAGGAATGCAGGAATACACAAATCTGCCTGGGGGGATTCCTCTACTTCTCATGTTTTTACCAGGCAGGCCTAGGCTTCCCAAAATGGAACCCAGCGTCCTCCAGGTAATGTACCATTGGAGGCACACTTTGCACTCGGTACACATACTGTCCAGTACTGTCACCTGCATGTTTTGTGCCACCTCAGGCGCACATACATCCAGCACACATTCACTATGACGGCACTTCACAGTAATGTAGTTTTTCTGTATTGTGCCTTAGTGTGCTATTTATAACCACACACACTCTCAGCACACTCACTCACTATGCACGTACTGCACAACACTTCACCCTTCGTATATTTTACTTCTCTCAAGCACACATACAGCCAGCACACTTCCATTGTGCACACACTGCACAGTCCTACATCTCTCATGTAGTGTATTCTTCAATGGTATATATACAGTCAGTACAGGCACCAGCCATGCTTGTACTGCACAGTACTGTTCTATCTTTGTACCTTACCCTTCCCAGTCACACATAAATCCAGTTCAGTCACTACTCCTGTGCTGAGCAGAACTCAATGTCCAACTGATGTAATCCAAGGGTGAGTTAAGCACACAGAAGCAAAACTTGTTAAACAAAAGTTAAGTTAACCTGTAGGCTTCACTCCAGTGACACAGGTAAAAAGGACTTCTTCACTATTGATCACTACAAGGCATGGAGCCACCACAGCGCTCATGATGCCTAATTCTTGGTGAAGGTGCTACCCTTCAAATACTATGAGGATAGCGCTTTGGGCATCTCTCTCGGTCCAACAAGCCCTCAGTCTGTGAGACATGCCTACATAATGACACACATGCATGATCCATGTTTGGCTATGATATTAAAAATCAGCATTAGGGATCTAGGCAACACTACAGTTGGACACTCAAGTTAGGGGTAAACGTCTCTTACCACGCGGAGGACTTTGTTGAGGCAACAGGGCTAATGTACAAAAATGTTCTTGTAGACCTGGGACCGTACTTATCAAAGTGTTACGCTGCCTTTGCGCCAAGCAAGGTAATGCAATTGCAAAGCAAGACTAAAGTCAGGTTTACCAAGCCACCCAAACCAACTTTGCGTGACCGTCGGGTGCTTGGTATTTCTGGAGTAACACAAGGCAGTGCAATTCACAGTCTTGCGATACTCTGCTCTAGAGAGGCGCTCCATGGGTAAAGCATGGGTTTTCAACAGCACCCACCCATGGATTTTGGCGCATTCCCAGATTTACCATGAGTGGTAGGCTTGGGAATGCATCAAAGTGCTATGCCTTTCCAGGGGAGTAATAACAAGGAGAAATATGTATATTTCTTCTTTTCTCTCTTTTTTTTGCATTCTGCAGATCACGTAGAAGAGGAAAACGCATCTGAGGTGTCCCTTTCTGCAGAAAGCAATCCTGCCTTCAATGCAGGCACCCTTGTACCATGACACAAGAGTGCCTGCGTTGGCGCTAGGCATCCAAAAGTGCGCTTGTCCAAGGATAGGACAGGACTGTGTCGTATAAGGTTAAATATGGTACATTTCTGCTCTCTCCCTTTCATGCAGCGCAGCAAGGTGGCTTGCTGCATAGGATCAAATATTAATAAATCTGCCTCCGGGAGTTTTCACCATGTAAAAGGAAATCATTTGTGCAAAGGGTGTGCTGAAGTCTAGCCACACACCCCTTTTTACCTCTGGCACAAGACACAGGGCTAGATCTATAGGAAAGTGGAGCATCAGTCCTGATGCGCCACTTTTCTTGCACCGCCCTTCTCCCCCTAACGTCACCATGGTAGTGCTGTATTTACAATACAGTGCACCATGGCATACATTAGCACAATAGCATCAGAATTTATGATGCTATTGTGGTGCTTTGCCGGATTAGCACCATTAATTATGGCACTAGTCCAGCAAAGCACTAGGGAGACCCATAGGATATTATGGGCCCGTCACTTTAATTGCTGCAATGTGCAGGTGTTAAAAATGATGGAAAAAATGGTGCAGTGAAATCTTGTAGATTTCACTGTGACATTTTTTGCAACCTCCCTGCGGGGGAACGCCCCTTGCATACATTATGCCTGGCTCACGCATAATGTGGTGCAAGGGGTTACAAAGTTGTACAATGCTAGCATTGCACCACTTTGTAAATATAGCGTGTCAGAACTGCACACCTTACGCCACATAAGTGTAAAAAGAATAACGCTAAGGCGCAAGGATGAGCAAGTTCCTTGTAA
The DNA here is from genome assembly GCF_031143425.1 of Pleurodeles waltl. NCBI lineage: Eukaryota > Metazoa > Chordata > Amphibia > Caudata > Salamandridae > Pleurodeles > Pleurodeles waltl. The sequence goes on from NC_090451.1 coordinate 594,533,882, forward strand.
ATCTGGCCCTTACTCTTTCCATTAATAAGGATATAGCACAGTGAGTGGGACAATGGGATTGGAGAGGTGTACCACTTGCTTAATTTCCCAGGGTTTAGTCAACCTAAGTCCATGTAGACATGCGAGATAGCAACAAAAGAACATTCTTCAAAGCAGTATAACACAAATGTCACAATCGCTAACAGAAATGAATATGCCCTAAAGTAGTACATCCACTCCCTGTGCATTGCCTCTAGGTACCACACAGGACAAAGGGGGCAATTCCTACATAACTAACAGATTAAAACATCTGAGAATTAAAACGGTAAACTATGTACCATCAACAATTATTTTTTGCAAATAAACGATTGTTTCTTTGATGTTAATAAATAAGTAGGTGGACCGTACAGTTTACTCAATAAAATGTTTTGTTTTTGTAACCAGTGCTTTAAATTCAGTTTCAAACGAAACTAGAATATTGGCTGTCCTCAGCATGTCCTAATCTGTAACAATGTTTTTATCACAGAGAAGCAAATTACAAACATGTATGATGTTAAAACTGTGTTGCCTCTCTGTGGTCACTGGAAACTAAAGTGTGTTGTCTGCAAAAGTAAATGCTTTCGGATTTGTTTTAGTTTAAAACAGTGGGGCATATTTACAAGAAAGTGGCGCAACATTGATGATGCACCACTTTTCTTTTACCCCCTACCAGCACCTAACAACACCATGGTTGCGCCGTATTTACAGTACTGTGCACCATGGCAGTCATTAGTACAGTAGAGTCAACATTGTGCCGCTTTGCTACACTAACGTCAAAAAAATGTATGCTAGTGCTGCAAGGCCCAGGGAGGCCCATTGAATACAATAATGGGTCCATCATATGAACACCTGCTCTGAGCAGGCATTACAAATGTCGGAATAAATGGCTGAGTGAAAGGTTGTCAGTTTCACTGCACCATTTTTTCTTCGGGCCTCACTGCGCCAGAACACCCCCTTGCATACATTATGCCTGACGCAGGCATGATGTGGTGCAAGGAGTTGCAAAGTGGTGCAATACAAGCATTGCACCACTTTGTAAATATGGAGAGGCAGAAAAGCCACCTTAGCACCACCTTAGTGTAAAAATAATGGCACTATGGTTGCGCAAGGGCCTTGTAAATATACCCCAGTGTTTGTTTAAAGGTGCACATGAACATAGTAAACCTTTCTTCAGTTTTATTTCTGCATGATTATATAGTGCAATCTTGACCGAAGGTATTGTAGTGCTTTTACATGAGCACCAGTTACATTACACAAGGACAGTCATGGGTTTTTTTAGGCAAGGGGAGATTAAGTGATTTTCACAGAATCACAGGATGCTGACTGAGTTGCAAGACTCGAACCCGGTTCCCCAGTCCCACAGTAAGCAGTTCTGGCTGATACACCGCAACCTTTCCCACCAGTCTTTGACATGAATAACAGGAACTCAGACAGCTTTTGATGTTTGCGTGAAAGAGATTATTGATGTATGGTTCCCATTGCTGGGGGTCATCTAAGTGTACAATGAGCTATTGTATAGGACAGAAGTCCCAGGTGGCATTGTTGTTAAAGGTCATGTGACCGACACCCTAGATCCATCATCATATGCTGCCTGTGATGTTCCTCTCCCCTCCCATACTCTTCTCGATTTACAGGGGCTTTTTTGTCCAGCATTATCACCTCACAATGGAAGAAGACAATATTTCTTTCTGATTGTCCATTTCAGGGACACACACATACAGACACACCTACACATGGCCAGACCGACACACACACACACACACATGAAGCATGCCCATAGTTCTAATCCCAATGTGGTGCACATCATAATAATTACCTCCCTCATTCCCCCCACACTCCCCACACTCAGAAGACTATACACCTTATGTATGCAGATTCAGAAGAGCACATTATTGCCGGAATTGCAGACACCGTTTTCACATATCAGCTTAACACACTCATCACGCAAGCCTGACTCATCACCACCTCCACACACACTCTGGATGTTCTCATCAGCAGAGGCAATAGTACATAAGATACTGTTCACACACATACATGCACACACTTGTGCTCTCTCTCTCACACAAACACACTTCTAATCTGCCACCTCCCTTCTCAGTCATATATATGGCGGCTTTCCATTTGATCTATAAATATCTCTGATCTACCAAAAAACATTACATGTAGTCAGCCACTACCTTTACATGGACTCAACCATATTGCTTTCCCAATCTTCAGCTTTCACTCCCTAGCCCCTCACCCTGGACTGTCTCAATGCATCAAACAATTTTAGACCTTCAAGGTTTAGCCCCTAGAAACTCTCAATCAGGATCTTGGAATCCAAGCGTCATCCATAGCCCACACAACTGATGTTGATTTCCCGTAGAGCCCACTCAACAGACCCTAAAATAATGATTTAACAGTTGGGCTCCTGTGGAACAGTTCTAGTTGAACCCTAAACCACTGGTTCCCTCTTACACAAATAACTTCTAATTGACAGCAAATAAACATGCTTAACTAGAAAACAAATGGCAGCACTGAGGCACTCATCCATTAGTCAGTTCTTCATCATCAAAACAGACAGGTGTCAGCTTCATATTAACAGTACCAAACCACCAAGGGACATCCCAGCAGTCCTTCCTCATGTATACTTGGACCTCACTGATATGCTAGCATCATTGAAAGTCATCACATAGAAAAATGATGTCACAAACTCCTCTTCAATGAAAACGTTTAGCAGGAGAAGAGTTTACAATACAACTCAGCAAGTGTAATGCCTAGAATAAACAAAGCATCTACCACACATACCTTAAAATGGAACAGTCTGTCCCTTATTTGAAAAACTTTAATTTGGACTGAACAGCCTCACAAAGTAGTGGAAGATTACAACAACTAATAACTACCACATCTTTGAAAGATTACTGAGAACGCATTTCCATCTAATCACAAGGCTTAACCATTTACAACTTCCTCCTTCATGGTTATATGTTGGGCTTCAAGCCAGTTTGCAGCACTGAAACACCTACCCAAGCTTTAGCCAATTAAATCATGTGAGAGATAACTAGAGCAACCCCCACCTTTTGGTCCAGCTTAAACTGTTAGTGCTCTGTCAACCAGTAGATTCTACTGAACATCCTGAGTATTTTATCGTATTTGCCAATGCCATACTACATTGGTTCTCATCCTGCTCCAATTGCCAGTAGTTCATCCAAATGGGACCTTCCAGATATAGTTACTAACCTACATCAAGCAAAGTGCTCAACAAATCCATTGCCTCTCCATTGATCAGAGTCCTCCTGAGTGGGTACGAAATCTACCCATATGGCAATGACTATACAATTCATCAAAAGGTCTGTTTAAGACAGTTTAGCAAACAACTCAAGTCGTATGTCAAGCTCATTTGAGCCTGCACATCTGGAGTCTTTCTAAAACTGAACCCAACAAAGAAAGTATGACTCTTCATCACCAATAGCTCCAAACATGCCCAGATCCAAAACCAGAAATCTTAGAGACACATTACATGCATTTTAAATCTCCTCATGGTTGTTTCTTACAGCATTATTTTTGGCTTATAATAGAAATACCTGATGGTCCAGGTGTGCGACCAGTCTACTGATCTAAGTATGTCCTCCAACCTCCTAACTAGTCAGGCTACTGGCACACAATGGGTGAATATTTTCCTTAATTTTTGATTGAGCAGAAGTAAGTGTATATAGGAGAGATGTTACAGAAAGTGATGTATCTTCCACATCTAAAGCATCCAATACAGATATGGATATCGAAGTTGGCCTTGATATGGGTAGCCAGTTACCCTAACAGTCTTGACAAGTTCTTGGTAAAATGTAAACTTGAGTTACAAACTGCAAATATTTGCTTCCTAAAAACAGCACCTTTCCCAAGGGAAACTTGAAAGTGTACATTTACAAGATACTTTCCAGAAGCCAAATTTCAGAACCATAATAGAAGCCTTGTTTATTTTCCAATGGGATGGGAGCAACACTATTCAAAAGCCTTCCCAACAACTGCATGAGATTTCTTTCTAAAGTCTCTATCTACCCCTCACTGGTAAAACCTCTCTCAAAAGTGCATGCCATAGCCCAATAATTGTACAAATTAATATACCTCTGAACATTCTGTGTAAAACAACATTTGTAAAGACTGAAGCACATATTATATTGCTTGTCTCACAAAGGGTTTGCGAAAAAAGTAAGAGTGCTTATACATTTAAAGCAAATTTCAGACTTTTATGGAATTCACAAACAAATCAGTACTCCTGGGAATTTATAAAACTCATTGATCTCCAGGAGTGTCTATTATGAGCAAAATGTATTCATGGGAACTTTCTCAAAGCGTACAACATACTTTTGCAAATGTATTGTCTTTTCTCCACTGAGAAAAATATTTTCTGTGCCAGTAACCTCACTGAATATAACGAGTCCTTCCAACCTGAAAAGGCTCTTACTGCTGCCGTTGTTGAATGTAAATCTACCTTTTCTGGGTGCAACTCTACCTGAAAGATGTATGCTCAAGTTTTCAATAACCGGGTTGGACATGTACCCTTTCCTCTTTACTTCGATCACAAAGATTTATAATTTGTAAATAAAACTAATTCCTAATCTGTGGAAACACCATTATCCTCATCATTTTAAGTAACGTCACACAAAGGCACCCTAAACTCCACCAACACTAATCCCTTTTGCTTAGCTTTTCACATTGGACTTATGAGAGTAGTGAGCCACACGCAGATACAACTAACGACTTGGAGCTCTGTTTGCCACAACTCAGATTTAAATAAGTAGCAAAAAACTGACCACTCAGTGAACTCTCATTTTATCATGAACTACTCATGGCAGTTGTAAGCCGTAGGCCCCCTCAGACACATGTATTGGTTAAGTGACCATGGACCAGCTGCAAGGTGGTTCTGCATTTACCTGAATTCATTTTTCCCACTAGCCTACCTGTTTATTCCCAGTTTCCTGAAAGTTGCACATTTTAATGTATGGTAAAGCTTGCTATGACAGTTTCATAATCTTACTAAGTAGGCTGCTCTATTGATGATCACCTATTGTGTTCCACATAGCCTTCATATGATTACTTTATATCATATTTTCTCAGTTTGATCATCCTTTCTATATAAAGCATAGCTGCCAAAAGTGATTGATATTCTGTTGATGTTCACTTTGCATTGGTTCTTGCTAACAGATCATGATTGTTATTCTCCCTTGGTATTTGTTTTTACTTCATTAAATCTTTTGGCAAATTCACGTTTGTCAAACATGTGTAAAGATACATTTTGACACTTGATACTTATCATCCTAATTCCATGCAGCTTCCATGACCTTGTTCTGAAACCTTGGATAACTGACATATTATAGAAATCAACAATATCATATAACACAAATATTATGTCAGAAATACTGTTTAGAAAAGAATTGATAACATATCCTTATAATTATAACTACAAAAATATTAAACATTAAAAAGCATACAAAATGTAGTTTCCTAATATATATTATATATACATATTTTAAAGTGCTAAATATTTTAATATATCACATTGATATATAAAACATTAAAAAATACCAAACAAAATAAAAAGATAAAAAACAAAAAATAACTTTTACGTAAAATGTTATAAAAATGTAAACATTAATAAAAGTAAAAAATACTATAACATTAAAATTATAAACAAATGTTGACAACAGACATGTTTAATCAATATTAGGAAATGCATTAGAGTCTAGGAATAATAGATTAACTATTCCTACTCCAGTTTATTGTGCATGGATTAAATATATTATTCTCACTCTAAACAGCGCAACAGTAGGGAAAGCGGTATACTTCAAAGGGGTCAAATATACTATTTTCACTTTAGTCTGTGAAACAGTAGGAAAAAAGTGTGTCTGTGGAGGTTTAAGATTCACTATTCCATCTCCAGTGTGTGCAACAGTAGGGAAAGCATTGGACTTCAGAGTGGTAAGATTTACTACTCCCACTCCAGTCTGTGCAACAGTAGGGAAGTGTTGGACTTCGGGGGGTAAGATTTACTATCCCCCCTGCAGCCTGTGCAGCAGTAGGCAAACATGTTTGACTTTAGTGTGGTTAATTTACTGTTCCTACTCCAGTCTAAGCAACAGTAGGTAAACTACTTCAATTCAATTAAATTCAATGTATTATCATGTTATGGAACTCCTGAGAGGTCCACATGAATACAGCTACAAGATCATTAAAAAAAAGAAACAAAATTCCATTAAAAAATGATACTCATTTCTTAAAAGGGCAAAATAGATAAATACATACAACAATAGTTCCTTATTTAATATACATAATTCAGAATATCTGCAAAAATGATTGGAAGAACTTAAAAATCCTGTAACAAAATCTTTCATTATGGGGGTATAACATAAATCTAGCGCTTCTCTGTGAGATCTAATACTAAGCTGGAAGAAAAGGGGTTTCAACCAAAATGTCCTTGGTGCGGCGAGAGCCGGACAGACAAATAAGACATGAGTAAGAGATTGTACCCCTCCTTGACCAGATCACAAACACTAGTAGAGCCATCCCACCGTGAGGTGAGATCTTTCAAATGCAATCTACTTAGTCTAAGCAGGATACATAGTCGCCTCACCCCATGGTTTAAATTCCTGGTCAGATAGGGTTGCACCTTTTTCATAGTTACCGAGGTAGTTAACTTCTCTAGACCTCTTCTTTTACGACACACCTCCATATCCATCAAAAAACCCTTGGACCAAGATGCTTCCTTCAGAATTCTTTTTAATGAAAGTACTTGGAGGACAAAGCCCCGAGTCTAGCTCTAGGAGTTGAATAGCTTTGATGTAGTTTCTAAAGAAAATAGATTTTTCCCTCAGATTATTGAAGATCTCACCACAGGCCAGGTTTCTCAGTGTACAATCCTCACTATGCATGTGGTTGTGTGCCCTTCTTATCACTGCCACATGGCTGTGCACAAAGATGTTCTTAATGATGAATTCAAGGCGTAATGCAGCCCCAGAGACTGCATGGCTACCAGAGACCATGCGTCTCAGGATGCGGGATTCTGTCTTGTCCAAAAAGCCCCATTTGGATATGTCAATACACTCTATCGTATATAGAAGAGTCGCTGCAATCTTAACCTGATAGGCTGATAGTAAGTGGGAAAAACAGCGTTTACCATTTGCCTTATAAAAGGCCGACAGGCCTTGGGCTAGTGAGAGTGCGTTATTGGTATTATGTTGTATATGATCAGAATCTTTTATTGAGGCCAAAAAGATCTTGCCTAAAAACTGGTATGGTACTTGCTGTTCCAGCTTATGTTGACCCACTACCCAGGGGGACACGACTTTTCTTCTAAGGATCTTCCCAGAGAAGCAGACCACCTGCAACTTAGCTGTATTCATTTTCAGGAAGTGCTTCTCGGAATAGGTTTTCAATGCGGCCAGACGATGGTTTAGGCCTTTTGGGGTAAGGTCGTATACTACTATATCATCTGCATACATCAAGCAGACAATAGGCCAGCCCCCCACCGCAGGGGCATCGACGGAGGAGTTCCTGAGACTTATTGGTAGATCATGGATATAAAGGGAGAAAAGCAATGGGGCCAGTAAGCAGCCTTTTTTAAGCCATTTTTGTCAATACCTTAGAGGATAATCCCTGTTCTCCGCCCATTAGGATTTTACACCAGGTTGACGAGTGTAGGACAATTACCAATTGCAGAAGGCCAGGTGGAACCCCTAGATCTTGGAGTTTTTTCCACAGTATACCCCTATCCACTCTGTCAAATGCTGTGGAATAATGGATAAATGCTGCATACACTATGGCTCTCCTAGTCTGGACATACTTATCAATTATGGTTTGCATGATCAAGATATTTTCTAAGGTGTTGTGGGCTTTTCTAAAGCCTGCCTGTTCCACTGGTAAGATACCATTTTCCTCCACCCAGTCAGTCAGTTGTAGGAGGATACTTTTTGCAAATATCTTTCCAGTAGCATCTAGTTTGGCAATTTGTCTGTAATTTGACGGGTTTGATCTATCCGCCTTTTTGTATATAGGAATTATTATACTACCTGTCCATGATTCTGGGATAATACTATGGGCATAGCAGAGGCCAATAACTGGTTGGAGCAATTTTGCCAGAGCAAAGGCTCCCTTTTAATTAGGGTCATTGGGATCTCGTCAGGGCCCATGGCACCTGAAGAACGTTTTGATGTTATGATCCCTTCTAGTTCTGTCACTGTTGGTGCACCTGTATTACCACTTTCTCCACCTCTATTTAGTACTCTCTCCTTTCTCCCCGTGTTAGCACCCTAATTTCCAGCGTACGGTTCTTGAATATACAATTTCCAGACTTCCTCTGCTATCGGGGCGGCCGCTAAGGATTTACGATTACCGCACCCCTCCGATAAAATAGCCCAGAATAGTCTGGGGTTTCTCTTTACAGCCGCCTCCCTCAGTGCCACCAAATTCTGCTCCTCCTTTTTTGTCCGAATTGTCAATTTCAGCCTCGCTCTTCTTCTCTTTAATTTTGTTATTCCCTGCTCATCTCGTTAGACCTATTTATTGCTCTATTCAAGTTCAAAACAGGAAGCTGTACGTTATCCACTCTTGTTGTATTAGGCTCGGGCTGTTTATGCGAAGCTATATGCCTTATAAGGGAATTGTACTAGAGCATCTTTCCCCCACACCTCCAGATTACCTGCGATGTTCTCTAATAGTGGCTTTATCGATAGCATTTTGCCTATCGACCAAGACATTCTCCGATTTTTTTCCATTAGTAGTTATGTTTACACCTTTTGCAGACCACAATTCTGTTGCCCCTAGCTTCATGCATAGAAAGAGCCTTAGGATTTTGTGGTCACTATATGGAGTGTCTAATACCCCCATGTCCCCAACTTTTTGAGCCAGATTATACAAAGCACAGATGTAGTCTACTATGGAGTTCTTCTTAAATGATTTATGGGTGAGGGCTGCGGGTGAGTCCATACTGTAGCACCCGTTAAGGATGATACAACCGCAAGCCCTTAGGCCTTTCAGCAAGGATGTGCCTCTTTTATTTGTCCTAATTCTAGGAGGGAAGTTAATACCAGGACTATTAAGCGATTTTTCTCTGTCCAGGTTACTAAAGGCATAAAGTGTAGTGTTAGACACCTTGAAATTTAGGTCCCCCATAACCATTAAGTTGACAGGGTTTCTTATAGCGCCAATTTGTGCAAAGGGTTGTTGGAGTATAGCATCCCATTTTTTTCAGGGGGGACATACACATTTACAGTGGTTAGGGGAATTTTCTCACCCTTTTCCCCTCTAAATTGTACTTGTACTATTTGGCATGAGTTTGTAGAAACGGGGAGACAGACATATTCCCAATTATATCTGTTACTTAAAAGAACGGTGATACCCCCTTTAGCATGCCCTTTTTTTTTTTTAAGGGAATGCTTTTTTTTTGCTTAAAACCGTGTAGCCCGGACAGATGAACTCGTTTAGACACCAAGTTTCTTGAATACAAATCAAGTCAAACATCATGGAACACAAGACTTGTAATTTACACTGATCCTTCCCTAGTCCTGCAATATTCCAGGGTAGGACCAGAGCTAGTAACAGAGCTGAATCAGCATCTCCCTCTGCTTAGGTCTATTCAGTACCCCCCGGAAGCCAATTCCACTTTTCTTGAGTATCACCGTAACCCTGTGGTTTGGGCCCTTCTACCACATTAACTACTCTTATATCCTGGTGTAAAGAAACTTGGACACTTTCTCCTAATGTAAAAGAGGGTTCCCCCCCCCCCCAATTCATAAATGTATTTATAGAATCTGATCCGTAGGTTTTGGTTTTGGGAGGTCCACCCAAAAGCAAGGACCTCTCCCTCACAGGGATCACATCAATTTCTCTGCGTTGTAACTGGGCACAATTAGCTAATATTAATTTCACAGTGGTTTTGGAAAAAAAAAAACCTTTGCCTGACTTCTACCTTTACTGTGGTCAGGTAAACTACTTCACTTCAAATACATTACACATTTGAATACCCCATTAGTTTAGAAAAATATAAAAATCTTATTACAAACATTATTGCTTAACATAATATAAATATATATATATATATATATATATATATATACATATATACATATATATGTATACACATACAAAAACTAAATTTACCAATTTACATAAACAAATGTAATAATTACTTTTCAAATAAAAAATAACAGTTACTTAAATATTACTTAATTAACTAGCCACCCTATACCCCACCAACTAGAAACCCACATCTAAAATATAACTCAAATAAGTACAACACAATTTACATAATTGATAATTAATTACATAATGAATAACACAATTAACAATGATTGTTAATTATTACCTAATTAACTTCCCAACCTACAACCCTACAAAGCCAGCAGCTCACACCTGAAATATAACTAAAATACATAATTATTACTCAATTTACATAATTATTAATCAATTAAACATTTTATTATTCATAAATATACTTTTTAATTATTACTTAATTAACTTCCCACCCTATACCATTACAACCCTAGCAACCCACACCTAATATATAACTAACATAAATCAGTATTACATAATGTACATAATTAATAATCAATTCATTAATTATCAAATTCATAAATACTAGTTAATTATTACTTAACTCCCCACCTTATACTCCTACAAACGCAGGAGCCTGCACCTAAAATATAAATATCATATATGATTAGTACAAAATGTACATATTTAATAATCAAGTAAATAATAGATAATAAATTAAAAAGGTAATTATTACCTAAAGAACGTCCCACCCTATAGCCCTGCAAACTTAGCAACCTGCACCTAAAATATATATATAATAAGTCAGTAATACATAAAATACATAATTATTAACAATCACATACTTAAAAATTAATAATGAACTAATAAATAATTATTACTTAATTACCTTTCCACCCGGTCCCCCTACAAACCCAGCAGCCCAGTATGACACTATAAATTAGTGTTAGAAATTAAATAAAAAATTCGAATACACAATATATTTAAAAAATTACCAGCAACTATACAAAGAATAGTAACACTTAAAATTAATATATGAACTGAAACACATAAAAATTATTAAAAAGCAATATTCTTGAAAACGATATTTCTGCATCACAATATTTTTGTATCACAATATTTTGCACTATACTGGAAGCGTGTCTATATTATACGCAGTATACGTTTTGTGCATGAAACGACACCTTCTTGAGCAAAAACTGTCGTTAGAGGCGTTTCCCACTTTCTATGTGTGCTGCAGGATGCACCACATGTGGAAAGAAGAATTAACAAGGAGAAATAAAGATATTTCTCCTCAATATGCGCCAATTTACTGAACAGACACAATAGTGTGCTGTAGGTATGGACTGGTATTTAGGGAAAATACCCCAATATGTTGCTTATAAAAACTGCACACCTTAAACCATATGATTTCTCGAATTACTGTACTTAATATCAATACTAATAGATTGGCACCGCATGAATAAACTCAAACAAATGTTATTACAAAGACCATTATAGTGCATGCATACTCATTGCTTGTAAAAGCCAAGAATAAACACTGTGTTGAGGCAGACCTGAATTTGGATACTAAAGATTATATATATTTACAATTGCTTATTGTTGAGTGCCTTAGATTTTTGTACCTGCAGAAATAGCTACTTAATGTTGAAGAGCACATACAACATTATTTCAGATGCAATCTAAGTTTGGAAGTAACCTGAACAGAAATCCAGCTAAATTTGATCCCCTTTTACTTGGAAAATTGGTGTATGTGATAAAATTCTGCTATATCATATATTTGTAGATGTCTGTAGCCCAGTGGGGTTTCCTGAAGGACATCAGCCTTCTGCGGAGGCTACAAGTTTTTACATCTCTTCTCTGCATGCCACAAAAGTCAACAATTTTAAGGTGATTAGTCATAAGGGTTTTCTGATTGTTTGTTTCTATACTGTAGCCTCCAGGAGAATGGTCTGTCAAACCAGAGCTGTCAGACACTGCTTAAGATCAGCGACAGTGGGAGTCTGAAGACACTGGACCTCAGGGGAAATCTATTCACTGATGAATGTGCTGGAGACATGCAGTACCTCATTCTCACTTGCACAAGCCTGACTGAAATAAGGTAGGATTCTACCCAAATAAACCTCGCCACGGCAGTGTTTTGATATATTCGTTATTCCGAAATTAGATTAGCAGAAGAAGTTATGCGATAAATGTAGCATTGTTTGCGGATTTCTAGGCTTCACTTTCTCATTCAATTTGGTTTGTAAACCCTTCCTCTAGTCTGCTAACAGGCTTACCCAATGAGGGCTCAAAGAAATCAGATCTGTAATAAAATCATTGATTCTTTTCAGTCAAAAGCAGTGGCAGCATTTTAAATATATTTCAGTTTACATAGGTGTGCCATTCTATATGCCAGAGATCACACGCATTGTTGTACCTTTCCTTTAATGTAATTTCATGTGATCACTTTCTTATTCTGACAGTACAGTGCTCACTGAGGTAAGGCTTGTAATGTCATGAGCTCGAATCCTGGCAAGGAGAGCTTAGCTACCACCCCCACAAGTTTGGTAAAATTAGAACTATTAATCTGGGTGATAGAGTTTTACATAAGCACTTTCAACCAACGGCCTTTCATGTCAGAAATTGCATATGCACAGTGTTAGAAATGGGGTCTTTGGTTGGCAGTCAGGTTACCCCCTGTCCAAGCAAGGACCCTCACTCTAGTAAGGGCAAAGGAGAAATACACCTGGTTAAGCCCCACTCTTCCCCTTGGTAGCTTGGCACGAGCAGAAAGGCTTAACCCAGAAGCAATGTGTAAAGTATTTGTACCAACTTACACAATAATCCAGTGAAAACACTACAAAATGGATACCACACCAGTTAAGAAAAATAGGTCATATTTATCTAAGTCAAACATACCAAAATGAAAAAATCCAACATACACAAGATATGAATTTTCAAAAGCATAAGAGTCTTGCTCCATAGAAAACAATGGAAATATTGATTTTACGCAAAGTACCTGGTTTGCGTTAAAAATAAAGCCACACGGGCGAGCGTGCGTAGGAAAAGTCAGCAATGCATCAATTCCTTACTCTCAAGTGAGGCCCTGCGTCATTTTCTCCAGCGCATGAGAGCGATGCATTGATTATCCAGACAGGGTACCTCAGATCTGTGCAGGTTCACAATGACTTTGACACCCAGGGAGGATGCCTGAGAAATCCAGTCACACGGTGTCAGAAAACCGTGCTGCATAGGGTTTGCATCGTTATTAGAAGCCACAAGTGGGTTTTGTGTCGTTTCTCCAGCCACGTTGGTTTGATCTCTCAGATACGATGCAGGTAGAGATTCTTGCCGTGAAGGGGGTGGCGCGTCGTTTATCAGCCGCTTTGCAGATGGTGCGTTGAAAATTTCCCCGCACAGCATTCTGTGAGTGGATTTCAGCTCTTGTTCTGACAACTTCAGCTTTCAAGGGCCCAGGGACTGAAAAGGGCACCACCTCGCAGGGCAGGAGTTTCGGCAGAATCCAGGTGCTGGTAGAGGAAGTCTTTGATGGCCCTGAGACTTCAAAACACGAGGCAAGCTCAGTTTAAGCTCTTGGAGATTCTTCTTCAGGCAGGAATGCACAACAAAGTCCAGTCTTTGTCCCCTTTCACAGGCAGAAGCAACAAGTGCAGGATAGCCGAACAAAGCACAGTCACAGGCAGGGGAAGCACTTTTCCTCAGCTCTTTTCTTTGGCAGAGGTTCCTCTTGGTTCCCCTTGGTCCCAGAAGTGATCTAAAAGTCTGGGGTTTGGGTCCACTACTTAGACCCCTTTCTACCTTTGAAGTAGGCAGACTTCAAAGGAAAGTCTCTGTTGTTCACAAGATCGTGCCTAGCCCAGGTCAGGCCCCAGTCACACACCATAGGGTTGCAGACTGCATTGTGTGAGGGCAGGCATAGCCCATTCAGGTGTAAGTGACCACTTCTTCCCTCCACTCTAGCTCAGATGACTCATCAGGATATGCAGGCTACACCCCCAGCTCCCTTTGTGTCACTGCCTAGAGGAGATTCACAAGCAGCCTGAACGTCCGTCTGACCCAGACAGGGAATACACAAACAGGCAGAGTCACAGAATGGTTTAAACAAGAAAATGCCTACTTTCTAAAAGTGGCATTTTCAAACTAACAATCTAAAAAACAACTTCACTAACAGATATATTTTTAAATTGTGAGTTCAGAGGCACCAAACTTCAAATTTCGATATGCTCTCTAGGGGAATCTGCACTTAAAAAATATTTAAAGGCAGGCCCCATGTTAATCTATGAGAGAGATAGGCCTTGCAACAGTGAAAACTGAATTTGCCAGTATTTCACTGTTAGGACATGTAAAACACAATAGTACATGTCCCACCTTTAACATAAACAGCACCCTGCCCATGTGGCTACTAGGGCCTACCTTAGGGGTGCCTTCCATGTATAAAAAGGGACGGTTTAGGCCTGGCAATTGGGTACACACTTGGCAAGTTGAATTAGCAGGTTAAAACTGCACGCAGAGACACTGCAGTGGTAGGTCTGAGCCATGTCTACAGGGCTACTAATGTGGGTGGCACAACCAGTGCTGCAGGCTCACTAGTAGGATTTGTTTTTAAGACCTTGGGCACCTCCAGTGCACTTTACTAGGGACTTACTAGTAAATCAAATGTGCCAATCATGGAAAAACCAATTACACATACATTTTACACAGGAGCACTTGCACGTTAGCACTGGTCAGCAGTACTAAAGTACCCAGAGTAACAAAAACAGAGTCCATCACACAGTCAAAACATGGGAAGCAGAGGCAAAAGGACAGGGGAGACCATGCCAAGGTTACCAGGTTTAACACACAGCATTTTTAAAATGCAGTGAAAACATACATAAGGTACATGAGTTTTAAATTTCCTAAAAAATGTAAACACATTGATAAGCAAGACAATGCTTGTCAATGCATTCGCACTGCCGTTTTGACTATCTCTATTAAATGTCCGTAGGAGCCATGAAGAAATCTTATCTTTGTGGTCCAAGAATGGCTGGGTTTCTGGATTTAGAGTCACCTGGGCTTTTTTTTTTTTATATAAATCCCCTGATCTACGGACACCCTCCAACATGTGTCTTGATTACTGGAATTTTAAAATAATGATTAATGAGTTACTATGTCAGTTTGTTGTGTTCTTCTACAATAGGCATTATCTAGGTGTTTCTTTGCAATACTGGTCAATTTTCTCTTGCTTCTGTGTTAGTCTTTGCAGTAGGCAATAATGGTAATGTCTGTGTTGGGATAGGCTGTCCCCTGCATGGTAAACGGCCACATATGCCTGTCTCGAGGGCTGACTGCATGTGAAACTGCTATCTTTAATTTTTTTTTACCCTGGCATCTTGCTAATTTAGTGTGTGTACTGTGTGTGAAGTCCATGACAACACACGGTTCAGGTTCAGGACTGGTTCTACGTCTCCTAAAAGGCCTTGTCAAGGGTAGTAAGCTACATATAAATACATCTACAATGGGATACTGTACTACAATGGGATACTTTCCCTGTCCTGAGTTTATACATAAGGCAGAGGTGATTTCATACCAAGTGTTGTGATTTATAGTTGGACCGGACCCTTTTGTCTCTGTCAGTGAGAATATGGTCTGCTGATACCCTTGTGTGAAGGTCCACTGTTATATAAAAGCCAGAAGCTTTCGTTGACATTCTGTGTGCGTCCCAAGTGCTTGTATGTGCAGTGTGATGCACATGTATTGTAGGGCTCTGTGTCTGGTATGGGTATGAGTAGTGGAGATAGTGGCACCCATTTAGGATGCCACTGGTTTAATATGACACAACATGTAGGATGGGGATAGCTTCCCCGCACAGTGGAAGTGACTGTCTGCATTCCTGTGGCTGGAAGTTTACTATCTAGATACTGAAGTCCTAGGAATGGAAAAAAGGCTGCTGTAGCAAAATGTCTCTTTTTGCATGATCACCCCTAATTGTTTTTGACTGATGCTACTGTTTTTTGTTTTACTCTGTGTACTGGGACTCTGCTATCCAGACCCCAGTCTATGTGCAGTGACTGCTAAAGCATGTCTAAATTGCCTCTACTCCAAATTGGCAGATTTAACTTACCTATATGTCCCCAGTATATATTAATACAGATTGCCCCATCGCTCATAAGTTAAATGTCACTTCTGGACTGCAGCACACAGTGTGCCAACACTGCTGTAACAGTGCAAAACAAGCCCTTCTCTTAAGTTAAAACAACTCAGTCCCAAGCAGTAAGTAATCAATGTGTTGCAAATTAAACGTGGCTACTAACTTCAACAGGAAGTTAAACTAATACCTTCTTTACCTCAGAATCCTTCATCTTTACTTGTCGCCACTGAGGGCCGACAATTAAATAGAGAGAAGACTGTGTAAAACAACAAGGAGTTAGATCTATGCTCTTTTTCTCAGAATTGTTCCTCTTCATTTGTAACAACAGTTGTAGTATCTAAGATTACTCTGTATTTTTTCTGCCTGTTTTTTCTCATATTATATTTTTATAGGTGACTCCCCGGGTATTACATCGAATACCCGAGCTAGTGTTAACTTACCTAATTTCTTTCTCATGTATCACATCGGATGCCAGTGCTACATCAAATGCTTTATAGTTATTCCTGTTATCATATGTTTTTACTCTTTATTGCACAAATTAATATTCTCAGAAGCTAATAGCATTCTAGTGTCTAATTATGCAAAATATCACCCCTCCTGTCTTTCTTTTTTTCAACAGTAGAGCCAAACATACCCTGGTCCAACTGAAAAAACACATATATTAATTATCTGAAAGTATGTGGTTCTAATTTCATGCCTGAAAACCCCCATCAATGTTAGTACACTGTTAATGAACAGAGTGGCAAGAGATTTCTGACAATTTATCAAATTTACCTACTGATGATGAGGGTTAAGTTATGCCAAGCTTAAATAATTTTGATGTTGCTATAAGAAAAAATCGGCTTGCATTTTCCACCCAAGATTTCCACCATTCTGGAGTGACACCATTTTGTTATGAGAGAACAAAGGAATGGCAAATCTGTAGAGGATTATATTGCTCTGCACAGGATAGCCACCATGTATAATTCTGAAGAGAGAATTCATCTTACAATGAAGATCTGATAAATTCAGAGAAGATTTGTGGCTTAAAAACAACCCTAACATAAATGAACTCCTTAAAATAACAAAAACTATTCACCATTCCTTAGCTTGTGAGGAAGAGCTTTGCAAAGGTAAAGGTCCATGTTCTTCTCTACAAGTCAATGGTTCCAAAGTCAGGGAGTGTTGAAACCCCCCATTGCCACATGGCTTTTAAGGTACCTGCTACCGCTGTGGTTGTCCAGGACACCTGGTGAATTCCAAAGAATGCCCTGCCATTAGAATTTTATGCAGTAGAAAGGGTCCTTTTCCAAAGTGGTGCAGAAGTGGGAGTTTCAAAGAGAGTGGATGGGAGATTTCTACAGAAAATGAGGAAGTTGTGCTACAAATGAGTAAGGCAATGACCAGTAGTTAATTGAAGCATTACCCCCGAATGCTGTTTTTGCCTGATTAATTACACAAAGAAAGCTACCAAGCAATACAAACTGAGAAACAGGAGTACCCCTGAACCAAGACAACTCAATTTATTAATAGAAACTGCACATTCAAGTGTATCATTGAATGAAGAACCTTATACCCAAATGCTTCCTGTATATCCAGTTCCTGGAGCACCCTATATCATTTGATGAAAGTAGACAGGAATGACCAAGTAACTGCCATGCAGATTTATAACAGTGGAGCACCTTGTGCCTCAGGTAAAGAGTATGACATACATTTCTCTTTAAAACCTAAAGGTGAGACAACCCCATTTCCTTGTAAACAAAGTCAATCGTCTTCCATGCCTGCCCACTAGATGTCTGATCAAATTGTTCCAACCCTTTTCTAGTAGACCCAGCATTGAAAAAAATAAATTTTTTGGAAATGGCTCTAAAAAATGAAGACGTTCCTCTTCAAGAGTTTAGGATTAATGGAAAAAAATTAAAGGATGATTTCCTGCTTCCAATGGGTAGGTGTGGTATTCTTAGGAACAAAGGATGGCCGTAATCTAAGAATACCTGTGACCTCAAAGACCCTAAAGTTAGGGAAATAGAACAATAAAGATCCCAGCTCCTCCAGTCACCTCGCTTACCTTATCGTAGAAATTTGAGATCTAATATTTTCAAATCCCTTACACAAACACTTCACAAGGTTAACATCCTGCTGCCAATCTCCATAAACATTCCTATAAGCACAAATTGCTGCCACTGAATTCTGAGTAGTGACCATTTGAGCCCTCAAGAAAAAACATCATGCAATAACTCTAACAACTCTACCATTCCAGCAGACTCAGTGACAGAATACTACCAGACAATGTAGAGCAATGCCTCCTGTAAGAAGCTAAACTGATTAAACCTGGAAATTTGAATGGAGACTGCTAATCAAATTCAAATTCAAATCAATCTTTATTCGGATTTTACTCCATAAAAGATAAACAATCTCTTCAAAATGATACAAATATACAATAAAATACTTCAAGAAAACATTACTAATAAATAAATAAATAACAACTTTGCTGCAACAAGTTGGCGATTATTCATTCTCATATCGGAGGTTTTCTAAATACGTCAGCTTTTTTCTTAGTTCTATGGCATGTAGGATACATTTTATTACTGCATCACATTTCTCATTGGTATTCAATTTACATAAATAATTAAAAGCTTCTCTACAATAAAATAATTTGTTAATAACAAATAGCGGTTTTAAAAATTGTTTCCTGATGTCATGATAAAATTTACAAGATATAATAAAGTGCATTGTAGATTGTGCAAATCGTCCCACACAGGGGCATTTCGGTAAGCTTTTACTCCAAATCCTCACCTCTGGGAAAGCTACCAAAAAGTGCAACATTCTAAAGCGCATTCAAGTCAGATAAAATCTATCCTGAATGTTTGCAATTGTCAGTAAGTAATTTGGCATTACCTTGTTATTTTCAGTCATATAAAGTGCTACTGTTGATTTCCTACATTCTCTATTTTCTCTATCACTATCCCTCCATGCCATTAGTTGGTTTTTCAATTCTTTCTTGCTAAATTGGAGGATAATACCTGGATTGTCCAAATTTGGAGCCAGATTTATACCTTTCAACAAGTCTTTTAAATGCCTGAACCATGGGATTCTATCTCAGTATTCCAATGTAAGGCAATCTTTAATAATCTTTTGGGTAAAATGCGTCTCTTCTTTAGACTAGATGCCATGCCAAGCCAACAACGCATTGGTATATATTAGATCTTCCACATATGGGCAGCCCAGTTCCTTATGTACCATAAATGTGGAGGTGGTATTTGGCACTGCAAGTAGTCTGCTAAGAAATTTGTTCTCTAGCAGTTGTAGTGAGTGGATCTCGGGCATCAAACCCCAAAGGGCAGAACCATACATAATGCTGCTAATTGATTTACTTTTATAAATTTGCAGCATTTCCCTAAGGGGTTTATTACCATTTTTTTTTTTTTATCTAAAAACAGCCTCAGTTGCCCTAATATACTTAATCTTGATAATTTCTAGATATTGTTTCCAATGACCCATATTAGAAAACTGTATACCCAGATATGTAAATCCATTCACCTCTTCACATTTATGGCCCTTAATAAAATAAGTTTTCTTCCTGGCCTTTCCCTGTCACAAGTCATTACAACTGTTTTGCTCAAATTCAACAACATATCTCTTTCCTCCATAAATTCCACTAAGCCCTCGATTAACCGCTGCAACCCATTTGCAGTTTGTGACAGCAGTACTGCGTCATCTGCGTATAAAAGGATTGGGGTAGAACAATCTCCTATTTTAGGGCTGTCAATTTCTATATTTTTTAGGTGGGCATCTACTCCATTTATATAAAGGGAAAATAGAAGAGGCGCCAAAACACAACCTTGACGTATTCCTCTCCCTATCCTAAAACCTGGGGTACACTCGCCATTTCTTCTATATCTCACCCGCGCTGTTAGATGATTATATAATTGTGCCAAAAAGCTTATTATATCAAAGGGCGCACCGATATCTATTAAAACTTTCCACAGCTTAGCATGATTCACCAAATCAAAAGCGCTGCTAAGATCTGCAAAACAAAGGAACACATGGCCCTTCCTTGCTATTGTGTATTTACTTATTATTAAATTAAGGTTTATACATTGTTCCAAAGTACCAACCCCAGGCCTAAATCCCAATTGAGCCTCTGTTAGTATATGATTTTTGGTTGCCCATAATTCTAGTCTTTCTAGGAGTATTCTTCCCAGCAATTTAACAGAGGTATCTAAAAGTGAAATTGGCCGATAGCATTTGGGGGTCGCCTCTATCTCCCTTTTTAAAAATAGGAACAATTATACTTTCACTCCATGATGTTAAAATATATCCCTTTGTCACACTCAAAAAAACTTGGTTCAAAATAGGGCACTATAAATCGACGTGTGTCAAATAGGCATCTACTGGCACCCCGTCAGGGCCCGGCGCCTTCCCTTTCAAGCATCTTCACATAGCAGATTTCACTTCCCCTAAACTAACTGATTTCAAGAAGGGTGGCTTAATCTCAATTATCCCAGTGTTCGATGGGTGAATAGTCAGATTATCTGGGTTAAAGATTGAGCCGAAATGAGAAAGCCATTCCAATGATGGAACGTGTACTGTTATTTCGGGGGCATCACTATTTTTTAGGAATGGTTGGTTAATTGTTTACCAGAATAGTGTACTGTCTCTTAGTGTTGTCGCTTGCTCAAGATTAGCCCATGCCCTAGCTCTCAGTTGTGCCTTCCTGAACTTTAGTGCATGTTTGTAGCTAGAGCGTTTAATAATTACTTCTTCCCTATTTCTTGGTCGAGCTTGCAGGGCTTGTTTTAATTCCTGGCTTGCTAATGAACAATTATGATCAAACCACCCCACTTTTTCACTCTTTTTATTCCCCGATGTTTTCACTAGGCTTCCTGCAATGGCATTTCTCAGCTGGTTAAAGGATCCTAAAATCTTATATGGACTTTGATTATATTCTGTACATGTGAAAATTTATTGACGGTATTGTGTCACAACTTTTTTCATCACATCTATTTCATTTACCCCAGTCCATTTAATTACAATTCCATTTTCCCTTCTTATTCCTATATTTGTTGCTAATTGTTCACCTATATCAAAGGGTTTAGCTAATCTCATAGTTAGTAACAGGGGGTGATGATCACTATAGATGATTGGCTCAATCTTCAGGGATTCGACCATATCCACATTACTCTTAGACATTAATATGTGGTCGATTAATGAGAAATGTCCTCTTCCTATAAACGATGGAAGCTTCGTTCCTTTAAGCCCATCTTGTTCCATCAATTCTAAATCATATCTAAATAGTATTTCATTCAGTGCAATTCCGTAATTGGTATGCAAGAAATGCGATTGGGCGCTTCCCCCATCGTCGACAAATCCACATGTCTTTCCTATAGTATTCTGGCATGTCCCGATATTAAAATCTCCAACCCATATTATTATATAACTTGAAGTTATATCATTTACAAAGGTCTGTAGATCATCCTGGAGAGCCGATGCCACTACTCTATTGGTGCCATCAAATTTGTTATTGTAGTAGTTTATTAATACAATTCCTAAAGTTACATCTATCCGAAAATATAAAAACTGATAGTAAGGGGAATCAAGGGAGGATTTCACCAATGTATACGGTACAAGTGTTTTAAATCAGTATTGGTAATCCTCCCTTTGCCCTACCACTGGCTGCGGCAGAAGCTGGTGTGGAGAATATGGCATATCCTTCAATAAAAAAGAATCCCGTATGCCATGTCTCTTGTAGGCAGATTATATGTGATGAGCTTATTATGGTCTGCCATTCCTTTTCAACCATTTTAGTTTTTACTCCAGCTATGTTGCACAACATGAGTACAATTAGGTCTCCTGGTAGGGACCTCTCATCTGACTCAACGTCACCATTACAGCTTAAAGTTTTTAATTTGGGCACTACAGTAATAGATTGTATTTTGTCAGGTAGCAAAGTCTCTTTTCTACTCATGTCCTCCTGCTGTCAGTCCAAGTCCTCCATATTACTCAGGGGAGCGAATCGATTGGAACACTCTAGTTTGTTATGCCTGTACAAATTGCTCGGTATATTCCCTATAGCCCCTGTGTCTCTTGTACCTGGGGTATTCATCATTCTATAAACATATCCTAGGGGAACAGCCATAATCTCCCTTCTCCAATTTTTACAAGTTCGATGTCCTATAACCAAGTCCATTAACAGTTGACCCACAAAACGAGGATTACGAAAATTAACCACAATGCAATCTCCCTCTTCTTCCTCCAAATATCCCACCCAATCAACTCTCCTTGCATATAAAATTTCACAAAATAGTATATCTCGTGTACATATATTCCCTGACATCCAGTGTACTACTTTGTTACGTAAATCTGGCCAGGTCTCAACGATATTTGGTCCCAATTTGGGAACATTTTTAAGAATAATTATATATGGAGTAGCATCTGGCGGTAATTGTAATACCTCTATCACAGATCTATTTCTAGTCGAGGACTGGCATCTATGATTTCTATTCAATTGCTCCATTTGATTGATCATAGGTACCTTAGACTGGGGCATTTCCTCCTGTATGGGGTACCGACATTCCATACTTCTTTTGTTAGGATCTGCTTTCCCTGTCATTGCACTATTCCTTATGTCTACAGCCGCTTGACTCTCATTTGATATAGTATCACTACCATGCAACAAAATTTTCGCTTTAGTCACTTAGTTAACACTTACTTCTATCTTAGTTATACGTTCTTTTATCTCCTTAAATTCTAACAATACTTTTGACTCCATATGGTCTAACTTGCCATGCAATTTCTTGAAAAGAGAAAAGAGTTTCCATACGGTTTTGTAAGGGACCATTGTTATCTGATGATAGTACTACTGCATGACCCCCATGCATTTCAGTAGTTATTTTGTTACCCTTCGGCAACTGTAGAGGTGAAAACATAGACTTAGATTTGGTGATCTGACTACTTCTTTTTTTCTTGGGTGGTGAGGGAATTTGGTCATCTGTATTGTTCGATGGATCAATTTCTTCTATTATGTCTGTAGGTAATAGAGGGCCTAGGGAAAATCTAGGATCCACCCCAGTACATTTTTCCTTAGAGGATTTTAATTCAGAGATTAAACCTACAGCCTCAGTACTCACTTCAGTGATCGCCTCATGTAAGACATTTTTTGTTGCCACTAGACGTGCTTCAACATTAATAATTTCTTCATTAATTTTCCCCATTGCATCTGTAAGATAATTGGTAATCGTATTAGTACTTCTCTGGGTTTTTATGTTCATACCGTTCCCCATTTGATTTTGCTTTCTTTTCCCCATTATGTGTATGGGGTTACTATGTTGGACACTCTTATCTAGTCACAGCAAAGTATACGCAAATTTCTAAACCAAATATCAACAAGGTGTGCCCGACCCAGCCTCCTCCGGGCTCTGGCGGGCGTAAGGCGGGAGCACAAAAGAGTTGTTAAAGGGCTCCTGCCCCATCTACAAGACCGGCACCAGTTACAAGCACTCCCCGTAAAGCGGGTGCGTGAAGGAGTTATTAGAGTGCTCCTGCCCTTGTCCACAGAGCCGGCACCAGCTGCAGCTCTAACTCTTTAAGCGTCTCCCTGCAGCCCTATAGCACACTGGATCTTGAAAAACCATAGGAGAGTCAGCCTGGTGAAGAGCAGGTCCCAATCTATACAAGTGCCTAGACCAGTAATTGCCAGGAAGGATATCAGGGGGTGGCCCAGCCTCTGTCAGGCGCTGACGGGCGCAGGACGGGCCTTCCCTTGGCCCGTGCGCCGCGCGTGCGCGTCCCGCGAGACAGGAGCGCAAGTTTGAAATTAAAGGGCTCCTGCCCTCGATCTCACTGGCCGCTGCCTCCTCCTCAGTTCATATTCATACAGAGGCTGACAAAGGGGAAAACTGATCGAAAGCCAGGCAATGAGGACCACCACTATGGCAACAGGTAATCAGAACCACCTTGAGAGAGCACGGCGGCGCAGCAGAGCAGCAGCAGGCGGGAGGCAGAGCGCGGCGTTGGTGTCGCCATGTCGGACTCCAGCGGCAGACTGCTAATCACTCTGAAATCTCTGATGCTAGGAGCCATGCCCTTTCAACTTCTAATCTGTTAGTCCAAATCTTCTGAGATGGTGTACGTTAAGAAGAGGGTAAGAAAGTAGGGAAGCATGGATTGGATTTTCTACTCCTTCTTCGTTCTCAGAGTTACTAGTAGAGAGTACCAGTTAAAATGCAGCTGTTAGAAATGGGGTCTTTGGTTGGCAGTCAGGTTACCCCCTGTCCAAGCACAGACCCTCACTCTTGTCAGGGTAAGGAGAATCACCCTCAGATAAATGCTGCTCACCCCCTGGGTAGCTTGGCATGAGCAGGCAGGCTTAACTTCAGAAGCAAAGTGTAAAGTATTTGTACCAACACACACAGTAACTCAGTAAAAACACTACAAAATGACACAACACAAGTTTAGAACAATAGGTAATATTTATCTAAACAAAACAATACCAAAACAACAAAAATCCAAAAACAACAAGTCAAGTTATGAATTAAAAAACAAAAAGAGTCTTAAATCCTTCATAAAACAGTGGGAACACTGTTAGCATCAAAAAGTACCTTGGTTGCGTAAAAATAACACTGCATGGGTGAGTGTCCATCGAAAAAGGCCAGCGGTGCGCCGATTTCTCTCTCCCAAGCAAGACCGTGTGTCGTTCCTCCTCCAGTCGGGTTGACGTGTGTCATTTTTCCTCTCTGCGAGAGAGCGATGCGTCAATCTGGACAGGCACCTTGGGTCCAGGCAGGCTTTGCATTGTTTTTCTACGCCCAGCAAGGTTTGCGTCAAAAATCTGGTATCAGAAAACCGCGTTATGTGGGGTCGCAGCATTAACCGCCTCCATCAGCGGGTGTTGCACGTCGTTTCTCCAGCCACGTTGCGTCAGTCTTCCAGCCGCGATGCAGGTGGAACATAGATTACAGCCGCGAAGCCAGCGGGGTTTCTTTTCTCAGCCGTGTCTCAGAAGGTGCGTCGAAATTTTCCCCACACAGTGGTCTGTGTGTGTATTTTCAGTATTGGTCTGCCAGCTTCACCTTTCAAGGGCCCAGGAAATGGATAGGGCACCACTTGGCAGGGCAGGAGTCTCAGCAGAGAGTCCAGGTGCTGGCAGGGGAAGTTTTTGATGGCCCTGATACTTCAACAACAGGAGGCAAGCACAATTCAAGACCATGGAGATTTCTTCACAACCAGGAATGCACAACAAAGTCCAGCCTTTGTCACCTTACACAGGCAGAAGTAGCAACTGCAGGTGAGCTCCACAAAGCACAGTCACAGGCAGGGAAGCACTTCTCCTCAGCTCTTCATCTGTTCTCCTTGGCAGAGGTTCCTCTTGATTTCCAGAAGTGTTCTAATTTTCAGGGGTTTGGGTGTCCCTCTTATACCCATTTCTGCCTTTGAAGTAGACCTACTTCAAAGGAAAGTCTCTTGGTTGTGAGATCCTGCCTTATCTAGGCCAGACACACCTCAGGGGGTTGGAGACTGCATTGTGTGAGGGCAGGCACAGCCCTTTCAGGTGTAAATGACCACTCCTCCCCTCCATCCTAGCACAGATGGCTCATCAGGATATGCAGGCTACACCCCAGCTCCCTTTGTGTCACTGTCTAGAGAGAGGTGCCAACAGCCCAACTGTCAAACTAACCCAGACAGGGAATCCACAAACAGGCAGAGTCACAGAATGGTTTACGCAAGAAAATGCCTACTTCTAAAATTGGCATTTTCAAACACACAATCTCAAATCCAACTTTACTAAAAAATGTATTTTTAAATTGTGAGTTTGGAGACCCCAAACTCCACATGTATATCTGCTCCCAAAGGGCATCTACACTTTAAACATATTTAAAGGCAGCCCCCATGTTAACCTATGAGAGAGATAGGCCTTACCACAGTGAAAACCGAATTTGGCAGTCTTCCTCTGTCAGGACATATAAAACACATTAGTATATGTCTTACCTTAAACATACACTGCACCCTGCCCATGGGGCTACCTATGGGCCTACCTTAGGGGTGTCTTACATGTAAGAAAATGGAAGGTTTAGGCCTGGCAAGTGGGTACACTTGCCAAGTCGAATTGGTAGTTTAAAACTGCAAACACAGACACAGCAGTGGCAGGTCTGAGACATGTTTACAGGGCTACTAATGTGGGTGCCACAACCAGTGCTACAGGCCCACTAGTAGCATTTGATTTACAGGCCCTCTGCATCTCTAGTGCACTGTATTAGGGACAGCCCAGTAAATTAAATATGCAAATCATGGAAAGGCAATTACATCTACATTTTATATAGTAGCACTTGCACTTTAGCACTGGATAGCAGTGGTAAAGTGCCCAGAGTAACAAAAATAGCAAAACAGAGTTCAGCACACATCAACGACCTGAAAAACAGAGGCAAAATGTTAGGGGAGACCACTCCAAGGATGTTAAGTCTAACAGCAGCCATGCCAGAGTAGCCAGAATGACCTTCGTTTTCTCCCTCTTCAATCTCAAAACATTTCAAAAGAAGCAGAAAGGAAGAAAACATGTAAAGGAGTCCCTTCAGCCATCTCCAGCTCAGAGCATTCAGCCCCTATACTCCACTCTTCCCCATCCCTGAACAGAAAATTCTAGTTTTCTTTAGTGGGCAACAGGTTTGCTGTTGAATGACCTCACCTCCTGATATATCTTTGAAAAGTCAGTGACTGAAACAGAAGTCTTGAGACACAGAGACCTGCTGACTTAGTTTGTCTGCTACAGCGTTGACAGTTCCCTTGATGTTTATTGCTGACAGCGGCAAAAGAGGATTCTGAGTCCAGGAGAAAATCAGGTCTGTGATGCATGATAAAGTTAGCGCTTGCATGCCCCGTTGTTTGTTTAGGCTGTGAGCCAGGACCCCAAATGTAGGCCATGGGTACCACTCGGGTGGGTTATACCGTGAAGTTTTTGCAAGGTATGGATGCCTAGAGATGGAAAATATGTGATAGCAAGTCATCACTCTTTGTCTTTTGTCTGACATTATTGGATTAGCAGCCATAGCTGAAAAAATAATGGTTTTCATATTTTTGATAAATAGCATACACATTCATCATAATATGTGGAAAAATAAATCTAATTCCACCAGATTGGTTAAATTCAATATAATGTAAAAATATGTATGATTATTAATTGTAATAATAACAACATAGTCCTTAAAATAATAATAAACGTCACTGTATTCCTCATATATTAAAATAGATTAAATGCATAATTTTCACTTACAGTTTCAAATAATAATAGTTGTTACATCTTTCATAGGCAATGTATGTCATGAGTGAACATAAACACAATTTTATCATTCAAATTCATTGTCATCATCTTCTTCTAAATAAGTGTCATCATTCTCTGTTTGTTTGATTTTCACTGTCGAGAACTCTGCACATAGTGCGTTTGAGGTCGTTCAGAGAGCAGACACATGTTGGCAGTTTGCAGTTCCTAATGCAGTTGCAACCTAGTAGCTCTAACACAGCCTGAGATGCTGGCTCCCCCTCCATCCAGTCCACTAGACGTTGCTCTACTCCCTTGTGTTTTTCCAACTTCTACCCTCTCCCATTTGGACTAGGTGTCTGTGGATCATTTAGAAGCTATCTCTTGCTAATAGCGGCAAAATTCACACGTTCTGCATGTTTCTTCAGACAGCCCCTGCAAGGTGGAAGTTGATGACTGGATATCTGACCCTTCCTTGCGCAGAATAGGTGATATCTCAAGTCATTCACAGGATGAACTGATGGTTTTGGTGTGTACAGCAGGCCCGAGAATTGCTCCAATGTGTCCATTAGTTCTTCAGAGAAATAACATTTGTCTCCGAGCTGTGGACATGTTTCCTATGTATGTCTGTTGGCAGACAGGATTTTGAATGAACTTACTTTTCCTTTTTCCACAAATGCGCTTACTGTGTCACATCTGGTAAACGTATGGAGACCTATCATAACTCAACAAACATTTTCACCAAGAGTTTAGGCTATTTTCCCAATGGCAAGGACTTGCATGCTTTTTTTAGTACCACATTTCAGAAACAATTTAGTCATGATTCCGTCATGGAATCTCAAACACGCAATAAACACATCGGTGTCATCTGAGCTCATCATTACTGCCTCATAACCCTCATTAGCAGCTTGTACAGCATGGAGCAACAAATGACCATCTGCTTCTTCATATGTACTGTGATATCGGGCACTTTGTGGCTCTCTTCAGTTGTGATTTTGTAGCATTTATCTTCACAGTAAACAGTGTTTTATTCTCCTGTTTTTCAAAATACTCTGTTTTCCTCCATTTGTTAACAAGAGAGTTGTTTTATTCCTTACATAGCTTAGCAATTTCCTCCACTGTCTGGCAATCTGGGAAGGTCAGATGCTCTGTAACTGGTGCCAGAGTTCTTCCCCTCTGATTGTCCTTTCGCTGTTCTTAATGAACGTCTCATTGTACCTATCAAACACAACAGCGATTCTTTGACTCCTATTTGTTCCCATAAAGTAATGGATAAGACAGACATAGCCACCTCACCAAAGTGTGATTCTTCTCCTTTAATCCTCTAAAGAAGAATCATACTATCAATCAGCGTGACTGAGGTATTTCCTCAGTAAGGGCAAAGTTTTTCTGCAAGTATGTTGCTACAACAGCTTTGTTTGTGTTTCGCAACATACCTCCTGGAGTTGGTAAACCCATTGGCAAAGGTTCTAAGGAATGAGAGAGTTCATCTGCCATTTGAAGGTTCTGATTCTGTGCTGTCACAATGATTCGACCAAATAGTGTTTTGTCTGCTTTCATGATGATTGTCCTGCCATTGCTGCTCAAACTCCGTTCTTCTTAGACATGTTAGTGAAGGTTTTTACTTGCTTCTTTTCAATTAGATCATAAAACTCCTTAATAGGTGGATTATTGTCAAGGCACTCAAGTTGGAAGTCTGTATAGCAGTGTTCACCTATTTCATGCGCCTTCATTATGTCGGATACAATGTCTTGAGATGCCTTACTTGCCATGGAGAGACTAATGAGATTATGCAGCCCAGCAAATGGGCGTATCCAGCTTTGAACCAGACTAACAGCTCTCGTAACAGTATCTTTGTCTTTTTCAATTTGTGACTTTGTAGGTCTGCCTGAGTAAGCTCTGATCTGTTGTTACGAACCCTTATCTGACCCAAAAAGGCACTTCTGTGTTCAGCCGTCATAGAATATCTTTTCACAGCACCTGTCTTGAGGTTGAACCTTGTCACAACAGCCAAAATCTGTGTGTCTTTGTTGACTGTTACCTGTATCGCTTGTTTGACCAGAACTCGTCTAAACTAATTAACATCTGACAGTTGAATTGAAAAGTATCCCTTGATGAAGTTTTGGTGCATCTCTGGATGTTTAACTGCAAGTAATAACTGATAGAAACTTCTATCTGCAGATTCCTTACCTTAGAATTTCCTTGTGTCAGCTTGGAATATGGAATTTTTTGCTGAGCAGGACCCTGCGCGCGCCGTCTGGGCGTCGTTCGGATCCATGTGGCATCATTGTATCATTGGAGCCGTCTGTGACACAACGGTCACCTATAAAGGCAACACCCTGGTGCGCGAACATCAGTTCTTTTCCTTCAGCACCGGTTAAGGCCATGTTTGGATTCGAGCTACCATCTGCCTTTTTTGGCAGGCCTTTTTTCAACCTTTTTGTCTATGCTTTTTTAAGTCTGTGTGAGGTTGTCATCGAGGAAGATGGGGTTTAAGCTGTGTGGTCCATGCCATCACACCATGTCGTGATGGATCCCCATCAGGTATGTCTCTGGTGCCTTGACAGAGGCTGCAACTCGAAGTCGTGTTCCGACTGCCGAACCATGGCCCCAGCAGCTTAGAGAGAGAAGAGTGGTCTCTGAAGCTTATGGCAGCTCGGAAGTCGACTTTGGTTAGCACAAGTCCTAGGAGGTCACGGTCCAGATTGAGAAGGAGGTCGTGGGACCACTTCAGGAGCCCTAAGTCCTCTTCTCTACACTCAAAGTCCTCCAAGCACTCGGGAAAGAGGCACAAGAAGAAGAAGTCCATGCGGACTTCAACTTTGCCACACCCGTTGGCCGATGAGGTGTCTTGGGAATGTCGACGTTCTGAGCACGGTTTCGCAGAACCTATGCCAGGGCCGAATTGTGGTCTCCCCCCTTTCCGGGAGCTGGAGCGACCCCTGCTCAACTCAGGGAGTTTTACAAAGCCATGCACCTCATATTTGAGTGGGCTGCCCTTCTGGTGCGCCTTTGGGCCCCGCGGGGTCAGCAAGGGCCTCATCAGATTCTACACCGGCTGCTTCAGCCTCAGCGCCATTGGGAATTCCTGGATCCGATACGATGTCAAGTGCACACAGTCAGCCTCCTCCAGTGTCGTTCCAGAAGTTGGTGCTCCCGGCACCGGCGGTACGAGCCCCATCCTCATCCCAGACAATCCAGAGCCGGAACAACATCGTACAACACCGATTCCAACTTCGACGGTGCCGACAGGGGCCAGGTCAGTGCCTGAGGCTTATTTAATCAGCCAGGTACAGAGAAGGAATAGGAGGGGTCCCGTGACCATTTAGAATGTGGTTTGAAGCATATGGACTGGTATTAGGAACCAGGGGAAGCTAGTGGACTGGATACTTCTCCAGATACTGGCATGCTCTCACCTTGTACTGTGGCTACAGAGGAGGGTGCTGCATATGCAATGGTGGTTCGTAGGGCAGCTGAGATCTTGGACCTAGATTTGCCTGCGGTGCCAGTCAGGACTAACCTCCTGACTGAGATGCTTCAGCAGGGGGTTTCCACATCAGACCCAAAGTTACCCTTTAATGAAGCCCTCACTGATGTCCTGCTGGGGACGTGGTCTAAACCAAGCACAGGGGCTCTTGTTAATAGGACTATTGGCCAACGCCAATAGTCCCCCCCCCCCCCAGGTCTGCTCCCCCAGATAGGGAATCCACGAGGCTGGACCAACTTGGGAAGAAGATGTTTTTTTCCTCCAGTCTGGCCTTGAGGTCTGTAAACACCTCATGCCTATTGGGCCGTTTCTTGCATACTTTTTGGGATACGGTGGCACAGGTGCTGCCGCAAGTCTTGGAGGGCGTACAGGACACTCTCTCACAAAATGTTAAAGATGGGAGAGATGCAGCCAAGTTTATGATAAGGTGTGCTTTGGAGATGACCGACTCGCTGGGCAGAGCGATTTCATTGACGGTGGCCCTTCAACCCCATGCTTGGCTCCGTACTATTGGCTTTTCGGGGAATGTCCAGGTAAACCATATGATGGACATGCCCTTCGATGACTCATGCTTATTTGGAGAAAAGGCAGACTCGAACTGAGCGGTTCAAAGACTCTCAGGCTACGGCCAAATCCTTGGGCCTCTTGGCGCCCGTTCGCCACTTTCAAGGCATCATAAGGGGTGTGGTACCACGCCCCCCACCAATCAGCCACAGTCCTCCGTCAACTCAACACCCAGTACGAGATTGTGGTACCTCCAAACCCAGAGGGTCTAGCCAGAGGTCGAACACCACCCAGCCCCCCTCCTCCACAGCACCCAAGTC
Source organism: Pleurodeles waltl (assembly GCF_031143425.1). Classification (NCBI taxonomy): domain Eukaryota; kingdom Metazoa; phylum Chordata; class Amphibia; order Caudata; family Salamandridae; genus Pleurodeles; species Pleurodeles waltl. The sequence goes on from NC_090451.1 coordinate 594,565,594, forward strand.
CTCCTAGTATGATTCTGCAAGACCACTTGCATCCAGTTGGAGGGAGGATTTAATTTCATCTCTCTCACTGGCAGTCCATAACATCGGGCAAATGGGTCTTGCAGATCATACACAAGGCGTATTCCCTCTCAATCCAGTATTTTCCTCTCTTCATGCCTCCATTAAATAACGGCTGATGGAGGATCATTTACTCTTTCTCCGCGAGGACGTTGCGGCTCTATTGGCTAAGTGAGCCATGGACAGGGTCCCAATGTCAGAAGTAGGCATGGTTGTTATTCCACCTACTTTCTTACTTGCGGTTCAAAGTGGGCCACAAGCACTTTCAGTTTACCATGCTCCCCTTCCGCCTCACCTTTCCCCTCGGGTGTTCACAAAAGTGATGGCGGTGGTAGCAGTTCATGTGGGTAGGTTAGGGATTTCAGTCTTTCCCTACCTCGACATCTGGCTGTTGAAGGCTCCAACGCTGCAAGCTCTCGTCACCCACCTTCAGACTACGGCGAACCTCCTGCATTCGTTGGGGTTCACTATAAACGTGCCAAATTCACAGCTGACTCCCTCTCAGAAGCTCCCTTTCATCGGAGCTGTTCTGGACACATTGCAGTTTTGGGCTTATCCTCCTGAGCAGCAAGTGCAAGATATTCAGATTATGATACCAATGTTTTGGCCTCTATCCTGGATTTTAGTGACTCTGAGGCTGCTGGGCCTCATGGTCTCCTGTATCCTGTAAGTCAAACATTCCAGATGGCATATGAGGCATCTGCAGTGGGACCTTAAGTTCCAGTCGGCACAGCAGCAGGGAAATCTCACTGACATGGTTCAGTTCTCAAAGGGAAAGGGACCTGCAGTGGTGGTTGGTGAACTGAGATTGGGTCAGAGGCAGACTCCTCTCCCTTCCCCACCAGACCTCACAGTAGTGACAGATGTGGTCACTTCTGGTATGGGGCGGCCATCTGGGAGAGGTGAAGATCAGAGGCCACTGGTCCCCGGTGGAATCCGGACTCCATATCAACTTACTGGAGCTTCGGGCGATCAGACTGGCATTGAAAGCATTTCTTCTGGTTGTAAAGGGGAAGATGGTGCAAGTGTTCACGGACAACACTACCGCAATGTGTAACTGCAACAAGCAGGGCGGTCTGGGATCGTGAACCCTTTGTCAAGAGGCCCTGCGTCTCTGGACATGGCTGGAGCAGCAGGGTATAACCCTGGTGGTTCAACACCTGGCAGGTTCTCTGAACGCCAGGGTGGACAAACTCAGCCATCGATACCTAGCGAAGCCCGAATAGTGTCTCCACCCGGAGGTGGCGCAAGGACTCTTTCAGCAGTGGGGAGAGCCATGGTTAGATCTGTTCGCCACCGCAAAAAACACACAATGTCAGCAGTATTGCATGTTGGGGTTTCCAAGGCGACAATCGCTCAGCGACGCTTTTTATTGCGAGTGGAATTCAGGCCTCCTGTATGCTTTTCTGCCCATACCACTTCTGCCCAGAGTTCTCAAGAAGATCAAGAACGACTGGGCCCCAGCAATTCTAGTGGCCCCGGATTGGGCATGGAGAGTCTGGTATCCCAATCTTCTGAGAATGAGCATCGATCCTCTGATCAGGCTGTCCCTTCGGGAGGATCTTCTGTCGCAGCAGCAGGGGAAGGTTCTCCACCCGAACCTGTCAACTCTACACCTTCATGCATGGAGATTGAGAGGCGGCAGTTGACTGCTTTTGACCTTCCTCCTGAAGTCTGGAAAGTTATTCTGCAGGCAGGCGTCCCTCCACCAAAACAGTAAATGCCTGCTGTTGGAAACATTTTGTATATTATTGTGTAGCAAGAGCTATTGACCCTCTTTCTGCTTTTCTTTCTGATATCCTTCTCCTTATACTATTCCTTGCCCAGCAGTATTCTGCCTTGGGTACTCTCAAGGGCTATCTTTCTTCCTTATTGGCATTCCTTCAGCTGCCTGATCAGCCTTCACTGTTCAAATCTCCCATTGAGCATATATTACTCAAAGGGATTGTACATATGTTTCCCCCTATGCCTTTTGTTATGCCTCAATGGGACCTAAATCTCATCCTTACATTTCTTATGTGTGCTCCCTTTGAGCCCTTACACAACTGTCCCTCTGGCTGCTCATCATCAAGACAGACTTCTTAGTGGCTATAACATCTGCTTGGAGGATGAGTGAGATGCAAGCTCTGTCATCAAAGCCAACGTATCTCATTATCCAAATAAGGTAGTTCTCAGAACACGAGCTTCTTTCCTCCCTAAGTTGGTGACCCCATTTCATCTGGGTCAGAACATCACCCTGGACACCTTCTGTGCTTCACCACATCCCTCTAAGAAAGAGGAGTGGTTCCACCGACTGGACCCAAAAAGAGCATTGTCGTCATACCTTGATTGCACAAAAGAGTTCCGGGTGGATGACCAACTCTTTGTGGGGTACGTGGGCGCAAAGAAGGGTCGGACAGTGCTGAAATGTACCATTTCATGCTGGGTCATTCTCTGCATTAAAATATGCTACACACTGGCCAAGAAGCAGCCTCCTGATGGCTTGAGGGCTCATTCCACCAGGGGCAAGGCTGCCACCACTGCTCTAGCACAAGGCTTTCCAGTCCTGGATATCTGTCAGGCAGCAACGTGGTCATCCTTGCACACATTTGCAAAACACTACTGGGCGGACAATCAGGTCCGAAGAGACGGACACTTTGCCCGTTTGGTCCTACAGTACTTTTTAGTGTAAAGGAGATCTATCTGCAGCCCACCGCCAGGAGGTTATGGCTTGAGTACCTGTTCTAAGGTACGGAATCTGCAGCTAGAACTCTCTATCAGATGAAAATTTTAACGCATTATCTGGTAGAAACTCTGGCTGCAGATTCTTATACCCACCCATGCCTACCCACTCTGTGGATTTGTCTAATAGGGTTAGAGTTTGTCCCTTTCAGGGCCCTAGTTTTGCACAGACAAACTGTTCTATACATGACTCTGTGCTTCTGGCGTGGAGGTTCGTAGGTAAAAGAATTTACGTAAGCATGCTGGGGTGGTGCCTTTATAGGCAACCGTGATGTCACAGACGGCTCCAATGACGCCATGCGGATCCGAATGACGCCACCCGACGACATGCGCAGGGTACTGCTCAGGAAAATATTCTGGATTCCAAGCTGACGCCAGGAAATTCTAAGGTAAGGAATCTGCAGCTAGATAGAGTCTCTACCAGATAATGCATTATCAAAGATAAATAACTTGTTCGTCATTTCGGCATAGTATACAGGAAGATATCAGGCGAAGTTCATCCTGTCATACGCAAAACACCATGGGATCGTAGAGCGTATGGCGTAAGATGTAAATTCCAATATCTTACTCAACCAGCATGCAGCAGAGGCAGCAAGACATTTTCAACACTATCCAAATATGACATCCAAAATGCAAAGAGCTCAATTTACATGGTGAAGATGTTCCAGGAATAAATCCCAAAGCTGTTTTACTTCAGCAGAGGCAGCATTCCGCAACAGGTCGTCTAACCTCTGTTGGCATAGGTCTTTTGCAAAGTCATTAACATCCTCATTGAAGGAATAGACTACTTGAATGCTCTTTTCGTACTTCTTCTCCACCCAGGCGATAAATTCAAACAAAGCCAGTCTCAATATACATTCATACACACACTTGTGTACCCGAACTTCACGATTGTATATACAACCTTCTAGTACTGATGATATTGATCTATCTGCTATCATGTCTGCTTCAATGCAAAGGTCGGGAATGCCAGCATCTTGAAAGTCTTTTCCAAGAATGGACTTGACATTGCAAATGGTGTAAAAGGTACCCATTTGAAGAATTATTCTGTTGTACGTTGCTTTATGATTCCACACGATCGCAAGTGCTTTTGCCTAGAGCTTGATCCATGACCACCACAAATTTATCCAAATGCAGTGATTCCCTTTTTAGTTCTGACTGTTTCAAAATTTCAGAACAGTTGTCAGCTCAGGGTCATTAATGGTGGGCAAGTAGCCAATGGAATCCTGTGGTACACTAACTAGGTCTCTAGTAATGATGTTAAGTCTTGTCCAACTTGATATTATCTGTGCAAGGCTCGCTTCTTGTCTTGTAACAACCCAGATTCTGTTCTTATTTTGTGCAAGCTTCAATTGGGCAACACATTCCGGCATGACTTCGGTACTTATCATCAACGGCTGATGCCCATCCCATTCACCATAAACATACATAAACAATTCTTCAATATTTGTGGTGGTCAATGTTCTTTTGTTTCTCAGTGCTTGGGAAAGGAGCTTTAAAGGTTTGTGATCCAAACAACTTGGGCAGCATAGCTATACCGTTGACTCGATGTGTGGTCTCCTTACCAGTAAGAGTCTCTTCCAGCCTGTTAATGTCATTCTCTGCTAAGTTAGTGTAGACATGAGGCAGAATGTCGCCTGGAACTACAATTTGTTCATTTAAGGTAGCAGCAAGTTTCTGAAGACACAATGCGTTATCATTTTCTTCCAGTTGTGAGTATGAAATTCGATGACCTAGTCTGTTTAGAGTCCAAATTATTTAAAAATTGCCAGTCAGTGTTTTTACGGCATATGGCACAACAATTGCTTGAGGGGTTTTTGCTGGCCATTTGTGACTGTATATATAATGTCCTCACTGAATGATTGCATAAGTAAGGCAACTCTTTTGGATGGCTTTGTGTTTTCTGGTCTCCAGCCAGAAGTCCTAATAGGATCCATTTAAGGTAATCAGGCACTGTAAATAAATCTTTATTAGCGTCCAATGGATGATATGGCCATGGTGTTAATGTCAAGTTTGTTTAAATCATTGTTCTTATGTGCAGTGATGTTTGACCAAAGATCTTGTTCATGTCTGTTGCCTTAACCTTTAAAACTAATAATTCTTTTTTCAAACCCTGGTGTTCTCTTGCAACGTCCTTTAGAATGACACTATAAGGTTGGGCCAATAGTTTGTCTTGGGTGTCTCGGAATATGTAGAGGCTATCACCGAACTCGGAGTCTGATTTTCTTCTAATATGCTTCTTGGTTGATTTGTCTATTCCCTGTATTCCTCTGCATGTCATGGGGGTTTCAAGCCTTTCAGTGAGAGTTGTCACATGTATTATCACTTTAGAATAATAACAGTTCTAATGTATTGAAACAGTTCATCATATGCTTCATCGCTCATATTTTTGTAGTGATCCACGGTTTGAATACTAAATGCATGATCTTCCTCCTTTCTTTCTTTTTTTATAAAGAACTTTATTGATTTTACAAACCAGTGAGAAGAAATGAAACACAAGAACATAGGCAGTAAGAGGCACCAACTGGCGCCTAGAGGCGGTCGCCCTTCCAGACCAAAACCAAATCCAAGTCCAAACAAGCCCAATGGGCAGTAATAACAGTCAGGTTTCCACATGTAGCATTGTAAAACATTATAGAGCAGAATATTACATTACATTACGAGCTCCTGTTGAAGAAGAGGGTGGGGTGGAGGTGGGGGCAATGAGAGGGGGAGGAGGACAGGGAAGGAAGAGGGAGAAAGAGAGGGATAGGAGGGATAAGGGAGGGGAAGGGGGGGGAGAAGGAAAGAAACGACCCCCAGAAAACGGGACACCACTGGTCCCCATTAGACCCACCACAGCACCTACTGCTCAGGGGCCTCCCGAGGCCTCCCACCTCCCCCATATCTTATAGTATTTCTTTGGGCAGCCTCTGGCTTCGTATACAAGTTTTTTGCGCCGGGCACACCAGTCCATTCCTCGTTTCCATCTGGGCAATGTTGGTGCCTCAGCAGCTTTCCAGATCGCCATTATATCTCTTTTAGTCACTAGGCATGCCAATCCCAAAAAGGTGCGATCCACCCTCTTAAGTCCCATCCCCTCCATGACCCCTAGTAAAAACGGCAACGGAGCCAATTCGATCTCAATTCCCAGGATCTTCGAGACTTCCCTCACTACCGCCCTCCAGTAGGATGTTATGGATGGACAGGACCACGCCATGTGGAAGAAGTCGGCGTCCGGGCCTGAGCAGCGAGGGCAGTCAGCCCAGGGCCGGAGGCCCGCTTTATGCAGCCAAACGGGTGTGAGATAGGCCGCGTGAAGAAAGTAGGACTGCAGCAGTCTGAACTGGGACGCCATGGTGAGGGTCCGCGGGGCCATAAGTACCTCTCTCCAATCCCCCTCTTCCACGGGGCCCACCCAGCCCTCCCATCTTTGGCAGGGTCCAACAAGGGGTAGAGCCGTATTGGCCATCAAAGAGCGTTATATCTGTGAGACCCCCGCCCAGGCTCCCCGTCAGCACCCTCGCCTCCATGGGACTGTGTTCCGGAATGGTTTCACCCCTCCGGACATGCACCGGAGTAGCAGATATCTATGAAATTGAGTTTTATTCAAAGAGAAGAGTCTTTGGAGCTCCTCTAAGGACCGCATCTGCGACCCTCCCCAGACGTCCCCGAGCAGGGAAATGCCGTTGGTATCCCAACCCCGAAATCCTTTCACTGCCGACGTCTCTGTCAGCATTCTGCCTCGCCACAGCGGGGTCTGCTGAGTGAGACGGTTCCACCAACCCGAGTCTTTTTGGGTCTCCCGGCATCCCATCAAAACCACCCTAGTTACCTCAGGCGTTACTCGGGGAACTGGACATCTATATAACATGTCAAGGATTTGATGGTAGCCCAGTGTTTGGAGTTCTAGTCGGTAGGCTGGATCTGACCAACCTCAAGCCATCCAATCATTGATCACTAATAGGTGCATGGCGAGGTAATAGTAGTACATATTCGACATTCCCAGGCCTCCACCATAGACGTCTCTCTGGCAGGTGGTGAGAGCCAAAGAAAGTGGCGTGCCATCGTGTCTATCACTTTGAACCATTTCCGAGGAATTGGATATGGGAAATTTTGCAAGAGATATAGGAGTCTCGGGAGGACCATCATCTTGTAGAGTGCTATCCTACCAAGCAAGTCCTCCTTTGTTTTAACCTTTGTATAGTTCCTATTACAAGATGCATGATAATGGGCTTCTGCTGCCACTATGTCTCTACTACAAACTGCTAAAATCTTTGAATCACAATTAATGGTTGTACACTCTCAAAGTCTTTTGTCAACTCTAAGCTCTGTGACCTTGATTAATTTCTCACGCGTTGATGTTCCCTTGTAGCATCTTATCTTTCCACAAAATTTACATTCTTCAGCATACACATTTGGCTTTAATGATGTTCTTCTGTTTAAGCGTTCACTCGTGCACTCACTTGTTCCAGCATCATCACTGACACTCCAGCTTTTCGCTTAATAGTCTGTAAATCTATCTTCAAAGTAAACAGCCTCCTGTAAATCCTGTGGTAAACTACTTGGGGAATTGTGTTGCTTTCCACATTTCTCACAGTGTCTAACAGCGGAATGTGATTCTTACTTGAGCTGCCTCTAACAAAGATTTCCATGATGAGTAGTCCTGTGAGCTTGTCAGCATAACTCCATGTTAGACATTTGACCATAAATTAATTATACTCTAGGGATCAGAGGGACAGGATGTGCTTGTTTCAGTCTTCTTCATGATGCTGCGCGGTCATTCACCACCACCTTTAGAAAAAGAAATGAATTAAAAATGTATACATTTTACTTGGTGTACTTAATACCATCATAAATACTATTATAATTATTATCAATGTATATAAGCACATTCACTATAATTGTAGTTTTTAATAATAAAATTCACAATAACAAAAATTATGACAACATTTCCATTGACATCTAGGTATCTTGGGAGTGGAGTGGTAACTCTCAAAAGGCAAAGGGTTATGAATTGCTATCACATAGTTTCCATGTCTAGGTGTCCATACCTTGCCAATAAGTCATATTAGAACCCATCCCTCCAAGTGGTACTGATAAGATGGTTGGCTCAAGGCCTAGTTCAAGTAAAATCTTGTCACGTTGTTGTCTGTCCTTATTATCACTTACTATCCTTGCAGAACATGAGAAAAGCTCTTCAGCGATAGAAGAACCATCAGTAATTCTCTTCAGTCGGAGGACCTCCCTTGATCTCTTCTTATGACCAGAGGCTGGAAATCTGTTTTCCTTTCATTCACACACCCCATCCTGAGGCACTAGCATCCATGGATATGAGAAAATTATTTTCTGAGTTTAAGGGTATTCCCTTCAGGATATTAAAGTTTATCATCCACCATGAATGTTCCAGTCTGATATGGTTGGTAAAAGGAACTACAGACTCTGGCATGCAGCTGACCAGTGGCTGAGCTTGTGTTTGACCAGAATGTTCAGATACCACCTTGCCCAGGGAACGAGAAATATTGTTCCTGCCAAGTCGCTCTTAATCTGTAACCCGGGAACTGTTACTGCATTTCAATCTGTTCTCAGTCTCGTTCCAATGAAAACTCAATCCTGGCCTGGGGCTAGGTGAAGCTTGCCACAGTTGACAAGAAATACAAAACTTTCCAATGCCTGTTGAGTTGGGTGGGTCTCCGTGGCCTTACGTGACAGTGAAACTACTGTTGTGTAGCCATTTTAGCTATAGCTCCATGCACGTTATTTTAACACACTAGGCAAGCTGCTGTGCACTCTAACCTAGATATAATGTATTCAGCTTTATTTTAGTATTGTTACAATAGCCACTTTTATGGTCTTGTTTTATTTTCTGTTTATCTAGCTGTTTTGCCTAGGCCAGCACTCTGTTCTCAAACAAGACATTTTTGCTCACTCTGTGCTTTTTCCAAGGCTACAGCAAGGTACATTGCCGGTGAACATGATATAAGTTTAGTCTCCGACATTCGTAGAAAACATCTTTACGTAGGGACATTTTCTCAGAACATTAGCTGTTTTATTATAAAAACATTTCCCTCTCCCTTACACGTTAGAGGGAGATTCCAGCCAGAGAATCACAACTGTATGCTGATTGCTGAATGGTTCGCTACAGCTGTTTTGCAGACCACAGGCCTTTACTCAGCATGGGGGATGATGTCTTCCCAGGGGAACCTGAAGGGCAGAATTCGAGCTTAACACGCTGTGCTCTATCATAGCCTAGGTAGGAATTAGTCTACTGACAATATGGTAGCGTTATTCTTATGCTTCCCTCTCCTTGTCACAATTTTAATATTGTCATGCTGTGTCGTCCTGGTTATTGCAGCTCACGCTTTTGTTATCTGAGATGCAGTTGCTTTATTAAAAACATTATTGAAACATATACTGCCTCTGTTTGTCATTGTATATATGAGACTAATGTAACTGAGAGAAACGGATGAGACCTGAGTGACCACGGCTTCCCTGAGAAACCCATTATGTCATGCGCTCGGCTGCCCAGTCATCCCTGCCCTTGGGATGAGATGAGGCACTCTTAGTTAGCCGGAGCAAAATCCGGATTGGAGCAACAGGTTTCACTTGCAGTGGGTCAGACTCAGGCTCCCCACACCGCAGGCGATTCTGCCGCTCAAAATCCTGTAGTCTCATTAGAATAATGAGAGCATACGCAACGCTACCAGCCAATCATCTAAATAGACTATAATAGTTATCAATGATTGATGCAATTTGGCCATTAAAGGAGCCAGAACCCTTGTAAAAACATGGGATAGTACTTCAGCCCGAACTGAAGAGTTCTTAACTGATAAAGGTTCAGACCAACTGAAAATCTGAAAAGACACTGATGCTATGGGTGAATCAAAATATGGAGATAGGCATCCTGTAGATCTATTGTAGTAAGGAAGTCTCCCTCTGATACCAACTGAACCACCTGCTGCAATAACATTTTGAAATGAATTGGTTAAATCCCTACATTCATTCGCCTTCGATGCAGAACGGATGTGTAGGTCCCCAGTGTCTACATTACAAGGAAAAGAACAGAATAAGTTCCTGTTCTTTGTTACTTGGGCAGCCCCGGAAGTATTGCTCTATTTTCCAAAAAAATATGGATTCCTGACCACAATGAATCCTTTTTGACAGGATCTTTTTGGATAGCTGGCCCTTGTACTCCAGTATCTGGAGGAGTAGTCTCAAACTATACCAGGTATACTCATTTTCACAAAACATAGCACCTTGTCTGTAACCGTTTGGATCTCAATGCTGAAAACGTTTAATAACCAGACTTTGACCAGTTGTATTGACTATAAAGCAATTGTCAGGAACGTTTATGTGCTGCCCCTGGCTGAGCAGAATGCTCCTGGTGCTTATACATCTTATTAGGCTAAAATTCTGACATTGATAAGACTTTTGAGAAGAGCACTTTAAATCCAAACTCCACTACTGGCTAGATTGTGGTGATGAAAATTTCAGCAGAATAGTAATTTTCTAATCCTTATGGGAGTTGGTGATCATGTTGCCTAGCTGTGACCCAAACAGCTGCTTCCCTTCGAAAGGAATTCTCAGAAATGCATACTTTTCTGCAAAATCTGTTTTCCACTCTCTCATCCACAAATTGGGCTGAGTCTGGACTGAAGCCCCAGAATCCACAGATGTTGCACAAATTATTTCTGAGGAAGTGCTTTGCTAACAATGTAGCTTGCTTTTGTAGTAAAATGAATAGGCATCCTCCTATGCAACTACTTATGACAATATCTCAAAATCCTTTCCTAGGGGTTGCAAAGCGTATGCAGCATAAGTGTCTGTTTGATCACCAAGTTGCTAGCTGAAAAAGACCACTTAAGTGCACAGTACACTTTTCTGGCCTTGCACCTTCAGTAGGCCAGTGATTAGGATAAATCATAACCTCCCAATCAAGGGAATTGACCATTACATTCACAAGACTCCTATCTTCTCCATCGAAAGCAAAGGACTTCTGGAGAAATCTAGGCACTGAGGCCTGCTCAGTGTCCTTCTATAGTTGGCAAAACCAGGAATGCAGGTTTCAAATACTGACGAAACAATTCCTCTTCCTTGTATTGATGAGGTATGGTTTAAACTCCAAATTCTCTTGGATGTGGTCGAAAATACTTGCAAACTCCTTCTTCAAAACATATTTTCCTGTTGGGTTAATACCTGGCCTCCAAACCCCAGAGTCCAAATTATCATGTTATTAGCCCGAGCACTGCTAGACTTTCTTTTAGGTTTGGATAGAGCTTCAGACACCGCCTGCTCAATGACTGTCTGAACCTGAAAGGCAGCGAGTGAATCCAGCTTTTTAGGGTCGAGCCTGCGTTGCATGCGCTCGCGCATGCGTATCACAGTGAGATGCTTTAGTGTTTAGAAAAGAGCTCGGAGCCCAGTCGACGTCACGTCCGTGTTTTTCATTAGTTCGTGGGGTTGCCTATTAAAATCTGCTTGCTTTCATTAGTCTAAGGCATGCATACGTCATGCCTTTTCCGGTGGTTAGCCCTCCTTGAGCGCATCGACCAAGTGCAGAAAACATGCGAGGCTCGCTGTTTTCTGTCTGGCTCGTGGACTACTTTTTCTCTAATTTACTAGCGCGATTTCGCTTGGCAGAAGTCGAGCGCTTTACATAGTTAATTGCACTTTTTCAGGTTACGTGCATAAATTCACTTTTGCGATAGGTGAAAAGTCAGGTTATGAGTTTACAATGCTATCAGCTCTAACATGAGCAAACGCAAATGCATGTTACTTTGTACCCGTCGCTAAAGCCTCTGTACCATCAAACTCCGGAAAAGCTAGCAGGTCTTCGTTTGGGTGGCCTCTTGCCTTCCGAGGTGAACTGCCTAGAGCCATCCCCACACTCAGAGTTTTAAATATTCAAATTATCCAATAAGAAAAATGTCATAGTTAAGTAATGAGCGCTATAAATCACCCACAGAAACCAGGTGCCTATTACCTCATTCAAAACACTACTGACATTCAAAGAAGGTGCCCCCTGACTGGCTGACGCTCCTAACACGTCGTTCTCCTCCCATGCCCGGTGCTCCCCCTGAACCCGGAAAAGAGGAAATACAAATGCACCGACGCCCCGATCGCAGTCAGTCAAAGCAAGTGCTCGGAACAAGCAAGCAGAATTGAGGTACCATAAACACCGGCTCCGCGTGGTGGCTTCTCAGTCAGGAACAGAATTAGAGATGGAACGCTAGGGTAGCGGCTCAGCCGGCTCCATTAAAGGTACGTCTCAGGGACGAAACAAAAAGAGGAAATAGGAGGGCCTTTGAAAACATTATTTGGATTGGGAAGGATTTTTCTGTGAGGCATAACGCTTCTTCGTTGCTGGGCAGTTTCTGGTGTGTTTAATGGAGCAGTCAAAGACTCGACTATAACGCAACACCATGTAGTTTACTTAAAACCTCTGAAAGGCAGAACACCTGTATAATATTTTAAGCTAGCGCTGCATGATTACGCACTGTTTGCAATTTGTCATCTGGTCATTGTGTTATTTTCTCTAGGTTGGGTATGAATGACTTCACTCCTAAAACCGAAGAACACCTGCAGAGCCTGGGAGCAGACCGACCTGGGCTAGACATTAGAATGGGCTGAAAGACTTCAGACGGTATTCGATACGAAGAGCTGTTCAGCTAATTTACAATCTAATCACACCTGGTCTGCGGTTGAAATTATACAGCCCATGGCTGAGAAATGGGTTTATAAATATGTTTGATAAGTCACGAAGTTGAACGTTTATGCCTCATGAACGGTTGTATAAGGTCCTTTTGTCTTCTTTAGATTTTCAATGTAATATTTTCCAAAGAAGTTAAATTTTAAGCTGAGTGAAAAAAAATTGTTCTTTTTCATTAGGATATGTTTATTTGTTTTTAAGGCGTACTTTCAATGTTACTGTTCACAAAAGTGGGATCATGACAACAAAAGTAGAATCACAACATGTTCTTTAGTGGTTTTCAAATAATTTGAAAATCATTTGCCAATGACAGAGTATCACCTGAAGGGAAAATACACAAAACAGTGCTTCAAACAAGCGTTTACCAGATTCAGTTGTAGTCAGTCTGTTCTCTTTGACTCTGTCCAGGTTTCAACCTTCAGGTCTACTCAAGATGTCATCAGCGAGACATTACGCCACTGAGACAACGCAGAATTGAAAGCATTACTGTACAATATAGAAAGTGTTATTTTAAGTAAAGCTGACTTTCTCAAAGAGCCAGAACCCCACTGTAACTTTTCATGTTCTCCTGCATTTAGCACTGTTTCCTAGTGCAAAATGCACTGTTGCATCCATTCTGCACACTAGGGGTCATTTTGCGCTAAGGAAATAGCACTAAAGGCTGGTAGTAAGTTGGGGTAAAATTGTACCCCAAGACCCCCTTTAGCGAGCGACTGCTTGTGCTCGCTATTTGTGTTCTGTTGCATTTTGACAGCTATGGAAAAATCCTACCCCAAGAGCCCATTTAGTGAGCACAAGCAGCTGTTCGTTCTTCGCTATTCGTGTTCTGTTGCATATAGCGCTGTTTCTTAGGGCAGAATGAATCCTCGTATCCCTTTTGGATGCAAAGGCAGAATTTTTACATTGAGAAATAGCTTTAAGTGTAAAATTTCTATTCTCCCGTAATTCAAGCATAATCTTGTGGAATTCTTGAGTAATTCTGTGTGAATTGCGCTAGACACGAATTACGCAAATTAGGCCCATCCCTAAACAGTTCCCCAAGTTTGGCTTCCTGGAATGTAGATTCGAATCTGGCATCACTTTAATGCACTCAACTAAAAGAGAGGTAAAGTTGAGCAAACCTATGCTGCTGCCTTCAAGCTTTTTATGGGACATTTTAAATCCAGATAATTAAAACCATTCTTACTCAATAATCTCTTACAAAAACAGTGTTGAAAGAAAATCACGAAAAGCAACACAGATCATTGAATTTAAAAGGAGACATTGTGCAGCAATTACTAGTAACACTATAAAATTACCTGTGATTAACTTAACAAAAATACACTCTTGAAACAGTGATTTAAATTGTACCAATGACCGGGTTACTGTTTTGTCCTAGCATGGTAAAATACATCAGGTCTGATGGCTCGATAGACTAAAGCATTCACTGCCGAAAACTATGTTTGACACTAAGGACACATATCTAAATAGGTCCTCTCAGCCCAGCTTTTACAGTGGACAAATGAGTTGCACTGACCTAGGTGAGACTAGGCATGTTATTCTGTGGTACAGTACCTACAGGTGAAAGTGCATTTCACAAATACACTTTTTGTAAGCAACATTTGTCGCCAATTTGTGAACATTCCTTGGAAAAAAGCACCAAACCTACACAGATTTTAATGCCCCAGAAGACTTAATTGAGGTTTGTGCATTATTTGTTTTCTTTGAGTGGAAGTGTAGAAGGGTCTGAGCGAGTGTGCCTTATTTCTTGCGAGTTTAGTGAGCTGCTCCACACTAATCTTTAAAAATGTAATATGCACACCCCACCTGCAGTGCTTATCAAAACCATATATGTTTAAACATCTGTGCACACAAACAAGAGTGTTGTCAGAACCCATTGAAAAAAATCAGGACTAGCTATTATTACAGTTTTATCCACATGCCATGGAGCTCTTGTTTTGTGTATATGCCATTAGAGCAGATGTTTTATAAAGGCATTTTTAAAGTTCTTTGAGTTTTGAAAACCCGCTAAACCTCATGCGGTAGTAAAATTGGGCTTTAGAATTCTGTGTCAGCTCTTCATATCTGTGCACGTTTAGGTTCTCTGCACTATTGTGACCCTTTCATTGAAGACTTACTAACACTATGTTTGCTTGTTTAATTTTCCAAAATGGAAGTTGGAAAAACCCCACTGGATAGCATATTAAACCATCTAAATAACCCCCTATCACCTAACCACCACTGACCCCAAATCTTTGGTTCACTAATCTCTGCTTTTCATATTTTCACACTGGAAGATTGAGTTGCCTCCTACATCCAAGGGGCGGCCTTTGGTGGGGAGGATGATGCTAAGGACAGACTTCCAAATACTTTGCCTAGGGAGGGGGGAGCATGACTCCTGAAAACATGGGTCGAGGGGGCATAGCATTGAACAATTGAGGAACTCTGGTCTGATACAATTCTGTAGTCCACCTGCCATGTCTGTAATGGCTCAAGCCAGGTGGTTAACAGACCATAAAAAATTGAACTTTTACCTTATTTAAATCTCAAACAAATTCATAGCCCATCAGTTATTGAATCAATGGATTATGGATACATCATAGATAAATGGCATAAATACCCAATGTTGCTCTGACCTACCAGTGTAGCAAGTCTATTTATAATTTAAAAACCCAAAATGGAAATATACACTTGTGTTAATGAAATATAATCAGTTTGTAAGCAAAACGTAACTACTCTAAGACTACAAACAATATGATTGTTAAATAATAGGTATGTAGTTCAGATTATTACTAGAATGTGTCATGTAAAACATTACACCTTATCTATAGTAAGTATATAATTCAACGAGATGTTCCCTTATGTTTCTCTCCTTTGCCGACTTCTGTTATTTTTCCACTTTTCATTTTGTTATGCTGACTATCTGAGCTCTGCCCAGCAGTTCATGAGTGACCACAGCAGAGTCTTTGCCGAAGGGACCTAGCTTAGAGGCCTGGGCAAAGGACGTTACACAGTGGGCACGGGTGGAGGAGAGAGCCCTACAGCGAGAAGAGGCAAGGCGAGTCAGACGTAAACTGGTTGCGCCCCTGTGGACGGAAGTAGTGGATGAGCGGGAATCACCTGATATTCAGGAGGACCTGATGGGTGATGCGGGTGCGGGGTAGCTCAAATAGATATGACCGACTGGCTGCGGCGCACCTGGCATGAAGGGGAGCAAGTGGACAGGACAATTAGAGACCTGGATGGAGGGCTCTGGAAAAAGGGTGGATGACCTGCTTGATTGCTGTGCGGCCCTTCTCTCGAGCAGGACGTAACTGAGTCCTCTCCCCACCTGCCACCACCTTCTCAGGTCTACCGTCTGCTTGGGACTTGGACTGACCTACTCCTCCTTCCTGACACTGAATGCATACTTCACGATGACAGGACAAGATATACTTTATTGTTTATTTAATAAAAACCAAAACAGTCAACACATTGTAATCAATATATAAAATACTATGAAATCATTTTTTATTAAAAGTCTTGACAATGAATGTCTCTATAACCATAATTGTGAGGCTCAGATGCAGCATGGAGATTTCAGACTGCTTCTAGTTCTAAGGCCCTGGGAAGAAAAAAATAACTAATAATTCTTTAAAACCCACAATTACAGGACCAAATTGATGCTGTAAAATTAAACAATATCAACAAAAAAGCTGCCATAATTGGGTTCACATAATGTTCTAACGGAATGGGCTTAAATGCATTTGTCCAAATTTAAAAGATGTGTCCTGCTAAAGTGCCAGTGCATAGACTAAGGTGCTTACATATATACTAGACTAGCCAATATTGCAATAAAACGTAAATGTCTAGAATAAGAAGTAAGCATGAATACCCGCCAGAGTACTGCTATTGTACCCATACAACAACTTGCCCAGACTAAAATTTCTGCAAATATAAGAGTAACTTGACCAGGCAAAAATGTGTGCAATTAAGAGTAGATGCCCTGGTATAAGGAGCATGCCCTTAAAGTAGAAATTGCTTACGCATGTAAAAGCAGAAACGTAATTAGTCTTGTATTTAATTGGTGATTGACCTGGCTTCTTAATAATTGCCCCTCTACACGTTCTAACACCACATGCATTAAAACCATTTTTTAGCAGCATAACCCGGGCCTTGTACAGCTGGGGGCATGTGCAAATCAAATGTGTAAAATCCTCTTGTATCTAACCACAGAATTTGCACAAGACATCTCCACTATTTCTCCATGATAGTTGATCAGCCATTTTTGGAAGACAACCAAACCGACTAGACATCAATTTTCTTTTCATATATGCCGAAAGTGACAGGGACAGTTGCTCTGCAGGGTCGAGATTTCATCATATTTGAGCAGCATCCATGCATGCGAACGGCTGCTCAATGTATTTTTAGCCGCTAACAAGGAATGTTGTCTTGCTACTTTGTTTACTAGTTTCCTAAAAGAAGCAAAAGGCGGTTGCATATCCCATAAATATGTTGCGTGCCTCAGGTCAGTTAAACTGTGCTTGTTAGAAAAATCCTTTTTCTGAGGGTTCTTTTTAACAGCTAAAAGATCAGCAATCACTGTAGGAAACATGCTTAATTTATCAATAAGAGGACCACATGCCCAGCTTGATAGTTGAGTGGATTGCTTGTACTGTGGTAATTAAATCCACCAGTTTTTCCAGTTTTACATTTGGGGGTGAGATTTGTGAGGCCATTTATTCCATCAATTCTATCCGGATGTCAAGGGTATCAGATTGCATGTCTAGCACTGCAGCCAAAGCATCTAAAGCAGTGGTTCCCAACCTGTGGTCTGTGGACCCCTGGGGGTCCGCGAAGCCTCCTCAGGGGGTCAGCGACTGCTTCGAAAATTAAATATTAATAGATTAGGTCCCCAGCTTTCAGTAATGACTCAATGGGGGGGGGGAGGGTGTCCCTGGATTCCAATAAAGGTTCAGTGGGGGTCCCCAGGCTCTAGTAATGATAAAGTGGGGGTTCACAGAAGTCAAAAGGTTGGGAACCACTGATCTAAAGTGTTCTGCAGTGAACTGTAAAGCTCTTGCGAGCTGCTCATCCCCAGCTCTGTGAACAACTAGGCCGTTCTCATTGTCATAATACTTCACGATGAGACTCTGGCACACAGGGACACGGTTCTGAGTTATGCATTTCTTGTTGCACAATGTTTTATTGCTACTGTTTAAAGGCATATGATATTACAGATAAAGCGGTCACACACCTAACCCCCTGCGAGAGACCGAGTACCACTGACTGCAGCACAAGCGCTACTATGGAATCGTATTAGTCACAACTCCTCTGATGTGCAGATGTAATATCTGACTTATACGATTAAACATATCCATGTTATAAGAGTGTGGAATTGTTGTACTTCTTGAAATGCCAATAAAAACTTGTTTAAAAATACATTGTAGAGTCTTCTCATCCTTAATCAACTTCCACCAACAAGATTTTTTTCATTTATTAATTCTAACAAATGCCAGTAGTCCCACTGGCTTACTCGCAGCACTTCAGAGTGACTTTCCGTAAATGTGGGACCTTAGATTTCCATTTAATGGTTATAATCAAGCAGTAGTCATTGGGATGAAAATCCATTCGTTTTCATAAATTGTATATGCTGTCTCCCACACTGTGAAGTCTAAATAACCCAGATATACAATTTTCTATGGTGGGTAATACTGCTGTGCCTGTTTCTGTGTCAATGTACTTAAAAATGGATAGCGTAAAAATATTATTTGAGGACACGGTCGGAATAAATGCTTTCAGTCACCATCTGAACTGCTAGAATGACGGAGACATTGTGGAGAAATCTGAGCAATCACACTAGATGCGTGGAGAGTGGAAAACTGGAGCACGCAAGGAATAAAAGCATGTTTCAGATATAGGAATCACAGCAAAGGAAAATTACACAGTGACAACGCTCAAATTGGTTTGCAAATTTGTTTTGCAGATCCATAACTGGCAATCTTGGAAGGAGTTTTGCCTTAAAGAGTATGGACATCATAGCAAGCTGGAAGCCGGCTGGCTAAATGTAAGGAGTTTGCTTTCGCATTTTTTTCCTGCACACAATCTGGGAACTCATTTGCTTTCACTTCTTTTTAAGAGTAGTTCACAATTTGTCCCTGAACCTTTTCATTAAATATGTTTAATACCTTGAAATCTAAATGATGTTCATAATCAATGTTTCTGGCCGTAGTGTTTTGTCACAGGTTACATAAAATCAGCAATAGAAAATCCTCTTTGGTATCCCTAGGCCATATTTTGATTTTACATATGGGGCTTGATATAGATGCTTAGTTGCCTGGATGTTAGATTATGTAGATTACCAAGGTGGAGGCATAATTATTCAATTTTTGTTATCACTGGTGAGTTACAGTATTGGAAGCCTGGTTGATCTGTTGAACATAGGTCACCATATTCAGCATTTGAAGCAAGGCCAGTATGTTTCAGGAATTAGAACTGTTAGTCCTTTTTGATGACTTTTAGCATTTGACTCTGATGGGCATTGACACTTATTTGAGGATGAGCAAATAAAAGCCTTGGATCACAAGATTTTATAACTTTGTGTGTTGTCCCATTTCTTGTGCATTATGTAACACACCTCCCTGTGAGTTTTCAAATATGTGGTGATAAAGATTATTTCTGGTTCCTCTGGGCCATATAGTTAAGTCCCCTGCCCCTGTGGCACTTCGAGCCCTGCATTAGGCACCAGTGCAATGTAATGTTTACAATAGGTATTAATTACTTCTCATTTTTGGCTTGAAGCAGAATTACAGAGTGTCCTAGTGCAGTCGGTCTTAACCTTTTGACTTCCGTGGACCCCCACTTAATCATTACTAGAAACTGGGGACCACCACTAAGCCATTATTTAAATTTGGGTTCCACCTCTGGATCATTATTGGAAGGCAGGTTTCCCAGCTGAAAATTTGTGATGACTTAAACCCCAAAGCAATACACAAAAATACAGAAATTAGCATTCATTAAACAAATACATAAATGAGGACATCTTTTATTTAATTCACGAACAAATATATAAAAGTCTAAATGTTAATTTTAATATGACGATAGGAGCATTTCTAAATTCATATAAGGCCACTCATCATCCATACTATATTATGATTGATGCACTTGAAACCATCCTGGGGAAGGTGGGAGAGGGGGCCACTACAGTATCGAGTAGTCTGAGCGGCAAAAGAGCCGCCCATCGCCATTCGCGCACGAAAGTGCACTTAAGGAACGCCTGGATCCCGCTGCGTGGGACACTTGAAACCAGTCCAGGGGGTGTCACACTACAGTATCCAGTAGTACGAGTGGCAGGAGAGGCTCCCACGGCCATTTTCACATCCGGAGGAGCACTTAAGGAACGTTGCAATCCCACTGCACGGGATGCACCCGGGCGCATGCCCGGGACAAGAGTGGGCCTGTCCTCAGCCGTATGAAATTGAAAGGAAACATGGAATTAGTTTAAGGTGGGCAGTTATACATGAAGAAGATTTTATGTGGAAAATTGTTACTGGACATGAAAAAGAAATCCTAGTATGTACTGAATTTAACCAATGTCCACAGGAAATTCCCATGTTTTTACATAAGCTCAGTAAATCTCAGGAAGTTAAAAATTGAGGCCTGAAAATACAGGGAAAAAATCAGGGCTGGTTTGACCATAATTGCTCACAAGCAAGTCAAGAACTTAAGCAAGATCTACAGACCCATCCCAGAAATAAAGAGGAAGTTATCATCAAGCGCTCTAATTTTAAACTTGCACTGGAGAACAGAAAGGCTCAATTGAGGGCAAAGGCATGAGAAAATCTTGAGCAAGCAACGGTTTTGAGGAATAATTCCTTATTCTTGAAAAACACAGACATTCCTGAAATTGTTACACATGTACAATCGTCTGACTGGCTTTTTCATTTTAGTATGATTTTTAATCCAGATAATCTAGCCGTGCATTCTTCAGACACTGAAGTAATTGAGATTGAGATTAGGCCACCCTTTTTAAAAACGGTTAGTCTGGGAAAAGTAAGATCTTCCCTTATGAAATGTTTTAAAGGGAAGGCCCCTGGCCCTGATGGGGTCCCAATAGACACCTATATGACATATATTGATTTGTAGTGTCCTATTCTGACCCAAGTATGTATGGCAGCTGTAAAATAATATATATTAACCTCATGGATGGAAAATATAATCGTCACCATTTTCAAAAAGGGAAATAGAGGCAATCCTAAATGTTATCAACCTATTTCCGTCTTGGATTCCTTGGTTAAATTACTAGGGAGAATACTCTTAGAAAGGTTGGAGACTTGGGCAATTGATTACCAGATACTCACTGAGACACAATTGGGATTCAGGCCCCAGGTTGGCACCCTAGAACAATGTATTAACCTCAACCTAATATTAAGTAAATACACAATAGAGAAAAAAGACAACGTACTCCTATGTTCTGCAGATCCTAGCCCCAGTTTTGATCTAGTCAATCATGCAAAACTGTGATAAGTCTTGACAGACCTGGGTACTCCCTCAGACATAGTTAGTTTCCTGGCACAATTATATAGCTACTTAACAACTTGGGTGCGGTATGGGAAAAACTGAGAGTGTGCCCCAGGCTTTATGATTGAGAGAGGTAGTTGTCAGGGGTGTGTACTAGCTCCACATTTATTCTCTCTTTATATTAAGGGGGTGGATGGAGTACCTTTTACTAGGGACTTATAGTGGCAGCCAAAGGTGTATCTAAATGTGCCAATGCATCACAAGAGTTTTAGGGAAAGAGCTCTGGACCAGGGAACCTGGTTAGCACGGGCCCTGGGCATTACAATTTCTAGGTTACATCATACATTAGGCAAAAAGTGGGGGCTAACCATGTCAAAAAGAGGCCTTTTCTCGCAGAGCTGAGTCAAAGAAATATGACAAATCTTGGAGTCCCATAAGGTGTAGATGTAGGTAAATGAGGACTACAGGTTCAAACTCAGGGTAAATGAGGATTACAGATTCAAACTAGGTCTCTCGCCCCTTATTGATACTTCACTGGACCCTTTAGACCTAAGTGTGGCAAAACTGTACTTTAGGAAGATTTTGCCTACAATGTATAAAGTGTTTGTACTACAGATTTTCCAGTAAGCACTGCAGACCTACAGTATGAATGCTCACTTATTTTATAAGGCGTACCCCAGGTCAGTACCAATCCTTGCAGAGTCCAATTAAAGCTAGTAGTCAACTGAACTTAAAAAGAGTTGTTTGATATTCCACAAGATCAACTGTATTGACATTTCCTTGGGAATGAACCAAGGGTGCCCTACCAGAGCCAGAAGTACGACAAAGTGGTTGACATTGATATCAGTGTGCTATTTTGTTTGGTAACAGAATTTTACACTGGTGCATTAGAGAGGGGCATAGACAATAGCTCTGACTCTGAGCTTAAAAATATGCGCCTCATTAGATCTGAGAAAAAGACCCACACAAGCTCTGGAGCAGTCCTGCAAACGTTTGGTGCATATTATAAAGAGATAGATGGAGAAACATTTCAATGTAATAATCCCACCAGTGCATTAAATCATACAGTTGATAATCCAGCCATTTATCCACCAGCACCTTGGATAAATCAAAGTCTGCTATACCTTGAAACTACTAAACCAACTCTCTAAGCCATCTACAACCTTCTAATGATTCAGTTTAAGGAGCATACAAAGAGGTAGTTGGCCCTTAAAACTACACATTTAAAAATGCTTTGCAGTTGTAGAGTGTTGCAGTGTATTGCAGAGTGTTGTATGTTGAGACAAACATGTCTAAACATGTCAGTTTGACACCTAGGGTTGAGACCACTGTTAAAAGAAATAAACATTTGAAGGAACAGGAGGATCATATCACTGAAATCAGTGGAAACTGGAAAGTTTTGAAAGCCACATTTGATGTAATAATCTGCAAGTTCTAGGCCTGTAGGAGGCTGCCAAGGGCACTGGCACCAACAGTTTTGTGGAACAGCTGTTTCTGAATACTTTTCCTAGCCAAGCTGATAGAGATGTTAACTGCCAGATTCAGGGGGCACGTCTATTTCCCTTCTGAAAGGAAAATATCAGAAACATTCAGAAATATCTAGGCCAGGGGTCGCCAACCTTTTCTGTTGTGAGAGCTATTTCTGATCAGTGAAAATCATTGTGAGCTACCAGAGGCTAAACAACTTGTGCATTATAAATATTACCAGACACCCCCACACCCAGCTTCCTTCACTTTAAGCCTAATGTCCATCCTACCAGATACTATGGGTTGAACATAATTCTTTGACTAGGGGCACTATGTCAGGGCCGCCATGTGTGTCAGTGAGAGCGTGGTCTTTCGTGATGTATGAACGTGTGTACACATGAATGGGTTGTATGATTAACTGAGAGCCTGTGTTGTTTGTATCTGTGGCACAGGACATACCTTTTGTCATATGTGGCACTGTTACATGTATAACAGAAACATAGTACAAATTATGGGTTGCAAATAATCTGTGGGAATTAGTAATTTTGATGATGCATGTGACTGTAACCGATGAATTGATGATTTTGCATGTGAAACAAGATGATTATTTTATTTAGGATTGTGAAAAATAATGTATTACAGTTGTGCCATATTTTTAATGTAACACACCATGATTAGATGTAGTTTCTGGAGTTCTGTTTATCTTGCTCCTGTTCATCCCCCTTCCCAATCAGCAACCTGCTACAGTCTTCTCTCCTCACAGTTTCCACAGAACATGACAATGTTGTCAATAGATTGAACGAGAGAACAGAAAGCGTATATTGTGAATTAACCTTTTCATTTCATTCATTCAGGTATCATTTTGAAGCATTTCCACTAGGAGTTGCGATGTAAGCATACAACAGATTTTAACACTAATGGCTATTGTTTAATAAATGTTTGGAATTGGATTAAACATCTCTGAAATGCAGTTGCTGAGTACACAAGTAGACGATTTCTCTTACCTTAAGAAATGGGTTTGTGTTAGGGGGCTTTTAAATTTAAAATTCTTTGTTGTGATTTGCCAGTCCAATCTAACCAAGATCATACTATGCTGAATTTGCAGTTTGATTCATTAATATGCATTGAATGTGTAGAAAATACCCTGGTTTTGAAAGCCCAGGGGCGACTTATCGTTTTCCTCCCAGGACTCTGTCCGAGTTTTCTGAGACTTTTTTTCACTGCGATTTATCAATGCTCTTCATAAGTTCGACACTTAGAATTTAAAGGGGCTTTTATTAATTAACTGTGGTTCCATTATGATTTATGATTCTGTATTTCTGTATTATTGAGTCTCCATGGCTAAAACGTTTCATTCTTATATGATTTTGTATTAATGATTCTATATTAAACATCAAAACTTTAAATTTTGGTCTAGAACTCAGTTTTTGGGGTGGTCCCAATTTCGAAAATTGTTTTACTCTGGTAAATTTGTATAATTGGAGGGCAAGGTGGTCTCTTGCTGCACAATCAATGAGAAGGCTTGCAGAGGTAAACTGCCTATAGCAGATTTGGGTGTTTTTGTGCTATTTCGGTTCAAGAAATTATTGAAGTTCGACTCACATATAGTTTTGGTAGCAGAGGATGCTTTCCATAAGAGCACCTCCTTTTTAAGGGTTCCTCAAAGGATCTAGATTTAGATTTTGAAGTATTTGTGCTTACAAATCAAGGAGAAAAGAGTTTTGGACGCTTTCTAAATTTTCCAATGTCGGCTCCTCATGGGAAGTGACCAGCTGTAATGTCTGAGCATTCCCATACAAGATTGAGTGCAAGTATGAATAGGGAGAGTTGAGTTGTAAATGTAGTTTTAGGTAGGAGTTGTGATGATGGATTTCTATTTCTGTGTTGAATTGTTTGGATAGGTGATGATGATCATAGGTTCAATTAGTGTACTGTTTCTCACCGAAACCTGGCTTGATGAGGACTCTGCCTTACTCATCTGTAGTTCCCTGCCCACCAGGTACTCTATGATCCATCTAGACAGACCCACGGCCAGTGGTGGTGGAATAGCTATTATTTTCAAAACCACTATTAAATGCACTACTCAACCCCTGGATATTCCTGATTGTGAGAGCTTATTGTTCTCACTATGTTTGTCCCCTACTTTCACCTTTTCAGGTATTTTGCTTTATCGCCCTCCTGGACCTGTGCTACGTTTCCTAGATACTTTACCGGAGGTTGCAGCTAGCCACATTTGCAACCTTTCCAATCTTACTATTTTAGGAGACTTCAATATTCATCTTGATAACTTGGAATGCCCTTCGGCTAAACTATTGACATCCTCTTTTGCTGCTCTCCAACTAACTCAGTATGTATCTGGCCCCACCCATCAGAAGGGTCATACGTTAGATCTCATATTCAGCAATATTACCAACTTGCTGACGGTCCCTCCTCTGCCTCTTCTTTGGACCGATCACTTCCTTCTCTCGTTCACTTTTCCGTATGATGCCACTCATGGCCACCTCCCTAACACCATTTCTTCCGGTCGTTCTTGGTCAAAACTTGACCCTGTAGAGCGGCGCAAAGCTCTTCTAGCCTCTGATTTAATTTATCACCCCTCTGCCTCAGGAACTGCAGACTCCTTTTATAAATGGATCTCATCCTCTCTGGATGCTGTGCTACCCGTTAGAACCAGAGTATCCCTCTTAACTCATAAACCCAAACCCTGGTTTTCCCCCCATCTGCTTGAACTCAAAAAGGACTGTAAAAGACTTGAGAGACTGTGGCGTAAAAGCTACAGTCCCTCCAGCAGAGAGACATACAAGCAATCCGTTAGAACTTACCACCATAACATTAAAATGGCCCAGTCCACCTTCTATGGTGAAAAAATAGAACGCTTGTTCTGTCCCCAGAAAGAAATCTTTCAAATCTTTAAAGATCTCACTACCCCTTCTAGATCTACCCCGATGACGGAGGCCTCTGTGTCCTACAGTGATCAACTGGCATCCTTTTTTCAGGACAAAGTCATCAGCATTTACTTGGGTTTTCCTCCCTATATGAATCACTTCCCCATTGACAACCCTACAGACTCCCTACCTATAGGAGCTTCCCTTATCTCCTTCCCTCCCCTCACCGAGGAGATGACCACTAATCTTTTGTCCAAAATTAAATCTGGCTCTCTCTTAGGCCCCGCTCCTCCCTCTGCTCTCGTGCAGGTAGCAGATGTCATTGTCCCTCCTCTCACCAAAATTCTTAACAATTCACTTTCCATGGGATCGGTTCCCCTGTCATTTAAACACGCTATTGTTAAACCCCTTTTGAAAAAACCCAAACTGGACCCTACCTTACTAGAAAACTTTAGACCTATTACTCTTCTTCCTATTTCCGCAAAAATCCTTGAGAAACATGTCAGCACTGAACTCACCTGTTATCTTGAAAGCAATGAACTTCTTCATCCCACACAAATGGGCTTTAGAACCTTGCACAGCACCGAGTCAGCTCTTCTTACAGTAACTGAGTCAGCTCGCCAGCTCTTAGACCGTGGGTCACACGTAGCTATAATTCTGCTTGACCTAAACGCAGCATTCGATACTGTTGACCACGATCTTCTCGGTTCGAGATTATCAGATATAGGAGTAGGAGGCTCTGCTCTTTCCTGGCTCTCCTCCTTCCTCAAAGACAGCAAATGTTTAGTGTATTTAATCAAACAAAAGAGGATTTTTTTTTACAGCAGAAATGCTGAACTCACATATTTGAAGGTGTGCTCATATGTGAGAATGAAGATAAAGGCGAACGTGAAATACAATATTTGCCGAGGATCACACCATTTGAGACCTGTTTCCAGGTCAAGAACATTACAGTTAGGTCAAGTAGATTATTCAAGCTGCTCAACCTGCAGGTCTAGTAACATTTTAATGATTTTTTGAGGCCTGAATTTAACTCCCACCATGTGTGGATGAACAAATAACTTGCTTGCACAAATCAAACACATATCCAACCTACATCATAGGGAGATGTGCAACCTCAATGATATTGACATTGGCAAAGCCAAGCTGAAATGCTTATATGAAATACCACCCAATGCAATGGCTGCCCCAATTGAATTTCATCCCACATATTGTTAGAGGGAAATCTGTTAATAAAATAAAACAAATCATTTTGACAAAATAATGTAAGTTTAATCGATTTTCAGCTGGGAACAACAGGCAGCCTCACATAGAGGCCATAACTGAAGTTCAAAGTTCTGGTTTAAACACCAGTAGCGTTTATACTATAAAATCCCAAAGTCAAGAGTTCAGCATTGACGTAAGCAACTACAAGCAGTACAGATAAGATAATGAGGTGCCTCTGGAAAGAAGCACGTGCACTTGTTGGCCTCATGGCCTGAGTTAATGTCCCATTGTCCGCATCATTGGCCAGCACATAAAGATCCAATCTTCTTACACAACCCTCCTTCCATGGCCGTCATTAAATCAAATACATATCTGCATTAACATCAGCCTAAGGGCTCGGAGTTCTTCCTTGGTAGCATTGAACCCATCTTCGGTTGCATTTATGGCCTTCATCCATTCAAAGTGCGTGATCTGCAGTCAGCGTGCAGTTGCTTTCGCCTGAATAAATGGTAGGATGCTACCAAAAAAGATTTGGGCATCATTAAATAGTCTGTGTTCCTGTGGAACGTCTTTCCACACTGTAGTACCAAGAAACTCAGCAGCTCGTTTTGTCCAGTAATAGTGAAGCAAGGTTGTTGGACGGCTCATGGGATGGTCATGTAACTGAGAGATGTCCACACCTGGTATCACCAGGGAGGGAGTGTGCAAAGTCACTAGGGAGCAGAGGCCATTCCAGTTCAGGGGTAGTTGCATGTAGGGCCGGGCCCCACACATTCTAGGGTGTATGGTAGTCCCTGTCCATGTATATCTCTGTATGTTAGCATCCCATATTTCCTGACATTGGCCTATTATCTTATTAAAGCTTAGTGGACCTTGTGTCTCGGTACCATTTATCATGGACAAATACTGATCCTGTGATACTAAGAACTGGCCTGCCTGCGTAATGAGGGGGCAGGGGTTTAGCTCGTGCAGTAACAGGACTAACGTGAGTTTGCTGTAGCTGTGCTCTCATTCTGCATAAAAATAGGTGCAGGAGACAATGTGTAATGTTTGGGGATACCTCTTTAGGGAGATGCAATTTATCTACTCCAGCAGCATGGGGGATGAGAGAGCATACATAACAACTGGTGTTGGATGTGGATGTGCCTATACTGTGCATGTGCTGATACAACACATTGTCAAACAAAGCAATATGGAGAGGATGATGGTCAGTATCATTATTAACAGTTCTACGCATGCATGTAATAATTGATATAGGATAAAAAAAAAAAAATATCCAAGGGCTAAAATCATCAATATCAGTGCACCGAGGAGGAAAAACGAACATAAAATACATAACTTAAAAGAAGAATTGTCTAAGATGGAAGCTTTAGAGGGATGCTTTACTCAGGTTGCTTCTCCTGTTCTCCCCCCTCTTTTTCCTGCTTGGTGTCCAAAGGGATGGATGGCACTGGGAAGGGTCCATTAAATTTGCAGTTCTTCCATTGTCTTGCAAAATTGCTAAAGTTCCCAAAGGTAATGGTGTTTGTTAATCCTTTACAGGAGATGCGTTGGCGTGCTTCTTGGCTGCACGTGTAACCTGTTTAGAAAAGAACTTTGCAACTTTGGTTAGCTCAGACATGTATTCATTCATTTCAGTTTGTACAACTTCAGGTGCACTCTCAGTCTCCAATTTATGTCTGGTTGGTGGCACAAATGTGCTCATTGTTCTACCTGTCACTATTTGATTGGGAGTTAAATGATGATCTGATGCTGGGGTATTTCTCAAAGCAAAGAGGGTTAACAGACTTGGCATTACGGTGAACACAAGGTCCTGCTTCAAACCACCTTGAGAATGGGCAGACTACAACTATAAGATAGCGATAATGATGGCATCTGTCAATCATATCAATGTAGTCAATGTGCAGTTCCTTAAAGGGACCTTGTGGGCGAGGTATTGTGGAAGCTATTACCTTGAAGGTGGGACTTGGTGAATACTGCTGGCACACTGTTCAGGTGTGTATGTACATTGTATTCATCTCATGTAAGTTAGGGACAAACCAATCCTGACGTATTTGGAGGGACATATTTTCTCTAGCAGTATGTGAAGGAAGATGTAGCTGGTTTAGAGCTATCAGTAGCAATGCTTGGGGCATGACAGGCTTCCCTGTTGATATTTGTCTGTATATTAAATCTGTTGCTGTCTGTGTGCATCCTCTAGCTTCCCACAACTGTTCCTCATGCTCTGGTGCATTTTCTTGTATCTCTCTTATATGCAGATGAGCTGTCTCTGTGTAATGTCTGGATGCATTCAAAGGGTCTGAAGGTGTCAATGTTTCACTAGCTAACAAAACTGTGGTATGTGTATCACTAAGAGGGCATGTTGCTGCATCTTTGGCTGCCCAATCAGCCAGGGCATTTCCACGGGACACAAAATCCTGACCATTAGTGTGGGCTGCGCATTTCACTACTGCAACTGCATGTGGCAGTGTTAAAGCTTGTATCAAGTCCTCTAAAAGGGGGCATTGTATGACAGGGCTTCCATCAGACTTGAGAAATCCCTGTCTATTCCACTGCATAATGCTGGAATGCACTGTTGTAGTGACATAGGCTGAATCAGAGTATACTGTTATTTTTTCTCCTTCCCCTTGTTTGAGGGCTGCCCCTAAAGCTACTAATTCAGCAGCCTGGGCTGAATATTGAGATAGCAAAGTTATCTGTTCGGTTATCTGCAGTGTGTCTGAAGAGTTGTGCTGCATCGCTGTGACCACTGCAGCACCTGTATGTCTTACCCCCGTATGTCCATTGATAAATTTGACAATGGCAGTCCCCTCTCATGGATACAGGACCTAGTGGCCCTAGTGTCGATGAGAAAGGTGTACTCCTTGCCATTTATGGCTACCATCACAGTGGGTTTGTCGTCTGGCCTGTGGGTTACCGATAAGACTGGACACATGAGACTTCTCCTTGGGCACCTTCACTGGGCATATCCTCCCATGTAGTTTTGCTGGAATGGGTTTCCTCCCCTGACAGTTACCCCTCCTTGTAAGTTCTGGTGCTGCAAGGTGGGCTGCACTGTCTGCTGTGGCCCATACTGTATTTGGGGAACTGATTGCTGTAACTGCTGAGGCTGTATCTGTGGTTGAGGCTGCAGTTGTATCTGGGGCTGTGGGAGATATATCACTTGGGGACTCGTGGCAGGTTGTGCTACAATGCCACCAGGCGGTACCATTTGTTGCCCATAATTTGCCCTTGTCTGGTTGCTAAGTTCATCTTCCTTTTTAAACCTACAGTCTCTAATGAAATGTCCTGTCATTTTGCAATAGTGGCATGTCTGTCCACTCTGGAATGTGTTTACTCTGTTTTCCCCCAACCCTTCCTCGCCCTCCTCTTCCATTATTCCTGTTATTGCTTCTCTGTGCATACTAGTAGGGTTGCATTGGGGTGCCTGAAGGAGGCATTCCCAGGGGCACTGCAGCTAACTGGGTGGTGGCAGTGGCAATTCCTTCCTCTGTTTTCGTGGCTAGTTTCTGCTGGACCAATTTAGCTGCTGCTTTCTTTATTTTATCTTTCTCGCTCTTTTCCTTTTCTTGTCTCTTCTTACAAAAATGTATTGTGTGCTTGTATCTCTGTCCATGGTTTGGCCTCCAAGGCAACTATATTATCTAATTCATCCTGCACTTCAGCTGGCAGACGCTTTTTCACTATATTGAAAAATAGTATTGCATTCTGTCCAGTTACATCCCAACTCTCCCCCACTTCCTGGGTCCATTTTCCCTTAATTCTGCTAAGGAACTGGACTGGGTCCTCATTTGGCTGCATTGCTTGTGCCATAAGTGACCCAATGTCTGACCTGTCTGGATACATTTTCCTCAGTAGTTTCCAAATAATTCCCCTTACTCTATTAAAGGGTGCCCCATCACATTTTGGGTTAGTCAATGTCACATCCTTTACTCCTACCTTTGTGAACAGTGTGTCTGTCCCATCTCCTATAAGGGAACTTAGTAAACTCTTAATGTCCTCTATTGCAAGAGTAATCCCTGCAGTATGTTTTTCCAGAGCTGCTATTCATTTCCTAGCACCCTCAGCAAGTTGTGGCAACTGTTTTTTAAGATTTTCACCATTCGTCAGCCAGGCTATCTTGAATCCAGTGGCACTGTGAGCAAGGGCCATGTCTGGGCATACCCTAGCCTCTTAGGGCCACTTTAGCAACACATAAAGACAATAGGCATAGCACACCAGCATGCACCCACTACCATACCTACACAATCAGTAACTCTTCTTATGTGTCGCACATGGCCCACAACCAATATTGATTGGGAAATGCCTGCCTGTAACGCACAAAGTTGACAATGTAACATGTATGACTCTGTCTGGGACTCACCCCCCCGACCCTCAACTGCCCATCAAGCTCCCGGTAGGCCACTGCCAGTATGCTGGCCACTAAGGGGAGAAAGGGTCTGGTGCGTGCCCGTATCATCCCTTGCGGTGATGGCTTTCCAAATGGATTGCTTTTGATGGATAAGATGGTTGAATACACAGATTATGACACCAGGTTTTTGTATATTATTTGGTTGAGACACATTATTTACATTTAGCACAAGCCTAAATCAATAGTCAACACACTACATATGTATTTCTCATATGCTGAGCAGTACAAAAACATGAATACACACTTTTGGAGTCATCTGCTGACTATCCTCAACCCTGGTCATGTCCTACACTTGCTAAACCAGCCCACTAACATCATGTAGCCCAGGGCCATTCTACATGTACTGTGATGTGAGCTATTATGAAATGCAATACACCATTGTGACCTTCCGAAGGGTAAACCAATTTTGGATGATTGTGCAGACACCTTTACAGCCAGGCCCATTGACCTGATACATATGGACCATACAGCCCGGTACCATAGTATACACTACATCCTGAGACTTAGCTCACAAACAAAGGGCTGGCACATGTGTCACAGAGAGCTTTCACTTTGGGGATGTGTGGACATGTGGATTACTTAATGGGATATCTGACTATGGCCCACATTATGACAATGGCGGTATTGACCGCCTACCGCCGCTGCGATGGCCGCCAAAACACCATCGCAGTGGCTACCTGCGGTAAGGTGGCGCTGCTGCCAGCAGCAGACCCACGCCAGTAGACCAACGCAGACCGTATCATGACCCATAATATGGCCTGGCGGTGTTTTGCTGGTGGACGCTGCTGCTGGCAGCAGCGCCCTGTCCCGTCGCCTTCAAGAGGACCCCCTGCAATCAGGTAAGTCGGGTTCTCCAACAGGGGAAGGGGGCGGCGGTGTTGTGTGTGTGGGGGTGTGGGTGTATATTTGTGCGTGCATGCGGGTTTGTGGTGTGTGGAATGCATGTATGCATGCATGGTTGTGAGTGTGCGTGTATGTTGTGTTATGTGAATGCGTGTGTGCTTGTACGTATTTAAGTGTGTGTGGAAGTGTGTGTGAATGGATGTTTGCATGCGTCGGTGAATGTGGTAATGCGTGTGTATGATGGTGCATGAATGTGCGTGTATGTCGTTGGGGGGGTCTGGAGTGGGAGGCCTCTGGGGAGTGGGGTGGGGGAATTCCCTGTCACTGATAGTGCCTACCGTCATGGTTTTCGTGGCGGTAAGGAAGACACGAAAACCATGGCAGTAGGTGAGGTCATAATCCAAAGGGTGGAATAGGGACTGCTGCCTGGCTGAAGACTGAAGTCTCCAGCCCGGTGGCTGTTACCCCCCTGGCGGATGGAGTGGTACGTTGGTGGTTTGGTTTGAGCCAAACCGCCAATGTCATATTTTGGAGAAGATTACCGTCAGCCTGTTGGCAGAACTTTTCTCCAAAATACCACCGTCTGCCAGGGTCGTAATGAGGGCCTATGTCTGATTGAGTTTATATGGTATGTACTGCCATCACAGGACACACCTTTTGCCATATGTGGCACTGTTACAGGGATGAAATCAGCATACCAATTTATTTCTTGTTTGATTGTTTGAATTTAAAAAAGCTGTTGATTCACACATGAAATTCTCTTCAGAAGTAACCAACTATCTGCACTATTATTGTGTCTCATGTGCAGTAGGCTGTACAGTGCAAGTTTGACTTACGGAAATGTAACAACAGACCTGTGAGAGTAAGGGGCCTGTGATAAGAATATGTCACACATTGACCATGTGGGTCAATAGAAAGAAGTATCAGGTCAGAGGCTTACCTCGGTTACCATTCTAAATGTAGTCCATGTAAAAGCAATCAGGGCTACTATTGGTTTAGAAAACTAATTTTAAGATCATCCAAGGACCTTCAGGTCTACAGGGAGATTACCCTTTGTATTGCCATAGTGACTCTCCCCAGCATGGGCCATGGCCCATAATGTGCAAAACTCATTGTCAGGCCTTGCTCTCTGCAGGCTGAGTATACTGATCCCACATGAATATCACACTTCCACCACTTCAATACATAAAAGTACATTTTGTGATCATCTAAATGTCACAAGAGTTAGCAGGATTCATCATAATAATCTTTATTCAGCAAATACTGCCATAGAGGAAGACATAAATCCAAATCATATAAAACTTCAGCACAATAAAATCAACAAAAGCCTTAAAACCATATTAAAATCATTAATGAACAATTCCTATACAAAGAACTAGTAAAAAAGGCATTATTAATCATAAAACGATCTAAATACAACTGGAACCATTAGCTTGTGCTTCTAGATCTCAGAGGTGCATCATTTATTTATTGTGTCAGCTTAGGAACCTAAGCCATACAATATAAAAAATTATAAAATCCTCAATCCAAAATATTAACACAGCAGAAAGAAATACACACAAACTAATGTCAGCCACAACTGTAAAAACAACTGGCAACAGAGTACTTCGGTAACATGTTGCAGGCTCAACCGGGGGGATGAAAGCTGTTAAATACAACTGTCAAAGTGCTCATTACAAGTAGCAGATGGTTAGTATGCAATTTTGTTAATCAAAGTCATAACGGCGTGAGAGAGTCCAAGGATGCTTTCCAAAAGCAATTATGAAACATGCTACGTGAAGTGAACACGTCCCTTTCATCGAAAAAGTCGACAAAGGATCCTACTTGGGTGCCTCGTACATTGATTTGTTAGTGAAAGCAGTTTATATAACTTCAAATTCCAAAAAAAGAAGCACATTTGCAATTTCATATACGATTCCATCAGTACATTGATTTTCCTTGAACCATTGCTATTCTTGGGTGATCGGGAATGCCTCACTAATACATAAAGCATACACTAAATTCATTCGCAAAATAATGCCACTGAAACGTATACGAATAATCGAATATTTCAAGATAAATACTGTAAACTACAAGTGAGCATAAAAACATCCTGCGACCAATACAATAGATTCTAAGAGTCTCCAATAGTCCCTACTAATATGCTTTGTACATGAGATTAACACCTAATTAAAGGACAATTAAATTAACATGACCACATTAAATTCCTGATTATTAAAGCACATCTGAGACTTTAAACATTTCACAGTCTAGATCAAGGCCCTGTGATTTTCCATGCTGCATAGATGTTGAAGGCCTCTGTGTTATAATAGATTTGGTATCAACTCTTAAGCATAAGTTTAGGCCAGTGTTACTTTTTGAAAATGTGACATATCTATTGCGTCCTTGCTGGCAGAGAAAAGACGGCATTGCAGCAAGTGAGTTATGTTCTCAGCACTGCCTTGCAGGCAGGGACATGTGGTATAGCTACTAGTTTTTGACCAGTTCGGTGTAAAGGTCTTTACGGGGAAACACCCTAGCCTAAACTTTATAAACAATGCTCTCTTCACAGGCGGGAATAATTGGTCCATATGGTCCTTAAAACCAGGTGCGGGTTTAATTTCCCACCATGAAAGTAGCAATTGGACATGGTGCTGTTAGGAGAGCCTCGATCAGTATTTTCCTTTCATTGTGTCTAGGTGTCTAGATATGTTAGAACATATAGTTGAATTCATTAGTACCAAACCTCTAACCAAAAGCTTTTTAACTGTTTTGCATTCTTTGCTTTCTTTATTCGGTATGAAAATTAACAACCATACAAATAAAACAAACAACAAAATACAATACACTCTCAAACGTCATTATCCAAAATAAACATTCCTACAAATACCCTATCCATTAAATACTTAAAACAATCTATTAAAAACAGATCATTAAACCAGTTTCAAAGTCCAATTTGCCATTTTACACATATAAAAAATTACATTACAGAATTTTGCTAAAAATATAAAATATTGCAATAAAAATACAGATTAAGACTCAGGTTGAAAAGGCCTCTATGTTATTCTGCCAAGTTATAGCTCCCTTTAGGAAAGACCCCACCCCCGCCACACCAGCGCATCCGAGGCCTTACTCAGCCACAGGAAGGCTGGGTGGTATTGCACACAACCTCTCTCCTTCAGTATGGGAAGTAAACACTGATGCCTAAAGGGGACATAAAAACCACAAAACATAGTAAAATGGATTACAGTCTGTAAAGGCACTCCATCACAGGGATATGGTTTTATAGCTTTTTCATCAAACTGACAAGTGGGAAACACAAATTGCTTCTGATAAACCTAAAACGGAACCGCGAGATAAGACTCCTTTCCCTCACATTTCTTATCTCCAAAAGATAGGCCTCAGGACACACCCGCATCTTTAACATTATAAAATCCCTAAGTGAATTCTTCCTTAATTCCTCCGCCTCCCTCTTGGCCCCCAACATTTTGGAGAAATTCTCCTTAACCCAACGTTTATCAGATTTGATCAGACTCTCTGGAGCCTCATTTATACCCAGCTGCCCCAAAGCAGAAGATACTTTTCTGATATACATCAGCCAGGGAATATCCTTCACACACTCACTTGCCATACAATCCCTCAAAATCTCTCTATAAAAGCGGCAAACTAATTTGTCCAGATAGAGATCCATACATAAGGGGAGCAATCTTAATGGTATCTTCTATAAAATCAAGGGTCAATTCAGCATGCAAGCAGAAGCTGGAAACGTTTTGACCAACTCCTAATGTCACGATTCTCCCTGGGCTTACCGTCGGTACTGGAGAGGGATGGTGAGCGGCCCCGGTTCCTGCAAGTCCTGCTCTGACCGAGGTAGGGTCGACCCCATCCGGTAGCCACAGTGCTGTTGACAATAGGAAGCCTCCACAGTCCGTGCCCTCCAGAAGGAGTCCCAGAGGAAAAACCCCAAGGGGGGGAAAAACCTCCAACAGGAACTCCCTGAAACAGAAGGAGGACTCAAGGATTAGCACTCAGGATCCTGGAAATCTGGAAGACTGAAGACAGAACAAGAACGACTGGCGTCCCAGACGAAGACCAGCCGGAGCGTGACCACCACCGCTGAAGTGTTGCAACGCAATGAGAAGAAGAAATGATTCCCCTTATATACCCCCAGACAGGAAGTGATAAACAGGAAGAAGTAACACCACCATCTTGGCTTGGGAAGGAGCTATAGCTAGAGGTAGAAAATATACTCTTGTACAAAAGGAACAGATGCATGCAGGGAAGAAGGGAAGTGCACGACATGCTGGGAAGGAGAAGGCATGCTTCAAAACCATGCATGAGGAAGAGGAAGGCCCTGAAGGTGTGTGGCAGGTAAGTAATGCTAGGGCGAGGGCCCAGACACCCCACAACCATGTCCGCGTTGCACGCTGTGCGTGGCGAGAACCGTGACCCAATTCTGGGCCTCCGGCCTCGCCGCGTCCCCACAACAGCGCGCAGCCAGAGAAAAGGGCCACCATGGGCGCCGCGACCTTTGACACGGGTTACGGCTTCCCCCGTGGCCCGGCCAGGAGACGCCACGGCTTCCCCTGCAGTTCGGCTGGGAGGCGCCGCAGCGGCCCGCGGCGCAACAGTAGGTCCCCCCCGAGGCCCCAGGTTTGTGAGGGAAAAGACGGAAAAAACGACGGACCAAAAGATGGGCATGAACCGAAAATGTGTTTTCCCAGGAGCATTCACTCATAGGGTAGCCCTTCCAATGAATGAGGTATTGGAGACGACCACGGAAGACCTGGGAGTCACAGATTTCCTGGACCTCGTATTCAGGCACGTTATCAATCAATTGAGGAGGAGGACAGGTGAATTGTCTGCGAAAAAGATCAGGGATGTAGGGTTTGAGTTGTGATACATGGAATACAGGATGCATTTTCCAAGTCAGAGGCAAGCGAAGACGAACAGACACAGGATTGATCTTCTGAAGAATCAGGAATGGACCATTATATCGAGGTTTAAATTTATTTTGGGTTAGTCGGAGAGGTAAGAATTTAGAGGAAAGCCAGACCTTATCGTGGATCTGATAATGCGGGGCTTCACAACGTTTCTTATCAGCCATTCTTTTCATACGTGTTTTAGTGGCTAAAAGATTTGAATGTATGACACGTTGGATACCCCGTAGTTGCCAGACATATGAGGTAATGGCAGGAAGATTGGAGGTTTCTTTCAGAGGAATAGGAAAGGCCTTTGGATGGAATCCATAAGCACAATAGAAAGGGGAGACGTTCGAAGCACTGTGTACTGAATTGTTGTATGAGAATTCTGCAAGTGGTAGGTACGTAGACCAATTACTCTGTGTAGCATTACAAAAACTATGTAAATATTGTTCAAGGCCTTAATTCAGCCGTTCTGTCTGTCCATTCGTTTGGGGATGGAAACCTGATGATAAGGCCACCTCTATTCTTAGTGTCTTACAAAATTGTCTCCAAAATCGGGAGATGTATTGGGGACCCCGATCTGAGATAATGACTTGTGGCAGGCCATGAAGCCGAAAGATCTCCTGAATAAAGATTTGACTTCGTTCCTTAGCCGTAGGTAGTTTCCTTAATGCCGTGAAATATGCCTTTTTTGTAAAGGAATCGATTGTTACCATTATTACCCGATTCCTAACAGAAGGAGGCAAAGAGCACATAAAATCAGTGGATATAGTGTCCCACGGACCTGGTGGACCAGGTAACGGACGGAGTAATCCTACTGGTTTATTGCGAGGTGTCTTGGCTTGTGCGCAGATGGGACAAGAAGTCACATAGTCCTCAGTATCTGCTTTCATTGTGGGCCACCAAAAAGAGTGAAGCAGGAGCTCTTGGGTAGCCTTCATTCCGCGATGACCTGCGAGGGGAGAGTCGTGGCACATACGTGTTTGGACTATCTTAGTAGGTAGAAACAAGGCTTTTTTGTAATAATAGTATTCCTGGTCTTTATGAAGCTGCAGTCGTAAATTGTTCATTTCGGTTATTTCAAGGTTGGAATATTCAGTCTTAACCTTGTCTAGGAATGTCTGTACTAGGCCAATGATCTTATCATTTTCAAATAGGTTTTGTACAGGAGAATCACTACACTCAGGGTGGCGACGGGATAGGGCATCTGCCAAAATATTCTGAGAACCAGGGATATGCGTGATGTAAAAATCATATTGACTAAAAAAAAAGCCCATCGAGCCTGCCGACTATTTTGGCACTGAAAGTTCCTCAAACACTGTAAATTCCGGTGATCTGTCCGTGCCTCAAAAGGTTCTTTTGACCCCATAAGAAAGTGTCTCCATTCTGTGCAAGCTGTCTTCAAGGTGAGTAGTTCTCGTTCTAACACCGAATAATTACTTTTGGAGTCGGATAGTATGTGTGAGAGATAGAATACAGGGTGCTCTAGCCCATCATCATCTTGTTTTTGTAGCAAGGCAGCCCCAATTGCTCTTTCTGAGGCATCCGTGACGATGATGAACTGTTTGGTGGTGTCTGGATGCCGTAGAATGGGAGCTTGAATGAAGGCCTTCTTTAACTCTTGAAAGGCAAATTCGGCGTCTTGGGTCCAACAAAAACCCTTCCTTAGATTGTCTTTCTTAAGGGTGTGTGTAATATAACTGGTTCTCTGGGCAAAGTCAGCTATAAACTGTCGATAAAAATTGGCCAATCCCAAAAAACACTGAGTTTCCTTGATGGAAGAGGGGGATGGCCAATCCAGAATGGCTTGAATCTTGTCTGAATCCATGGCAACACCTACTTGGATAATGCAATACCCCAAGTATTTTACCTCAGTTTGGTCAAATTCGCATTTTTCTGGCTTGCAGAATAGATGATGTTGTCTAAGCCTTTCTAATACTTGGAGTACATGTTTAGTGTGTTGTTCTGGGTGAACAGAGAATATTAGAATGTCATCCAGATAGACGACCACTGTCTGGTGTAGAAGATCAGAAAAAATAGCGTCCATGAATCTTTGAAAGATGGAGGGAGCATTGGTTAGTCCAAAAGGCATCACCCGATATTCATAATGGCTGAAAGGTGTTCTGAAGGCGGTCTTCCATTCATCACTTTCCTTTATCCTTAAAAGATGGTATGCTCCTCTAAGATCTCACTTGGTGAATTTCTTAGCCCCTCTGACAGCTTCTAAGATGTCCTTAATAAGAGGCAGAGGGTAGCGATCCTTAGTAGTAATCTTATTTAATCCTCGAAAGTCTATGCAAGGACGTAAGTCTTTCGTCTTTTTTGGTACGAAAAAGAAAGGAGCCCCTGCAGGTGAAGAGGAAGGGGCAATCAAACCACTTTGTACATTTTCCTCTAGATATTCTTTGAGGATCTTTTTCTCAGGCTCGGTTAGAGAATACATTCGCCCCGAAAGGAACCAAGGCATCTGATTCCAAGGGAATGGCGCAATCGTATTCTCTATGGGTTGGTAGTTCTGGCCTTTCTGGTTTCTGGAATACATCAGCATATTCTAGATAATGTCTGGGTACTCCTTGTAGGACATTGATGGAACATCAATCCTTAGGTGGTGTTAGTAAGAGACTCTTCGGGGACCAATAGGTTCCTGCTAAATAACAATGGTGTTGGCAAAAGTGGGAGGAAAGAGAAATGGTTCTGGTTTCCCAATTAATGGAGGGATTATGCCGAGTTAGCCATGGAATCCCCAGAATCATTACGTGATGCAGTGAGGATATTAAGTCGAGGGAAATATTTTCTTGATGTTTCCCGAACTGCAGACATAAGGTTGGAGTGGTATGCCGGACAGGTCCCGAGGCTAGGAGTGAACCATCCACCGTGTGGACTTGCTCTAGTACTTCCTTGGGTATTTGCAGAATCTGTCTTTCCATGGCCCAGGTTTCATCTAGACAGATACCACTGGCTCCACAATCTACCAAGGCCAGTGTTCTTTCTTCATGGCCATCTGTTAAGTGTAATGTGACGGGTAAGAGGAAAAGAGCAGTTATTTCTTCCCTTGAGGAACAGATGGAAGGTATCTGGGAATATCCCGTCCTCACCCTTCTCACAGAGGACGGGAGCAGGCGTTTCCCAAGGGATTGGCTGGACGGACGGGACATACGAGGTAGATGACCAGCAGCACCACTGTAAAGGCAAAGTCCTTTTCTTCGCCTGTTTCCCCCCTCACTAGTTGATAATGGCCCTCGTGCCATGTCAATTTGCATAGGCTCTTCATCAGTAGTACCTTTAAGTTCAGAACGAGTCTCGTCGGAGCGATGAGGAAGGGCGCAGGACGTCATTGAGTGTGCTGGTATACAACTTTTTTTCTTCTCCACCCTTCGCTCATTTAGACGATATTCTATCGCAAGGGTCAGATCCATTAAACCTTTGAGGTTCTCCACTCTGGCGGAGTGCACTAGTTCATCTTTGATGTCATCCCTAAAACCCCTGCGAAACAGGGTCACCAAAATACGCTCCACCCAAGAAGTTTCAGCTGCCAACTGTCTAAATCGTGTGATGTATTGTAGAACGTGTTGACTTCTTTGCTGAATATCGCATAGAGCTTCTTTTGCTGAAGACTCAAGTCCAGGACGTTCAAACATTTGTTTAAAGGCAGTGACAAAGTTTGAATAATTAGACAGGCTCGGATCATTTCCTGTCACCAAAGGGGTTGCCCAGGCCAAGGCTGGGCCAGATAGAGCGCTGATCAAATATCCCACCTTAGTCTTGTCTTGCATGAACTGTGAAGGACAGAATGCGTAATAGACTGTCAAGGCATCTAGGAACTCTCGCAATTTGTTAGGATCCCCAGTGAAGCGAGATGTGGTTGCAGAGACAGTAGGAACATCCGTGGTTCTAGAGGCTAAGGCTTGTCGGAAAGCCGTATTTTCGGTTCGTAGCTGTTGGAGTTCTTGGGCCTGTTGTTGGATAGTCAGGAGCAAGGTTTGACTTGTTGGTTCCATATTCATCACAGGATTCTCCGTGGTTCTAGTCAGCGACTGAAGTTTTGGGCATTGCAATCTGTCACGATTCACCCTGGGCTTACCGTCGGTACTGGAGAGGGATGATGAGCGGCCCTGGTTCCTGCAAGTCCTGCTCTGACCGAGGTAGGGGCGACCCCTTCTGGTAGCCACGGTGCTGTTGACAATAGTAAGCCACCACAGTCCGTGCCCTCCAGAAGAAGTCCCAGAGGAAAAAACCCCAAGGAGGAAAAAACCTCCAACAGGAACTCCCTGAAACAGAAGTAGGACTCAAGGATTAGAACTCAGGATCCTGGAAATCTGGAAGACTGAAGACAGAACAAGAACGACTGGCGTCCCAAACGAAGACCAGCCGGAGCGTGACCACCACCGCTGAAGTGTTGCAACGCAATGAGAAGAAGAAGTGATTCCCCTTGTATACCCCTAGACAGGAAGTGATAAACAGGAAGAAGTAACACCACCATCTTGGCTTGAGAAGGAGCTTTAGCTAGAGATGGAAAATATACTCTTGTACAAAAGGAACAGATGCATGCAGGGAAGAAGGGAAGTGCACGGCATGCTGGGAAGGAGAAGGCATGCTTCAAAACCATGCATGAGGAAGAGGAAGGCCCTGAAGGTGTGTGGCAGGTAAGTAATGCTAGGGGGGAGGGCCCAGACACCCAACAACCACGTCGGCGTCGCGCGCCGTGCGCGGCGAGAACCGTGACCCAATTCTGGGCCTCCGGCCTCACGCGTCCCCGCAACAGTGCGCGGCCGGAGAAAAGGGCCGCCACGGGCGCCGCGACCTTTGACACACGTCGTGGCTTCCCCGCGGCCTGGCCGGGAGACGCCGCGGCTTCCCCTGCGGTTCGGCCGGGAAGCGCTGCAGTGGCCCGCGGCGCAACACCTAACAACCTCCTACAGAAATGATTTTCCTCTTTAGCAGGGGTCATATTTTCTGTGTACCCCCACAGAGATGCCCTATACAGCATAACTGGGAGACACTTTCGCCTATAAATCTCAAGCAGAGCCTTGACAGATTTATTACCCACCCTGGCTGCAAAC
This sequence comes from Pleurodeles waltl, assembly GCF_031143425.1. Taxonomy (NCBI): domain Eukaryota; kingdom Metazoa; phylum Chordata; class Amphibia; order Caudata; family Salamandridae; genus Pleurodeles; species Pleurodeles waltl. The sequence goes on from NC_090451.1 coordinate 594,607,314, forward strand.
TCAAAAGCGGCACCTTCTGTTGCATTGAAAAGCGCCCCTCTCCTGGCAATACAAGATTTCGAGGAACCCTTATCATCGAAATTAATCCCTTAGTAAGGGAATTCCTGAACCTTGTTAATCGCTTGCTCATTGATCTTCAGCCCCCCCACCCTACTGAGTGGTTTCCCGTACACCATAAAGTGCGATTTATTGTAATTTATCTCTAAATCCAGGGCTGTCATAAAAGTTTCATAAGCTCTAACTGCCTCTCTAAGGCCATTCATAGTGCGGGCCATAAGTACTGCATCATCCACATACATCAAAACCAGGTCGTTCTTCCCATTTATTTTAGGGGCTTCCTTGCAGTGTTCTGCTAAAAAGTCGAACCGCCCATTTGTGTACAGAAGAAAAAAGGTGGGAGCCCGGACACATCCCTGGCACACCCGCCTGCCAAGCTCATACGCATCCGAACATTCCCTATTTGCCCCAACCCTCACATTGGCATACGTTCCTAAGTGGAGGTGCTGAAGCAACTCCACAATTGAGGGGTCCATTCCCAGCCGGGTAAGCTTCTTCCACAGCTTAGACCGATTGACCTTATCAAAAGCACAGCTGAGATCCATGAATGCTAAATATAAGGTGCCTTTCTTAGCTTGAGTATATTTCCCAATCACAATCAACAAATTTAGGCACTGTTCCTGGGTACCAAGCCCTTCCCTAAACCCATATTGTACCCGGCTTAGAATTGCATTTTCAGCCATCCAAGCCTCAATGCGCCTCAAAATAATCTGGCCCAAAATTTTGGCCGAAGAATCTAGAAGAGAAATTGGACGATACGGCTTGGGGTCATTCCGATCTCCCTTCTTATGGACAGGAATAATACATGCTGATCCCCAGGTGTCTGGGATACCCACACTCACTGCAGCATTAAGGACATTTAACAAAATTGGCTCCCATAGCAGAGGGCAAGATCCATTGGGATAGAGTCTGGGTCAGGGGCTTTATTACTAGCACTGTCCTGCAGCGCCTCCATAACCTCCTCAAGTGTGGACCTAATATCTAAATTAGGGTAGCCTACATATTTTCTCTCCCCCCTCCTTCCTAGAGGACTCCCCTGAAAAATGCTACAAAAATGGTTGACCCAAGCCTCAGAGGCAATATTACAGCCCAGGCCCTCAGATGTTTCTGAATCAATGGGACCCCTATTAACTACCTTCCAAAACAGGCTAGGGTTTGTAGACTTTACTGCACATTCCAGTCTATACAAGGCTAGCTCCTTTAGCATTAACTTCCTTGCCCTTAGAACAGTTTTATACTGAGCCCTAGCTACTCTAACATGGGCCTTATCTCTAGGGTGCTCATTAGGGCCTGCCTCAGAAATTTCTTAGCCTCGTAACAGGCCTTACTAAACCAACCACCCTTACACTTGCTAGAGGACTGAGCTGCTGCAGTTAGACAATCTTTTAAAGCTTTATTCACTCTAAGCATAGCATCCATAACTTCCACTGGACTGGGGGTTTCTGCCAGAAGCGTACCCGTGAACAGATTTAGGTTATCACCCACCACCCTTTCTGCCACTTGTTGGATATTTACCTGCCTCCAGCCAAGTCTCCTACCCTGATCCTTTGTCCTTACCGAGGCAGGCCCACTCCTTCTGGAATTATGTAAAATCTGTGGGAAGCTAAAATGAACTGTGAGGGGGTTATGATCACTAAATACTTCTCACCCACCTCCCCACGCTTGACCAAATTCCTTAAAGATGGAGAAACAAAGATATAATCAATTGTTGTGCCTAAACCCCTACCTACAAAAGTTGGAACCTGATAAGTACCCACAGCTTCAATATCGCAGAAGTTCATAAGGCCCATACTGCGTAGGCCGTCAATCAAACTTCTGCCCCTGGGGTCCTGTGATCCATCGGCTGCATATACCTCCTGATCTACCTCAAAAGAGTTCACCAGTGTACTATACCACCCAATCTTTGCATTGAAATCTCCTGCCACAACAGCACAGAATTCCACACCCACCTCATCCATTCTGCCCCTCAGTGTCTGGAGAACCGAAAAAAGGACACTAATTTGACACCCAGAGTCCCAGACGGCGTTGTGAAAATTTCCAGTAGGACATTAAGGCCCATATTTATACTTTTTTTGCGCCACATTTGTGCCGCTTTTTGACGCAAAAGCGGTGAAAACGTACGAAATACAATTGTATTTTGTAAGTTTGCGCTGCTTTTGCTTCTAAAAATGACGCAAATGCGGCACTAAAAAAAGTATAAATATGGGCCTAAATTTGTTAGGAAAAACCACCCACACAATCAGTATACCCTGATGGTTACAATTGATTTGGAACGCTCTCACTATTTTAGAAAATTGAATTAAAGTAACGAAATCCCCTTTGGGGCGGCCCCATTGGGGCCAAATAGCCAGAACTGCAAACCTATGATAACCATCCCAGGAAGCTTGCCCATCCGACCAGGTTTCTTGTATCAGGATAAAATCATACTGAGACAGGTACCAAGTCCATTCATGGTCTAACAGCTAAGCGTTGTACCCAGCTACATTCCAAGAAATAAGACCACAAGCTGTAGACTTTCCACCCTGGACGTCCATACTCATGGTAGTATTTGAGGGATCAGCTAAGCACTCACTGTATTTCTCTACATAGCGTCAATCCACCCCCTCCAAGTCCCGGATCCTGGTGACTTCATTCCTCATAATGATTATCTGTGCAACATCTTGGCCTTGATGTAGATACCTAAGGTTCCTAGATGAGGTTTCACCAAATTCATGAGGCTGTCGCATATGAACATAAAAAAAACCCTCAAATGGACCATGCCAATTTTGCCCTTTCTCTGGGAAGCCAAACTTTGTGTAGGAAGCAATCGCTGGGCCAAACCAGGATACCTACAATTTATAATAATACAATCCCCGTCTCCCACTTTCGCTTGTGGATTAACCCAATCAATTCTTCTGACAAAGAGAATATCACTAAGATCCTTACAATCAAAGTCACCATTTTTGCTCAGCCAATGACCAGTTTTGTTTTTTTAGTTGATCCGTAGATTCACTAATACCCGGAGCAAGAGCTGGGACATCCATCAGGACCACCACATAGGGGGCACATGCTGGTGGGTGCTCCAAACAAACAAGCGGAGGATTATTTTTCCACGTACAAGCCTTGTACTTCCATAGGCCCACTCCCAGATAGCTTTCCATCTTGTAACCTATTTTTCCCTCCAACTCTTCTTGGCAAATCGGCAGGGGAAAACGAGGGAGAGGCCGCCTCCACAGAAATACCACGAGCCCCTGAATTGGCAGATTGAGCAACTTGTCGCATGGTTCCATCTGGAATCCCTGGGTAGCCCTCACAAGGAGCCGCCCTCTCAGGTGGATGAGTTTGAAATCTAGAGTCCGGACCACCTTCAGCTATTACTGGACTAGGCCTCCCCTGCCCACATATCTGGGAAACTGCTTTCTCAAGCACCATCAGTTTCTCCAAGACTGGGGCCAAACTCGCCTCAGCCATCTCCTTAAACTTCATCAGTAAACTATTTACATCCCAACTCGGGGACTGTGTAGAATCAGTACAAACCGTCTAGCCTGTAGGATTCAACATTACTGACATAGGCGGTTTAAATCTACTCCCACCTTTCTTCAGCACCTTTTTCTTTTTCGGGGGGGGAGGGACTGCTACTCTCCACAGGAGAAGTTGGGGGAGACCTCCTCATAAATCTCTTACTTTTCCTTAAAGTCCCATTCAACCCAGTTGCCCACATCTCCTCAGGGAGCAAATTATCAAACACAGCTTCTTGCACTTTCTGTGAGGGACCTGCCTGAACATCCAGCAGCCCAAGCGCCTCACTTTCAGTGGAGATTTGGCAGCAGTCACTCATTTCCAAGGAAAGCCTCCTCTTCACCAAATCAACCTCTTTAGTAGCCACCCCAACAGCTCTGGAAAGGAAAGAGTCCAAAGTTGTATTTATACCTCCCTTCCCTCCACCAGCCTGGTCCGCACTTGGAGGGCCCTCCTCTTGCCCATCCCACAGAATATCAAGGGAGGCTTGTCTAGAGAGCAGCTAGGAGGCTGCAATCACAATAAGGCAAATAATCAAAGAATACTAACAAAATACTAGATTTTTTTTTATGCTGGGGAGGCAGGCAAGTAACAATTGAGCTTTGGTACAGATAACTGACAGAGGGAAGGATAATATCAGGAACATTCACCCACCAAGCAGTATTAAAAGGGGGGTGGCCCAGCCCGGGCAAAGGACGGGCCTGCGCGGCGGTGAAATGAATGCGCTTAATAGCGCTGTATGAAAGGCGGCTCCCTCCCCGCGGCTCACAGCTCCTTGGGACTTGGAGTCCCAGCACCCAGTCTCTGTCAGGTCACATGTCCCCCTATCTGATTCTCCATATCGTCTTTAAAGAACGAAACATGGCAAAGACAATCAGTGGTGCTGTGTTTGATCTTAGGATTCTAGAAACTACCCTGATCCTATGTTCAGACAAAGCAGAAGTATCTTCTTCTTTTTACTACCGGAATAGCACTGACAGAAAAACAATATATGATTGATACATTCTTGCACCTGAGGAAAAAAGGGGCAGGTCAAATTTGGGTGACTGTCATGAAACCTCCAGTAACAGTACAGGTGCACAGTGGTAGAATCCTGAGGCAAAATTTGATATACAGGGTTTTTGTCGATGGGAGCTCAATGGAGTCCATATATTCCTCCATACGAAAGCTGTCTTTGAAATCCAGAAAGGCTGATTTCAAAGTGCCCAAGCTCCTATTCCTCTTAAGTGCCACTTTTGATATGCCAGTTATAGCTTGCGGGTTAGTCCACAGATTCTCACCTCCTTGTTCTGGCATGATTGCTCCCAGAGGTGGCAAACAGAGGCGTAAGTAGAGGAGGTGTTGAAAGCAGCAGTGTCAGAAGGCAAATGAGTTATTTTTCGAACCACTTTTTACATGTATGCAACATATGTGGTCCTCAGTGTAGACGGACACAGCCAGGCCTCTACCATCACAGTCACCAACTTTAGCCTATGGCTGTGGCCATTGTGGATGAAATCGCCCACTGCGTGATTGACTTCCATCGGCGGCAGGTTCTGAATGTCCCATTTGCACGATCAAGCATCAGCCATTTTAGCAGTTGTAAGTACAGTACTGGTGACTGTTAAGTGTGTCACAACCACTCCAAATGAGGGCTAACATTTTTACATATGGACTACTCCATTGCCATGTGATGTCCATGACGCAATTCATCTGTGTAGTGCATTACTGTGCATAAAGTCAAAATGTGTGTGGTGCACTGTACACCGCAGTTGACAGTTTCTGACCTTACATATCCGAAATTTACATCATTGTGCTAAGAATACATGACTGAATGTATAATTTGCGCATTTATGTTACAAACACATGAGAAGGCCACCATGGGGATTATTGATGGATGTTGGACAGTTCAAAATTAACATGTGGATAATGTTATGCTTTCTGAACCAGTGATGTGTTGTCACATTACTTTTGGGTTACTGTGGACGTTGGGGCCAATGTTAAAAACAGTTTCTAATTCACACATAGGTAACCTGGGAAAGGGAAGAGATGACAGCCTCCAGTGTACAGTCCATTTCCATGCCTTCAGTCCATGGAAGAAAGGGGTGTAATCAAGAAGTTTTGTTAGAATCAGCAAACAATACAGGATTTATGTCATCAGTTGGAGCTTGATCTCCTGCCTCAAAACATTAATCCTACATGTATCCTACCAATTGTGAAACTTATGGTAGCGTTGCATTTTCTGGCCAGTTTCCTTTCATTACACTGTGGCTATATCTGTTGGTATGTCACAACCAGTGTTCAGCGGTGTATTACAACACGTTCTTTCAGCGACAATGAAATACATTGACATTTGCTTCCATTTCCTCAGACTTGAGGATTTAGGCAATGTGAAAGTTGACTTCTATGGATTTGGTCACCTCCCACAAGTGGTTGGAGCCATTGATGGTGCCATATTGCCTTAGTTCCACAGCAAGTCAGTCAACAAGTTTATTGGGACATGAAGAACTTTAATTCTATCAAAGTGCAAGTTGTCTGGTTACCGGATTTGTATAGCTCAAACCCAGGATCAGCCTATAATTCCTTCATACTGCATAGCAGCACCATACCCCAGCTGATGTTGCATCTACTACCAATTAAGGCCTGGCTTGTTGGTAAGTATGATCCATCCTAACTTTGTGTAGGTAATGTCAGGCACTATAATCAGAAAGGGTGTGACGTATTATCGCACTTATGTCTGTCTTCCAGCTAGGAGACTCCGCATACCCCAACCATCCATGGTTGTTGACACTGCTGAGGACCCCAAATTTGCCAGGGAAGGTTCACTTCAATGAGGGTCATGGAAGGACACAGAGACTTGTGGAGCAGGCGTTTGGGCTCCAGAAGGCCCGATTCAGATGTCTGAACAAGACTGAGGGAACCCTCCTCTACTCACCCAGCAAGGTGTGTCAATTCACTGTGGCCTGCTGCATGCTTCACAACATCACCCTGTGGCAGAACATTCCTTGTATCACAGAGGATGGAGAACATGAAGTACCACCCGCTGGGGTTCCTGAAAAGCCAAATGATGACGATAGTGGTGAAGAGGAAGGAGCTGACTTGCATCAAGCTCTCATCAACAGCTTCTCTTGATTGTACGTATGTTGTGAGAATTCATGATTTTGACTATTAAAGCAACTACTGTTGTGATGATGTTAATATGTTTAGGGAAAGTATTAAGAAGCTTTGGCTCTGGCAAATTCTAGTGAAAAGCGTTTGTGGAGGAAGGTTTTGACACATGCTTATTTTGGTAGTGTTGCTTTGTTAAGCTCAGAATGTTGTCATGGACTGTGTTTTTCCGACGTTGACTATGTGAAGTGTGTTATATGTATGGCTTCATAGCTAATCTCTTTGTTTTGGTCTGTTTTAGGTACCTTCACCATGGCATCTTCATTTGCACATTTCAGAATTGTGACAATAGCAGGTATATGATGCTGTTTGGATGTATGAAGTGGACATGGATTGTTCCTGGGAATGGCTGTCACAAACTTTGGGAGTACAAAACCTGTCCCAAGACATCTTGCACAGTGATTGGAAGGAAGTTGAGAAGAATCCATTGGACTTCTTCCTTGTCGTGTGGTGGCTATTATGTGTGCCAACTGTGCTCCAACAGAAAGTTGTGGATCAATTCATGCTAGTCTCCCTTCACATTGGCTAAATCCTTATTGTGTAAAAACTTTATGAAGCTGTTATGTGTCTTATCATTGTAGGCCATAGTGCTCGTGGCACATCACTGACATTTGGCAGTGACATTCCACCTGATGCAGAAACACTGAATTGGAATACCTCTGTGAACAGAAACTGTTGCACTCCCTTGTGTACCTTTCTTGGTTCAGATGATATGGGATTCCTTTTGAGAAGTAGGCAATATGGCTCCAGCGAATGACATAGACCAATTGTATTTTGCCCATTCTATAGGAAAATGTCTGATGTACCCCCTCCTTCCATTTTTTAAGGTCTGCACCTGTAGATGTGATCACTGACATAGAATAATTGAGTCATGCATAATTTGCTATGTTTCTGACATCATGCCAGCTTAGGATTGGTACAATGGAAGAAAGATGTTATAATACAAGATACTTGTATGTATGTGTTGGTGTGACATGGTTGTGATCCTGATCTGAACATTGTGTACATGCAACATATCCATGCTTGTACCAGTAGCGTGTGCTTGCATTATAAAGTTCACATGGTAGTACATGTATACATTGCTAGATGCAAGATTTACTACGGCAATGAGTTTGTGTCTTGTGTATTTAATAAAATGGTAGTGGTGAAGAGATACATTGTGCAAAAACAAACATAAAAAAGTGAAGTAGTCAGTCATTTTGAATGAAACCATAGTCGTAGATGCCAAATCATCTGAAATCCAAAGTCCAAAATACTACTCTCATCAGAAAAGGAAAATATCCAGAACTAGTCCACAGGGTGAATGTGTTACACACTATGGAAGAAATTAAGGTTGGGGTTTCTTGCTGGTGGTTGTGGGTGACTTGCCATCAGCAACTCCTGGCTTTTTGCATGGATGTCCCTGCCTGCAAAGGTGGGGGGGGAGGTCCGCTGCTGCAGAGACAGGAGAGTCTGCAGGCATTTCTTCACCTGGCATGGCCTCCCTTCCTGTGGCTGCTGCTATTAGGGAGCCCATGTTGAAGTTATGGGCCTTCATCTGATGGTGTATGTTCCTCTGCAGCTGCTTCAGCTCCCAGAATTCTGTAAGTACACAGCCCATAATGCCTTGGGACTCCTGATAGGCTCCCAGGACTTGGCAAATGGTGTCCTTGGTGTGAGTGGCCCCAGTGGCCTCACTCTGCTGGCCCACAGTAGCCCTCCCAAGAACCCTAACCCCACAAGCCTCTGCCCGTGGCACCTTCTTCCACTGGGTCCTGGTTTCTTTGTGACAGGGCTAGCAATTCACACCTCAGAATCTAGGACAGGGGGCACAAGTTGGTAGTAACTGTGCTAGATAACTGGGTTGGGGGGATTGGGGTTGGCTGTGGGAGTGCAGCTGAGGTGTTGGTGTGGGCACAGTGAGACTCACTGTTACCGCCTGCTTGGACTGACTAGATGTGCCAAAACCGTCATCCATGTCCACATGTCCAGGAGTGTTGTCATCACAGAGTACGTTATCCGGGGATGGAATGAGAATCTGTTTGGTGGCCGATCTCTGCCCACTGTGCAATGACAGATTGACCTGTTGTGAAATAGAGAACATTGGGCCATATGTACGAACACTTTTACCCATAGACACAGAATGGGTAAAAACCTTTGCAACACCTGGCCTATTGTTACTGGTGTAAGTCTGGTAACTACACCCAAATGATTTGTGCCACAATAAGTAGAGACGTAGGAAAAACAAAATAGGTAGAGATTACCATTATGATATATTTCTGTGATACTGAACTTGTTAACGAGACATTTGGAGACATTCAAAACATGTACTAGAATTGAGCAGCTTATTAGATGTGCTGATATGTTGCATTTTGGATTAAGGAATAAACATGACATCTCACAAACATTTAAGCCAACACAGTGGAGAAGTAAAGTGTATTTGACCATTCCAAGGCCTAGTTAATACAATGCATGGCATGGGCAGTGCAGGGGCCCCCAGGGACAGCCCCTTCGCACTTTTCAGTATCTGCTTAGCAGACAGTGAGAAGCACAATGGGTGCTGTTGACCTTGACACACCGCAACATTGCCGCAGACTCAATTACAAGCTGGTGTCAATGTTGTGGGCTATTTCCCCCTGGCCCAGCAGGAAACTCGTAACAGGGGCAGTGGAAGGGCTGCTTCATAGGCGGTAACCCAACCGCAGGAGATTGGGGAGTGGGTTTTTCCGCCCACCAAACTCATATTCAGGGCCTAAAGGTGTGACATTTATTATTTCCCCTCCAATCTTAGGGTATTTGAAGAAGATGTTGTATGCTGAAGAGGTGAAGGTTACAATATCCACTTCGATCTAAAACATTTTAAACAAGGTAATACAAATTGAACATTATCACTACTCCGTATTCACACAATTATTTTTTACTATAAAATACAATAACATTTAATCTAAAAACACACTAGCCAAAACTACAAATCTATATGTACATACTTAAATAGTAAAATATAAAAATGCTAATAATAAATAATATAATTTAGAAAATATTTACTACCATTCCTAAACCTCAAAGTATTCACCCAAAAAATCACATTCCAAAATTAATAAGAAAATAAAAAAATATGTAAAAATTTTTGTTATTGAAAACATTCAAATATATTTTAAATATAAACTTACAATTTGTAAGCAATACATTTAAAACAGTTTTGTTATTTACATTTTTGTTCACAAGCATTTTAAATTTTAATACAAAAATCTTTGAATTATGTTTTCAATATTTTTAAATGTAATACCATTAATAGGTATTTTAATTAATATTAAATTTAAAATATATTCAAACTATCAATGTAACAATATAAATATAGTTTTTTTATATGAATGTGCATACAAAATAAAATTATTAAAATAATATTCAGTTGAAAATATACACTCCCCTAATAACCCAATATCCTTCTGCTAAAAACAGTTTAAAACAATTCTTTATATACATTGATATAACTTAAATACACATTTCAACAGTTTCATAACTAATAATTTATTTTACTAAAAACACATTAAATAAATATATACAATAGACACATTACTGTAAATTACGTACTAATTAAAACTTACAAATATTACATATATCAATATTTTCAACATTCATATTTTTTACAATTATATTAAAAACATTAAAAATATATTTGACCTTTGTTATTCCTGTTGATAATATGTATGATATCCAGCTATCCTTGACATAATTTTTTTTTTCTGATGTTTTGTCCAAACACCATCCAGACACTAGTCGGAGTAAATCACCAGTTTCTCAAAGACCAACAAGGAGAAGAATTCCAAATCGAGCATATGCTTTGCCTGAGTGGATGTTTCTAGCTACAGTATTTAAAGAAGAGGAAGTAGATGAAACTGAGGAGGACTGCTTCTGGATGAGGAAAAGCCAATATTGTTTTCAGAGTGGTTCAGACACAGAGATTAAAACATAAGAAAAACAACACTGGAAATATTTCTTTTTGAAACTGAGAATTATTCAGTATTCATGAAAAAGATCCATAAAAGAATGACAAGTGTATTTTGATTAGGAGGCTGATCTAGAAATTTACAATAAGGCTGTTATGTTGCTAAGATTGAAAAGCTGAGACACTGAGGTTTCCTGTTTCTGTATTTTAATATTGTTTTCAAGAAATAAGAAGTAAAGTATTATTGTTTTAAAGACATTTTTGTTTGACTTTGATTTTTCCACTGAAGGACTTTTTTGGAGGAAGGGACACAGCAGACACTGTAATATTATATGGATGACTTTGCTAATTATAATCTTATTAGTGTTGTTGGCCTTTTGGTGTGCTTACTGATACTGTGGGAAATGTTTCAAGTTATATGAAAAATAATGTTGAAATTGAAACTAATTATGAAACAGTTAGACAAATGATGCCGATACATGAAGAGCATTGTTTCAAGTTATGTGAAAATTAATGTTGAAATTGAAACTAATTATGAAACAGTTAGACAAATGATACCGATACATGAAGAGAATTTAGTTAGTGGTTTTAAAGATAAAATGTATACTAAAATGGTTAGAGAGTCGCTATGTGTGCACTTATCTTCCTGGTTCAACTAGGGAAGGTTCAAGGTATGTGCAATTAGAACTTTACTGGCTTATAACATGTTTGTGGCTATTTTTATCACACAGAGTTCCCTTCTACATATTTGACCGATTTTAATCTGTAAGTATTTGAGGTTGATGGCACAAAACAAATATAATATTAACATGAATAAAGAGTATTTATTTTCATTGAGTAATGAGTGTGTTTTATTAGGGATTATAATAAGAGAGGAGAGGAATTAGTAACAAATTTAGAAGAGCAAAAGATGGCTTTGGAAGAAAGGTAGGAGGAAGAAGAATTTAAGGTTTTAGGTTTACATCCAAGATTGAAAGGAGAGTAAGAAAGAAAAGGTGAAAGGTGTATGATAGGGCAAAATCCTAGAGAATAAGGTAAAGAAGAATTTGTATGAAAGAGTGTGTGTGACAAATCCTAAAACACAAGTGGAGATCAGTTGTCTGGAGGAGAACCTATTATGAGAGGAATGTATTATATTTATGTAAGAACTGCTTATTTTAACCTACCAAAGCATGTGGTGGGTTTGTGTTATCTGGCTTTAGTATTTCCTAGAATGTATCATCTATATGAAATAGTTAAAGAACATGATATGAAAAAAGTAAGACAAATTTTTGGACAAGTGTTATTAGATATTTTAGGAGTAATGATTCCTTCAATGGGTGTGGCCATTAATGATGTTAAAATGAGCCCATAGTCAGAAATGGTAGATACGCTTGCTATATATGGAGCAGGGTCTTTTAAATTAATATATGTAGAAATGGTAGCGATTCAAGCAAGGGTTATGCAGTGCTGCAGAAGTTATCTTGGCAAAAGAAGGCAGTGTTTGTAAAGTAGTTAAGGCAAGACTGTGTTGGACCTAAATAGCTTATTATAGTGGAGCAGCTGATTGTTTTATTACTAACATGACTAACTTGACTCTTGAAATTAAGGCATTGACAGAGCCAGAATTATGGGAAGGTGTAGCATCCTGGGTAATGGAATCAGGTTATAGCTTCAGTAAAGTAGGTGAATGGTTAGGTAATATTAGTGGTGGTGTTCTTCAGTCAATTTTAACACCTATAATAATTGTGATGATTTTTGCAATTATTCTATTGCTACTACTAAAATTGTTAAATATAATAGAACCAGAGGCTGTAATAAATCCAGAAAAATAAAAAGGCCAATAGATGTGGAACTGGATAGTTATAAGGATCAAGGCCCATATTTATACTTTTTGACGCTAAACTGCGCTAACGCAGTTTAGCGTCAAAAAGTTTTGCGCCGGCTAACGCCATTCTGAAGCGCCATGCGGGCGCCGTATTTATTGAATGGCGTTAGCCGGCGCAAGCAGACCGGCGCTGCCTGGTGTGCGCGAGAAAAACCACGTACACCAGGCAGCGCTGGCGTAGGGGGAAAATGGCGCATGGGCGTCTTAAAATGGGGCAAGTCAGGTTACGTCGAAAAAATCGTCGTAACCCGACTTGCGCCATTTATTTTCGACGCCCATCCCCCATCAACATGACTCCTATCATTGTAAAGATAGGAGTCATGCCCCCTTGCCCAATGGCCATGCCCAGGGGACTTCTGTCCCCTGGGCATGGTCATTGGGCATAGTGGCATGTAGGGGGGCACAAATCAGGCCCCCCTATGCCAAAAAAAATTATTTAAAAAAAATAAAAAAAAAAATACCTGAATGTCCCTGGGGTGGGTCCCTCCAGCCTTGGGTGTCCTCCTGGGGTGGGCAAGGGTGGCAGGGGGGGTCCCTGGGGGCAGGGGAGGGCACTCTGGGCTCATTTTGAGCCCACTTGTCCCTTAACGCCATGCCTGACCCAGGCGTTAAAAAGCGGCGCAAATGCGCCGTTTTTAGCCACGCCCACTCCCGGGCGTCTCTTTTGCCCGGGAGTATAAATACCACGTAAAGGCCTGGGAGTCATTTTTTAGACGGGAACGCCTCCCTTGCATATCATTAACGCAAGGAAGGGGTTCACGCTAAAAAATGACGCACATTCCGGGAACTTTGGCGCTATTCGCCTCTAACGCCATAGTATAAATATGGCGTTAGTTGGCGTTAGTTTAGCGTCGAATTTGCGTCGAAAAAAACGACGCAAATTCGGCGCAAACGGAGTATAAATACGGCCCCAAGTGTATCAACAATTAAAACAGCTGGAGGAAGATGTATGATTACCCAGGAAGATGAAAGTGTGATACTGGGGTTCAAGAAAATATTGGATTTGGCTCACAGACAATAACCAGCTAAGCTGAAATGTCATAAATAAAAGCTAAAGAGCGTCCTCGTTGCTTGGCATACTAAAAAAGTCCCATCAATAGACTCAGTTGAATTGCCTTCCTGAGTACTTGTGTACAGGGTCGGACTTGCCTACAGGGCAATCAAGCTGTGCCTGAAGGGCAGGTCTGACAGGCCAGTGTGGGATCTTTTTTTCTGTTTGTGGTGGGCCTGTTTTATGGTCAGATGGGCTTGTTTTTATTTGATTTCTTTGATATTCCCACAAACTTTGCCTACAGCAAGCTCAAATGCTTGCCGTCTCTCATAGTCTGCACATACAACTACATCTACACAGCACATCTTCACTGTTTGACAACAGCCCCAATTTGCAAATATGAGTCTCTTTTTTGCTACCTGATTTGCTCCAGTAGGGATTTGTATTTTGGTATCTGAGTCTGTTTTCTGTTCCAGTCAGACACAGAGCACATCTCACAAGTACACTAACCAGTATGTACATAGTAAAACAACCTGTACTGACAAGCCATGCAAATGTTACAGACAAATACAAGGTCTCAGTGGTATAATGCAAATGTGCTTCTACTGCAAGCACGATGTCACCCCTGCAAGTGCCGCAATGAGTTAAGCAGTTAGCGTACCTTGCATGGTATATTTAAAAAAGCCATGATTTAGAACAAGGTGCTAATCAACTAAAACAGACTTTCAGTTTGCCTGACAAGTTTTACAAAACGATGGTAGTCTAGCAGAGATATTTCCTATCCAAAGCAGAGACTTTATATAATACTAGGCAGGTCTCCACCATAAGTATAGATATTCATGTCACCGAGCTAAAATTCAAATAAACTTTATTCCGTGTATTTCATTTATAAACCATGAAATCACACATCTAAAATCAATCCATCTTAATGTGATAGATGTAATACAATAGGTCAATACAAAGGGGCCAATTAGGAGTTTGGCAGCCCGACTGCTGGACTGCCAATACGGCGGTGGGGAAGATGCTGCCAAGCCGGCAGCCTCCCCAGTGCCCTATTATGAAACCCCCACTGGGATGGGCAGCGGAAACAGTGCAGTTGCAATGGCTTCAGCTCTCAGGGAGAGCCAATGCCACCCCACTGTCTCTGCCTGCAGCACACTTGGGTTGCAGACAGTGCGCACTCCAAGTGTTCTGACAGGGTGCCACCCTCTTTACGTTTCTCCTGGCCTTTCATGGCGGGGTCACTGCCAGGGAAAGGCTGGCAGAAAGGCAAGTCATAATCAGCACGGCTTGCACTGCCGCCAACCCTTCGGGATCCTTGACCTGGCGGTGGCAGCGGTATTGTGCCAGTCCAACTGCCAGTATCATAATCTGGCAGTGGGACTGCCTATAATGCGGCGGTAGGACCACCACAGCGGTACGGTGGTCCTATGGACAGCCGTACTCGTAATTTGGCCCTTAGTTCCCTCATTGGTGAACACTTTTCTTTTAATAACAAAAAAGAAAGAAATTGCCATGAAAAATTCATATGATTAGATAAAATCAGTCTCATTATTATTGAAATGTATCTATTTCCTTAGATACTATATTGATTTTAAAAAAAGTGAGAAAACATCATGTCACAATCTTCTCAATTAGTTTCATCTTCAAAAGCCAAATGTACAAAGTGCTGATTCCCATTTCTCGGATGGGATTTCTGATTAAAGCACAAACACTGAATAGACACATCAGTCGCAATTATTAATATTTGGCTCTACTTGGAGGGTCTAAAGTGCACAATGCCAGGAAGAGTCAAATACATCTATTAGTAAAACACTTCATTCTGCTATAGGCCTTTCCTAATTCTAAATGCTTTAGAGGATTATTTCGCTAAGTGTGACTGACACGATCATCAACAATAACCGTTAAATGTAGGTACGCTTTTTGATAAATGTGCCGGCCTTTGTATGGAAAGGGAGGTTTTAGATACTTTTTTCCACACTCGAGGTAGAATATACAAAAGAGCGTTACATGCATTGGTGTAGGAACGTACCATCTTGCCTGGCATGTTACCCCCATTTCTACTGTATGTATGTTTGTTTTTGCCTATGTGTCACTGGGATCTTGCTAGTCAGGACCTCAGTGCTCATAAAGTATGCCCTGTATGTGTTCCCTGTGTGGTGCCTAACTGTATCACTGAGGCGCTTCTAACCAGAACCTCAGTGTTTATGCTCTCTCTGCTTTTAAAATTGTCACTGCAGGCTAGTGACTAATTTTACCAATTCTCATTGGCACACTGGAAGACCCTTATAATTCCCTTGTATATGGTACCTAGGTACCCAGGGTATTGGGGTTCCAGGAGATCCCTATGGGCTGCAGCATTTCTTTTGCCACCCATAGGGAGCTCAGACAATTTTTAAACAGGACTGCCACTGCAGCCTGAGTGAAATAACGTCCACGTTATTTCACAGCCATTTTTCACTGCACATAAGTAACTTATAAGTCACCTATAAGTCTAACCCTCACTTGGTGAAGGTTAGGTGCAAAGTTAATTAGTGTGTGGGCACCCTGGCACTAGCCAAGGTGCCCCCACATTGTTCAGGGCAAATTCCCCAGACTTTGTGAGTGCGGGGACACCATTACACGTGTGCACTACATATAGGTGAATACCTATATGTAGTGTCACCATGGTAACTCCGAACATGGCCATGTAACATGTCTAGGATCATGGAATTGTCACCCCAATACCATTCTGGTATTGGGGGGACAATTCCATGCATCCCGGGTCTCCAGCACAGAGCCTGAGTACTGCCAAACTAACTTTCCGGGGTCTCCACTGCAGCTGCTGCCAACCCCTCAGACAGGTTTCTGCCCCCCTGGGGCCTGGGCAGTCTGATCCCAGGAAGGCAGAACAAAGAATTTCCTTTGAGAGAGGGTGTTAAACCCTCTCCCTTTGGAAATAGGTGTGAAGGGCTGGGGAGGAGTAGCCTCCCCCAGCCTCTGGAAATGCTTTGATGGGCACAGATGGTGCCCTCTCTGCATAAGCCAGTGTACACCGGTTCAGGGATCCCCCAGCCCTGCTCTGGCGCCAAACTGGACAAAGGAAAGGGGAGTGACCACTCACCTGACCAGCACCTCCCAGGGCAGGTGCCCAGAGCTCCTCCAGTGTGTCCCAGACCTCTGCCATCTTGGATGCGGAGGTGTGAGGGCACAATGGACAGCTCTGAGTGGCCAGTGCCAGCAGGTGACGTCAGAGACCCCTCCTGATAGGTGCTTACCTTTCTCAGTAGCCAATACTCCTCTGTGGGCTACTTAGGGTCTCTCCTGTGGGCTATTCCTCAGATAACGAATGCAAGAGCTCACCAGTTCCTCTGCACTTCCCTCTTTGACTTCTGCCAAGGATCGACTGCTGACTGCTCCAGGACGCCTGCATAACCGCAACAAAGTAGCAAGAAGACCACCAGCAACATTGTAACGCCTCATCCTGCCGGCTTTCTCGACTGTTTCCTGGTGGTGCATGCTCTGAGGGCTGTCTGCCTTCACCCTGCACTGGAAGCCTAGAAGAAATCTCCTGTGGGTCGACGGAATCTTCCCCCTGCCAACGCAGTCACCAAACTTCTGCATCACCAGTCCTCTGGGTCCCCTCTCATCCTGACGAGCGTGGTCCCTGGAACACAGGAGCTGGGTCCAAGTGTCTCCCACAGTCCAGTGGCCCTTCTGTCCAAATTTGGTGGATTTGGTCCTTGCCTTCCCACGCCAGACAGTAATCCTGTGTACTGCGTGAACTGCAGCTGCTCGGGCTTCTGTGCACATTTGCAAGACTTCCTTCGTGCACAGCCTAGGCCAGGTCCCCAGCACTCCGTCCTGCATTGCCCAACTCGATGAGTTGGAGTCCGACGTCGTAGGACCGTCCTTTGTGACTCTGAGTCGACCGCTGTCCTCAGATCTTCTAAGTGCCTGTTCAGGTACTTCTGCGGGTGCTGCCTACTTCTGCAGGGGCTCTCTGAGTTGCTGAGTACCCCCTCTGTCTCCTCCTCCAAGGGGCGACCTCCTGGTCCTTCCTGGGCCTTAGCAGCACCAAAAATCCTCAACCGCGACTCTTGCAGCTAGCAAGGCTTGTTTGTGGTCTTTCTGCATGGAAAAAACTCTGCATCCTCCAGCACGCCGTGGGACATCTTCTGACCAAAGAAGAAGGTCCTGGTGCCTTCCGTTGTTGCAGAATCTTTGGCTTCTTCCACCCAGAGGCAGCCCTTTAGCACCTTCATCCGGGATGTAGTGGGCTCCTGCTCCCCCTGGACACTTGCATGACTCTTGGACTTGGTCCCCTTCCTTTACAGGTCCCCAGGTCCAGGAATCCGTCTTCAGTGTTTGCTGGCAGTTGTTGTCTTTGCAGAATCCCCTATCTCGACTTTTCTGTCTTTCTGGGGTAGTAGGGTACCTTTACTCCTACTTTTCAGGTTCTTGAGGTGGGGTATCTTGGACACCCTTAGTCTTTTCTGACACTCCCGGTGACCCTCTACACCCTACACTAGGCCTGGGGTCCATTTGTGGTTCGCATTCCACTTTTGGAGTATATGGTTTGTGTTGCCCCTAGGCCTATTTCTCCCTATTGCATTCTATTGTGATTCTACATTGTTTGCACTACTTTTCTAACTGTTACTTACCTGTTTTTGGTTTGTGTGCATCTAATTTGTGTATATTACTTACCTCCTAAGGGAGTGTATCCTCTGAGATACTTTTGGCATATTGCACTAAAATAAAGTACCTTTATTTTTAGTAACTCTAAGTATTGTGTTTTCTTATGATATAGTGCTATATGATATAAGTGGCATAGTAGGAGCTTTGCATGTCTCCTAGTTCAGCCTAAGCTGCTCTGCTATAGCTACCTCTATCAGCCTAAGCTGCTAGAACACCTCTATTCTACTAATAAGGGATAACTGGACCTGGCACAAGGTGTAAGTACCACAAGGTACCCACTATAAGTCAGTCCAGCCTCCTACAATTGGTGATTGAATCAAGAGATTGTCACATGGGCATTTTACAGTATTATCAGCACACTTGGTACTTGTCGAGAAGGCAACTATATTATGTAATATGGAGAAACTAAATCTTGTCAGGAGAAATCTGTATTGGACATTTTCCACCCTACACCGGTAGTTCAGTAAGCCCTGTTTGCTATGAAAAAATATACCCTAACTGCACTTTTAGACTCCTGCCTAAGTTTAGTTGCATCCTGACCTTTAGTCCATACAAGCTGTTTAAGTAATGTTTTAGAGTAATGTGAAAAGTGTTCTGGGTTCTCCCACAGTTCCTTATCCTTGGCATCTATAAGTTGTAGGCTCTTCTCTATGTGCGATAACCACAGTATTTTGTGTGCCCAAACTAATGCCATCCAATCCGTAAGTATTTCTTGAGGTAGTTGAGCCTCTGGTTTTGTCTAGACTAACCATCATAATAACAGCGGTGAAGTAAGCGAGGGAAACATAAACGAGGTAAGCTTAGTAAAGTTTATTTTGTGATAAAATGTGCCCCCGGTCTCCAAACGCGTCCGAGGCGGCACTCTCCAGCAACCGTTTTTTATTTCAGCCGAGCTCACTCTGCACGTCGCGCTAGGCAACACCAGAACGCTGCACGCGACTAGCAATCGCGAGTACAACATTGAGTTTTTTTTGTTTTTTTTTTACATAACCATCACGACCCCCATCCCAACAGAAAGAATACCCCAATATCTACAAATACTACAAACCACCAAAAAATAAACAAATAAGAATTAACGTTGCCAGCGAATACATTGAAATTACACATTGTCTCATAAATACAGTTTTCAAGACAAATCTCATACGTTAACTCATTGACGCAGTTTCCAGGGCAATTTTCTTACTCTGTTGCTCCTGCGCACGACCAAACCTTCACCACCACTGTCACGCAAATCAGACTGTTTCACTAAACCAGCCCCACTTACATTCAAGTCAGACTGCCTTACTAAATCACCCTTGCTCACGACCTGAGGATCCGATCTCCCTTTCAGTTTGACAACCTTGGATTTGTTCCACCACTTATTGCCCTGAACCCTTACAGCATTACCCAAAACCAGTTCGACCCTAACCGGTTCAGAAAATTTGGGATTGCCTTTCTTAACAAAAGTAGGCAATTTTACTGCAACCCAATCGCCTACTGCAATAAGCAACTCTTTAGCCCCTTTCTTGCTGTCAAAGTATCTCTTTTGTGCACACTGCTTGTTTTCCACATTAGTCTTGATGAGGTCAGTACGGTCTCCAACCTGCATATTTTCGAAAAACTTGGACATCCACCCAGGTTTGATTTGCGTATTGGGCTTTCTACCCTTCAAAGCTTCAAAAGGAGATACCCCAGTGGTGGAATGAGGAGTTGTTCTGTAAAACCACACCCATTCTTCAACGCCCACCTGACACAGTCCCCCAACACACGGTTGAATCTCTCAACCAAACCACTCATATGGGGTTGATAAAGAAAACATCTCAGATGTTTAACCTCACCTTGCTCCAAAAATGTTTTAAACTCTTCAGACATGAATTGAACTCCATTGTCCGAAATGACTTCCTCTGGAAACCCTTCACTCATAAACACTTCCCTCAAGAATATCACAAGAGTCTTTGCATTCGGGTCTGAACAAATTTGACATAAGGCCACTTTGAAAAATAGTCAACAACAACATACGCATACCGCAACTTACAATTTAGCGAGTAAAAAGGTCCTACCATATCAACCTCCAATTTACGCCAAGGACCACCAGGACACGATATAGGCATAAGGGGTGGTGTCACAGGTTTCAAACTCTTGTCAGAGTTGGAAGACACAACCAACACAATTCCTTACTAATTGTTCGATTTCATTGTCCATGCGAGGCCACCAAAAGCTGTCTCTCACTCGTCTTTTGGTCATTGTGGCCCCCAAATGACCTTCATGCACTTTCTTCAATAGAGAACACCTCAACCCCTTCGGGGGAATTAGTTTGTCGTTCCTCAAGAGAATACCATCCTCAATTGTCAACTCATCAGAAACTTTCCAAAATGGCTGAATGGCCGTCGTCAAGTCCCTCTCATACGGCCAGCCCTCAACTATACACCTCATAACTGTGCACAAGTCAATATCAGCTGCCAACTTCTCCTTCAACTCTGACTCAGAACATACACACACTTGTTCAACCTCAACTGCGGCAATCATACAACATTCGTCGTCCACAAAATCATCAAACGTCGGACTACACTGACTGGGAAATCTTGACAGATAATCTGCTCTTACATTACGCCCCCCAGGTATATGCATGACTTTGAAATCATACTGCATCAATCTCGCTACAAATCTAGCAATTCTGGGTGTACCTGTTTTGACGTTAGCCCCTTTCAAAATTGAGATTAACGGCTTATGATCTGTTTTCAACAGAAAGTGTCTCCCCCACACATAACACCTGAATTTTTCAATGGCCCAAACACAAGCCAACAGCTCCTTTTCGATGACAGAATAATGCACTTCTGGTGTTCTTAATACTCTAGATGCAAAACCAATGGTGTTTTCAACACCATCAATCATTTGGGTCAACACCGCACCCTGGCCAATATTACTGGCATCAACCGTAAGACTACATTGGAAACGTTGATCATACGGTTTCAGCACCTTGGCCTGTGCCAACTGGATTTTGATGTCCTCAAACACTTTTTCACATTCTGAACCCCACACAAAACTAGTCTTGTCTTTCAATAAATTGGATAAAACTCTCACTCGACTCGCATACTCCGGTATGAATCGAGAGTAAAACTCACACATACCCAAAAACGCTTTAACCCCAGCCTTGTCTGTAGGCCGAGGAGCAGCTGTGATCGCATCAATCAAACCGGGTTTGGGACTAACACCCTCCTGACTTATTACATGACACAAATATTCAACCGACGACTTCATGAAATGACATTTCTCTCTCCTAAGAACAATGCCATGAGTCATAAATTTCTGTAACACCTGTCTTAGAATATTGTCATGGGTTCTATTATCCCGTTGTTCTGTAAATTTTCCAATTCCTTTTCTAAATCTTATCTAGCACTAAAAGGAACAGATCTTAGTTTGTGCTTGACTGGAATGGCATTGGCTTTCACTTTTATTTTATGTTTAAACCCATTCAACTTTCCCAATTCACCTGAAAAGACCTTAGGGAAATCATTGAGAAGGCCTTCAATCTCCCCCGAATCTCTTAGTACTGCAACCTGCTCAGACGTACCAGGACCCAACACCATTCCAAACAGGCCCTGATGGAACCAGCCCAAAATGTTCAACCCACTAGCCGCTACATAGACCTTACCAAATATGCGTCTCCCCTTAAACTCAAGAATGTCCTCAAAGAAGCCTTGAAGTTCAATCTTCCTCCCTTCGTAGGACACTGGAGCCCTTTCTGGCGGTTCAAGGACACCCTCTCCCCAATTCAGCTTGAACAAGTCCAGAGTAATCATGGTGATCCTAGCCCCTGAGTCTGCTAGCAAACGCAACAACTTGTCTCCCACTCTTATGCAAACATAGGGATCCACACAATTATCTGGATCACCAGTCTTAACCGCTCCCTCAACAACACACAAAACCATGTCCTGAACCTCTCCCATAAGGTGCTCCACCGCTTCATCATTCTCTTCCATCACCGTCATGACAGATTATCGTTTACCACCTTGCCGAACTTTTGCAAAATGCCCCAACCTGCCACAACTCCTACATTGGACACCCAACGCTGGGCAACTCCTAAATCCTTTTTGATGCATAGAACTACCACATCTAAAACAAACATTTTTTTGTTTAAAAAACACATTGGAATTGGCAAACTTATTGTTTTTCTGTCCACTAGATTTGATCCCAGTCTTTTTTTCATCCTTGTTGACAACAGCATTGACTCTGCTAGACGTTGCCAATTCTATTTCCTTAGAAGACTTGATAGAAGATTCTATGCTCTTAGCAGTTCTTATCGTCTCCACCAATGTTGGATTGTCCAGCAATAACAACTTCTGTCTAATAGACATGTCTGTCCCTTGACAAATAAACTGGTCTCTAATAATTTGATCACCCAGCACTCAGAACTGGCATTCTGAAGCTAGAAGGCGCAACGCCGAAATATGTTTCCACATCTTCACTTGAGCATTGTTCTCTTTTAAAAAAAATTGTGTCTAGCCACCACCAAGCTGGGAGGAGCATCAAATCTGTTGCTCATTTTCTTCACCGCAGACTCATACTCATCCATTTCATCATCCTCCATTTGTACTTCAGGTAGGTGCTTGAAAATCGCTCTACCCTCAAAGCCAATAAAATGGAGCAGCAGACATTTTTTCCGTTCAGGCCTGTATCGTGATGCGCCAATCGCCCCTAAATATGTTTCGAAGGCATCAAACTATTGTTTCCAACATATAGCTGGTTCATCTGGGCTGTCTAAAAATGGCGGTGGGGGCAGAACCGATTGCTTGGTGAGGCTACACAAAAATTATATTAAAAAAAATACACCGAAAAAAAAAAAATAATGTTGATGTATTGTCCACTACACACCAGAATTAAAAATTGAGTTTTTTCCTTTTACAACAATTGTTTGATTTCCAACAGCATCTGTTCACAACAAAGTCTAAAAAGCTTCTGAGAACATTGTCTTAAGTCTGTTACACGTTGTCTGTACACATATACTGTGCAACGTAAAGTGGCAAAGCTCTTAACATCTGTTGACCAGATCCATACCTCTGTTTATATTTTGTAGTAAACAAACTCCTTAGTTTGCATTGGGCTGATTTTTGCATGCAGTTGGAGTATCTCCAGGAAACAAAGCCACTCCCTCGAGGTGCTGAAATCACTTTTTTTTTACGACTTCCTGGTGTTTCTTAAGTTGCCACTGCCTCCCACGGTGAAGAAAAACAGATGAGAAACCAGCCTCGCCTGATTTTGCTGCGCAGGTCTGCTGCGTTTGGAGATGACCCTCGTCGCCAAATGAAGTAAGCAAGGGAAACATAAACGAGGTAAGCTTAGTAAAGTTTATGTTGTGATAAAATGTGCCCCCGGTCTCCAAACGCGTTCGAGGCGCCACTCTCCAGCAACCGTTTTTTATTTCAGCCGCGCTCGCCCTGCGCGTCGTGCTAGGCAACACCAGAACGCTGCACGCGACTAGCGATCGCGAGTACAACAAGCGGTTTGAACTTTATAATGTCCATAATAGACTGAAGGCCCAATTCCATCTGCATGATAATTTGGGGGGGGGTAGAGTGTGGAACCACTATTAGCCTTTTCAGGAATTTATCCTCTTTACTTTGGATGGATGTATTGTTTTCCAGCCCCCAAACACTTGCTCCACAAATTGCTGCAGATACCGTCTTAACCTTATAGAGGTTTAACATTTCTTTTATAGGATTCATTTTATGGCAAATCTGAAAATCCCTTCATTGTTCTTAGACATATTAGCCACCCAAGCCTCTTTACGTGTGTCCCAACCCCCATTGCCAGAGAACCTCATCCCTGTTAGCAAAATTGCTTTGTGATAGCAATCTTATTGCCTTTTAAGAAGAAAAGGTGTGTTTTGCCTTTTTTACTTTGATATGAAATCGTAAGTGTTTTCCCCTGATAAATCTTTAAATCAATACATTCCATAAAATCATTAAAAGAGTCAACTAGAATCCGCAAACCTGCAGGGGTTTGCGCCAGAAGAAAAGCATTGTCTGCGTATAGCAGCATCGGTATTCATCGGGAGACAGGCTTGGTGTGTCCGCTTCAAGAGTCTGTAGACACTTATCAATTTCATTATTATATATTGAAAAAAGAAAAGGGGCTAACACACAGCCCTGTCTTACCCTCTGCATAGCTTAAAAGATCTGATTTATTCACCCTGCAGTACGTACTGTACTCTTGCAGTTAAGTTACTAGACATGTAGGCAAGTAGTACGATCATTTCTTTTGGGGCCCTTAAGGCAATCATGCACTTCCATAATATGTTATTGTCCACCATGTCGAAGGCCTTGATTAGGTCCATGAAACACATGTATGAATTGCCTGCCCTCGCTTAAATACTTGCCCACTAACACATTTAGATTATGGCACTGTTCTAGTGTCCATAGGCCCCTTCTAAATCTGTAATGTTCTGATGATAAAATATTATTCTCATCTGCCCAGTCCTCTAATCTTTCTGGTGTGACCCTTCCTAAAATGCTAGCTGAGGATTCGAATAGTGAAAAAGGTATGTAACATTTAGGATCTTGTTTAGAGCCCTTTTTAAAACTAGGGATAATTAAAGATTAAGACCATGTAGGTGGTACTCTACTGTACATGGCTGCATTACACACAGTAGTAAGCAAGGGAGGCACAGAGATCTGGGAGATATTTATACGCGTTAATAGGGACTCCATCCGGGCCGGATTCTTAACCTAGTGCAGAATTAGGTGATGCTCTTTGAATCTCTTCTGTAGTAAAACTACAGTGAAACTCAGTTACATCTATTAATAATGACCCTTGACTATATCTGTGGGAGTGAAAATCAAAGGAAGTGATCTACCCAGGCTTCTGCTGAGATTGAGCTCACAAGAGTAGGGGCAGAGTTACCTTTTAACAAATGGGTAGCAGTGATCTTCCAAAAAAGAATATTATCCTTAGTTTTTGCAGCCTGCACTAAATTCACCCAAGCTGTAGCTTTTTTTGGCTTTAGTAGAGGCCTTATACCATATTCTACTATTTAAAAAAGCTACTCGATCTCTTGGATACACATGTGACTTCTTGATGAGGTCCCTTCTTTCCTTAGTGCAGTTTTGGTCGAGTGATCCCTTGAGCCCTTGTCTTCTACCTTTGACGACTCTGCTCAGGTGCTAAATTATAGAGTTAGAGATCATAATGTGTGCATCGACAACTAGAGCTTGCTCTATTTTTCTATCCAAACAGGAGGAAAATTATCTTTATTCTTCTTTATTAATTCTGACATAAAATCAGCAGGATCAACACCTGCCCACTTAATTATTATGGTATTCTGCCCTACCGGTTTAATATTATTTATCTTTACTGACTCTCACTCATGGGAGAGTACAGCTGTAGTGTTAGGATTAAAGAGTTGTGGTCGCTAACACAGTTTCTTCCTACCTCCAAGCCAATTGAAATTGACTTTAATTTCTAGAAATCAATACATGGTCAATATTACTCGACCCCCTCATTCCAGTGAAAGTGGGAGGATTAGTAACATTACCTACAGTTTGTGGACTCATAGAAGTCATATTATGTTTAAAATCATTTTTTTCAGACAGGCTCCATAGTAAGAATGACTAAAATGATTCTTGTCTTTCTCAGATGAATCACTTAACCTGCATACCTTATTCAAAGCTACAGTGCATTTAGAGCTGTTAAAGTCTCCTATCCCAATTACACACCCATTCTTTACCTTGTCTGAGAGGAAACTCTCTAATGCAGGATCCAGATTACTAGAATATTAGGATTTTGTCCAGAGTTAATAGGACAAGATGACAATAGGGTGAATCAAGAAAGGTTTTAACTATACTAAAATCAACATCAATAAAAAGTAATACCATCACACCACCCTTTGCCAAACCCATTCTATATTATGTGGCAGACATACATACTGAAATGAAGCCATCTACAACAAAATAATTTGTCATCCATGTTTCCTGAAGACGAATTATCTGAGCTCCCTTGACAAATCTCGCCCAATCATTTGTTAAAGGTTTGTTTGCCAAACAGGCTATGTCCCATGATACTAGTGCTGATCTTGGATGGAGTTGCTTATGACCGTCCACCTGACCAGAATTTTGATCTTCCTCAGATGGCGTTTGGGGGCACTTGTTATTGGTCCTCGATATATTATCGGTTCCCTTGTATTAACTATCAAGTTAGAATGATTGATGTTTAAGAGTCAATCATTCCCATTCAGGGAAGATAATGGGGCAAACTGGTCACTCACTGGACTCACTGCCGCATGATGAGCTATTTTGGGTGTAGGAGTAATTTTTACTGAAGGAAGGTAAAAAGCAAGCAGGTCTGTAAAAGTAGCCCAAAGGAAACACTGTGAAGTTATTCTTGTTTTTTGTATTTGAAATGGTAATTAAAATACTTTTCACAGTATTGGGATGTCCAAAATATACTATTATGCAGTCTCCTTCTTGTGACTTCCTCAGTGTGGCTACTCAGGATACTCTTCTAACCATTATTATTTCCTGGGACAGAAGAGCCACAGTATGCGTCTATTGGTGTAAGCCAGTATACCCCTTTCTTTTTAAGCTCCCCCCACCCTGATTCCTTTTGTGATAAATTCAAAGCCACGACTCCTACTAAAAATAGGACATTGGGAGTGGATTCCAGAAAATTTCAGCAGGGTAAAATTGGAAGTGCCCAATCTTTGCTTTGCTGCATTCTATGGGGGTATTAGTGAGTTATTATAAGTCATTTCACTGTGATGAATTGAGGTAAGCATTCTGGCGCCCAGAACTTGGCAAGTATTAGGAGTTTGGGCTGTACTTCTTTGCTGGATCATAGTTGGTGGGCCAGTATTGTGCAGTTCAATAGGATCCGTATCAGACCGATTTCCATCAGCTTCAGTTAATGGACCACCAATTGGCAGAAAATGTGGAGCCAGAAAGTCTCTCAGAGCTAAACTAAGACATTACCTAGTGTTGGTGCCCCACTCTTGTGAGCGCCCCCTGTCATGTTTCCGACTTTAGTGAATAGCTTGTAGGCCAGCAGAGACAGGGAAACAGATGGGTTTCACCATGGACTACGATAGGTAATGAGGTCGGTATTGCTTCAGGTCTTATTACACATTAGTCAATAGAAAGTACACAGGAAGAAAATAAATTAACTATGGAAGTTTAACTAACTGAGGAATTAGCAAATGCAATTACTTGAAGTGAAAGAAAATTCTTTAGAATTTGATTGGGCTACAAGTGTACTCTGGTAGCGAGTATAATCCATTATACTTCTTGTGTGGCTATTTGAGGTGAGCACACTCTCCATGGAGTAGATCATGCAAATTCCTGGGCTGGGTTTGCAAGTGTTACATTGTTTCTGTTCTTTAAAAAGTCCTAAAACTTTTTATCTCTTTTATCTGTCCCTAAACCTTTTCTATCATGTCTGATGTAGGAACTCCTCTTAATTTGGTCAGCACAGCTTATTACCACATTAACTTTAAGGGCCTAAAGAGTCTCTGCATTGATAGAGGTTTAGTGATAGGAAAGAACCCCTCTAGAGAATGATTGTCTAACATGCTTATTGAAAATGATAAGGCCTTAGCTGGCAGTTCAATTGAGAAGTTAGGAGATAGCTCACACTCTGACTCAGGGGAACCCCCAGTAAAAGTGTTAGAGGGTGCCCTTCCTAATCTGCCCCTTAGCAGACCACATAGCAATGCTGGTAGTGTTAGAAGCTCCCATCACAGTAGAGATGGTTTTGTTCCTGCAGGCCAGGTTGCTAGGGTGCCAACTGTTAGAGACAGGTCTCCCTCTGTTCATTCTCATCATTCTGTGTCAAAACATTCCCAACCCACCCACCCTGATAACAGGATGTTAGAAAGGGAACTCAACAAGTTGAGAGTGGAAGAGTCCAGACTGAAGCTTAAACAGGAACAGCTGGCTCTAGACAGGGAATCCCTAAACTTAGAAAAAGAGAGACAGAGGTTGGGGTTTGGACCCCATGGTGGCAGCAGCAGTATTCCAGATAGCAATCCTGTGAGAGAACATGATTCTAGGAATCTGCATAAGATAGTTCCCCCTTACAAGGAGGGGGATGACATTAACAAGTGGCTTGCTGCACTTGAGAGGGCCTGTATGGTACAGGGGGTCCCTCAAAGGCAGTGGGCTGCTATCCTATGGGTATCTTTCAGTGGAAAAGGTAGGGATAGGCTCCTTACTGTTAATAATTTTACAGTTTTGAAGAATGCACTCTTGGATGGATTTGGCTTAACCACTGAACAATACAGGAATAAGTTCAGAGAAACCAGAAAAGAGTCCTCACAAGACTTGATAGACTTTGTTGACTATTCAGTGAAGGCCTTGGAGGGGTGGTTACATGGCAGTAACGTTTCTGACTATGAAAGCCTGTACAATCTAATCTTGAGAGAGCATATTCTGAATAACTGTGTGTCTGATTTGTTACACCAATATCTAGTGGACTCAGATTTGACCTCTCCCCAAGAATTGGGAAAGACGGCAGACAAATGGGTCAGAACAAGAGTGAACAGAAAAGTTCATACAGGGGGTGACAAGGATGGCAAGAAGAAGGATGGTAAGTCTTCAGACAAGGGTGGGGACAAGTCTAAAAATTAGTACTCATCATGCCCACAAAAACACTCTGGTAGGGGTGGTGGGTCCAAATCCTCTTTTAATCAAGTAAATAAACCATGGTGCTATTTATGTAAAGTAAAAGGCCATTGGACAACTGATGCCAGTTGTCCAAAGAAAAGCACCAAGCCTCCCACTACCACAACCCCTAATGCAACCTCTAGTGCCCCTAGTAATAGCAGTGGTGGTGGGAGCAAACCTACTAATAGCCAATCCACAGGAGTAGCTGGGCTCACTTTTGGTAATTTAGTTGGGGTTGGTCTTGTTAGGGAGACCACAGAGGCTGTGCTAGTCTCTGAAGGTGCCATTGATTTGGCCACCTTGGTTGCTTGTCCCCTTAATATGGTCAAGTACAAGCAACTTCCACTAATAAATGGTGTTGAGGTTCAGGCCTACAGGGACACAGATGCCAGTGTTACCATGGTAATACGGAAACTGGTACACCCTGAACAACACCTACTTGGTCACCAGTACCAAGTGACAGACGCTCATAACAGCACTCTTAGCCACCCCATGGCTGTTGTGAATCTCAACTGGGGGGGGGGTTACTGGTCCAAAGAAAGTTGTGGTTGCTTCAGATTTACCTGTAGACTGTGTACTAGGAAATGATTTAGAGACATCAGCTTGGGCAGAAGTGGAGTTGGAGGCTCATGTAGCAATGCTGGGCATTCCTGTGCATATTTTTGCTTTGACAAGGGCTCAAGCCAAAAAGCAAAAAGGACAGGGTGACTTGGATCCTGGAACAATGGACCAAGTGCTCCCTAAAGCTAGGGTTAGTAAGGGTAAATCCCTACCCACTAGCCCTCCCTCTACAGATGATTCAACTTCTGAGGAAGAAGAATTCCCCCCCCTGTGCAGAACCTTCACCAGAGGAGCTGGCAGCAGACACTGCTGAGCTTTTGGGTGGAGGGGGGCCTGCCAGGAAGGAGCTGAGTGTGGCACAGCAAACCTGTCCCTCATTAGAGGGTCTAAGACAGCAAGCTGTCAAACAGGAAAATGGGGATGTCAGTGACTCACATACAGTTTACTGGGAGGACAACCTCTTGTACACAGAAGCAAGGGATCCAAAACCTGGAGCAGCCAGGAGATTGGTCATTCCCCTGCAGTACAGAGAGTTCCTCCTAACTCTGGCACACGACATTCCCTTGGCTGGACATTTGGGTCAGATTAAAACATGGGAAAGGCTTGTCCCCCTGTTTCACTGGCCTAGGATGTCAGAGGACACAAAAGACTTTTGTAAGTCCTGTGTGACCTGCCAAGCCAGTGGAAGACTGGTGGCACCACAAAGGCTCCCCTTATTCCACTGCCTGTGGTTGGGGTTCCCTTTGAAAGGGTAGGGGTTGACATAGTTGGCCCCCTTGACCCTCCTACTGCTTCAGGCAATAGGTTTATCTTGGTGGTAGTGGACCATGCCACAAGATATCCTGAAGCTATTCCTCTAAGGACCACTACAGCTCCTGCAGTGGCAAAGGCCCTCCTGGGAATCTTTTCCAGGGTGGGTTTCCCAAAAGAGGTGGTATCAGACAGGGGTAGCAACTTTATGTCTGCATACTTGAAGGCCATGTGGAAGGAATGTGGTGTAACATACAAATTCACCACACCTTATCATCCACAAACAAATGGACTGGTAGAGAGGTTTAATAAAACTCTCAAAGGAATGATAATGGGACTCCCTGAAAAACCAAGGAGGAGATGGGATGTCCTGTTACCTTGCCTCCTTTTTGCTTCCAGGGAGGTACCCCAGAAAGGAGTGGGCTTCAGCCCCTTTGAACTCCTATTTGGACACCCTGTAAGAGGTCCACTAACACTTGTAAAGGAGGGTTGGGAACAACCTTTAAAAGCTCCTAAGCAAGACATAGTGGACTATGTACTCGGCCTAAGATCCAGAATGGCTGAGTACATGAAAAAGGCCAGTAAAAACCTTCAGGCCAGCCAAGAGCTCCAAAAGCAATGGCATGACCAGAAGGCTGTTCTGATTCAGTACCAACCAGGACAGAAGGTGTGGGTCTTGGAGCCTGTGGCCCCAAGGGCACTCTAAGACAAATGGAGTGGACCCCACATCATTGTTGAAAAGAAGGGAGAAGTCACCTACTTGGTTGACTTGGGCACTGCCAGGAGTCCCCTTAGGGTGCTCCATGTCAATCGCCTAAAACCCTACTATGACAGGGCTGATCTCACCCTGCTCATGGCAACAGATGAAGGACAGGACGAAGGGAGTGACCCTCTCCCTGATGTCTTCTCTTCCACAGAACAAGATGCTCTAGTGGAAGGTGTAGTTCTGGCAGACTGTCTTACTGCTGAGCAGAAAGACCACTGCATAAATCTCCTGGGTCAGTTTTCTAAACTCTTTTCTACTGTGCCAGGCACCACTTCTTGGTGTGAGCACACTATAGATACTGGAGACAGCATGCCTGTCAAAAGTAAGATCTATAGGAAGCCTGACCATGTCAGGGACTGCATAAAACAAGAGGTTCAGAAAATGCTTGAACTGGGAGTGGTTGAACATTCTGAAAGCCCATGGGCCTCTCCTGTGGTGCTTGTACCAAAACCTCACTCAAAAGATGGGAAAAGAGAAATGAGGTTTTGTGTAGATTACAGAGGGCTCAACCAGGTAACTAAAACTGATGCTCACCCTATACCCAGGGCAGATGAGCTCATAGATACACTGGCATCTGCCAAGTATCTAAGCATCTTTGATTTGACTGCAGGGTATTGGCAGATCAAGTTATCAGAGGATGCTAAAGCAAAAACTGCATTTTCAACTATTGGAGGGCACTACCAATTCACAGTAATGCCCTTTGGTTTGAAAAATGCACCTGCCACTTTTCAGAGGTTGGTGAATACAGTCCTGCAAGGGTTGGAGGCTTTTAGTTCAGCATATCTAGATGATATAGCTGTCTTTAGCTCCACCTTGGATGATCATCTGGTCCACCTGTGGAAAGTTTTGGAGGCCCTGCAAAAGGAAGGCCTCGCTATCAAGGCTTCAAAGTGCTAGATAGGGCAGGGGAGAGTGGTTTATCTGGGACACCTGGTAGGTGGAGAACAGATTGCACCACTTCAGGGGAAAATCCAAACTATCATAGATTGGGTTCCCCCTACAACTCAGACCCAGGCGAGAGCCTTCTTAGGCCTCACTAGTTATTACAGGAGGTTCATTAAGAACCATGGCTCCATTGCAGCCCCACTTAATGACCTCACCTCCAAGAACATGCCTAAAACGGTATTGTGGACAGCTAGCTGTCAGAAAGCTTTTGAGGAGCTGAAACAGGCCATGTGCACTGCACCTTTCCTAAAAAGCCCATGTTACTCCAAGAAATTAATTGTTCAAACTGATGCATCTGAATTAGGGGTAGGGGCAGACTTATCACAACTCAATTCTGAGGGCCAGGATCAACCTGTTGCTTTTATCAGCAGGAGGTTGACCACTAGAGAAAAGCGTTGGTCTGCCATAGAGAGGTAGGCCTTTGCTGTGGTCTGGGCACTGAAGAAGTTGAGGCCATACCTGTTTGGCACTCACTTCATTGTTCAGACAGACCACAAACCTCTACTTTGGCTAAAACAAATGAAAGGTGAAAACCCTAAATTGTTGAGGTGGTCCATATCCCTACAGGGAATGGACTATACAGTGGAACATAGACCTGGGAGTACCCACTCCAATGCAGATGGACTCTCCAGATATTTCCACTTAGACAATGAAGACTCATCAGGTCATGGCTAGTCTTATTGTCCTTCGTTTGGGGCGGGGTTGTGTAGGAAAGTACCATCTTGCCTGGCATGTTACCCCCATATTTCACTGTATATATGTTGTTTTAGTGTATGTGTCACTGGGGCCCTGCCAGCCAGGGCCCCAGTGCTCATAAGTGTGCCCTGTATGTGTTCCCGTGTGTTCCCTGTGTGATGACTAACTGTCTCACTGAGGCTCTGCTAACCAGAACCTCAGTGGTTATGCTCTCTCTGCTTTCCAAGTTGTCACTAACAGGCTAGTGACCAATTTCACCAATTCACATTGGCATACTGGAACACCCTTATAATTCCCTAGTATATGGTACTGAGGTACCCAGGGTGTTGGGGTTCCAGGAGATCCCTATGGGCTGCAGCATTTCTTTAGCCACCCATAGGGAGCTCATACAATTCTTACACAGGCCTGACACTGCAGGCTGAGTGAAATAACGTCCACGTTATTTCACAGCCATTTACCACTGCACTTAAGTAACTTATAAGTCACCTATATGTCTAACCTTCACCTGGTGAAGGTTGGGTGCTAAGTTACTTAGGGCTTGATTACAACTTTGGAGGAGGTGTTAATCCGTCCCAAATGTGACGGATATACCACCAGCCGTATTATGAGTTCCATAGGATATAATGGACTCGTAATACGGCTGGTGGTAAATCCGTCACTTTACTGTCACCTTTGGGACGGATTAACATCTCCTCCAAAGTTGTAATCGGGCCCTTAGTGTGTGGGCACCCTGGCACTAGCCAAGGTGCCCCCACATCGTTCAGGGCAAATTCCCCGGACTTTGTGAGTGCGGGGACACCCTTACACATGTGCACTATACATAGCTCGCTACCTATGTATAGCGTCACAATGGTAACTCCAAACATGGCCATGTAACATGTCTAAGATCATGGAATTGTCACCCCAATGCCATTCTGGCATTGGGGAGACAATTCCATGATTCCCCGAGTCTCTAGCACAGACCCGGGTACTGCCAAACTACCTTTCCCGGGGTTTCACTCTAGCTGCTGCTGCTGCCAACCCCTCAGACAGGTTTCTGCCCTCCTGGGGTCCAGCCAGGCCTGGCCCAGGAAGGCAGAACAAAGGACTTCCTCAGAGAGAGGGTGTTACACCCTCTCCCTTTGGAAAAAGGTGTCAGGGCTGGGGAGGAGTAGCCTCCCCCAGCGCCTGGAAATGCTTTGGGGGCACAGATGGTGCCCATCTCTTCATAAGCAAGTCTACACCGGTTCAGGGATCCCCCAGCCCTGCTCTGGTGCGAAACTGGACAAAGGAAAGGGGAGTGACCACTCCCCTGACCTGCACCTCCCCTGGGAGGTGCCCAGAGCTCCTCCAGCATGCCCCAGACCATTGCCATCTTGTATTCAGAGGTGTGCTGGCACACTGGAATGCTCTGAGTGGCCAGGGCCAGCAGGTGACTTCAGAGACTCTTTCTGATAGGCTCTTACCTGTGTTACTAGCCTATCCTCCTTCCTAGGTAGCCAAACCTCCTTTCCTGGCTATTTAGGGTCTCTGCTTTGGGGAATTCTTTAGATACTGAATGCAAGAGCTCACCAGAGTTCCTCTGCATCACTCTCTTCACCTTCTGCCAAAGGATTGACCGCTGACTGCTCAGGATGCCTGCAAAACCGCAACAAAGTAGCAAAGACGACTACTGCAACCTTGTATTGCTGATCCTGCCGCTTTCTCGCCTGTTTCCTGGTGGTGCATGCTCTGGGGGTAGCCTGCCTCCTTTCTGCACCAGCAGCTCTGAAGAAATCTCCCATGGCTCGACGGAATCCTCCCCCTGCAACCGCAGGCAACAAAAGACTGCATCACCAGTCCTCTGGGTCCCCTCTCAGCACGACAAGCGTGGTCCCTGGAACTCAGCAACTCTGTCAAAGTGACTCCCACAGTCCAGTGACTCTTCAGTCCAAGTTTGGTGGAGGTAAGTCCTTGCCTCCCCACGCTAGACTGCATTGCTGGGTACCGCGTGATTTGCAGCTGTTCCGGCTCCTGTCCAATCTTCCAGGATTTCCTTCATGCACAGCCAAGCCTGGGTCCCCGACACTCTAACCTGAAGTGCACAACCTTCTGAGTTGTCCTCCGGCATCATGGGACTCCCTTTTATGACTTCGGATGGACTCCGGTTCACTCCTCTTCCAAGTGCCTGTTCCAGTACTTCTGCGGGTGCTGCCTGCTTCTGTGAGGGCTCCCTGACTTGCTGGGCGCCCCCTCTGTCTCCTAATCCAAGTGGCAACATCCTGGTCCCTCCTGGGCCACAGCAGCATCCAAAAACCCTAACCGCGACCCTTGCAGCTAGCAAGGCTTGTTTGCGGTCTTTCTACGTGGGAACACCTCTGCAAGCTTCTCCACGACGTGGGACATCCATCCTCCAAAGGGGAAGTTCCTAGTCCTCTTCGTTCTTGCGGAATCCACAGCTTCTTCCATCCGGTGGCAGCTTCTTTGCACCCTCAGCTGGCATATCCTGGGCATCTGCCATCTCTTGGACTTGGTCCCCTTGTTCCACAGGTACTCTCGTCTGGAAATCCACTTTGGTTGCTTTGCTGGTGTTGGTCTTCCTTGCACAATTCCCCTATCACGACTTCTGTGCTCTCTGGGGGAATATTGTTAGGGTTTGTACACAGCAAAGAGCATGTCCCCTCTCACTGCACTAGTGGGTTCTGTAATAGCTCCCTTTTAAACTTACTATTGAAAGTCTTTCTTGTTATCTCACCTTCCCCCCACCCCCTAGGCTTCTGTGTATGTTGTTTAATGTGCTGTTTTGTTTACACATTGGGCCTTGCTTTTACCAAGGCTTCTTTAAAATACTCCTCCCTAGGCCATGTGTTAATCCAACTCATTTGCATAATAACTGAAACTCTGCACACCTTTCAAGAACATGTGCAGCATGTGAGGACCACACCCAGCTCTTCAAACCACACCCAGCCCTGTCTATAAAAGGCATCCCCCGAGCCTCACCCAGTGCTTGTGCTCGTCTACCTCCCGCTTACCTGAGAACAGATCCCTCGGCGCTGGCACTCCTGCTCTTTACAGACTTTCATTGACTTCAATGGGCGCAGCTTCTGGCTCTTCCTTCTTCCGGTTTCCGGTTCCTCCTTGCTTCAGCCTCTCTCCTATGAGTAACCTGCAAAAGAGAAAGAAGACAAGGTTAGACTGATCAGTATCTCTTGCCAGCAACAAGTAAGTGCAAAACCTTTTATTACCTGAAAGAACTTTGACAACAATTTCTGGATTCCTGTATAGACAATTTGAAACGAAATACCTTCCACGAACATTGTGATTCAACCTCTTTGTTACAAGAATATTTTGCAGAACTTTGTGAAGCAAACATTGTTTTTTCTCATGGAACTTTTAAGAATCGAACAGTGGAAACCATTAACAGCAAGGCAAACAGTAAATCAAGGACTTGCACAAATTACATGCTGTATTTTGATGTAAAAGTACAGTATTTGTTTTATAAAAGATTCTGGAAATATGGGAAAAGTGAGTCTGCTATTGGGAATTTAGGCTTTAGTTATATTATGATGAATGTTTGATATTGGTAATTCTGATAACGGTATTTGTTTAATGTTTTAGAAGCTTTACAGTAATAGAAAACACATCCCAGAGCAGTAACACATTCCAAACCTGGAAACTAGAGACCAGGATCCAAGAGGTACTTTTAGAAGAGAATTTCTAATAAATAAAGGGATAGTCAGGAACCCATTTAGGAATAGGTTGCACTTATCTGTTCTTTGTTTATGTTTCATTAGGCACCAGTTTCTACAGAAGTCAGAAAGGGCCGCAGATTTGTGCAGCACTTCAACAGTGGAAACGCAAGAACGGTGTTGTCTCTCTTTTTTATTTTATACACTTCCCCCCTTCCCTTGAGCTTCTGTTCTTAGTGCACTGTTTTAAAAACTAGTGTGCTGGAACAAGCAGTTTCAGGGTGGGGTCGGATTGTCTTCAACCTCCATCAGAACTGAACAAGAACTCAGGTGAGCTGGGCTTTGACAGAAGCACAAGCCTTAAAAAATTTCAGTTCTGGTGGACGATGAATACCGGGGAAGAAATAGAGGGCATTGACGTCACGGATATGGCGCAGGCCCTAAATGAGGACTTGGCTCATAATGAATCAGTGTCTGGCATCTTGCAACATATGCAAGAGGAAATAGAGAGATTAAAGATGGAGAATACCTCTTTAAAACAGGATTTAAGCAGGTATAAATTTAGGGGATCTCAGTGGAACACAGCTTCTACGCCTTTGTTTAAAACCTCCTCAGAGACAGGGGCGCCATCAAAACATACAACTTTGCCTTCCCCAGTTGAGGTTACTGTTAATGTTCCTAATGTTGTGCCCTTAGCAGCACCTGAACGTTTTCATGGAGATAGTAACAAATTCCATGTTTTTATCAATCAATGTCAATTACACTTCGTTTGTAAGCCACAACAGTTCCCTACTGATGATACGAAAGTGGCATTCGTCTTGTCTTATTTGGGTGGCACAGCAGCCAATTGGTCAATTCCTTTCGTGGATAGAGATGATCCCATCCTCCATAATTGGAATCAATTTAAACGTACCATGACCAGCCTTTTTGCAAAACACACTTTCATGCAGGCAAGTGATAATGAGCTTTTAAATCTTAAACAAGGTAACAAGGATTTATTGACCTATCTCACTAGTTTTAATCGTTTACTCACCGAGACACAGTGGCCAGAAGAAAAGCGTGTCTCCCTTTTTTATAAAGGTTTGAGAGACGAGTTAAAAGACGCGCTGGCTCATATCGTTGATTTGCCAAAAGACTATTCGGACTTTGTAGATTTAGTTGTGAAATTAGAACATAGACTAGGAGAAAGAAAGGGAGATAAATACAAACTGGAATCACGGTTAACTTTTATTAGACACGAAAAGAAAGACACAGATAATAAACTCCCTGAACCAGAGCCTATGCAAATAGGGACACTCAGAGGTCCACTCACATCAGAGGAAAAAGAAAGAAGGAGAAAATTTCAATTATGTTTATATTGTGGCAGGGCAGGTCACTTTGCCAGAGAATGTCCAGTAAAACCTAAAACTCCACGAAAGGGTGCTGTTTCCTCCACCTCCTCAACTGAATCGGGAAACGATTAAGCTCGACAAGGGGAGAGGTTACTTGTTCGAGAAAACATCTTAATCAAACCTCTAATGCTGCAGCCTTCAGGGTACCGCACATACCTAGACATTTCATAATTCAGGTAGTTTTAATTGTTACTACCCAAGTGAGGCATTCTCTCCCTGTCCTACTGGACTCAGGCGCGACAGGAAATTTTGTAGATAATAAGTTAGCTGAAACCTTAGGACTTCCTATGTGTCTAAAGCCTTGTCCAAAAGCAGTATGTGCAGTGGATGGGTCAGAATTGACCTCTGGATTAATCACAAAACAAACAAGTCCACTTGTTATGGTCTGTCAGAACGGGCACACAGAGGTGATTAGCTTTGATCTGATAGATACTCCTAATTTTGGTTTGATTCTTCGGGTACCCTGGTTAACAACTCATAAACCAAAAATTGATTGGGTGAATAGAACTGTTACTTTGGATTCCTCTTTCTGTAGAACCAATTGCTATCAAGAAGCAGGTACAGAACAGAGCACAGTATTACACTGTGCTAGTGTTACACAAGATGAATCAAGTCTCCCTCCTGAATATTCTGACTTTAAAGACGTCTTTGATCCAGTAAAGGCTAGTGTGCTGCCCCCACATCGGTCTTATGACTGCTGTATAGATCTTATCCCAGGGGCCCCTTTACCTAATAACAGAGTATATGCTTTGACTGACGAAGAAACCAAATACTTAAGAACCTACCTAGATGACCTACTACAGTTTGGGTTCATCCGTCATTCCACATCTCCGGTGTCATCTCCACTCTTTTTTATCCCGAAGCCGGATAAATCCCTGCGCGCGTATCGATTATAGAGGACTAAATAAGGCTACAATAAAGAATAAATATCCTCTTCCTCTAATACCTGTGTTGTTGGATCAATTAAGACATTCTACTGTATACACTAAACTAGATCTGCGGGGAGCTTACCACCTGGTCCGAGTAAAAGAGGGGGATGAGTGGAAGACAGCTTTCAAGACAAAGTTTGATTTATTTGAGTACACAGTAATGCCCTTTGGGTTATGTAATGCCCCTGCGGCCTTTCAGTTCTTTATAAATGAGGTCCTACACAAATTCCTGGACGTTTGTGTCATAGTATACATAGACAACATCCTCATTTACTCTAAGAACTCAGAAGAACATACCCAACATGTTCGTGCAGTATTATCAAAGTTAAAAGAAAATCATCTTTTTGCTAAGTTAGAAAAGTGTACTTTTAATGTCAACAAGGTGGACTTTTTGGGATACTGCCTGTCACCTCAAGGAATAACTATGGATGTAAAGAAAATCAGTGCTATTGCTGATTGGCCAGAACCATCCTCTGTAAAAGATATTCAGAAATTTCTGGGTTTCGCCAAGTTTTATAGGAGGTTTATTGCACATTTTGCAGACATTGCGGCCCCAATAACTACCTTGTTGCGGAAAGGGCAACGATTTCTTTGGACTGATGAGGCGGCACACGCCTTTCAACTCCTAAAACAAAAGTTCACTTCAGCCCCAATTCTGAAACATCCTGATCCTGACTTGCCCTTTTTTGTTGAAGCGGATGCTTCACAAGTAGCTTTAGGAGGAGTTCTCTCTCAACGAGATGCAGTAGATGGCCAGTTACATCCTATAGCCTTCTATTCCAAAAAGTTATTGGCAGCTGAACAAAATTACACTGTGGCTGAAAGGGAACTACTAGCTATCAAAGTAGCCTTTTCAGAATGGAGGCACCATTTAATGGGAGCCAAGTACCCAGTTACAATCTTTTCTGACCATAAGAACCTACAGTTTTTTGGATCACTTAAAGCATTAACACCACGTCAGATGCGCTGGTTAATTTTTTTTAGCACATTTGACTTTGTTATAACCTATAGACCAGGTGCACAACAAATTCAATCTGATGTGTTATCTAGATACGGACATACCTCAGACATGAAACAAGATAAAATAGGAGAACCCATTATTCCTCCCCAAAAGTTGTTGGCACCAGTACAACAGAAGGATTTAATCACAGATCTATATAATGCACACATGCAAATAGCACCTCCGGATTGGTTAAAGGATTCCCATAACACAATACAACGAGGTTTATTGTATCACGACAACATGCTGTTAGTGCCCACCTCTGAATTACAATCACAGGTGATAATTTGGCATCACGCCTCACCGTTGGCAGGTCATCCTGGTTGGGTAAAAACCCTGGAAAATGTGCAAAAACACTTTTGGTGGGACACTATAAGAAAGGACATTAAGCAATTTGTCACTACCTGTCCAATTTGTGCAAGACATAAATCTTCTCATAAGGCTCCTGACGGCTTGTTAATACCAATGCCAACGCCCAAACAACCTTGGCACACTGTGAGCGTAGACTTTATTGTAGGTTTACCACCTGTAAAATCCTTCACAACAGTGTTGGTTATAGTGGATTTTTTATCTAAAATGGCACATTTTGTACCATTACGGAAATTACCCACGGCGGCAGAATTTGCCGATATTTTTATAAGGGAAATTGTGCGTTTACATGGTTTGCCAAGCAATGTGGTGTCAGACCGAGGGAGCCAGTTCAACTCCAGATTTTGGAAAAAATTATGTGAAAAACTGAAAATAGATGTGGCCTTATCCACTGCTTTCCACCCAGAGACAGATGGACAGACTGAACGACTGAACCAAACCTTACTTCAAACGCTACGTTGTTTATTGGCTGATTATTCTAGTGAATGGTTGGAAGCTCTCCCTGTAGCAGAGTTTGTTTATAATAATACTGAGCATTCAGCTCTACTTTGCTCACCATTCTATTTCTTGCAGGGGTATCATCCAAGAGCTATACCCATTTTGTTAGAAGATTCCCTGTTGCCTACAGTAACGGATAGACTAACGAGGATAGGTGACATACAAGACAAAGCCAGGAAACATTTATTAAAGTACAAGGAAAGCATGAAAAGACAAGCAGACAAACACAGGTCTGAGGCCCCAATGTATAAAATTGGTGACAAGGTATGGCTCTCCACAAAGAACCTAAACATAGAGGGATCCCGAAAGCTGCAACCACGTTTCATTGGACCCTTTAGTATAACTGCCATAGTAAACCCGGTAACAGTAAAATTAGATTTACCAAAAGAATATCCAGTACATATTACATTCCATGTGTCCTTGCTTAAGCCGTACAACTCAAAAACCCGACCTGAACCACCACCTCCACCCATACCAATTAAGGGAAATCTGGAATATGAAGTGAAAAGCATAAAAGACTCAAAAAGAATTAGTGGACGTCTGTTTTATTTAGTAGAATGGAAAGGATATGATGAATCTGAGAATTCATGGGAACCAGCATCATATGTACATGCCCCACAGCTGATTAGACGGTTTTATTTAAAAAATCCAGGAAAACCCCGTCCTGTAGGAGGGCCTTTGAGGGGGGCAACTGTTAGGGTTTGTACACAGCAAAGAGCATGTCCCCTCTCACTGCACTAGTGGGTTCTGTAATAGCTCCCTTTTAAACTTACTATTGAAAGCCTTTCTTGTTATCTCACCTTCCCCCCACCCCCTAGGCTTCTGTGTATGTTGTTTAATGTGCTGTTTTGTTTACACATTGGGCCTTGCTTTTACCAAGGCTTCTTTAAAATACTCCTCCCTAGGCCATGTGTTAATCCAACTCATTTGCATAATAACTGAAACTCTGCACACCTTTCAAGAACATGTGCAGCATGTGCGGACCACACCCAGCTCTTCAAACCACACCCAGCCCTGTCTATAAAAGGCATCCCCCGAGCCTCACCCAGTGCTTGTGCTCGTCTACCTCCCGCTTACCTGAGAACAGATCCCTCGGCGCTGGCACTCCTGCTCTTTACAGACTTTCATTGACTTCAATGGGCGCAGCTTCTGGCTCTTCCTTCTTCCGGTTTCCGGTTCCTCCTTGCTTCAGCCTCTCTCCTATGAGTAACCTGCAAAAGAGAAAGAAGACAAGGTTAGACTGATCAGTATCTCTTGCCAGCAACAAGTAAGTGCAAAACCTTTTATTACCTGAAAGAACTTTGACAACAATTTCTGGATTCCTGTATAGACAATTTGAAACGAAATACCTTCCACGAACATTGTGATTCAACCTCTTTGTTACAAGAATATTTTGCAGAACTTTGTGAAGCAAACATTGTTTTTTGTCATGGAACTTTTAAGAATCGAACAGTGGAAACCATGAACAGCAAGGCAAACAGTAAATCAAGGACTTGCACAAATTACATGCTGTATTTTGATGTAAAAGTACAGTATTTGTTTTATAAAAGATTCTGGAAATATGGGAAAAGTGAGTCTGCTATTGGGAATTTAGGCTTTAGTTATATTATGATGAATGTTTGATATTGGTAATTCTGATAACGGTATTTGTTTAATGTTTTAGAAGCTTTACAGTAATAGAAAACACATCCCAGAGCAGTAACACATTCCAAACCTGGAAACTAGAGACCAGGATCCAAGAGGTACTTTTAGAAGAGAATTTCTAATAAATAAAGGGATAGTCAGGAACCCATTTAGGAATAGGTTGCACTTATCTGTTCTTTGTTTATGTTTCATTAGGCACCAGTTTCTACAGAAGTCAGAAAGGGCCGCAGATTTGTGCAGCACTTCAACAGTGGAAACGCAAGAACGGTGTTGTCTCTCTTTTTTATTTTATCCACTTCCCCCCTTCCCTTGAGCTTCTGTTCTTAGTGCACTGTTTTAAAAACTAGTGTGCTGGAACAAGCAGTTTCAGGGTGGGGTCGGATTGTCTTCAACCTCCATCAGAACTGAACAAGAACTCAGGTGAGCTGGGCTTTGACAAATATAGGTGCACTTTACACCTACTTTTCAGGGTCTTGGGGTGGGCTATGTTTCTAACCCTCACTGTTTTCTTACAGTCCCAGCGACCCTCTACAACCTCACATAGGTTTGGGGTCCATTTGTGGTTCGCATTCCACTTTTGGAGTATATGGTTTGTGTTGCCCCTATACCTATGTGCTCCTATTGCAATCTACTGTAACTTTACATTGCTTGCATTACTTCCTTTTGCTATTACTGCATATTTTTGGTATTGTGTACATATATCTTGTGTATATTTGGCATCCTCATACTGAGGGTACTCACTGAGATACTTTTGGCATATTGTCATAAAAATAAAGTACCTTTATTTTTAGTATATCTGTGTATTGTGTTTTCTTATGATATTGTGCATATGACACCATTGGTATAGTAGGAGCTTTGCATGTCTCCTAGTTCAGCCTAAGCTGCTCTGCTATAGCTACCTTCTATCAGCCTAAGCTGCTAGAAACACCTCTTCTACACTAATAAGGGATAACTGGACCTGGCACAAGGTGTAAGTACCTCTGGCAACCACTACAAGCCAGGCCAGCCTCCTACAGTAATGGCGAAATCCTCTCAATGGCTGTAAGGTATACGTGTTTCCATCAAACATCGTCTAACGTCATTGCAAATGGGGTCTTTCACACACTTCAAAAATGATAAAATGTGTCAATGTGTATATCTTCCTGCTTGAAATCCATTAAGCATGTGGGCAGCATAAACTATCCCGAGGTAAATTTGTCTAAAGTTGAGTTGTAAAGGCAGCTAGTTATGCATTGAGCTCCCATCATCAGTAGCGTCCCCTCCAGTCAGAGAATTGGTGGGTGGCTATATTTTTAATCGTAAAATGGCACCCTCATGTAAAAATCTCACACGGCCCATGCCACTGCAAAGTGCTAATGCTGATTTCAGTATTACAGACCTAAACTCAGAATAGATACTGTGTTTGGACAAACCTTTTCCTATTCTTACTGTTAACAATATTTAGGTAGCTTTGGTGTATCTCCTAAAATCCAGAGGGGTGGGGGGGGGTACTTGGAGAGATACAGCTGGATGTTTTATGGGGCCCTGGAGGGGGTGGGGGTACTTGGAGTTACCGCTGGGTATTTTATGGAGCCCAGGACCGAAATAGTCTGATAGGTTAATCATCCCTCTTACTCTGAGAAAGGATTTACCACCCACCTTGGTTACGGAAATCCTTACTATTGATTGGCTCTGAAATCAAGCCCATAGCTCTGCTCCATAAGTGGATGCTGATACTTTTATGTATCTTTGCTTTGTGTAGTTTACAGTTTCTTTGATAATTTTGTGCTGTGATGCATGAACACTGTGCTTGAACCCAAACGATGTAATATGTAAGAAACGTATACACAGTGGTTTCAAGTGTCCATTACAGAAATGTGTTACAAAACGACACAGAATCACTAAGCAACTGCT
Organism: Pleurodeles waltl; assembly: GCF_031143425.1. Classification (NCBI taxonomy): domain Eukaryota; kingdom Metazoa; phylum Chordata; class Amphibia; order Caudata; family Salamandridae; genus Pleurodeles; species Pleurodeles waltl. The sequence continues at coordinate 594,651,196 of NC_090451.1, forward strand.
CGAATGCAAGCAGGATTGATGCTGCCACAGGAAGACCGTCAACCGCAACACTTGGCAAGCGACCAATGTGGTTGGATTCACTCTAGAAATAGGAAACACGAGACTGTGAAGAGGAAACCAGCATGGAAGCCATTCACTTGAGAAAAAAGCCACACATATATGCTGCTGTGTACAGATCCTTCAATAACATACATTCTTTAAGAAGCAGTTAGCCGAGGAACACGCAAGTTGACAACGTGGTTGGTTCTCCACGAAACAGTCCCTCTCCAAAATAAGCGCGAGGTTTGCTTTCAAATAATCCAAATTGTTTTTGAAATACAATAAAGTTCTAATTATTTCAAAACTCGTCGCTTCGTGATTTCTTTTATTAGCTTTGTGGGCAGTACACTTGAATCATTAGCTAGATGGTGCTTTTTGTACTGATTGTGTTAAAATGTATTTCATAAATGGAAATCTTACTACATAGCATAACCTGTATTTCTAAATATACGTTCACCACTTGAGGAATCTTGGCGCTGAAATCAGATGCTTATAAAAGCTATGTTTCTAATGCTTTTATCGTTTGATTGTGAGTTCACTAACCACATGTATTTACATCTCTTATCTATAGTAACAGGATATTTCAATGGGGTTGTGACATCACCATGTCTACTTCCGTAGTGAGCAGGCAGCATGAAAGACATACACCAGAAGAATCACAATTGCTGGGCTGTGGCGAGAATGTCCCATGCATGGTGTACATACATGTACCACTGGCTTGAGTGACTTGGCACACCTAGCTCATTAATTTATTTAGCGTGTGTGTTGAGGCCTAAGCCTGTCTATGGTAAAGCCAAGGTCCAGAACGTGTGCTGAAACCGGGAGGAGTCATGAAGCATGCCTTCTTTATGGCTTGGAACTACTCACACTGTCCTGGGTTGTTGGCAAAAAGCGATGATGGCAGTGTACAGATTTTTGAAAATTAAGAACCCTGAGCAGACCTTTTCTGCACTGACATTATGGGGGTCATTCTGACCTCGGCGGTAAAAGGCACTTACCGGCAGTCAGAAGACCGCCATAACACCACTGCGGCCGCGGTAAACCGCCACGGTCATTCTGACTCGCAACTGGCAAACCGCCAAAAACCCGACATCCACAAAAGTCCACACCAAAGGTCAGCGAAGAACTGGCGATGACCAAACCTCCACCGTCACGCCAACAGAAAAAACGCCCATGCGATTCCGACCCACGAATCCACGCGGCGGTCTTTCAACCGCGGTATTCCATTGGCGGTACACACCGCCGCGGTCAAAATACACACACCCTTACAAAACACAACCACATTGGACAATTTGAAACACACACACCTGATACACATACAAACAACACACCCACACACCCAATACAATATAAAACACACACCCACATCACCCACAAACCCCTACGGAAAAAAAAACCGACAGAAAGCCAGAGATGGACAGCACTGCTTAGACAACACCATCACACAGAGGCAAACCACACCATCACCCACACAATATCCACGCACAAAACACCACACATCACCACACTCACCACACTCTACAACACATACACCACCCCACACTTCATCCACATCACCCTATGGCACCCCAAAGACACCCCCGGTTCTCAGACGCCGAACTCCGGGTCATGGTGGAGGAAATAGTTTGGGTAGAGCCCCAGCTCTTCGGGACACAGGTGCAGCACACCAGCATTGCCAGGAAGATGGAGCTATGGCAAAGGATAGTCGACAGGGTCAAAGCTGTGGGACAGCATCCACGAAATCAGGATGACATCAGGAAGCGGTGGAATGACCTACGGGGGAAGGTGCGTTCCATGGTATCAAGGCACAACATCGCGGTGCAGAAGACTGGCGGCGGACCCCCACCTACTCCCCCAGAATTCACAGCATGGGAGGAGGAAGTCTTGCACATCCTGCATCCTGAGGGCCTCGCAGGAGTATCTGGAGGAATGGACTCTGGTAAGTCAAAAGCAAATGGCTCACCATCACAACCCACCCATCCCATCACCTAGACCTGCATGCGTCCACAAAGCAAGGACACTCATCACCAAAGCATGCCCACTGCACATACACATCTCCCCCACAAGCCACCGTCACAACATCCCCCACACAGGAATGCCAGCCCTGGGGTACACGGGCACCCACCCATTGACGGATATGGCACACACTGAAGCAATAACCATACCTCTATACCCCTGCAGGACCCGAACGCCACCACACCGCCCAGGAGGGTCCAGAAATGTCCATCCCTCCCCCAGAAGAGGCCACCAGTGATGACAGCAGCTCTGTCTCCCTGGACCCAGATGACCAGCCCGGACCATCGGGGACCTCTGGACAGTCGGTTCCCCTCACACAGCCACAGGCCACAGCAGACCCAACCCCCTCTGGGAACACCAGCACAGCTCCCACCCAGCGGGCCCATGCCTCTGTCTCCAGGACACGTCAATCAGCGGTGTGTCCACCACTACAGGGCACCAAGGTTAACCCACCACCCCAACAACAACAGGGACCTGGGGGCAGTGGTAGTGGGCACACGGTCCAGGGGACAGAGGCCCAGGGAAACAGGGGAACTGGGAGGGCTGCTGTGCGACAAGGGGGGGACAGGCCTAGGGAACCCACTCTCCACGAGGCCCTCTCCTCCATCATGGGAGCATACCACCACTCCCAGGAGACGATGGCGACGGTACTGGCCAGGTTCCAGGAGATCCAGGTCATGCAGGAGCAACAGTACATGGGGTTCAGGGAAGAACTTGGAACCATCAGTTCCGCAATGGGCACCATCGTAGGGGCACTCAACCAGATTGTCACCACATTGCGGGACCATGTGGCACCACAAAGGGCCCCTGTCACTAGCATGGACCAAGAACAGGCAACCACCTCCGCCGGCGCTAGTGGACAGGAGGCCCCCACACAACAACAGGCCACCAGAACCCCACCTCCTGCAGAAGAAGAACCACCCCGCAAGCGGGGCCTGAGATCTCGTAAGAAGACAGAGTAGGATGTCAAGACCCCCGCCAGCAAAGGATACCCCCTGATGTCATCCCACTGTCCCACATTGTCACCCTGTCCAACCTTTAACTGCCCCTGCTCCACCTTCCACAGGCATATGGACAATGCACCTGTGAGACTGAAGAGCTGGACTCTGCCATGGACATTCCTCCACCATCACCCATCACCGATTTCCCACCATGTCCCTAAATATAAATTTTAATAAAAACACGTATTGCACAAAAACAATCTGGAGTCTGCCTGTATTGTGAACAAATGTATTAAACATAATGCTGCCAAAATGTCCAGTTACACAGTGATGAAAACATACCACTGTCATACAGCTGTAGTCCATGGGGAAACAAAGCAGAGGTCACGCAGTGGGGGCCACATCTCTGAAATTGGAAGGGAAAGTCACAACTCAGTTAACATACACTGGGGGAATAGGACAGACAGTAGAGAGGCAGGAGACTGTAAGTAAGTGTAAAATGCCGGTGTTGATTCTTACCAGTGTGTTATTGAAAATACTGTAGTATCACTGTGTCCCTGTTGTCTGTGTCGTCCCCGTCATCTTCCTCCTCTTCACTCTCCACAGGTTCCACCGCTGCCACAACACCACCATCTGGACCATCCTCCTGCAGGAAAGGCACCTGGCGTCGCAAAGCCAGGTTGTGAAGCATACAGCAGGCCACGATGATATGACACACCTTCTTTGGTGAGTTCATTAGGGATCCACCTGTCATATGCAGGCACCTAAACCTGGCCTTCAGGAGGCCGAAGGTCCGTTCAATCACCCTCCTAGTACGCCCATGGGCCTCATTGTACCGTTCCTCTGCCCTGGTCCTGGGATTCCTCACTGGGGTCAGTAGCCACGACAGGTTGGGGTAACCAGAGTCACCTATTAGCCACACATGGTGCCTCTGTAGCTGTCCCATCACATAAGGGATGCTGCTATTTCGCATGATGTACGCGTCATGCACTGACCCAGGGAACTTTGCATTTACATGGGAGATGTACTGGTCAGCCAAACAGACCACCTGGACATTCATCGAATGATAACTTTTTCTGTTCCTGTACACCTGTTCACTTCCTCTGGAGGGTACCAAAGCCACATGGGTCCCATCAATGGCACCAATGATGTTGGGAATATGTCCAAGGGTATAGAAATCACCCTTCACTGTAGCCAAATCCTCCACCTCAGGGAAAACAATGTAGCTCTGCATGTATTTCATCAGGGCAGACAACACTCTGGATAAAACCTTAGAAAACATAGGCTGAGACATCCCAGATGAAATGGCCACTGTTGTTTGGAATGATCCACTTGCCATGGAGTACTGACAGAACCTGCACTAGAGGGGGAATCCCTGTGGGTTGGCGGATGGGTGACATCAGGTCTGGCTCCAGCTGGGCACACAGTTCCTGTATAGTGGCACGGTCAAGTCTGTAGGTGAGTATGACATGTCGTTCTTCCATTGTCGACAGGTCCACCAGCGGTCTGTACACGGGAACAGCCCTCCATCTCCTCGCAAGTCCCAGCGGACGGTGCCTAGGAAGGACAACATGGAGCACAGAGTCAATCAACCCACAGGTACGTTCCCACAGCTTGCACAGTACACGATTCTCTATGCATTGAATGGCATGTATGAGTGGCAATGCAAGGCCTAGGCCTGTGTGACACAGTAGAAATTAAGAAATGTGGGCCTTTGAAATGGTGGCTGCCTGACCTGTGAAGTGTGACAATGGGATGTGAGCTCATTGCGATGGCGTGGCACACTGTGGCGGTAGGCGGTCGTAGACCGCGGTGCAAAGCCGCATTGGTTAACATTGAACCCTATGGGTTTCAGGAGCCAATGAGGATGTGCGCCGGCGGTCGCGGTACGCACTGCCGCGGTACGCACCGCCGAGGGCGTAACCGCCATTTTCTATCTGCTAAATCACTCGAGACCTGATCATCCACAGGAGAGGACCTATACTGCAAGTGCTGCTGTGACCTCGGTCTGGAAGTGACAATGGCTGCTGCGACTGGGGAAAGGGCCCCTGCCTTCACTTCAGAAGAGTTGGAGACACTCGTGGATGGGGTCCTCCCCCAGTATGCGCTACTCTACGGTCCTCCAGACCAACAGGTGAGTACACTGGGACCATGCTTAGTGGGCAATGCCTGGGTTGAGTGGGGTGAATGAACGATGGTGGGGAGGGGAGCGAATGAGGAATGCATCGCACGACAGATGAGAGCATGTGCCACATGGCAAGGTTGGGGAGGGGGGCCACTCACATCGACCATGCAGAAAAGTGATGATGTTTCTTTTCCCACCCTGTACATGTCACATAGGTCAGCGCCCATCAGAAGATCGTCATTTGGCGTGCCATCGCCAAGGACGTCCGGGCCCTGGGGGTCCACAACAGACGGGACGGCACAACAGAGTGGCCCCCCTCCCACTGCCGCAAGAGGTGGGAGGACATCCGCCGCGGGAGCAGAAAGACCGCCGAGGCTCTGCTGGGGATGGCCTCCCAACCTAGGAGGGGTGCCACACGGCAATTGACCCCCCTGATGTCCCGGATCCTGGCGGTGGCCTACCCCGATTTGGATGGGCGCGTGAGGACATCACAGCAGACACAAGGGGGTGAGTACACTCTCATTCTGCTATCTTTGCGCGCAGTGGAGGTGCCTGGGTGGGGGAGGAGGGCTGTGGGTATCCCTAGGCCAGGGCGATTTCTGTAGGCTAGGCCCCTCCGTGAGGCATGGCCCTGTGCCCCCGCCCCCCACCTCTGTAGGGTGCCTAGTACAGCTATTCATGGCCCTGTGTCATCTATGTGTGCAGTTGTCGTCCATAGGCTTGTAGGTCATGTCCCACTGATTGAGTAGTGTACCCCAAGTGCGCGGCGTAGTGCAGTGGGCTTCTGTGTCTGTCCTCTCCGCCAACGGTGTCGCCAATGCATGCACTCAACATGTCTTTATTTGTTCTCCCCCCCCTTTTTTTTGGTCTTCTTGTTCATGTGTGCATTAGCATCATCAGGCGGAGGAGAAGTGGCATCAGCGCACGAGGGAGCTGCATCTCACATGGCCCCGGAGGGCCATGCAACCGACGTCAAGTTCAAGATTGAGACGGAGGGCGAGGGGAGCTCCACAACGGGGACCCGTGGAGACGTCAGCGACACCGACACGTCCTGTCGGTGGCGGCAACATCCGTGCCCACCGCTACAACAGGTACAGCCGCCACCCAGCGCACCAGCTCCGCCCTCCCAGCAGCCCCTCAGCGTTCACCCCGTGCCCGCTCGGCCAGGAAGCCGGGCATCTCCTTCGCCCCAGGCACCTCAGGCCCTGTCCCAGTTACCCCTGCTGCCCTCAGTGCGGAGATCATTGACCTCCTCCAGACGCTCATTGTTGGGCAGTCTACCCTTTTGAATGCCATCCAGAGGGTAGAAAGGGAGGTGCATCGGAGCAATGCATTCCTGGAGGGCATTCATTCGGGTCAGGCTGCCCATCAGCGATCGTTTAACGCTCTGGCCTCAGCACTGACGGCAGCCATTGCCCCTGTCTCCAGCCTCCCTCCTCCAACTCCCTCCACCCAGTCCCACTCCCCTGTTCCTCTGCCTATCCCAGCCACACCTACAGACCAGCCTGCACACACACCTCAACACCCAAGGACAGCTCATCCAGACATAAGCACCACAGATCACACAAGCATTCACCCAAGCAACATCCACATGCAGACATGCCAACAGCCACTGCCTCCTCTGTGTCCCCCTCCCCCTCCTCCTCGTCTCCCTCCTCCCTCCCTGTGACGTCTCCACTCACACCTGCATGCACACCACCATCAGCCAGTACGTCCATCACCAGCACACCCTCCAGAACACTCCGCACACGTGCAGACACCACCCCCACTGCCATTTACACGTCCCCTGTGTCCTCTCCCACTGTGTCTGTCACCCCCTCTTCCAAACCACACAAACGCAGGCAGCCACCCACCCAACAGCCATCCACCTCACAACAGCCTCCGTCACAAGCACCTGCACCCAAAGACAGTACACTTGACTCTCCTACAACCACATCCTCTTCCTCCACTCCCATCCCCACTGCACCTACCCCTCCCATTGCTCCTAAAAAACTTTTCCTCTCCAAAATTAACCTCTTTGCATCACCTGACCCACTCCCTCCATCTCGTAAGAGTCCAAACAGCACCTCAGCCACCACAAGCCCGGCATCTACTAGCACCATAGTTCAGGGCTATTGGAGTCCACCAGCTCCTAGGGCAGGAACATCGGCCAGCAGCAAGGGGACAGCCAGCCCACCCCCTGGGAAGAGAACCAAAAAAGTGAAGGGCCGGCGCGACAGGCCTGAGACGCCTGCCCCCAAGGAAACTAGCCTTGCCCCGTCACCTGGCACATCCACAAAGGGAGGCAAGGGCCCCAGAGATTCGGCGAAGGAGGGCAAGGGCAGCAGGGCGGACAAGTCCGGCAGCAGGCAAGCTGCCCAGGAGGGCCCCACCAGCCCCATTTCGGGTGTGACGGAGGACACCCACGGGCCCAGGACTCCAGCACAGGAGGGCCCCGCAAGCGAAAGGTCGGATGGCGACTGAGCGGGAAATATTGGCCAGATCTGGTTCCCTAGGAACACAAGACAAGCACCGCTGAACAGGGCCCGCCGTGAGAAGCACCGCTGAAAAGGGCCCGCCGTGAGAAGCACCGCTGAACAGGCCCCGCCGTGAGAAGCACCGCTGAACAGGGCCCTTCAAGACAAGCACCGCTGAACAGGGGCCCGCCAAGACAAGCACCGCTCTGCTGGGCCCTTCATCTCAAGCACCGCTCCGCTGGGCCCTTCATCTCAAGCACCGCTCCGCTGGGCCCTTCCTGTCAAGCACCGCTCCGCTGGGCCCTTCATCTCAAGCACCGCTCAGCTGGGCACCGCCTTCTCTGAACTGCTCCGCTGGGCCCTTCCTGTCAAGCACCGCTCCGCTGGGCACCGCCGTCTCTGAACTGCTCCGCTGGGCCCTTCCTGTCAAGCACCGCTCCACTGGGCCCTTCCTGTCACGCACCGCTCCGCTGGGCCCTTCATCTCAAGCACCGCTCCGCTGGGCACCGCCATCTCTGAACTGCTCCGCTGGGCCCTTCCTGTCAAGCACCGCTCCGCTGGGCCCTTCCTGTCAAGCACCGCTCCGCTGGGCACCGCCGTCTCTGAACTGCTCCGCTGGGCCCTTCCTGTCAAGCACCACTCCGCTGGGCCCTTCATCTCAAGCACCGCTCCGCTGGGCACCGCCGTCTCTGAACTGCTCTGCTGGGCCCTTCCTGTCAAGCACCGCTCCACTGGGCCCTTCCTGTCAAGCACTGCTCCGCTGGGCCCTTCATCTCAAGCACCGCTCCGCTGGGCACCGCCGTCTCTGAACTGCTCTGCTGGGCCCTTCCTGTCAAGCACTGCTGGCCCATTGGCGGGGCCGGATCTGTGTCGGGCAGGGCTTCACGAAGCACTCTGGCCAACATGCCTCCTCCATAACCAGTGGAGTCTGTAATCTACCTGATGGACTGTGGCTTTGCACTCCCCAGGATAAAGCAGTGGGCAAACCAGCCACTTGAGAGACTTGTGAGACTGTGGCTTTGCACTCCCCAGGATAAAGCAGTGGGCAAACCAGCCACTTGAGAGACTTGTGAGACTGTGGCTTTGCACTCCCCAGGATAAATCAGTGGGCAAACCAGCCACTTGAGAGACTTGTGAGACTGTGGCTTTGCACTCCCCAGGATGAAGCAGTGGGCAAACCAGCCACTGTAGAGACTTGAGAGACTGTGGCTTTGCACTCCCCAGGATGGCACAGTAGGCAATCCACCCACTGTAGAGACTTGAGAGACTGTGGCTTTGCGCTCCCCAGGATGGTACAGTGGGCATGGAGGCCCCTCGTGGATCTGGCGTCGTGGACTCATGTGGCTGAGGTGCCCCCCCTTCCCTTCCCCCTGAGGTGCCTGTAGTTTTATTATCTGATGCCCCAGCAGTGTTCTCTCCAATGGAATCGGGTCTCGTGTGTGGGCTTTGCCCATGTGTTTATGCACATTGGCCCACGTACAATGGAAGGTTGCCAAAATGTGCCGGACTTTTGGCCTATGTATATATTGTTCATGATGTTATTTATTTTATGTATATATTTCATATTTCACATAACTTCAAATGTGCTATAATATACTTCAATTTTTATGATCATTTTATTTTGTCTTTGCATTATTCCGTGGGGTTTGGGGGGTGTCACTCTGACTTGTTGCTCTGCATTGGTGTGTAGGGATTTGGGGTGAGGGGTGGGGGGTGTGTCACGTATGTTTGTGCCCGTAACCTTTTCTCCTCCCCCCTCCCCTGTGTCGTAGGTGCAGTACTCACCGTTGTCGTCTGCGCCGGCGTTCGTGCTCCTGGTAGAGGAGCAGGTAGACAATAGCTGGTAGGATGTTTAATTCGGGTTCCATGCTGTCCAGATTCCTCGTGGAGTGTATAGAGGTGAGCGTTTTCCCGTTCGTTGTCTGTTTCTGCCGTGTTTTTATCGGCGGGGCTCCCGCCCCGGAAAAGGTGGCGGATTGGTGAGTTGTGATAGGGTGGGCGGTACATTGTCTGCCGCCTGTCTGTTGGCGGTGACCGCTGCGCTGTTTGTTTGTCCCGCCGTGGCGGTCGGAGTGTTAAAGTGGCGGGCTGTGTTGGCGGATCCCGCCAGGGTCAGAATTCCATTTTTTTGACCGCCTGCCTGTTGGCGGGTTGGCTGCCGCTTTAGCACCGACCGCCAGGGTTGGAATGACCCCCTATGTGTCCTTGTCAATTATGTGCATGCAGTGTTTTTGTGTTGCAAGGTTATGTGCGATGTATGTATGCTGGGACCGTAGATGCCATTTTGCATGGCCCCTTGTTTAGCATGTCACATGATGAGTGTGGATTCAGCTTCCCCAATCAGTGGAAGGGTATTAACTGCGTTCCTGAAGTTTAAGGAGGGGGTACCGGACACTGGAATCTTTGAGGAACTGTTACCAATGGATCCTGATTACATTCTCAAGAGCACTACCATTTGATGGATAGTATCAAAGAGGGGATGTGTCAGCAGATTCTGCTGTAAAAGGTAAGAACATTTCTAGGCAGAACCTGCATTTGGTATTTCCCTAATTGCTACTTTAGGAAGGTTAATAACAGCCAGGAACACAATCTTCACACTTCACTATGACTTTTAATTTCTTGCTCTACTTTAGATATTTCTAGTAATAGTGTTTCCCTTGTTCTCTCAGCATATATGAACAAAATCTTCATCATGCCAAAAGAAGATGAAAGAATCAACTCCTCCCATTCCCCTAAAAGCTTAGTGTCAGGGTCATCTAATGATGGAAATATGATAACCTGGAGTCCACAGGAGATCTTCTTAAGTACAAGATATCTTTTAAGCGAGGTGGCATCCCACCATTTCAAAAGTTCTTGTTTTCTGAGTTTTTCTAATTTCATGAACTTTTGCTTAAGTCCTAACTTTACTAGTTATTAAATACTAACATTATTACTGAGAAGTTAACACATTGAATAGACTTGTGCATTATTACAAATTTGGAATACAAATACATGCTAAACACAACACTACATGCACCATGCATCTATATTTTACTTAAGGTACATAAACCAGGTCCATTTCCACCAGGGCGGCCAATTATTTCGGGCATAGGCCCTCTGTTGGACCTGGCCCTTTTTGCAGGGTCACCCCCTAACTTTTTGCCTCCTTCCTCCTATTTTTCCTGACCTGTTTTTGTTGCCTTTTGAACTCTGAGCAGTTTACCACTGCTAACCAGTGCTAAAGTGCATATGCTCTCTGTGTAAATTGTATTATTAATTGGTTTATCCATGATTGGCATATTTGATTTGCTAGTACGTCCCTAATAAAGTGCACTAGAGGTGCATAGGGCCTGTAAATCAAATGCTACTAGTGGGTCTGCAGCACTGGTTGTGCCACCCACATAAGTAGCCCTGTAATCATGTCTCAGACCTGCCACTGCAGTGTCTGTGTGTGTGAAGTTGTAAACTGTAAATTCGACTTGGCAAGTGTACCCATTTGCCAGGCCTAACCCTTCCCTTTCCTACATATGACACCCCTATGGTAGGCCCTAGGTAGCCCCATGGGCAGGGTGCAGTGTATGGTTAAGGTAGGACATATACTAATGTGTTTTATATGTCCTGACAGTGAAATACTGCCAAATTCGGTTTCCACTGTTGCAAGGCCTATCTCTCTCATAGGTTAACCTGGGGGCTGCCTTTAAACATGATTAACGCATAGCTTCCCTATGGGAGCAGATAGACATGTGGAGTTTGGGACCTCTGAACTCACAATTTAAAAATACATCTTTTAGTAAAGTTGGTTTTGAGATTGTGTGTTTGAAAATGCCACTTTTAGAAAGTGGGCATTTTCTTGCTTGAACAATTTTTGTGACTCTTCCTGTTTGTGGATTCTCTGTCTGGGTTAGTTTGACAGTTGGGCTGTTTGCACCTCTCTCCAGATAGTGACACAAAGGGGGCTTGGGTGTAGCCTGCATATTCTGATGAGCCATCTGTGCTAGGAGGGAGGGGACGAGTGGTCACTCGCACCTGAAAGGGCTGCCCTCACACCATGCAGACTCCAACCCCCTGGTGTGTGCCTGAGGCCTTGCCTGGGCAAGGCAGGATTTTACAATCAAGTGCATCTTTCCTTTGAAGTAAGCCTACTTCAAAGGCCAAAATGGGTATAAGAAGAGGACCCAAAACCACAGACTTTAGACACTTATTGGGATAGATACTCTACCTCACAGACACTTCTGGACACAAAACCTGCTGGTGAAGAATCCCTGAACCAGACCTGCCAAGAGGAACTGCCTGGCTGCCCAAAGGACTCACTGGGACTGCTTTTCTGACAAGGACTGCTGCCTTGCTGCTCCCTGACTGTGCTGAGAAGTGGTCTCCAAGGGCTTGGATAGAGCTTGCCTCCTGTTCCCTGAAGACTCAGGACCAAAAAGACTTCACTTCTGCAACTGGACTCCATGTGCAGCGAAAATTAGACGCACAGCCTGCTAAAAACAACACACAGCCTGCCCCGCGGTAAGAAATTCACTGCACGCCAAACCGGAACGACGCAGCGCAACTTCACACGAAGATTGATGCAGCGCCTGCGTTACGACTGGAACTTCAACGCACGGCCCACCGCATCGATGCACAGCCGACTCGGGACGACGCAGCCTGACTTCCAGAGAGGAATCGACGCAGCGTCTGCCGTGGGGAGAAATTTCCACACAGCGCCCACTGGATCGATGCAGCGCTTGTGACTTTGCTCCGCAAGCCCAGGATTCCACGCACAGTCCCCAGGGCACCAGAAACCCCCGCAACCCAAAGAGGAACCAAGTCCCCGTGCTGGAAACCGACCCAAAGCCTTCTCCTGCGTGGAAAATAACCATGCAAGTCAGTGTGCGAAGGGGCTAAATAGACGCACACCTCCCCGTTTTCCACGCATCTTCTCCTCTGCAGTCCCTTGTGGAGATTTTGCGTGCGAACCAGGTACTTTGTGCTCGCAAGAGACCTTCATTGTTTTTAAGAGACATTTATTTGTTTTGCAAAGACTTAGGACACTTTATATCACTTTTTACAGTGCTATCTCAACATCTACTTATTGCATCTTTGATCATTTTGACCTGCATTTATCCAGATAAATATTAAATATTTTTCTAAACACTGTGTGGTGTATTTTTGCGGTGCTATATGGTGTTATTGTATGATTTATTGCACAAATAATTTACACATTGCCTTCTAAGTTAAGCCTGACTGCTCAGTGCCAAGTCACCAGAGGGTGGGCACAGGATAATGTGGATTGTGTGTGACTTACCCTGACTAGAGCGAGGGTCCTTGCCTGGACAGGGGGTAACCTGACTGCAACCAAAGACCCCATTTCTAACACTCCCACAGGACACATTTCTAAATATATTGATGTATATCTAAAACCGTTAGTTCAGAATTTACCGTCTTACATCCGTGACACCAAGCATCTATTTTGCCAATTGGAGGATGTTGATTGGACAACTGACTGTTGCTTTGCCACACTTGATGTCAATTCTGTATACACCTGCATACCATTAGAAATGGGTATGTCTGTTCCCGCCTGTACTCTTTTCACTAGGGATGCTACTTTGTTTGAACACACAGAATTGCTGATTGAACTCATTAGGTTGGTTTTGGAAAACAATGAATTTATACATGAAGGAAAATGGTAAAAGCATATACAGGGTGTGGCTGTGATTGTGGAATCATATTCACTTTGCTACAATGATGTCCATACCAACAATAAATTGATCTCACTACAATCTAACTTACTTGAATGACATTGTTATTGTGGACTGCTCAAGAGTGCTGCAGTATCCTTATAACCATAACTATAACTGCTGAATTTCTGTGGTTTTGTGTGTTCAAAATGTGATCTTAACTATAACTTACTTGTAACCTCTGTTTTTTTTAAGTTAATTTCTATGTTTAAAAAAAAAATTCTATTTCCAAACTATAATAATATCCCTGTAACCTTTGTTTTTTTTCAATTAATTTCTATGTTTTTTTTTATGTTAAGTAATTTTAATTACTTTACATTAATCCAACAACCTGCGGCCAGGCCCTGCAGCCAACCCCCTATAAGCACCAAACCCCCTGCATGCACGGCCTTCAGCCATGTGCAGCAGGGTTTTCTGCACACCTCAGCTGTGCCCGGCTGGGGTTAGCCTGCAGCCCGGCCCTGCGGCCAAGACCCCGTTAAGCAGGCAACCCCGTGCTGCACATGGCCTTGGCAAAGAAAAGAAATAGGGACAGAGTAGGAATACCCTAACCCCTAGCCTTAGTGCTGGGGGCCCCCTGTGGTCCAGCCAGGGCAAAAAATCATTTTTTGAAAAATCATTTTTTGAAAAATGTTTGCCATGAAATTGCAGGTAAAAACAATGAGGCAGGTACCCTCTAACCCTTTTGACCAGGGTAGTAAATGAAAGTAAATTATTGGTGAATACAAGGGGGAAGTAACCTAGACTTCCACGGTAATCCAATGACTAAATAAATCTAAGTGTACAAACAATGTAACATCAATAGTGATTTATTGCATTATGCTTCTTTTTGACACATTATTGTAGACACAAGGTTATACTTGTCTGAATAGGTGCTCCTATTAAAAACAGTGAAAGTGAATATTGTGCAGGGAAGTGAGGGTGATATATACAATATGTACAACAGGTGGTTTAAGAATAATATGGACTTCATGCGGTTTCGTCAGTCCGGGAAGCCCTGAAGTCACGTGGTGTACTCCGGTCTGGGGGTCAGTTCTATTGGTATAGTATTCAGTGTTGTGTATTCAGGGTTTTTTGAACACTGAGGGCCCTTCACAAATGTAGGCTGGGGCTCACGATATCTGAGAAACAATAAATGTACGAGCAAGCCTGAGTATAGGTGTCTGTGAGTAAAGTAGCATAGTCAAATTATATGTGTCTGCACTTACTGCTCAATATGCATCTGGGAAGTCTAATCTTGTGGCCAGGGCGAGTCATCTGACGCCGTACGTTTACTCGTGGAGCTTCCTTTCTATTTACTGTAAGCCGCACATATGAGCGACGTACCGGCCTAAGTGGGAAATTGCAACCATTTTGGAGCGATCAAACGCTTCTGTGATTGGTCCATGGAGGAACCAATCAGGGATAAGAAAACAATGTGGTGTAGCAGCATTAAACCAAAGCCACCAGCGCTGGAGCCAGGAAGGGAAATGTTCCCTTTCTGGTCCACTGTAAATACGTGTACAAATTTGGGCCTGTGTTCATTTGAACTATAAGAAAGGGAAGAGGTCCCTTTCTGGTCCGTGTAGAGCGCGATTTGTCAACATAGCTCACGGGGATATGCAGACATGAGGGGAGGCCTGATCTTAGTCTGGAACGCTTCTCAACCATGGCGTTGTGCCGCACATGTGTTCATTTAAAGAGTAGGAAAGGGGAGAAGTCCCTTTCTGGTTCGAGTGGAGCGCGTTTTGACAAAATAGCTTACGGGGATGTGCAGACTTGCGGGGAGGCTTGAATTTAATTGGGAATGCTTCTCACCTGTAGCGTTGTCAGGAGTCGCTGATCACTACGTGGGGCTATCTATGAGGCTATCAAGGTCCTATACTGAATGAATAAGGAAAGTATACATGGGGCTCTTGCAGATGACTATGGGCAAGTGGGCTATTAAAAAGGTACATCGGATTGTAGTCCTGAACAAGACGTATGACAACGTGCACATGGCGGCAGAGGATGGGTACTATGTGTTCATAGGAGGTTGCTCTGGTGGATCTTCATGTAGGAAATAGTGACAAAAAGGGGCACTTCAGTAAGCGGCCTGGGGTATATGTATATGTAATATAGGTCTCAGAGGGCGGTGTGGCGCCAATCCTCTATCATGTTTAATCCTTCTTTAATGGTGCCACGTTTCTTAATCCAAAATAACTCCCGCTTTGATAAGATATATTCTTTGTCTCCTCCCCTTAGTCGCAAGGAGATTTGTTCCACTATTTTACATTTTATGTCATTGCAGTTATGTTGTAGTGTTTCGTAGTGTTCTACTAGTAGGGCACCTGTTGTTTTTTATTTAATCCTGCTTTTATGTTGCAGGATTCTGCATTTAACTTTCTGTGTAGTTTTTCCAATGTAAAGCAATCCGCAGGGGCACCAAATTGCATAGATAACATTGTCTGTGTTACAGTTGGTGAATTTAGGTAGGGTGAATGTATAGTTTTATGACGGAATTCTGTGGTGTCTTACATGCCGCACAATTGCTGCATTTGTAGTGGCCCACTACGGCTGGTAAATCCCATAGTGTATTAACCTTTCTTTTGGGCGTATGTGGTAGTAGTGTGCAAGTGAGGGTGTTTTCAAGGTTTCTGCCTTTTTTGAAGAAAAGAGCTGGGCTTCCTGTGTGTGGAGGTGTTCCTTAATGAGTGTCCAATGATGTAAAATTCTTTTCTTTATGTCGTTACTGGCCGGGCTGTATGTGGTAACATATGCTAGTCTGTTGCATTCTTGTTTCAGTTGTTTAGGTTCTAAAAGAGCTTCTCTATGGTTGTACCACGCACGTTTCCTTGCATTTTTCACAAGCCTTTTAGGGTAGCCTCTTTCGACTGATCTCTTGATTAAGATGTCAGATTCTCTGAAGTAGTCTGATCTCCTTGTTCAGTTTCTCTGAATACGGAGGAATTGCCCAAAATGGAGGTTATCTCTCAGGCCTCTCGGGTGGTGGCTGGAGTAATGTAGCAGTGTGTTTCTCTCCGTAGGTTTGCGATATAGTGTCACAAAGAGTTTATCTCTTTCTACCCCTATTTTGAGATCTAGAAAGGGGATGTTTTCTCTATTGGACTCAATGGTAAACTGGATATCTTTAGATTTACCATTCAGCCATGTGTGGAAATCTTGAAGTTCGATTATAGAACCACGCCAAATAAGCAATACATCGTCAGTGTATCTTGACCATTTTCGCATATGGTGTAGGAAAGGGTTTGCTTGGTTGAAGATGTTTTGGGTCTCATATTCTGCCATATAGAGGTTAGCCAGGTTTGGTGCAAATGCAGCTCCCATGGCCACTCCTTTGGTCTGGTAGTAAAACCTATTATTGAACAAAAAGTAATTTTTGCCCATGGCTATTTCCATCATGAAAATGAGGAACCATGTTGGTACTTGTACCGGTTGAGTCCGAGATTCAAGTATTATGGTTAGTGTTCTTAAGGCTTGTTGTTGGGGAATGTTGGTATACAGGGATTGTATATCCATTGTGACCAGTATCTCACTATCAGGAGAAAAATCTATCCCTTCATATAGCATAATAACACTGCATACTATCCCTGATTTATGCTTTAGTCAGGGGCACAAATGGTTTGATGAACAAATCCAGGTGTTGGCACAGTGGTTCTAAGATAGAGCCACATCCCGATACAATTGGTCTACCAGGTGGGTTTACCAAACTCTTGTGTATTTTGGGTAGAGTGTATATTACGGGGATGCAAGGGTCTTTTTTGTTGAGGTATTGGTGTTCCTTTTTAGTAACAAAGCCTTGGTCTACCCCCATTGTGGTGAGTTCCAATATTCGTTCTCTCAGCAGTTTGGTGGGATCCGAAACGATCTCCCTGTAACAATTTTTGTTGCTTAATTGTCTAAGTATTTCTTGTTGGTAATCATTTATATCTTGCAATACTACCCCACCGCCTTTATCTGCTGCCTTAATTACTAGGTCTTGTTTGTCTTTTAGGTGTTTTAGGGCTGTGTTTTCTTCGTAGGTGAGGTTGAATTTAACATAGCTCTGCTTAGTGCTTAAAGATTCAATATCTTTTAAAACAACTTTCTCAAAAGTTAATATTTCAACCGGCATGGAGGTTGAAGGTGGAATAAATGTCGAAGGTGGTCTGAGGCCTGTAGTGCTCTGAGAACCCTGAATGGGATTACCTTTAAAGAAATTACTTAGACAAATGCGTCTGAAAAATCTCAAAAAAGTTTGGGCGAGCTGTGGGTACAAATGGTATACCTTTGCTTAGTACTGAGATTTCGTGTGGTGTCAAATGATGGCTTGAGAGGTTGAATATGGGGCCATGCTAGTCGGTAGGCTGATGTCAACCGTATTATTTCTTTTTGTAAGGTCAGTGTGATCTGATAAGGGTAACACAGGATGGGGGGGTTGTCAGTTTCCACGAGTATTGCTGGAGTCTGGTCTGGCATTCTCTGTGGGGTTCTTGGAAATGTACACGCCCCCTGTTCCTCCCTCTGCTTCTCCCTCTTCTCTCTCTCTGTCTGTTGTCCTCTCCTCGGCCCCTCCCTAAAAAACACAGGCGCAAATTTGTATGCCTATTTACAGCGGACCACAAAGGGAACATTTCCCTTCCTGACTCCAGCGCTGGCAGCTTTGGTTTAATGCCGCTACACCACATCGTTTTCTTATCCCTGATTGGTTCCTCCATGGACCAATCACAGAAGCGTTTGATCGCTCCAAAATGGTTGCAATTTCCCACTTAAGCTGGCACGTCGCTCATACTTGCGGCTTACAGTAAACGGAAAGGAAGCTCCATGAGTAAACGTTCGGCGCCGGATGACTCGTCCTGGCCACAAGATTAGACTTCCCAGATGCATATTGAGCAGTAAGTGCAGACATATATAATTTGACTATGCTCCTTTACTCACAGACACCTATGCTCAGGCTTGCTCGTACATTTATTGTTTCTTAGATATTGTGAGCCCCAGCCTACATTTGTGAATGGCCCTCAGTGTTCAAACAACCCTGAATATACAACACTGAATACTATACCAATAGAATTGACCACCAGACCGGAGTACACAACATCCTCGGGCTACATTGAACCACTCAACATGTAAGTAGTCACCAGCTACCTTATGATCACACTTCCTATTTTCTAATGTATAAATAGAGTACCATACTGTACGTCATTTTCCCATCAGGAAGATGTCCCAGACCACCATCTCCCACGGCCAAATACATTATATAAAAGGGGGCGGGGAACCATGCAGCTCCCCTCCTTGGGCCAATTTCGGCCATGGGGAGCCCATCCTCTGGGACCTGGCCACCATTACCTGGGTGCCATGGCCTCACAGAGGGCGCCCAGTGTACATCATTGGGGATCTCGGCGGGTGAGCCTCAAGGCTTCTGTGGTCCCAGCTGGCTCCCCGCGTTCTGCAGCAGCACAGGTTTCATCTGTTTTCCTGCCTGCTTGGCAGTCGGCAGAGAAACAGATGAAATCTGTGCTTCCAGCAAGGGGAAACAGTTTCACAGATTTCTTTGCACCATTTTTCTCGGCACTTTTAACAGCTGTTCAGAGCAGGCATTGAAAGGGGGCATACCATTGAAAATAATGGGCCCCTATGTACTCTGCAGGAGTAGCACCGAAATGTTGCTGCTGCTCCTGCAGAGTATACCGATAACGTTAAAACAATGATGCTATTGCCCCCCCCACCCTGCACCATGGTGTGCCATATTTTAAATACGGCCCACACGTGGTGGCAGTAAGGGGGTCACGAAGAGGCACAAGCAAGGTGGCGCTGCGCTTGGTGCAGTACCACTTTTCTTAAATCGCCCCCTTAGTATTTGCTCTCAATAATAGAAATTCAGCAGTTATAGTTATACTTATCTTAAGAAACTGTAACTCGTGCCCTAAGGTAACTATAGCTCGCGCCCTCGCCATGCACTGCTAATGATCCTACATATTGCATCAGTAATGCTATCCTCTATGACATCATTAATAATATCTCTACAACATTTGCAATCAATTTATTGATGAGAAAACTGCGCATGGCGGGGCACGAATTATATTTACTTTAGGGTAAGAGGCCCTCCCCTCCCCTTTAAAATAAATAAAGCCATGGGGAGGGGTTCTCCAGGGTCAGGCTCTGTGGTCAAACCCCTACCGCACACAGCCAAAGGCTGTGTGCAGCATGGGGTTGGCTGCCTTTGGGGAAGTTGGCCACATGTCCTTGCCGCAGGCCAGGCCATGTGGCCAACTCACCACTGCGCATGGCCAAAGGGGCTGGCTACATGTCGGGGGGTAAGCCACAGGCCAATAACCCCAGCTGCTCACAGACTTCAGTAATTAAACTTTGCTTTATGTTAAAACGCCTACAAATTCAGAGAAAAAAAACAAAGGTTAAAATAACAATATAGCTAGATGTGATAGAAAGATCTGTTTTTTGTTTTTTATAAAATACAATTGGAAATTCACTGAAAAAAACAAATGTTAAAATGTAATGTTATAGCTAGGTAAATTCGTCCCCAATGCACTGCTTATGACCTCACATAATACATCACTCGTGACATGTACTATGACATTATTTATGACATTACTGATGACATCTTAAATGACATCATTGATGTCATCACTGATGATATCATACAAGCTTTTTTTGTGCACATTGCTCTAAAACCGGGTATAGCATTAGAGCTATGAAAGTAAGTGGAAAATTGCTCGAAATAATATGAAGCATCGTTACTGCTATCATTCATACAACCCACCATAGGTAAAGAAAGCTTGTGTTATGTGCAACATTGGCCCCATACCATACACTTCATGGATAGCCAAGTTCATGTTGACTATGAACCACAGAGGGTAATCTATCCTGCTGATGGTGTTCAATCTGTAAACATCTATTCAGGGAATACCAAGGGGCATATTTAAGAGCCCCTAGCGCCTCCCTGCGCCACATTAGTATTATTTTCCTTTACGTTAATGTGGTCTAATGAGGCCACAATTCCATGCCATATTTACAGAGTGGCACAATGCATGCATTACGCCCCTTTGTAACCCTTTGCGCTACATTATGCCTGCACCAGGCATAATGTATGCAAAGGGGGCATTCCCCCATCTAAGAGATTTCTTTACATTATTTTCTTTGGCACTTTTAGGAGGCACATCATTGATTACAATGGGCCTCAATGGGCTTTGCAAGATTTAGCGCCAACATTTTTTACTCTAATCCTGCAAAGCTCCAGACTAGCATCAAAAATTATGATGCTAGTCCCCTAACTACCGTCATGGTGCACCAGATTTTAAATATGGTGCAAACAGGGTGGCGTTAGGGGGCACTAAGGGGTGCAATAAAAGTGGCACTGCACTGTGTGCAGCTCCACTTTTCTTAAATATGCCCCTAAGTTCTTCCAGATACTGAAGCCCTGTTACATAACTAATGCCCTACAATGGGCAGCCTTTACCTGTATCACACTCCTGACAGTCACTGAACTTACATTAATAAATGAAGGCTATATGAGTAGAAAAGTGGGTAGTGTTAATGCTATTTACATTATGGAGAGCCTTTACTCTGTACCACACTGTTTGCAGACAGTGAAAATCTCATGAGAAACACGCCACAGAGTATTAAAACATATCTACTAAGAACAATGTAGACTTTATGCAAAACTTGTCCAAAGACCGACTATTCACTTAAAATAACTAGGATCTGAAGGTGCTAAAGATCATAGTACCTGCATCCTTCAGAACACAAAGAAGCATGTGTACATAGGTAGTACCTGGTGCACACAGGCTGCTTGCAATTCTTAGTATGTAGATGCTTGCCCTGCTGGAAACTTTCTCTGCAGTACCAAAAAAGCATGTGGAACAAAATGAACACAACCCATCACCTGACAGAGTTAATCTCCAATACAAAGATTTATAACCTGTTTAATACCGTTTTTAAAACCTAAGTTGCATTACCACACAATTTGTAAATACCATTACCTGGGCACAGGCTGTACAAAATTAGGTATAAAAGCATTATGCTAGTTACCTGCCACCATGTAAACCATAAAAAACTAATACACTTGTTGGGCATGTCATCAGTGATATCATGAATGATTTCATAGAACATGTCGTGAGTGATGTAATATACGAGGTTATACCCAGTGAATGGCGGGGCCACAGGTTATAACGCCGCTAAATATAACAGGTGAATTTAAGTTTTTTTTTAGTTCAAAATTTTAATGTTGTCAATGACATATTTAGAAAACTATAACGTTACTTAGAGATACAAATTCCTCTGATTTTGCTTGCTAATAACTTTGCCACTGTTTGATTAATCTTCATGAAACCTGTGGACCTATTGCTTTTTCTACATTGGCAGATGATGCAAAGTTTCACGGAGATTCTTCAAGGATGTGCAAAGAAAATAGCGTGGTCCCAAAACTTGTTTTTCTACCAATGCATTTTCCATAGACTTTGTACTTAGGCGTAGCCAGAAAACAGGCGGTCTAATTTCATGGACATTTTGCAGGCATATATTATATGGAGTGTAAACATGACTTTTTGGTAGTAAAAGTAAGTTTGGTAAGTATGTTTACGCTTATAGGTATTTTTAAACTTATAAGGCACTAAAACATATTGATGTTTCAGGCCACAGGATACCGCAGTAATTTTGCAGTTATTTTGCAATAGATGCCAATGACAGGGCAGTGTATGATTGGCTAAATGCTGCCTTTAAAAAAGTAAAAAGTCAGCCATGTTGTTTTACCATACTTTGGTTGTGTTCTGGGTAAGGGCCTTAGGTAAAGATAAGTAGTAGGTTTTATATTTTTTCCAGCCTAACACTTTATAGAGACGGCAATAGGTAGGGAACATTATTTATAAGTTTGTATGTTTTAAAACAAAAGTGTAACAGGGTACTGCAGTATCACCTAGAAGTACTGCGTTACTTAAAAAAAATTGAAAACAATATGTAAAAATATAAAAACACAATGTACTACACTATATTTCACAAATACAGTGCACAACAGTATATTTTAAATTGTTATATATTTTCTATAAAAAATTATCATAGTAATATTGAATTACCTAGAAAGTAGTGCGCTGCTTAAATTTTTTTTTTTTAAAACAAATACTCTGCATTAAACTGTATTTCACCCATATAGTGCACTGCAATGTATTTTTAGTTTTTGCATATTTATTTTTTTATTTTTTCCTGGGACACCACTGTACTTTTTAGGTACTAGCGTACTACTCTGAAACTTTTAAAAAATATCTACTAAAATATAAATAATTTTCCCTAAATATTACTACTAAAATAAACTGGACATAGGTAGGAAACAACAATAAAACCTACTACTTACCTATGTCTAAAACCCTCACCTGGAACACAGACAAAGAGCCTCATTATGAGTTATGCGGTCCGTGGACTGCCATGGCAGTGGTTGTGGTGCAACCAACATCGGCTTGGCGGATGGACCGCTGTATTAAGAGTCATACAAGCCTACGGAGCAAAGACTGCCGCAGTTTTACCAGCCCCGCCAGGTAGCACAGACTGCCGCAAGCAAAAACAAGCTACCACCTCCAGTGCATACTCCTCAGCACACACTCCCTCGTCAAGCATGCAGTAGAAGTCTGGGACCTCCTCGACTTGACCGCCCTGGACGTCGGCTTCTTCACAGAGACATGGATCACCCCCCACTTCGGCCCCAGACATCGTCACAGCCATCCCGGACAACTACGAAATCATCCACAAGGACAGAGCCAACAGGCCTGGAGGAGGCATTGCCATAGTCTGCAAGAACACCCTCCGCCTGACAACCACCAACGAGTCACAGTCTTAGCCAACCCATAAACACCTTCACTTCCAGATTCAGACCAACCCCAACTCCTCCCTCCATGGCACACTCATCTACAGGCCGCCCGGACCACGACCCCAATTCTGTGAAGACATCATCGACCTCTTCACACTCAAGCTCTCACATTCTCCAACTACATCCTACTCGATAACCTCAACTTCCACTGTGATATCCACGATGACCCCAACACCACAAACCTCTTGGACAAACTTGCAACACTCGGCCTCAAACAACTTGTGAAAGTCCCCATCCAGGGAGCCGCACACATCTTCGACCCCGTCTTCTCAGCAGGGAACAACATCACCATCTCTCACACCACCAAACACCATTGGATTGACCACAAGTGGGTCTACTTTACCTTCAGAACACTGCACGCCACAATGCCCCCACCCCCTCGGCAGACGCTGGGGCAAAGTTACAGAAGCACAACTCACCAACACTCTCAACCACCCCCTCCCGCCACCGGACGCATTAGACGCTAATGAAGCCACACACAATCTACACTGCTGGTTATCGTAATATACTGAGGTTGGTGAATTTAGTAATACAGCCTTAATATTTTAATACATTTTTTTACTATTTTTTAGGATTGTATCTGTTTTTATAAATATTTTGTAAGAATTACTACCCAGGAGTTCATATACAGTTTGCTTCTCCCACGTTTTGCAGGAGTTTTGCTTGCTCGCTGACCTCTAGGCCCGTGTTCAGTGGCCCGGTCAGCAGAACAAGTTCTGCCTCAGCTTTTGTTTTTTTTGGCGTTGCCCCCCCTTACCTTACCTCCTTCCACCTGTCCCTCCATTTTCTACATTGTCTCTGGTTGCCAGTCTTCTTTGCAGCCGCCATTTTTTACCGCTGCTGAAAGGTTAGCGGTCTAGCTGCCGCTATCCCTATAATCAGGGCCACATAAAGAGCACGATGTTGCGGATGTGCAGCGGGCATGCCGCACCAAAGGCGTGCCTAGGGCAAACCCATCTGTGCCCGTCCGCGCCAGGACGGGCCCAGGGGCCAAACCCCTTAGTCCTATCAGGAGAAAGGAGCCCTCTTATTCCTCAGAGGCTCTTCATTTGCTTAGGCTGCCTCCCTCTGAATTATGCCAGTCCTGTCCAGATCCTAGTAATAATAAGTGGTCTTGCTCCTCCTGCAGTGGTCCCCCCAACTCAAAGTGGCTGCACGCCCAGCATTCAAGGTAGACTCACACAGTTTTGCTGGCCAATTGTCGATCTTTGCTGGCTCATAAACTTGATATCAATCTCCTCCTGAGTGATGTCTCACCTACAGCTTTGTTTTTGACTGAAACATGGCTGCATGAGGATTCTTTGCCTGATATCAACTTGGCATTACCCCAAGGATATCTAATAACAAGGTTAAATAGAAGGACCTCGAGAGGGGGTGGAATTGCCATTATCTAAAAAGAATCTATTAAGCTTATATCCCGGCCTCTTCAGCTAACCGACTGTGAAAGTATGTTTTTTTTCGATGTCACTAAATCCCCAATTTACATTTTCTGGAGTTTTGGTATATTGTCCTCTTGGCCCCTAGGATAAATTTTTGCACTCCTCTTCGGATCAGCTTGCTGAATTAATATGTAAAAGACCCAATTTTACTATTTTAGGTGATTTTAATATTCATATAGACAACCTAGATAACCTGGCGGCTAGATCCCTCCTTGCTGACATGGAGGTATTGGAACTGGGTCAATTGGTCAGAGGCCCCACCCATGATAAGACACACTATTGACTTTGGCCCTCATTACAACCCTGGTGGTAAATCCCGCTTACCACCGTGCTAAAGGCCGCCAACCTACCGTGGCCGCGGCGGAAATCTGCTACAGGTATTATGACCCCCATCTCGTAATCTGCCAAAATACAGACACCCACACAAGTCCGCCACACCAAAGGTCAGTGATAAACTAACGATAGCAAAACCTACACCGTCACGCCAACAGTAAAACGCCCACACTATCACGACCCTCGAATCAACGCGCCGGTCTTTCAACCGCGGTAATCCAATGGCGGTACACACCGCTGCGCTCAAAATACACACACATTTACAAAACACAATTCCAAATACACACACCTGATACACATACACACACCACACACACAAACCCACACCACTATAAAACACACACACACATTACCCACAACCCCTTATAACAAATTGTTTTGAAGACGTACAGAGAGAGAGAATAGCAAACACACCACTAGCATCCACAGGCACACAACACCATCACTCATACAACATCCACGCACCTCAAAGAACACACACCAACACAACACATCACACAGCACAACAAACAGCACCTCACACATCACCCACTCCACATTATGGCATCCCAAAGACACCACAGGTTTTCTGAAGAGGAGCTCAGGGTCATGGTGGAGGAAATCATCCGGGTCGAACCACAGC
The DNA here is from genome assembly GCF_031143425.1 of Pleurodeles waltl. Lineage (NCBI taxonomy): Eukaryota > Metazoa > Chordata > Amphibia > Caudata > Salamandridae > Pleurodeles > Pleurodeles waltl. Next base: position 594,676,698 of record NC_090451.1, read on the forward strand.
TTTTCGGGTCACAGGTGCAGCAGACCTCCATTGCTAGGAAGATGGAGCTATGGCAGAGAATCGTCGACAGGGTCACCCCAGAACACGGGATGACATTAGGAAGAGATGGAAAGACCTACGGGGGAAGGTGCGTTCCGTGGTTGCAAGACACCAGGTAGCAGTACAGAGGACTGGTGGTGGACCCCCACCTCCTCCCCCACAGCTAACAACATGGGAGGAGCAAGTCTTGGCAATCATGCACCCTGAGGGCCTCGCAGGAGTAGCAGGAGGACTGAACTCTGGTAAGGAAAACTTTACTACTACATCCCCTACCCCACCTGCATGTCATCACATACCCCCACATTCACCATCACCCCCATCACTCCAACACCTCACATATGCCCCACCATCACAACCCACCCATCCCAATACCAAGCCCTGCAAGCAACACCTATGCATGGACCCCCATCACCAAAGCATGTCCAGTACAGATACCCACCCAGACCCCAAAATCACTAATCACACAAGGGCAAACACAATAATGCAAGCACAGGAGTAGAGGGTAACTCACCCATTGCACAAGATGGCACACACAGATACAATAACTACGCATTTACACCCCAAAAGGACCCATACCCAACTCACTGGACAGGAGTTGCCAGACATTTCCAGTCCGCCCACAGAAGAAGCCTACAGTAATGACAGCAGCTCTGCACGCCTGGATCAAGATGACCAGCCCGGCCCATCAGGGACCTCTGGACAGTCGGTTATCCTGCCACAGTCACAAACCACCACTGAACCTCCCCTCAGGAAACACCACCACAGCACCCACCCAGCGGGCCCATCCCTCTGTCCCCAGGACAGGTCAATCAGCAGTGTGTCCACTACTACAGGGACCCCAGGCAAACCCACCAACCCAAGACAATCAGGGACCTGGGGTCAGTGGCAGTGGGCACACGGTTCAGAGGACAGAGGCACAGGATAACAGGGACACTGGGAGGACTGCTGTATGACAGGGGGAGGACAGGCCCAGGTAAACCACTCTCTACGAGGCACTCTCCAACATCATGGGAGCATACCATAATTCCCAGGAAACCATGGGCACAGTACTGGCCAAATTTCAAGAGACCCATGGGCTGCAGGAAGAACACTACCTAGGGATCAGGGAGGACTTGAAGTCCATCAACACCACCCTGGTCACCATTGCAGGGGTGCTGGCAGACATGGCCAACACCATGAGGGACACAGTGGCACACAAACGGGCCCCTGACACTAGCCTGAACGATGAACAGCCCTCTACCTCTGCCGACGCTAGTGGACAGGAGGTCCTGCCACAGGATCAACAGGCCACCTGCACTCCACCCCCTGCAGAAGGAGAACCACCCGCAAACGGTACCTGAGATCCAGGAACAAGACAGAGAACATTGCCAAGACCTCCGCCAGGAAATAACACTCTCCTGATTGTCACGCTTTTGTCCCACTTTATCACCCTGACAACTTTGAACTGCCATTACTCCACTTCCTGTGCCCCCTTGGACAATGCAGCTGTGATACCAAGAGACTGGACTCTACCATGGACATTCCTCCACCATCACCCCAGCCCACTGCACAGCCCCCTCCACTTATTAGCACAGAAATAAACACCCTTGAATCACAAATCAATCTGGAGTCAGTCTGTGCTTTCACAAATGTGTAATTGCAACCTCTCAGAAATATAGCAATGTCAATGTTCATGTTCACATACCAATCTTCAACAGTTGTTGGTCATCAGTAAACATAGCAGAAGGCAGAAAGTGTGACCCAGACGTGTGAAATGGAAAGCCAAAGTGACATGTCAGGGTCCATACACAGAGGTAAAAAGGCAGATTCAGGCAATGTCCAACAGTAGTATGATATGAGAGGAGCCGTGCCAGTCTCTTACCTGTGTCTCACTGGAAGTATTGCATGATGATGTTGTTTCGGTTGTCTATATCTTCTTCTTCTGCCTCCTCTTCTTCACTGTCCACAGGCTCCACAGCTGCCACAAGACCAACATCAGGCCCATCCTCCTGCAGAAAAGGCACCTGGCGTCGCAAAGCCAGGTTGTTGCAACATACAGCGTGCTTCACTGTAGCGTTCCTCTGCCCTTGTCCTGGGATTCCTCACGGGGGTCAGTAGCCATGACAGGTTGGGGTAACCAGAGTCACCTGCAAATATCGAGGGACAACTGTTGGACATACTCCAACCCTTAGGGACTCTCCCATACCCAGGCACCTACGTCAACTGTGTTGGGACCTTGGGCTCACCTATTAGCCACACACGGTGCCTCTGGAGTTGCCCCATCACATAAGGATGCTGCTATTCCTCAAAATGTAAGGGTCATGCACTGAGCCAGGATACTTGGCATTCACATGGGAGATGTACTGGTCTGCCAAACACACTCATCTGCACATTCATAGAATGGTAGCTTTTGCGGTTTCTGTACACCTGTTCATTCCTGCGGGGGGGGACAAATGTCACATGTGTACCATCAATGGCACCAATGATGTTGGGGATATGTCCCAGGGCATGGAAGTTACCTTTCACTGTGGGCAAATCCTCCACCTGGGGCAAACCTATGTAGCTGCGCATGTGTTTCAGCAGGGCAGACAACACTCTGGACAACACGTTAGAGAACATTGGCTGTGACATCCCTGATGCCATGGCCACTGTTGTTTGAAAGGACCCACTGGCCAGGAAATGGAGTAATGCCAGGACCTGCACTAGAGGGGGGATTCCTGTGAGATGGCAGATAGCTGACATCAGGTCTGGCTCCAACTGGGCACACAGTTCCTGGATTGTTGTACGATCAAGTCTGTATGTGACTATGACATGTCTCTCTTCCATTGTCGACAGTTCCACCAGGGGTCTGTACACCGGAGCATGCCGCCATCTCATCACCTGCCCCAGCAGATGTGCCCTATGGAGGGGAACAGCAAGCAGAGAGTCATCCAACACTGAGGTATCACAAATTGTTATTTGCTGAAAATGTATTAATCTGCAATGTGCCTGTAACTGTGTGTATACCAGGCCTAGATAGGTGTGACACAGTTATTATTAATGCCATGTGACTCCCTGAAATGGCGGCTGCCTGACCTGTAAGGTGGGACAAGGGGATATGAGGTAATTGCGCTAGTGTTGTACACCGTCGCTGTGGGCGGTGGAATACCGCGGCCAAAATCAGAATTGGTTAACATTGGGCCCTGTGGGTCCCAAGAGCCAATGACGATGTACACCAGCCGTGACGGTACGCACCGCTGCAGCCGTGACCGCCATTTTCTGTCTATTCCCTCTCTTGATACCTGACCTTCAACAGGAGAGGACCTAGACTGCAAGTGCTGCTGTGACCTGAGTCTGGAAGCGACAATGGCTACAGTGTCTGGGGAAAGGGCCACTGCCTTCACCGCAGAGGAGTTGGACAAGCTGGTGGCTGGGGTCCTCCCCAGTACACGCTACTCTACGGTCCTCCAGACAAACAGGTGAGTACACTGTGAGCATGATGCATGGCACATAAATGTATGGAGTGGCGTGGATGGAAGCTACAGGGGGGGTCAGAGGCCAGCATGTGAGGATGGTGAGTGTATGCTTTTCAGGGCCAGGGTGGGAGGTTTGTGGCCAATGAGTAAGAAGAACCGGACGGGGGAGTAACATCCATTCTTACTTCACTTTTCCTCTAGGTCAGCGCCCACCAGAAGAAGGGTATTTGGCATTCCATCGCCAAGGAAGTGTGGACCCTGGGTGTCTACCATAGACGGAGCACCCACTGCTGCAAAAGATGGGAGGAACTGCTCTGCTGGACCAAGAAGACGGCAGAGACCCAGCTGGGGATGGCCTCCCAACGTGGAAGGGGTGCCCATCGCACCATGACCCCCCTGATGGACTGGATCCTGGCGGTGGCATATCCGGAGTTGGATGGGCGCTTGAGGGCATCACAGCAGCCACAAAGGGGTGAGTACAATCTCATTCAGCTTACTCTGCGTGCATTATGAGGTTTCTGGGTGGGGGAAGTGGGCTGTGGGTTCCCCTAGGCCAAGGCAAACGCGCCAAGGTAGATCCATTTTTTGGCAGTCTCAGTGGCTCTCCAACCCAAAAGTGGTAGTGGCCCTCTACACTTAGTCAGGCCCCTGAGGGTTCCTGCTGTGCATCAAATGGGTCTAGGCAGAGTCCCCCATGGGCATGTGCTTTTCCCCTGAACTGTTAGTGCATGGGCTAGTGCATAGGGCTGCTCCCTGTGTGTTTTGTCCGCCAACGGTAGTGGTGTTGCAGGCATTGACCATGTGTCTCTTATGTCTTTTGTCCCCTTTTTGTTTTGTCACCCTGTCCTTGTGTGCATTAGCATCATCTGGCGGAGGAGCATTGGCACCGGAGATGAGGGAGCTGCAACCCACATGGCCCCTGAGGGTGAATTTACGGAGTCTGAAGGCACCAGTGGGACGGAGGGCGAGGGGAGCTCCACGACGGGGACAGGAGGAGACACCAGCGACAGCGACTCCTCCTCTGATGGGAGCTCCTTTGCCGGGGCGGGCAACTCTGTGCTCACCTCATCAACAGGTACAGCCATCACCCCCCTACCAGCACCACCCTCCCAGCAGCCCCTCAGCGTGGTTCCCCTGCCTGCTCACCCAGGAGGGTGGGCATCTCCTTCGCACCAGGCACCTCAGGCCCTGCCCCAGTCAGACCTGCTGCCCTTAGTGAGGAGGCTATTGACCTCCTGAGATCCCTTACTGTTGGGCAATCAACCATTCTGAATGCCATCCAGGGTGTTGAGAGGCATTTGCAGCAAACAAATGCATACCTGGAGGGCATTCATTCTGGTATGGCAGCCCAACAGAGAGCATTTCAGGCTCTGGCCTCTGCACTGATGGCAGCCATTGTCCCTGTGTCCAGCCTCCCCCCTCCAACTTCCACTACCCAGACCCAGTCCCCTCTACCTCAGCCTATCCCAAGCACACCATCAGACCAGCATGCACACGCATCAACACACAAGAGTGGACATGGCAAACATAAGCACCACACATCCCACAGGCACTCACACAAGCACCATCCCCATGCAGACACGCCAACATCCACTGCCTCCACTGTGTCCCCCTCCTCCACGTCCTCCTTCTCCCTCCCAGTCTTGTCTCCACTCACACCTGCATGCACTACATCCTCAGTCACTACCTCCATCACCAGCACGCCATCACCGCTCACGTGCAATCACCACCCCCACTACCACTTACACGTCCCCTGTGTCCTCTCCCAGTTTGTCTGTTAGCCTTCCTCCCAAAGTACACAAACGCAGGCACACACCCACTCAACAGCCATCCACCTCATAACAGCCTCCAGCCCATGCACCTTCACCCAAACTCAGCAGACTTGCACCTCCTGCAACACTACCTCTTCCTCCACTCCCAAACCCCCTTCATCTTCCCTTCCCAGTGTGTCTAAAAAACCTTTCCTGGCTAACATTGACCTCTTCCCTACCCCCCCCCCCGTCCTTCCCCTAGCCCCAGGATGTCCAGATCCCTGCCCAGCACCTCAGCCACCAAATCCTCCAGCACTGTGGTCCCTGCAAGTCTAGTAACATCGCGGGCGGCACCCATCAGGGCTGCCAGTGTGCCACCTAGCAAGGCCAAGGATCACCCTATTCCGCCACCTGCCAAAGTTAAGAAGGGGCCCACATGCTGTAGGGAAATGCTGCACCAACCAACTAGCAAGGCCTCCTCCAAGACAAAGGGGACAGTGCCAAGGTCCCTGCAGCGACTTCCAAGGTGGGGAAGGAACACAAGGGTAAAGGGAAGTCAGCTCAGAGCACGTAGCCTCCGGCTAAGGGACTGGTGTCACCCCTTCTGCCAAACAGAACAGCAACCTGTACGACAGTGGACACCGCCGCAACCACCGCCACCTGCACCGCCACCTACACCGCCACCTACACTGCCACCTGCACGTCTGCTGCCTCAGCAACAGTCCCCAGCATCATCCCCAGTGGGCAGCCATCTGATGCTGCAGGAGACGCCCTGCTGTCTCCCTCCACAGGTGCTGACACATGCACCACCAGCAGCATCTACGCCACAGACACCGCCGCAACCACCACCACCTGCCCCGCGACGTGCACAGACAGTGCCACCACAGCCGGCATGGACAACATTTCCAGTGGGCAGCTGTCTGAGGCTGCAGGAGACGTCCTGGACCCTGCACAGACTACATGAGGCACCACAACCAGCACTGTTAGTACCAGCAGTTGGCAGGCAAAGTCACAGCAGGATGGAGTGTGTCTCTGACTCCATGGAGTATCATGCTACCTGTTCCCAGGACATCTCGTGGCACACACACCCAGGTGAGGGAATGGGAACTGCCACACAGCAGGTGCAGCACTCTGGGCACCATGCCCCCTCCAGAACCAGTGGGGAGATACATCCACTCACCCAGTCCTTGGCAGGATGAAGCACTCTGGGCACAAAGCCCCCTCCAGAACCAGTGGAGAAAAGCATCCACTAGAGAGACTGCGGCTGTGCACTCCCCAGGAGCAATTTGTGGGCAACCCACCCACTTGAGAGACTTGTGAGACTGTGGCTTTGCACTCCCCAGGAGCAATCTGTGGGCATGAGGCACACTCGTGGAGCAGTGGCGTCGTCCCATCATCCGGCTGAGGTGCCCACCCTCCCCTTCCCCCTTAGGTGCCTGTTTAATTTTGAACTGATTCCCCAGCAGTGTTCTCTCCGTTTAGAGGCAGGTATCATGTGTGGGCTTCGCCCATGCATTTTGGGACCACTGGTCCACGGACAATGATTGGAACACTATCCGAACGTGTGTAGTTGATGTACATATTTGTATATAATGATCTGTTACAGACCTGTTTCCATATCTGAATTTTTGATGATTACACTTGTTATAATCATTTCCTTTTGTCCTTACGTTCTTCCGGAGGGTTACTGGGTGTAAATGTAATGTTGCTGCATGTATTTGTGTGTATGGTGTTGTGGGTGAGGGTGGGGTGTTGCATGTTGCGTGTGTGTGTGCCACTCTCTTTTTCCTCCCCCCTCCCCTGTGTGCTAGGTGCAGTACTCACTGTGGTCGTCGCCGCCATCTTTGCTGCTCCTGGTAGAAATAGGAGGTAAACCAACATTGATAGCACCTGTAACCGGGGCTCCATGGTGCCCTGGTTCCTCGTAGAGTGTCGAGAGGTGAGTCGTTTTCGTTCCAAGTACTGTTTATGCTGTGCTTTTGATGGCGTTGGTACCGCCCCGGAAAAGGTGGCAGATTGATGCCTTGTAATACAGTACATTGTCCTCCGCCTGTCTGTTGGCGGTTACCGCCGCGGTGTTTGTTTTTACCGCCGTGGCAGTCGGAGTGTTAAAGTGGCTGTCTGTGTTGGCGGTTTCCGCCATGGTCGTAATTCCATTTTTTTTCCGCTGGCCTTCTGGCGGTATTACCACCGCTTTAACACCAACCGACAGGATTGTATTGAGGGCCTTAGTTTTTTAGTAATCTAGCAGGCTTAGTTTCCATGCCTCTTCTCCCCTTGGCCTGGTCAGGTCATTTTTTTATCTCTTTAAACTTAGCCTCCCCACTATATGCAGACCATCTCATTCCATAGTTCAACCGTTTAGGCGCTGACATAAAATTAACGCCAGTGATTAGATTGGTATTTTGAAAATCCGTAAACCTTTTCTCCTTGATACAAATGACATCAGGTTAGATTCATTCAATGACTGGATCATCAACTGCTTCAATACTTTACTACCCTTTAGCATGAAAATTGATTGGGAGTCGCCGGAAAGCGGACGTCCTGTGGTTTACTCCCCATCTGCAAATCCTTAAAAGGAAATGTAGATGTTTAGAAAGAAAATGGAGAAAATCCTACGATCCGGTTTTAAAGGAAGAATATAGGAAGGCTTTTAGATTTGACCACAGTGAAATAAAATCAGCCCAAAGTATCTATTATGCTGCTAGAATTGAACAGTCCTCCAACTCTTCCAAATAAATTTTTCAGTTACTGAAAGAAATCCTACAATCGCCCCCTGATGGTGAATCAGTCAAAGCCTCTTAAGACCACAGCAACAATCTAGCATTGTTTTTTCAACAAAACATTGTTGATATCTATTCGAGTTTTTCGAATAGTAAGCCACATTCGGAAGTTATGGCCGCTTCCCGCCACAATTGTGTTGCTTCCATTTCGCAATTTTCCCCTCTCTCACAGGATGAGGTTGCCTCCCTCCTTTCCTCTCTCAAATCAGGATCCCCGTTGGACCCTGCTCCTCCGTCGATACTGGCTCTTGGGGCCCCAGTCATCATCTCTGTTTTGACTGAACTGTTAAATCCCTCACTATCTAAGAGCACCATTCCCGATCAGTGGAAACATGCCATAGTCAAACCCCTGCTGAAAAAACCCAACCTGGATGCAACAATGCTTAAACATTTTAGACCTATATCACTATTACCTTTCCCTTTCCAAAATATTAGACAAACACATCAATGCTCAACTCTCGACATTTCTCGAGGATAACAACATCCTTCATCCTACCCAGAAGGGTTTTAGACCTCTACACAGCACTGAATCCGCCTTGATCGCCGTCATGGAAGAGGCCAGGAAGCGTATGGATCAGGGGTACGTGACGGCGATTGTACTCCTTGACCTTAGTGCTTCCTTCGATACAGTAGATCATTATTTGCTGTGTCAGAGGATGAAGGAGATTGGAGTCGAGGGAGGAACACTAAGCTGGCTCTCTTCGTTTCTGAAGGGCAGATCATTTCAGGTTCTTGACCGTTCCTATCTTTCCAGCAGGTTTAACTGTAGCTGTGGTGTGCCACAGTGGTCTTCCCTTGGCCCTACATTATTCAATATTTATATGACCTGGCCCCCCTGGCCAAGATAGTGGAGCCATTTGGACTTTTATTAGTTTCTTACGCAGATGACACCCAGTTAGTGGTTTCATTTTCCACAAACTCAGGTTCTGATGGACTTTAATTGTCTCTTTGTTTACAGGCAGTGTCAAGCTGTATGACTGAAAGCATGCTCCAGTTAAATGGAGGCAAGACTGATTTAGTGATATTGGGACAATGTCCCCGCCCAGGCATTATTTCCATGCTGCCCAGTTCCTGGGGGGCGCTGCCCTTGCCTAAGAATTATAGAAAAAATCTAGAAGTCTGGCTAGATCCCCAATTTACTCTGGAACATCAAGCGAAATAAATCTCTGCTACTTGCTTCGGTCTAATGAGGATTTTGAGGAAGGTTTTTGCAATACTCCTGTTCTTCGCAAAAAGACTCATTATCCAGGCTCTCATCATCTCCCGATTGGATTATGGCAATGGATTATTTCTTGGTTCCCCCAAATATGGTAAAAGGAAATTACAAGTGGTTCAAAATGCCGTGGCCCGCCTTCTCTTAGAAATACCTAGGCATGCCTCAGTTAAAACCGCCCTATCCTCACTTCATTGGCTCCCAGTGGAACAGCGCATAGTGTTTAAAACCCTTTGCTGTATCCATAGGTCACTACATAACAGAGGTCCTCCCCTTCTGAAGACCCTCACATCTTTTTATACACCTATTAGAGATCTTAGGTCTGGATCAGCAGCGCTGGCTATTATACCCAGAGTTAAAACATCTAGATAGGGAGATTCCACAATGGCTTATCTCTGAGCTAAATTGTAGAACTCCGTCCCCTGCAGCCTTTGGTTAACCAGTCATGAACTTAATTTCCGGAAAGCACTCAAAACCTGGCTGTTTTAGGATCTTCTGTTCTGCAACTATAGTTATAGAGATTTCTCCTTTAGTAGTGGGAGGCCTAAGGGTAGCCGTGCGCTATATAAGCATCTTAATATAACATAACATGTGCCAGCAACGTAGCCCTGCTAAGGAAACCAGCAGGAAACCGACATAGCAAAACACCTAAATGGTTTACAGCAGACCTACAAGAATCCAAATGCTCCTGCAAACGACTGGAAAAGAAATGGAGGAACAGCAAATCAACTGAAGACCGCACAGCCTACAAGAACGCAGTCACCATGCACCAACAGAACATCAGATCTGCCAAAAACCTGCCATTCACGAACACCTTAGCACCAGTTATCACAACAGCAAAGAGCTATTCACCATCGTCAAAGAGTTAACAAATTCACAAACCCCGGGACAGACACTTCATCCATCCCTCCTTCCCAAGACCTCTGTGATGACCTCGCCACCTTTTTCCACAGAAAAATCCAGGACATTTACGAAGGCTTCAGGTTCCAAAACCAGCCCGCACCGCTGCACAAACACTACCACGGACCCAGCACAACACCAGATCCTGAACTCCTGGACCCTCATCACCAAAGAGGACTCCCAAAGACTCATGAACTCCATCCACTCTGGAACACCCTTGGATCTGTGCCCTCATCATATCTTCAACCTGGCCGGCACCACCATAGCAGTTGAGCTCTGCCGAACTATCAACAGATCCTTCAAGACCGCCACCTTCCCATCTAGAAGCACGCCGAGACCAATCTCCTGCTCAAGAAACCCACTGCCGACCCAAGGGAGCTGAAGAACTACAGACCCATCTCTCTGCTCCCTTTCCCAGCCAAAGTAACAGAAACCACCAACTTACCGATTTCCTTGAGACGCACCAAATCCTAGACCCTTCCCAATCTGGATTCAGAAGCAACCGCAGCACCGAAACAGCACTCCTAGCAGGCGCCAACAACATACGCGCCATATTAGACCATGGAGGCAGAGCCACACTCATCCTTCCCGACCTCTCTGCTGCATTTGACACCTTCTCCCACCCCACCCCTTGCACCAGACTACACAACTTCAGCATCCAAGATAGAGCACTAGGATTGAATCAGGTCCTTCCTCACTGGAAGAACACAGAGTGTCAGACTACCACCGTTCACTTCAGAACCCAAAGACACATGCTACGGAGTGCCCCAAGTATCATCAATCAACCCAATGCTTTTCAACATCTACATGGCTCCTCTAGCCAAGATCATCAAACAATATGAGCTAAACATAGTCTTCCACACAGACAATACCCAACTGATCCTCTCCCTGTCCGATGACCCTGCAAAGATTACGAGAAATTTCCACAACGGGATGAGAGCAGTCGCCGCCTGGATGAAAGCCAGCTGCCTGAAACTCAACTCATACAAGATGGAAATCCTTATAATCTGCTCCACCCCTTCCACCTGGAACGACTCCTGGTGGCCTACCGCACTGGGAAATGCCCCCGCTCCCACGGACCACACATGCAATCTGGGCATCATCCTGGACTCCTCTCTGTCCATGACCTGCCAAGTCAACGCCATTTCATTGTCATGCTTCCACACCCTCCGACTCCTTTGAAAGATTTTTAGGTGGATCCCCACGGACACGAGGAAGACAGTCACCCACACACTCGTCCCTAGCAAACTGGACTATGGCAAAGCATCCTATGCCAGCATCACCAAGAAACTACAAACAATAATACAAAGAATCCAGAATGCAGCAGTCGACTCATCCTGGACCTCCACCTACACAGCCACATCTCCTCCCACCTCAGAGTCCTACACTGGTTCCCAGTCAACAAGTGCATCATATACAAACTCCTGATCCACACCTACAAGGCACTACACAACATAGGACCGGCATACCTCAACCAACGCCTCGCCTTCCACATACCCAACAGACTTCTCCGTTCTTCCCAGCTCGCCCTAGCAGTCATTCTCAAGATCTGCAAAAAAGCGCAGCAGAAGGAAAATTCTTCTCCTACCTCGCAGCATGGACATGGAACACACTACCTCTCAAACTCAGGCAAACTGCATCACTGAAGCAGTTAAGGAAGGACCTCAAGACCTGGCTCTTCGATTGAGCAGCACGCTTGCAAACTGTGCCTTGAGACCCTAAGGGTGATTAGCCACTCTTTAGAAATCACTGTTTTATTTAAACAGCCCGGCAGAGCCTGTGTTTCTGCTGGACAACTTACGAGGTTGCACACCACCAATGTGACCGTGGTGGCCCAACCACCACATCTCAGCAGGCAGAAACTGGGAGACATTCACCTGCAGGAATCCTTACATGTGTGGTGTCGCCAAGGAGCCCTTCACACATGTCCTGCTGCTGATCTTCGAAGGAGACCAACATCCATACTACCATGGATGCAACCAACTGAAAGTACACACACCTACCTGTGTCATAACTCTCAAGAACAAGTCATTGCCCCATCAGCCACATCATATGGGGTCACACTACGGGCACCAAGTACACTTGTTATTGTGTACCGCGTTGGAATCCTACCCAAAGAAGGACACATGCACATAGGGGTGTAGCTTTGCCAGTGATATGGGGTGGTGAGACCTTTAGCTTTTCCAACAATCAGGCTGGCATATTATGTTGAAATACGTTGTACAACAAGCAGGGTGCATGACAGGGGCCTAAGGGGCAGTGGAAAGGGAGGAATGTGGATTGATAGAAGTACTAAGAGAAAAACACAATATTTTGTAAAATAACCTATATTTTTGAAGACTACTTAAACAGAGAGGGAGAGAGTGTGTTTGCATTTTGTGCCTGTGTTCATGTAAAAACACATGGTGAAACCTAACAGACACATCACCATACCCGACTGAGAGCACCTGTACCCAAATATTTCATTTGAAAAATACATTTAATGGGGGCTGAAGCACCCCATTCATATGTATAGATGTTGCATGGAACACAAACACTACTCCCAATAAACAGCCCTGCTATGGACACACACAACACCCACATCACAACACAATGGAAGGACAATGGGATGCACAATAGTATGAGACACAAATATACAAAGATCACTATGCAAACAGTGCATGCACAATAGGGATGGGGCAACAGGAACACTCAAGGAAGGATGCTGCACTAGGACACATATCACTTTGCAGATGCCCAAGACAACATTAGCACTGGAAATGGCCCTACATGTATCTCAGGGACAAACAAAACTAGAGCCAAATTAAATGACTGTTCGCGCAATGTGGGAGTGCAAGTCAACAAAGCACATATATGTTCAACTACATGAGACACACCTCTACATGAAGTAGCTGCAAGTTACACAAAGCTAAATGGACACATGAACAGACAAGTGCAAACAAAACTCAAGCTGACACATCCTATAAACCCATAATCCGTATCAGGGGGACAAGGCTAACAACATACATGCTCACATTGGTCAACACAAGATGAAGTGCTTACCATACCAAAAAGTAGACAATGTCTTTACACCATCATTGCATTTACACCCACATATCCATACAGTCAACATATACCTTTGTCTCGGGGGACACCAGCACTGGCCACAAAGTCAGATACTGCAAACAACAGCAAATTGATGGGCAAGCAGGCTCAAACACACACAACTTTAGGCAGACAACACAAGTCACTCATGAACAACTATAAGATAGAAAAGGAATTGCAGGACAAATGTATACCCCAAAAAACACAACTGTTTGGGTTTATCAAATACAAAGGTTTGTAAGTCCAAGGCCATTGGCCAGTCCTTTTGATCCCACATAGGCACATCACTGTGCTTTAACGTGACTCCCAACTGCAAGGGAACTTCCACATGAAGGGGCATCAAGTGGGCAGGCAGGCACCTGGGATTATCGTGGGTTGGATTTGGGAGGGTGGTTTGGGTTTGGGAGGGGTGGGCTGCTTCTTGGGAGGGGTTTGCTTCTTCAGGGGAGGAGTATGTTGCTTGTATGGGGAGCAGGTGTGGCAGGGGAGGACTTGGAGGTGTAGGGATGGGTTTGGAGGTGTATGAGGGCCTCTTGGGTTTGGGGGGGTGGAGGGAACAAGGGAAAGGGTAAGGTCAAACAAAAAACTTTTTAAGTACACAGGGATGTTTAGAAGGATGTGGGGTTTTGGAGGTCGAGGGAGTGAGTGTCTACTGTGTTGGTGCGGATGTCGTGGTTGTTTGCATGTGGGAGGCATGCTTATGGGTGGTGGCTGTTGTGTGGGTGAGTGTGTGTTTGTGTGTCTTGGGGGGAGGTGGAGGTGCTGGGGGATTGATTGGTGGATGTCTGTATGCTTGTTTGCGTGGTGGCTGTGGGGTTGAGGGTGTGTCAATGACTGTTGTGGTGGTGCCTGTGGGTATGCTTGATGTGCTGTGTGTGCCGGTGGAGGTGATGGGGATGTCTGGGGAAGTAGTGACTGCTGTTGTGTCTGTGTATCTCTGTTTGCTTGCATGCCGGTGTGTTTTGTGGTGATTGTTTCTATGTGTGCTGCTCTTGTGTGTTGAGGTGGATGCGTGAGGGTCAGGCTGTGTGCTGGAGGTAGGTAGGAGAATGGGGTATTTGAATTGGGAAGAGGGGGATGGAGGGGGATGGAAGGTTGAGGGTGACTGGCTGTAATCAGTGTGGATGCCAGACTCTGAAAAAAATCTCTTTAAGACCAGACATCGCACCATGGATGCCTTCCAGGAATGCATTAGTCTTTTGGAGTTGGGTTGCAAATCCCTGGATTCCATTCACAATGGCTGGCTGACCCACAGCAAGGGCTGAGGTGCCTACGGCAAAGGAGACACCCACCCTCTTGGGAGAGCGGGCACGCTCAACTGGGTAGTGAGCAACAGGGAGGGTGGCGACCCAACTGGGGGTGGCGAACAAAATGGTACAGAAGGATGCCCCGATGGGTCTGCCACCACTAGGGAGTGTCCACTGGAGGAAGAATCCGATGATGTTGAGGATGTTCTTGTCTCCCCTGTGGCACTCCCATCACCCTCCAGGCCACTTGGTTCCCCTCTGTCATTGGTGTCTTGACCCAAGGTCCCATGGCCCTAGGCTTCCTCACTTGGCTTTGCCCTGTCTCCTTTGCTTCCCAGTGCTGATGCTGCAAAGACAAAGAGAAATACGGTCATCACATGTCCGTGATCACATTGAACAACAGCTTTGATTAGAAAATATTTCCATGATGTCAAGTAGGCCCCAGCAACAAGCTACAGCTAAGTGGCCCATACATGTGCCATATTATATGCATGCATGCCATTTGAACTGTCAACAGTTGCACACAGGAAAATCTGGATCTCACACAACTAAAATTGCATGGCTGAAGTTGGGCAATCACAGTAACCATTGAACTAGTGGGAGACTTCATCACCCTCAAAGCTGTGGCCCATGGACGAGAACTCAGTTACCTGTTGTCACACAATAGTGGGCCATTGTCAAAGGTATTCTCCCTGATCCCTCACAAGGGTATGCACACATATATTTGTCACATACATAATGACACAACGGCAAGAAATGATGCTCCAAAAACCTGCCATGTTGCTGACAAACGTACAATAGCCTGGAGAAGGTGATAGGGATATGCTCATGTCACACTGGTATCAGTTCCACAATTCACTCTTCACCAAATGATATTTGCCCCAGTGGTGTTATGGAAGCAGTACTAATATTGATCAGATAGGCCACACATGTGGGATGGAAATGGACACTGTAGACATCGTGTGCCACATGTCAAGGAGAGAAGTTTCTAAAATCCACAACACAATGAGTCCCCAAGCCCCAGGAAAATCACCACTAATGTCTGGCATAGCTTACAATTATGTACTTTGAGTGGATCAGAAGACACCATTAGTCCCTTTGATGTTGGAGAGGCCCAGACATTTAAAAGTACGTGTTTAAGGCCCACAACATGTTGCCAAATTGTAAGCTACACCTTGTCTTCTTCATAGTCATGCAGACCCAGATGTCTGTGGATGAATTGTTGTACCCAAGCACATGTGAGTTCAACATAACTGCTAGTCACTCCATGATGCATGCCAACAGTCAGCTAACAGGCCTTACCCATTACACATGTGCAGTGCAGTTTGCTACATGATGCCACATCATTGGCATTGGAATGCACATTGTAGCTCAACACTCTAGGCCTATCTGTCAGGTCCCACATTGCTACTGCAGTTGTACATTCTAAATTACATGCTATGACACATTCGAGTATGTGTGAGCCAAGAATCAATGGTAATGGTGACACACTCATGTCTGTTGCACCACAAGAAATGTAACCCCATTGGAATTCTCTTAGTCCACACACAGATTGCCGTGCACATATATGTGAGGGAATACAGTTATCATCCTTTCTACACAGGTAGACTATGCATGAAATAACAGCTTACAAATGTTTTGCTAAAGAGAAAGGGACACACGCTGGCATGTAGGCAAAAGGAATTTTGGCAACAGTGATGACATATCAATTATGTCAATGGGCAATCCCCACTTACCAAGGGAAAGTATTGATAAGGTAGCTGTACCCAAAGAACAATGTATGCTCTCTCACATGTATGATGGCCCTCTTCACATTACAGACTGTAGTGAGGCACCAGTACCCATCATATGCTGAAGGCAAGTAGTCTCTGGGTGGCACATGCCAATATACACAGTTACCCAGATACATGGCTAAGGACAGTGGTCCATCACTTCCTTATCTTTGGCCTGTAACAGTGAGGTGTAGTCATCTGTTGTATACAATTTGCACACACCAAAACAACAATCAGTACTTGATTCATCAATCGGCACAGCCACATGTTGTCCCTGGAGAGCAAGTTGTTTGTGGATTATACACAGTTTTGTCCTAGGTCCCTGGGCCAATAGGCAAGGCACATCAGTATGCACCACATGACATGTCTACACAAACAATCACTCATCCACTGTATAACACAGCTCAGCTCTAATCGTTAGGGGGAGATATCAGAGCCTAACACATTCACTTGGCAATGTGACAGGCAGGAATATGCCCTGTACTCAACCCCTTGTGGCTACTGTGCTGTCCTCAAATGCCCATCAAAGTGTGGATAGACCACCACCAGAATGGGGGCCATTAGGGGAGCCAAGGCCTGACAGGCACCTCGTCCTCTTTGGGAAGACATCCCCAGTTGGACCTCAGCGATTTTCATGACCCAGCATCTCAGGTCCTCCCACCTTTTCCTACAGTGGGTGCCCTGTCGGCTGTGGACCACCAGGGTCCGCACCTTCTTGGCAATGGCTTTTCATAGTCCCTTCTTTTGATGGGCGTTGATCTGCATGGGTGCAAAAGACAAATCAAGAGATTATATACACAAGTTTCATCACACGTCATGTCAGCAACACCAAGCTAGGACTTTCATGTTTGTCAGTACTCCCCAAGTGTGACACACACAAGCCAATAACTACAGGGACATGACTACAGGCAAATGTATTGGCATCTGCAGACCAACTCACTACCCTGTTCATTGCCCACAATGACTAAGCAAGCTTACTGACATCAGGTAGCCCATGCTCTCTCAACCTGTACTGTGATGTGAGCCACTATGAAACACTACACGCCTATGTGGCTCATGAAGGGCAAACTCCTTAGTCACGGATGGACAAACACATTCATACTGTGTGAGAATGACTCTCTGGATGCGGTCCCTACAGACAACTGCCAGAGTACAAATTTCAACATTATACATGGGTAGCAATGAAGGGGCTGGCATTGTGGGCACGGGAAGTGTCTTCCTTGTGCATGTCTGGACATGTGGCCTACCAAATGCAGACTCATGCCACTTCAGGGTTTGTGGTTCTGTGGCATGTACCTGTACCACAACACAGTCCTTTGGACGTGTGTCTGCCCTACAGAGATGGCATCCAAAAAACAAAGGGATGCATTGCACTGTTTCTGCTATGTAACCAAGCTACTGAGTCACATATCATAGCCTCACAGGAATCAACACACTGTCTGCAGTGTGGGACTGTCATTTCTGCAATTCGCCTGTACATGACAAATCTGAACTGTGTGAAGGTGACAACAGAGCTCTGGGAGTAATTGATGTGTCATGAGTCTGACACACATTGACACTGAAGCTAAATGCACATATGGACTACATTATTGATATGCCTCTGAACCCATTTCTAATCTAGTCAAAGAAATGAGGCACTCAGTGCAGGTTTTGTCACCAGAACTTCATATTGTCACCATGACAGGATCTGCTAGTGTACAGGGAGTGGGCACCTTGCCACGGTTTCATAGCCACAGTGACTCTACCACAGCCTAGACTAGGTCCCATACTGGAAAATACATTTGACAGTCCCTGGTCTCTGCAGGCTGAGAAGACTGAGCCTGCATGAATCTCCATCCCCATCACTTCCATGCATGGCAGTGCATCCAACAGCCATTTGGCATGTGGTGTGTGTAGCAACATTAAGGGTAGAATGACTCATAATATGCCTTCCCCACAACAGATTTATAAGGGCAGATGTGATTTAAAGATCTGTGACACTATATGCATTGCTCACATGACTCTCAAATTACTCCTTCAATATGCATACACAGCTCATGCTGCCATGCACATACATGATGTCTGACATTTACAGCATTCAAGAGGAAATAGATGGCAGTGGATGGCAGTAATGTCTCCTTACCTACTTATGTGTAATCAACACAAGAAGGATCTAGGACCCAAAATAACTTCACACAACACAATGTGACTGAACTTAACATATGACACTGGCCACTGAACTTAACATATGACAATGGCCACCAATTCCCTCACAATGTCAATCCCATTGATGCCACACAGACTGCTACAACAGGCACATGAGTAGTCTAACCAGCACATTTGGGCTCATTCCAGCCTGTGAGTATGGTAAAGGATAAAACATGTGCACATTAGGTACTAACCTGCTTCTCTGGAGAGTCATAGAGCTGTCCATCCAGGGATAGGACTCAAGGACTCATCCACCAGCCTCTCCAGCTCCTCTTGAGAAGGATGGGGTCCTATCACCTGCAGGAAGTGGCATGATTGCTCCCAGAGGTGGCACACAGCAGCTCAGGTCATGGAGGTGTTGCTGGCAGCAATGTCAGGAGTCAAGTGAGTCAATCTGCAGAACATGGCAGTCACATCCGCCATATATACTGTCGTCACCACTGGAGGACACAGACATTAGCCTGCGATCGACACTGACAACAACGTTAGCTTACGGCTCTGTCTGCCACAGTAGTAACCGCCGTGACAACTTCCGCTGGCAGTCGTGAGCGGTTCCTAATGTCCAGTGGAGTAGGTCAAGCAGGCGCCATTTTGACACCCTGGAATGCTGTACTAGACTATTTTCACTGCATCACACCCAAAAAACATGTCATGTTAGCTCACAAACAGCCAGATTTTGTATTGTCAAGTATGTCTTCTAGACAACAATCATTGTAGCATGTTGCAGGGCACAAATGGCATTTATCAGCAGTGCATAGTCCCCCATCCCCGACGGTCATTTTTGCACTTGCGGATGGTAGTCACATTTTGAGGGGCAATTGTGTTGCACAAAATGTAGTTTGGGCCGGTACCATTTTGTGGACACGTGTGTGAAACCCTGTGGGTCAAATGTGACTCTTGTGTAGTTGCCTGCCGGGATGAGTACTGAGTGCCATGTCTATGCAGTCTGAAATGCTATGTTACATGAAAAACCTGGCATGCATCATGTAAATTGCTGTGGACACAATGACTAATATTAAAAACCTCATGTCTTGTCACACATAGGTACCCAGGGAGAGGGAGGAGGTGACAACCTCCTGTCAACCATCCACTTCCAGACCTGCAGACCATGTAGCAATGCCACATTATCATATTTTACCGCCTAGAAAAGCAAATTATAGTGGACTTGTGTCATCAGTTGGAGCCAGATCTGATGCCAGCTATTAGTTATCCAACCAATATACCACCCATTGTACAAATCATGTCAGTGTTGCATTTCATGGCCACAGAGTCCTTCCAACATGCAGTGGCCCTGTCTGCTGATATATCGCAGCCTATGTTTAGTCTGGTGTTGCAGGGATGTCCTCACAGCAATGTTGAAACACATTGACACCTATATTCGGCTTCCCAGATGTGAGGATTTAGCCAATGTGAAGACTGACTTTTATGGTTTTGCCCACCTCTCACATGTGGTAGGAGCCATTGATGGCACACGTGTTGGCTTGGTGCCACTGCAAATTAACAAGTCTATTGGAACAGAAAAAACTTCCATTCCATCAATGTGCAAGTTGTCTGTTTGGCAGATCTCTACTTTTCACATGTATGGGCCTGTTATCTGGATCCAGTCCATAATTCCTTCATTATGGAGAACACCACCATACCCCAGCTGATGTCACAACTGTGACCAAAGAGGGACTGGCTGGTTGGTAAGTCATGTCTGCACTGATTCTGTGTATGCAATGTCAGGTGCTACACTCATGAAGTGAGGGACTCATTCTTGCAAATATGTCCCAGTCCTTGACTGGAGACTCCACATATCCAAACTGTCCTTCGTTGTTGACACCACTAAGGAACCCAACTACGCCAGGGGAAGCCATGTTAATGGGGAGCATGGAAGAACAAGGTGGGTCGTGGAGCAGGCTTTTGGGCTCCTGACGGCCAGATTTTGGTGTCTTGATCAGACAAGTGGAGCCCTCCTCTACTCACCAGGGAAAGTGTGTCAGATCACTGTGGTATGCTGCAGCATGCTCTACATCCTCGCCCTACGTAGGAACATCTCATACATCCCAGATGAGGGGAATCCTGAGATGCCACCGAGTGAGACTCCTAAGTTGCCAAGTAAGGATGATAGTGGTGAAGAGGAAGGAGCTGAGTTGCAGGAAGAGCTCATCAACAGCTACTTTCTATGTGTGTAAGTATGTCCTGTGATTTGATGACTGTGACTGTAGAATTAACTGTAGTTGTGAGAATGAGTGGAGTTTGTTGTTTAAGAAACAGCTAAGGGAACTGGCACTTATCAATGACCAGCCATAGGCAGCTTAATAAATTTGTGTTTGACGCATCCCCACCTTAAGGATGTTGCTTTGTTTGTGTTAGTTTCCCTGCAATGTAAGTGGTTTTCCAGTTACTTGCAAAATAATTTGTGTAATGGTATGATTCCAAGTCTATACTCCTTGTTTTGTCTTTGTACAGATACCTTCATCATGAAATCCTCATGTGGAGATTTCAGAGTTGTGACATTGGCTGGTCTGTGATGCTGTTAGGACATACGAAGGGGGCATGGATTGTTCCAGGTAATGTAGATCACAGAGTTTGGGTGTATGAGACCTGTGCCAAGACAGCTTTCACAGTGTCTTGGTGGAAGGTCAGAAGTGCCCAATGGACTTGTTTTGTGTGCTGTGGTGGGTCACTTGCATCAAGTGTGTCATCATGTGGGAATGACATGTGGTCAGAGATTTCAAACAGATAATTTGACCTTCACATTGGCTAAACACTTTTTGCATGGCAGGTATGTAGCTGTAGATGTGTTTCATCATTGCAGGCCACAGTGCCTGTGCCGCAACAATGACAAATGTGTGTGTCATACCACCAGATGCATGGTAATTGGGTTATGGTGAGCCTGTGATCAGGGACTGTTGTACAGCCATCTGTCTGTATCTTGGATTATGTGGTGTTGGATAACTTTGTTGTTATATGTAATAAAGTTCTAGCTGGTGACATCATCCACTTCCATGTTTGCCTATTCTACCTGTCAATGTCTGGCAAATCCCTTTCCTCCATGGTCTGGGGGCTGTACCTTGGGATATGTACTATGACTCAGTATGAGTTACACATTCTTGTTTCGAAACATCCGGACATATGGACAGCCTATGTGCTGTACTCTGGAATAAAACGTTTTTTGTGTGACCAGACACTTGTGCCAATGTGTTGGTGTGCGATGATTATAGTCCTGAGCACGACACTGTGTACCTGTGGAATATCCATCCTTGCACAAGTAGCTTGTGTCCTCATCATGTGGTTCACAAAGTCTTACATCTCTACATAGCACTTATTGGAAATGACGCAAGCAGACAAGTTAGTGATGGGTGGATTTATTACTATGCTGTTGCAAAACATACATTGTGGACAGACAAGAACATAAAAGTAAAGTGTAGTGGTCAGTCATGGTGAATGAAATCATCTGAGTAGATGCCACACCACTGGGAGTCTAAAGTCCAGAGTACTCCTACCATTGGAACAGGTAGGTGGTTCAGGATAAGTTAACAGACCTGGAGTCTTGGCTGGACATGTGTGGGAGGGGGAATAAGCAGCTACAGAGGCAGGGGTGTCTGGGCATGGTTGGCCCTCTAGCTGGGCCTCCCTTCCAGTGACTGGCACCAATGTTGATGTGCCTGGTGTTGCTTCTCCAAAGGAAGGGGTGTAGTATTGGTAAATAGCCCTGCTCAGGGTGGTGTTGATATCCCTCAGTACCCCTGCTAGGGAGGCCATATTGGTATTGTGGCCCTACCATCTTTTTAGCAGACGCAGCTGCTGGAATGTGAAGCTCATTGGCACTTGGGAGTATGGGCTGAGAATTCCATCTTGCCACCAGTGCAGGCAAAGCCATGGCTATCCGGGATATAGATTTTGCCATTTTGTGGCCTAGTTGATTTTGAGGCAGCCAGAGGCATGAGTTTGTTGTATATGTGACTGGAGTGATCATGTTATCCGTAGAGTGTGAATGTGTCTGCTGCCAATCCTATTCTGGTTATGCACCTTGAGGCCTTGGGGTCATTTTGTTGCACACTGGGTGAGCTGTCCTTCCTGTCCTCACTAGTTTAATATCAGGTTAGCATGTCAAGGTGGAGCTAGGTAGCCAGACACCTCTCCGAGTTGAGCATGATCTTTATTTTGCTCACTCACTGGTGAGTAAACTTCAACTGAGTGTTAGCAAGCACGTGTATTTTGACAAGTGACCACTGATCTGGTGATTGGAGTTACAGGACCTGCTAGGGGTTGCAGTCAGGTCACTCCCTATGCTCCCAAACACTTGACAAATGTTACCCTCCTGGGTGAGTGAACTTCAAATGAGATTTTAAAAACAGGGGTATTTTGGGAAGTGTCTCTGGGGAGGAGGCTCTCAGCTGAGGTTGGAGGGATAGAATGGGGAAGTTGTGTGTCCTTCTTACTTCGGCATGGATCCCAGCATGACCTCGCAAAAAAAAAGGGGGTTGATGTGGTGCGTGGTCCCCAAGAAGTGTTTCAAGTCTCAGGGGCGGGAAACAATCCCTAAGGTCCTATTTTACTAAAGATCACTTTATCCTTGGTGTTGGGCCCCCTGGTGTTGTGGCTTCGAATCCAGGTAGTGCTGGACAAAGGCTCCTGGTCACAGGCCCCCCAACTGAGATTGGTGACCTTACGGACTCTGTGTATAGCTCTGAAGAGATTGGATCCAGCCTAAATCCATCTGATGTAGGTCCCACAAGGATGGTCAATGGTGTGCCAACTCCTCATTATAGTGAGGGGTCCAGAATGGGTCAGCAAAAACAGGATTGGCAACAATTGACTGCACGCAGGCTGCTGGTACTGCTGTCATGGAATATTGCGGGTCTTGTTGCCAAACTCAACATCCCTGAATGGACTAGGCATATAGGGCCAGATGTAGGAAGCCGTTTGCATGGTGCAAACTGCGAAAATCACAGTTTGCGCCATGCAAACGGCCTAACGTGATGCACATTCACAAATTGCGAGTCAGTACCGACTCGCAATTTGTGAATGCGACTCGCAAATAGGAAGGGGTGTTCCCTTCCTATTTGCGACTCGCATCGCAATTCAGAATTGCTTTGTGACCACGAATGCGGTCGCAAAGCAACTCACAGTTACCACCAGTGTCACACTGGTGGTAACTCATTCACAAAAGGGAAGGGGTCCCCAGGGGACCCCTTCCCTTTGTGAATGTTGCCCAGAATGTTTTTTCAGAGCAGGCAGTGGACCAATGGACGACTACCTCCACTGAAAAAACGAAACCAAATGGTTTCTGTATTTTTTTCATTTTGCAACTCGTTTTCCTTTAAGGAAAACGGGCTGCAAAATTTTTTTAAAACCTGCTTTATTTAAAAAGCAGTCACAGACATCGAGGTATGCTGACTTCAGCAGGCCACCATCCCTGTGAGTGCAGGGACTCGCTATGGGGTTCCAAAATGCGACCCACCTCATTAATATTGATGAGGTGGGTTTTTGCGACCCCATAGCGAGTCGCAGACGGTGTCTGAGACACCGTTCTGCATCCGAGATTGCGACTCGGAAATTGCGAGTCGAACAGACTCGCAATTTCCGAGCCGCAATCTTGGAGTTTGCTACATGTGGCCCATAGATTCTTGTGCAGTATGTCTATTCCAGGAAACTTGGCCAGTTCAACCACAGCATCATCTCTGGTTTGTTAACTTTAGTAAGGAGGCAATCTCAAGTGGCAGGGGTCGTCCATCTTGGGGGTTAACCATATGGGTCCACACAAGCCTTTGATGTAAAGTCAGTAAGCCATTGGTCCCCTCTCCAGATATTTTGTGTGTTTGTTTGTGTACTGGGCCTGATATGACATATTTGTATAATGTATATTGAAGAACAGGGGGGAATGGAAAATAATGCACTTCAATAGAAGTATTGAACTCTCATATGTCAAATGCACCTGGGGGGTGCTGAACTTTGTGGGTGGGGATTTTAATTGCCAGTATGAACCCTTGGATGATAATGTGGTAGCCCTAACTCATGAAATGGATACTGTTTGGAGCATACCCCAGTTGACATTGGCGCCAGTTGAGAAATGGTCCACACTAGCCCTGCAAATTAATGCCTTTATAATGAAGCAAGGGCTATGGGCATGCAATGAAAGAACAATGACTGACAAAGATGGGAACCATACTTTTTATTGGGCTCCCGGTACAAGCTTAATTAATTATATTCTAGTGAACATCAAGGTCTGGTCATCAGTGGTGGACATGGCTGTTATCACACGTTTGGATAGTGATCACAATGCTTTGAGCATTGAGGTGGATCTTCGTATTATGGGGCGGGAAGGTAGTGTCAGAGAACCTTCAGCAACCACTCTATGTTTATCTAGTAATAAGCACAAAGTAAAATGGCCCACTGTTTTGGGTTCTCCGAAGATAATGGCGGCCATTTATGGTGAGGTCACTTCAAGCCTTGATGCCCTTTTGAGAGGACAGGAGGACTGTGCTCGGACCCTTAGTGGGGAATGGATTAGCTCTATTCACAACCATCTATTTAGGGGACTGAAGGATATTTTCTTTATGGCTGTCTCTGGATCGGTGTGCAGGAGCACTCCAGCCTTATGGTATAACAGAGCATGCAGGGATTCTAGGACTGTCCTAGCTACTGCTATAAAAGCACAGGATCGAGCTGAAATCCAAGACTGGAGGGCCAGCTATAAGAAATCCACTCTAGTTGCAAAAAATAATAGGATACAGCGAGATGGGAGAAGATGCTTATAGCCACCAGGGCTGGGGATGTTCATGGGTTTTGAAATCTTGTTTTGACAGAAAGTAGAGATTGTGTCTCCCATTTGGGAACTTACGTTCTGGCAGCTGATTGGGTAGTGCATTTCTCCACAGTATATGCTGATAGGGAGGGTATTGTCCACCAGAGAACCTGAATTGGTGGGAAGTAAGTTTGAAGAGTAGTGAGCTTGGTAATTCTGAGACTATCAATGGCTCCCCTATCACTGAGGGTGAAGTTAGAGCTGCTATTGTTAAAATTAGACTCAGTAAAGCTCCGGGGCTGGATAAAGTCCCAGGACATTTATATCTAAGTGAGCCAGACAATCTTAAGGCCTCATATTTTCTGGTAGTTTTTAATAACATCTTTGCAGGTGGACCCATTCCCCCTTTCTGGGCAGAGGCCGAAATTATTCCTATTTATAAGAAGGGCTGTAGGAAGGATCCCCGGAACTATAGGCCTATGAGCTTAATTTACTGTTAACAAAAGTTATTTAGCTCAATTCTTCTTTATCACTTGCAAGCGTGGATGGCGTATAATGATGTGCTGCCAAATTTACAAGCAGGGATCCGAGTGGAGTACGTACAGTGGACCAGGTCTTTAGACGTATGTTGATTTATTGGAAAACTGTGGTCTTGGGGGGTGGCCGACTATATGTGGCTTTTGTTGATTTAGGCTCCACATTTGACTTGGTTCCCCACCCCAAGTTATGGCAGGTCCTTGTGGAAATGGGAGTTCCGCCAGACTTGTTGGCTATTATTGCCAGGCTGCATAGTAACAATTATGACCAAGTGCGGCACGGCTCGTCAGGAGAGATGACTGACCCTTTCCCAGTGGACTGAGGAGTTAGGCAGGGCTGTGTTTTGGCTCCCACTCTTTTTTCCCTATATGTCAATGGGCTTGTTGATTATCTGAATCTTTGCAATGGTGGCGTTCCGAGGTTGGCCAACCTTAAAATTCCTGCATTATTTGTGGATGACACCCTTTTAATATCTAAGCCTATGGGACTGCAAAACATCTTAGTTCACTTTGAGAGTTTATGTGCACCGGAGGGCATAGAAAGTAATGCAGAGAAAAACAAATAAATGATACTGAACCCATACTGGACATCTAGATTGAGCCCCCAACTTGCTGGGGTTCTCTTAAAAAGGGTTCATGTGTTTGATGTCTTGGGTCTAACCTTGACAGAGAACTTAGATTGGAAGGCTCATATTGAAAAGAGAAGGTTGAAAATGGTGTGGTGTGTGGGGCAATCCTGGGAGCTCACCAAGCCTCTTCTTTCTGCCCTCTAGATCCCCTATAAAAAATTTATACATTGCAGGATCTGGGGACTGCCCATTAAGGGGCTGAACTATGAGGGCACTAGGATGTGAGCAAACTTGTCATTGTAGAGAATTGCTTTCTGCGCCAGCTAGTGGGCCTTCCCATTAGTACCCCTCTAATACCACTTAGGCTTGATCTGGGTATGAAACCTATTAAAGATGGAGTGGGGATTTATTATTCTGATAAAGACTTTGGACAACTCCTGAGCTATCCCCATACTGGGAATCTGTTAGAGATGTTTTAAGTCTTCCCAGCTCTAAAACCCTTCCCTGGTTCAAATATGTTGGGGACTTCCTATACAATATAGGCTGCAGTGAACTATGGTGGATTTCTGAGTCTCCTCCACGTATTGGGAAGTCGTTATATAAAAAAAAGGTACTGGGAATTTGTATTGGCCCAACTCTTTGCCCACTTTCCGATTGGTGTGCTCTCACATTCCTTTCTCCAGATCAAGTATGTATTTTTCCAGGAACAATTTTTGGATGGAATGGAACCCCCCTTGGCAAGGAAACTGTCCATGCAGTTCAGGTACAGTACGCTTCCAATTGCTGTTTTTACCGGCAGTTGAGCGTGTAAGAATGATCCCATTTCATTCTCCTGTGTCTTGTGTGGAGCAACCAAGGAAACTGAAGAACATCTCCTATTCTTTTGCCCAGCCTACGCCAGGTGTAGGAAAATCTGGATTCTCCCCGTGTGCTGTTCATTGTGTGTAAGAGAAGGTCAAACAACTCTTTGATTAATGAAATTCGATGTTAGATGTCCTTTAACTTTTGCTGTCCCCCGATTTCTCCTGGTGGTGTGGAGAATGAGACAATGTGCACACTTATAATAATTGATATAGTGCCAAGGTCCCTTTTATTATGAAAATATTTTGTGCACTGGGTTTTGGACCAACATTAGGAAGACGCTCCTCATTGTGATCCAATTAGAGTAGTGTTGAATTGATGCACAATATAATGTTATATATTTGAATTTGTTTAAAGTATTTTAATCAATAAGGTTTTTAAAGGGTTTGTTTTGCCCAATTGTGATGTATTTATGTCTAATTTTCTTTTGGGCTATATTTATTTTTTATGATGTGTTATTAATGTGCTTTTATGGTCGGAATGACCATAATGATGGAAAGTGACCACTGGGCTTGTGCTTGTATTTTTAGAAACAGTGCCTTCTGGCCTTCAAACTAATGTCACTCCCTCTGATTCCAAAACTTGACAAATGTTGTTCTACCATGTGGCTGCACTTAATTTGTGGGTTACCTAACAAGGGTATTTGGAGACGAGAACACTGGACTGGTGGTTGGAGTGACAGTACCAGAGCCTCATTGGATTTGCAGTCTAGTCACTCCCTCTACTTCACACACAAGACAAATGGTATCCCACATGAGTAAACTTCATTTGTAAGTTGAGACACAGGTGTATTTCGCATGAGGTACACTGGTTTGGTGGTTTGAGTTACAGTAACAGGGCCTATTTGTAGCTGGAGTCTGCTCAGCCCCTCTACTTCACACAGTATAGCAATGGTATCCCCCCAGGTAAGTAAACATCATTTGTAAGTTAAGTCACAGGTGTATTTGGCATGAGGTACACTGGTCTGGTGGTTTGAGTTACAGAAATAGAGCCTATTGGGAGCTGTGGTCAGCTCACCCCCACTCCTACACACACTGGACAGATGGTATTCTCCCAGGTGAGTGCACATCATTTTGCAGTTGACATACATGAGTATTCTGACAGTGGTCAGTGGGCTAGTGTTCGTAGTAGTTGAGACAGTGCCTGCTGGGAGCTGTAGTCAGCTCAGTTCCTCTACTTCACACAATATACCAATGGTATTTCCCCAGGTGAGTGCACATCATTTGGAAGTTGCTACACAGGTGTATTTGGTCAGAGGCATACTGGTCTGATGTTTGTAGTTACAGAAACAGTGCCTGCTGGGAGCTGTGGTCAGCTCAATCCCTCTACTCCACACAGTAGAGGAATCCTGACCCTCCAGGTGAGTGCACTTCATTTGGGAGTATACAAACAGGAGTATTTTGACAGGTGAGCACTGGTCTGGTATCGGTAGTTGCAGCAGCAGTGCCTACGGGGAGTTGCATTTAGGTCACTGTTAGATCTGGCAGCTCTTGGCATGGTTTCCCTGTACTTTTTCCTTCTGACCTCCTGTTTTTTGATCCTGTGCTGTAATTCGTGTGTGCTGGTTTTGATACTCTGGGCACTTTATCAGTGCTAAAGTGAAAGTGCTCACTGTCTAAATTGTATTGGTAACTGGTGTTTCCATGATTGGCATATCTGATTTACTAGTAAGTCCCTAGTAATGTGCACTAGAGATGCAGAGGGCCTGTAAATAAAATGCTACTAGTGGGCCTGCAGCACTGACTGTGCTCCCACCACATGAGTAGCCCTATAAACATGTTCAGACCTGCAACTGTGGTGGCTGTGGGTACAGTTTTTAACTGCGAGTTCAACCTGGCAAGTATGCATACTTGCCTGGCCCGAACCTTCCCTTTTACTACATTTAAGTCACCCATAAAGTAGTGTAGGAGGCTGGACTGGCTTGTAGTGAGTACCAAGGGGTACTTGCACTTTACACCAGGCCCAGTTATCCCTTATTAGTGTATAGGGTGTCTAGCAGCTTAGGCTGATAGATAATGGTAGCTTAGCAGAGCAGCTTAGGCTGAACTAGGAGACGTGTGAAGCTACTACAGTACCACTTAGTGTCATATGCACAATATCATAAGAAAACACAATACACAGTTATACTAAAAATAAAGGTACTTTATTTTTATGACAATATGCCAAAGTATCTTAGAGTGTACCCTCAGTGAGAGGATAGGAAATATACACAAGATATATATACACAATAGCAAAAATATGCAGTATAGTCTTAGAAAACAGTGCAAACAATGTATAGTTACAATAGGATGCAATGGGGAAACATAGGGATAGGGGCAACACAAACCATATACTCCAAAAGTGGAATGAGAACCACGAATGGACCCCAAACCTATGTGACCTTGTAGAGGGTCGCTGGGACTATTAGAAAATAGTGAGAGTTAGAAAAATAACCCTCCCCAAGACCCTGAAAAGTGAGTGCAAAGTGCACTAAAGTTCCCCTAAGGACAAAAGAGTCGTGTTAGAGGAATAATGCAGGAAAGACACAAACCAGCAATGCAACAACTGTGGATTTCCAATCTAGGGTACCTGTGGAACAAGGGGACCAAGTCCAAAAGTCACAAGCAAGTCGGAGATGGGCAGATGCCCAGGAAATGCCAGCTGCGGGTGCAAAGAAGCTTCGACTGGACAGAAGAAGCTGATGTTTCTGCAGGAACGAAAAGGGCTAGAAACTTCCCCTTTGGTGGACGGATCCCACTCGCCTTGGAGAGTCGTGCAGAAGTGTTTTCCCGCTGAAAGGACGCCAACAAGCCTTGCTAGCCGCAAATCGTGCGTTTGGCGTTTTTGGACGCTGCCGGGGCCCAGGAGGGACCAGGAGGTCGCAAATTGGACCTGAAGAGAGAGGGGACGTCGAGCAAGACAAAGAGCCCTCACTGAAGCAGGTAGCACCCGGAGAAGTGCCAGAAACAGGCACTACGAGGATGCGTGAAACGGTGCTCGCCGAAGTTGCACAAAGGAGTCCCACGTCGCCGGAGACCAACTTAGAAAGTCGTGCAATGCAGGTTAGAGTGCCGTGGACCCAGGCTTGGCTGTGCACAAAGGATTTCCGCCGGAAGTGCACAGGGGCCGGAGTAGCTGCAAAGTCGCGGTTCCCAGCAATGCAGCCCAGCGAGGTGAGGCAAGGACTTACCTCCACCAAACTTGGGCTGAAGAGTCACTGGACTGTGGGGGTCACTTGGACAGTGTCGCTGGATTCGAGGGACCTCGCTCGTCGTGCTGAGAGGATACCCAAGGGACCGGTAATGCAGCTTTTTGGTGCCTGCGGTTGCAGGGGGAAGATTCCGTCGACCCACGGGAGATTTCTTCGGAGCTTCTGGTGCAGAGAGGAGGCAGGCTACCCCCACAGCATGCACAAGCAGGAAAACAGTCGAGAAGGCGGCAGGATCAGCGTTACAGAGTTGCAGTAGTCGTCTTTGCTACTATGTTGCAGGTTTGCAGGCTTCCAGCGCGGTCAGCGGTCGATTCCTTATCAGAAGGTGAAGAGAGAGATGCAGAGGAACTCGGCTGAGCTCATGCATTCGTTATCTAAAGTTTCCCCAGAGACAGAGACCCTAAATAGCCAGAAAAGAGGGTTTGGCTACCTAGGAGAGAGGAAAGGCTACTAACACCTGAAGGAGCCTATCAGCAGGAGTCTCTGACGTCACCTGGTGGCACTGGCCACTCAGAGCAGTCCAGTGTGCCAGCAGCACCTCTGTTTCCAAGATGGCAGAGGTCTGGAGCACACTGGAGGAGCTCTGGACACCTCCCAGGGGAGGTGCAGGTCAGGGGAGTGGTCACTCCCCTTTCCTTTGTCCAGTTTCGCGCCAGAGCAGGGGCTAAGGGGTCCCTGAACCGGTGTAGACTGGCTTATGCAGAATTGGGCACATCTGTGCCCAACAAAGCATTTCCAGAGGCTGGGGGAGGCTACTCCTCCCCTGCCTTCACACCATTTTCCAAAGGGAGAGGGTGTCACACCCTCTCTCAGAGGAAGTTCTTTGTTCTGCCATCCTGGGCCAGGCCTGACTGGACCCCAGGAGGGCAGATGCCTGTCTGAGGGGTTGGCAGCAGCAGCAGCTGCAGTGAAACCCCAGGAAGGGCAGTTTGGCAGTACCAGGGTCTGTGCTACAGACCACTGGGATCATGGAATTGTACCAACAATGCCAGGATGGCATAGAGGGGGCAATTCCATGATCATAGACATGTTACATGGCCATATTCGGAGTTACCATGGTGAAGCTACATATAGGTAGTGACCTATATGTAGTGCACGCGTGTAATGGTGTCCCCGCACTCACAAAGTTCAGGGAATTGGCTCTGAACAATGTGGGGGCACCTTGGCTAGTGCCAGGGTGCCCTCACACTAAGTAACTTTGCACCTAACCTTTACCAGGTAAAGGTTAGACATATAGGTGACTTATAAGTTACTTAAGTGCAGTGAAAAATGGCTGTGAAATAACGTGGACGTTATTTCACTCAGGCTGCAGTGGCAGGCCAGTGTAAGAATTGTCAGAGCTCCCTATGGGTGGCAAAAGAAATGCTGCAGCCCATAGGGATCTCCTGGAACCCCAATACCCTGGGTACCTCAGTACCATATACTAGGGAATTATAAGGGTGTTCCAGTAAGCCAATGTAAATTGGTAAAAATGGTCACTAGCCTGTTAGTGACAATTTGGAAAGAAATGAGAGAGCATAACCACTGAGGTTCTGGTTAGCAGAGCCTCAGTGAGACAGTTAGGCACCACACAGGGAACATATACATGCACACCTATGAGCACTGGGGCCCTGTGTGACAGGGTCCCAGCGACACATACATATAGGCCACAAACCTATGATCACTGGGATCCTGACATACAGGATCCCAGTGACACATAACTACCATACTGAAAACATAGTGTTTTCACTATGAGCACTGAGGCCTGGCTATCAGGATCCCAGTGAGACAGTGAAAACAGTGACAAACACCATGGCATACACTCACAAACAGGCCAAAAGTGGGGGTAACAAGGCTAGAAAGAGGCTACCTTCTCACAAGTAGGCCCAAGGTAGACCCATCGGCAGGAGGCAGTGTATTTAAAAGGTAGGACATGTACTGGTGTGTTTTACATGTCCTAATAGTGAAATACTGCTCAATTTGTTTTTTCACTATTACAAGGCCAGTCTCCCCCATAGGTTAACATGGGGATTGCCTAGAAATACCTTCTAAGTGTAATTTCCCATTGGGAGCAGATAGAGATTTGGAGTTTGGGTTCTCTGAACTCACAATTTAAAAATACATTTTTTGTGAAGTTGGTTTTTAAATTGTAAGTTTGAAAATGGCACTTTTAGAAAATGGGCATTTTCTTGCTTAACCATTCTGTGCTTCTTCCTGGCTCCTGAATACACGTCTGGGTCAGACTGGCAGTTGGGTTGTTTGTGAAGTCACTCTAGACAAGGTCACAAAGGGAGCTGAAGTGTGGCCTGCATATCCTGATGAGTCTTCTTGGGCTAGAGTGGGAGGGAGGAGCTGACACCTGCCCTTGAAAGGGCTATGCCTGTCTTCTCACAATACCAACTCCAATCCCCTAGTCTGTGTCTGGGGTAGGGAAAGGAAGAGGCAGGGTCTTGTGAACTACAAAGACTTTCCTTTGAAGTTTTCCTACTTCAAAGGCAGAAAAGGGTATTACTGATGGACCCAAAACCCCAGACTTTTAATACATTTCTGGATCCAGAGGAACCTCTGCCAAGGAGAAGAGCTGAATTGTTGTGAGGAGGAATACTTCCCTTTTGCTGTGAGTGATTTTCAGGGTTGGCCTGCAGTTTCTGCTTCTGCCTTAGAGAGGACAAAGACTGGACTTTGCTGTGTATCAAGCTTGTGACGACTCTCCAAGGACTTAGACTGAGGTTGCCTCCTGTTAAGAAGTCTCAGGAACATCAAAAACCTCATCTGCCAGCACCTGGGCTCCCTTGCTGAGACCCCCTGACTTGCCAAGTGGTGCCACATCCAGTCCCAGGGGCCCTGGAAGGTGGCATTGGCACAACCTGAGTGAAAATCCAAGCACCAGAGCCAAATGGCAGAAAAATGGATGCAGGGCCTGCACCGCAGCCGAAACATTGACGCAGCGCTAGTGAAATTGATGCATCACCAGTTCAGTGCGGCTTCATTGTT
The DNA here is from genome assembly GCF_031143425.1 of Pleurodeles waltl. NCBI lineage: Eukaryota > Metazoa > Chordata > Amphibia > Caudata > Salamandridae > Pleurodeles > Pleurodeles waltl. The sequence continues at coordinate 594,709,970 of NC_090451.1, forward strand.
GCCGTGTGTCTGGATTTTCTATGCATTTTCCATGGTGGTCAAATCTTCAACATCACCCCATGGACCCAATGCTGCCCGTCTGGAAATCGACGCGTCCGTTCCATGCGAGGAAAGAATTGACACATCGCTTACCCGGCGGAGAAAGAATCAACGCACGGCCTCACTTGCGATTAAGGCAACAACGCGTTGCTTGCTTTTCTGACACACGCTCACCCCTGCGGCTTTACTTTTGATGCATACCAGGTACTTTCTGATAAAGCAATGCATCCATTTATTTCTTTTTACTTTAAAAATTCATATCTTGGCTTTTGTATGTTGGATTTTTGTTATTTTGGTCTTGTTTGATTTAGATAAATATTGCCTATTTTTCTGAACTGGCGGGGAGTCCTCTTGTGGTGTTTTCACTGTGTTACTGGGTGTGTTTGTGCAACTACTTTACACAGTCTCTGAGATAAGCCTGACTGCTTGTGTCGAAGCTACCAAGGGGGTGACCAGGGGTTATCTTAGCTGTGTATCTCCCCTACCCCAACTAGAGTGAGGGTCCCTACTTGGGCAGGGTGCAAACTGACTGCCAACTAGAGACCCCATTTCTAACAGTCACTCTCTCTACTACACCCACTATACAAATATTGAGTATGATACATTAGTTTGCCGACTGCATTTAAGGTTTGGCCATATATTTAGCTGTTGAGATATACCCTGAGCCCTGGTATTGTTATATATTGCATGCCCTTCAGGTCCCACTAGTACCAATGACATGTGATGGACCTTAGTAGCCGTGATGTTGGGTCCAACAATACAGAATAAAAGTGTGGACATACAGATACTCCGGGTATTGGATGTTGGTGGATACATGAACAAGACAGTGGCAAAGGGTGAGCTATGAGCATGCATGACATGTAATTTTTGTGCCATTATTAGTGTTATGACTTAAATGACTCTACTCCCAGTCAGCGGCCCTGCCTGTATATCTCGTAACAGGGCGATCTGACAGACTGCCAACATGCAGTCTTTTTGGAAACGCCAACATGGCTGTCTGGCAATCCGACCGCCAAACTCATAATTAGGCCGAAAGTGTGGTAAAAATTACATGTCTGCCTCTTACTTTTGTAAAGGTCATCCATGAGCCAATAATATACTGCCTTGTCATTAGCAATCACGGCAAGATACAGCAAAGTTAACGCTAAATACCACAGCCCACTATATACCTAAGTGTTTTAACACTACTTAAGCAATTTAGAGCTAATACCAGAAAATTACCCTTTCCGTCACATAGGCTATATTCCTGCCAAATTTCATCTATGTCCGTTCAAACACATTAAGGCTACATCTCTTTTGAACTAGGTGCTACTACACCACACACCACTACCTTATTCAACTCTATGCCACTCCACTCTCTGCTAATCGACTCTACGCCATTCCATCTCTTCACCACTCCACTCTACGCCATTCACTCATTTCCACTCTACTGTACACTCTGTCACTAGACTTTTTTGTTATTCTACTCTACACCACTTCACTCGATGACACTAAACTCTATACCACTCCACTGTACTCTGCTCCAGTCTAAGCCACTCCATGCACTGATATTCCACTCTATGGCACTCCACGCTATGCCACTCCACTGTATGAATCAAAGCTGTTTGCTATTCCATTGTGCTGCACCCCACTGTATGCTCTTTGAATGTATGCCACTCCACTCTACACCACTCCTCTCTATGCCACTCTGTTGTATGCAGCTTCACTCAATGCTATTGCACTCTATGCTGCTACACTGTATGCCCCTCCACTCTAAGTCACTCCACTTCATGCTACTCCACTGTACACAAATTCATTGTACACCACTCCATGCCACTTTATGCTATGCTTTTCCAGTCTACACCACGCCACTTTACACTGTGCCACTCTATGCGACAACCCCGTAGGCTATTCTACTCAACACCATGCCACTCTTCGCCAGTCTACTCTATGCCACTTCACTGTACATCACTCCACTCTTTGCCATGCCACTGCAAGCCATTCCATTCTACGTTCTACTACAATGCCATTCTACTAAATGTCGCTCCATTGTACACCACCCCAATTTATGCTGCTCCAATCTACAATATTTAACTCTACGCCACTCCACTCCACACAATTCTACTCTACACCACTCCACTCAACACCACTCTACTCTGCACCACTCCACGCCACTTCATTATGTTCTATTCCACTCTGACACTCAACGCTATGCCACTCTATTCCACTGTACTCTATTCTGTTCCACTGTACTCTATTCTATTCCACGCTATGCCACTTCACTCTACGCCACTCCACTTTACGCTATTCCTCTCTATGCCACTCCACTCTATGCCACTCCTCTACTTCACTCCACTCTATGATATTCGAGTCTACGACAGTCTACTCTACGCCACTCGGCTGTACTCCACTCCATTGTACTCCACTCCACTGTGAGCTATTCCACTCTACACCACTCCTCTCTATGGCACTCCAACTTATGCCAGCCACTGTATGCTACTCCACTCTATGCCACTCCATTCTGCTCTGTTCCACTCTACACCACTCATATTTATGCCACTTCATTACCCGCTGCTCCACTGTAAGGAACAGCAACCTACCCTAGGAATGCCTCTTATTTTTGCTCACTGATAATTTTGCTAGAGTTCAGTGAATCTCCACCAAACTTTGCATACCTATTGCTTTTTTTAACATTGGTGGATGATGCAAAGTTTTGTGGAGATTTGTCAAGAGGCCGAAAAGAAAAAAGGGGACATTCCAAATGCATCTTTCCACCAATATATTTTCCAAGTCTTTGTACTCAGGCATAGAGGGAAATTAGGCGGTCAAATTTAAATGAACTGTGGTAGGCATATAGTTATTGGTGTGTAGATTATTTCTCTTGGTAGTAGAGGTAAGTAGCTTAAGTATTTCTAAAGTTATAAGGCACTATATTGTAGTGATATCTCAGGCTGTGGTATACAGCTATATTTTGGTGGTACTTTCAAATATCAAGGCAGTGTATGATTGGCTAATGGTTGCCTTTACAAAAGTGAAAGCCAGGCATCTTCTTTTTACCATACTTTGGATGTGTTCCGTATTAGGACCGTAGATAAAGGTAAGTATAGGCTTCATATTTTTCTCGGCTATTACTACTTTATTCATGTGGTAATAGGCAGAGGAAATTATTTCTATGTTTGTATATATTTTAAAAAACAGTGATAAAGATCTGTGATGCCGCCTAGGAAGAACTATAGTATTTAAAAAGCTAGAAAAAGAATAAGTATGTAAAAAAAAAATCAAAATACAATGTAGTACACTACATTTCACAAAATAAAAATTAACAGAGTACCCCAGTACTACCTAGACAGCACTGCTCTACTTACAAAACATTTTAAAAAATCATTTGTATAAAAAAAACTGTACTGTACTATTTTTCACAAATATGTTTTTTTTTTAACTTAATTTTTAAAAACATTTCCTGTAACTACTTCAGTTCTTAGTAAGTACTAGTTCGGTGCAACGGAAACCTTTTTTTAAAATGTCTACACATACAAATAGATACATTTCCCTACCTATTACCACTTTAAAAGAGAGGAACTAAGTAGGGAACAACAATAAAACCTACGACTTACCTATAGCTGAGGCCCTAGCCCAGAACACAACTAAAGAGGGGGGTAAATTACCTGGCTGCCTTTTTACTTTTGTAAAGGCAGCCATTAACCAAAATTATACTGCCTTGTGATTAGTATGTACCATGGTATGCTGCGAAGTTAATGTGGTATACCATGGCCCAATATATACCAGAGTGTTTTGTCACTTATAACTTTAACACTACTTAACACATTTAGAACTGATACCAAACATTACCCACTCCTACTCTATAGTCCTGTCAAATTGAATTTACATACATTCAGCTACTTTTGCACTATATCTCCTTAAACTAGACTCTACTACACCACATGCCACTCCACTCTACACCACTCCTCTCTACGCCATTCTATGCTATTCCACTCTACGACACTCCACACTACCACATTTAACTCTACACCAGTCCATGCCACTTCACTCTACATTATTCTACTCTATGCCATTCCACTCCGCGCCTCCCCACTCCATTCTAGACTATTCCACTCTACCCCACTCAACTCTGTGCCACTACACTTTATGCCCTCCACTCTGCCTCACTCCGCTCTTCTGTGTTCCACTCTAGGCCTCTCCACTCTAGTCCACTCTACACTATTCCACTGCATACCTCTCCACTCTATGCTATACCACTGTACGACACTCTGCCATATGCCAGTATACACCACTATACTCAATGCCATTACACTCTACGCCACTTTACTCTACACCACTCTGCTTTACACTACTCCACTTTATACCTCTCGATTCTATGTTAATCGACTCTACACCACTCTACATGACTCTACACAACTCTCCTGTACTCTACTGCACTCTATACAACTCCCCTGTATGCCACTGTACTCTACACTATTCCACTGTACGTCACTCAACTCTAGGCCACTCTACCCCACTCCAGTCTATGCTATTCCACTCTACGCCACTCCGCGCAACTCCATTCTACACCACTTCACTCTATGATATTCCACTCTACAGCCCCACACTCTGACACTTCACTGTATTTCATAAGACTGTGCGCAAGTCCATTGTATGTCGCTCCACTCTACGCCACTCCTCTCCACACCATTTGAGTGTATGCCCTTACACTCTAAAGCACTCCACTCTGTCACTTTACTGTATGTCACTCCACTAAACCTCACCCCACTCTTTGCCGCTTCTCTCTACTCCACTCCACTATATGCAGCTCCACTCTATGCAATTCCACTCTGTGCCACTCCACTGTATGCCACTCTGCTCTACGCCACTTGACTTCACGTCACAACACTGCACGTTATACCACTCAATAGCGCTCCTCTCTACACCACTCTATTCTGTGCATTGCCACTCTGTGCCAGTCTACTATACGCCACTCAACTCTATGCCACTCCACTGTACACGACTCCACTCTACGACTCTCCACTCCATGCTATTCCACTGCATGGCAATCTAATCAATGCCACTCTACTGGATGCCACTCCACTGTACACCACTCCACTCTATCCCACTCCACTCTACGCTATTCCTCTCAATGCCTCTCAACTCTATGCCCCTCAAGTCTATGCTATTTCACTCTACATCAATCCACTCTATGCAACTCCATTCTAATCAATGCAGTCCTATGCAACACCACTGTACGCCACTTCACTCTATGCCATTCCACTCTATGCTATTCCACTCTATGCCATTCAACTCTAGGCACTCTTCTCTATGCCACTCTATTCTATGGTATTCAAGTTTACGCCACTGCACCTGAACTGCATGCCCCTTCACTCTACGCCATTCCACTGTATGCTACTCCACTGTACACTGTATGTGACTTCACTCCACACCACTTCACCATATGTCAATGCACTGTTTGCCAATCCACTGTATGCCTCTCCATTCTATGCTACTCCACTGAATGCCACCCCACAGCACAGCACTCCACTGTATGCCACAATGCTATTGCAGTCTACACAACTCCATTCAATTCCACTCCATTCTCTTCCTCTCTGTGCTGTGCTATGCCACTTGATCTCACTCCACTCTACACCACTCCACTCTCTGCCACAACACTGTACACTATACCACTTTTCATTACTCCACTCAATGCCACTCCATTCTACGCAGACTCTACATCAGTATGCGCCACTTCACTGTATGCCACTCCACAGTACACCACTCAGCTCTATGCCATTCCACTGTACACCACTCCACTCTACGCCACTCCACCTTATGCTATTCAACTCTTCACCACCTCATACAATGTCACCCTACTCTATGCCACTTCAACCTACCCCACTCCATTATACACTCTTCTCTACTCCACCCAGCTGTATGCCACTCTATGCTTTTCCAGTCTACGTCACTCCATTTTACACTGCCCCAATCTACGGAACCCCAATCAAAGCCTCTCCATTCTATGCCACTCCCCTCTATTCTATTCCACTCCACACCATTCCACTCTACACCACCCTGGTGTATGCCACACCACCCTATGGTACTCCACACTACACCACTCCACTCTATACTGATCCCCTCTACGCCACTTCACTCTATGCTGTTCCTTCTGTGCCACTTCACTCAATGCTGTTCCTTCCATGCCACTTCACTCCGTCACTACATTCTATGCCACTCAATAGTACGCTATTCAACTCTATGCCGCTCAAGTCTATGCCACTGTATGTATGACAAAACCACCCATGCCTTTACAACGCAACTCTATGCCAGTCTATTCCACTCCACTGTATGCCACTACACTGTACGCCACTGAAATGCACAAGACTCCACTCTATGCTATTCCACTGTATGGCAATATATTCAATGCCACTCTACTGAATGACACTCCACTGTACTCCACCTCACTCTTTTCCATGCCTCTGTATGCTAATCCACTTTACACATTAACCCACTCCACTCTATTCACTCCTCTCTATGCCTCTCCACTCTACAGTATTCAAGTCTACGCCACTCCACACTACGCCATTTCATTATTTGCCCCTCAAATCTACACTGTTCCACTCTGTGCCACTGGACTCTAAGCCACTCTACACAACTCCACTTTATACTATTCTGATCTACACCACTCCACTTTTTGCTATTCCACCGTACACCACTCCACTGTAAGGCACTCAACTCTATGCACTACACTCAATGCAACTCCACACAACTCCACTCCATTCTACGTCACTACATTTTACATTATTCCTTTCCACACCACTCCACTCCATGCCACTCCACTCTACACCACTCCACTGTATGCTACAAAAGGGCATGCTATTCTACTGTATGCCACTCCGCTGTACAGCACTACTCTAGGAATACCTCAGGTTTTGCTTGCTAATTATTTTACCAACATTTGACAAACCTCCACAAAACTTTGCAGATCCATTGCTTTTTCTACATAGATGGATGATGCAAAGTTTCCTGGAAAGTCGTTACAGTGATGTAAAAAAGGGGTCCAAAACAGATTTTTCCACCAATACATTTTCCATTGGCTTTGTACTCCACTCCACTGTATGCCACGCCACTCTACACCACTCCTCACTACGATTCCAGGCTATGCCCCCCTCTATGCTACTCCACGCTATGCCACTCCATGCCATTCCAGTCTATGCCACTCCACTCTATACAAATCTGCTGTGTGCTACTCCATTCTACAAAACTTCACTGTATGCCACTCTATCTGTGCCAATGCTCTCAACGCAGCTCCTCTCCACACCATACCATTCTCCCAACTCTGTACTACACTATTCCACAGGACACCACTCCACTCTATACCACAACACTGTATGCTACACCACTTTACACCACTACATTCAATGCCACCCCACTCTACACAATTTCACTCTACACCAGTGTAGGAGGCTGGCCTGGCTTGTAGTGGGTACCAAGGGGTACTTACACTCTGTACCAGGTCCAGTTATCCCTTATTATGTAGAAGAGGTGTTTCTAGCAGCTTAGGCTGATAGAAGTTAGCTATAGCAGAGCAGCTTAGGCTGAACTAGGAGACATGAAAAGCTCCTACTATACCACTGGTGTCATATGCACAATATCATAAGAAAACCCAATACACAGATATACTAAAAATAAAGGTACTTTATTTTTATGACAATATGCTAAAAGTATCTCAGTGAGTACCCTCAGTACGAGGGTACCAAATATACACAAAATATATGTACACAATACCAAAAATATGCAGTAATAGCAAAAGGAAGTAATGCAAGCAGTGAAAAGTTACAATAGATTGCAATAGGAGCACATAGGTATAGGGGCAACACAAACCATATACTCCAAAAGTGGAATGCGAACCACGAATGGACCTCATACCTATGTGAGCTTGTAGAGGGTCGCTGGGGCTGTAAGGAAACAATGAGGGTTAGAAAAATAGCCCACCCCAAGACCCTGAAAGGTAGGTATAAAGTACACCTACAACCCCCAGAGAGCACAGAAGTCGTGATAGGGGGATTCTGCAAGGAAGACCAACACCAGCATGCAACAACAGTGGATTTCCGGACCTGAGTACCTGTAAGACAAGGGGACCAAGTCCAAGAGTCACAACAGTGTTGAGGGTGGGCAGATCCCCAGGAAATGCCAGCTGAGGGTGCAAGGAAGCTGCCACCAGATGGAAGAAGCTTTGTGTTCTGCAAGAACGAAGAGGACTAGGAACTTCCCCTTTGGAGGATGGACGTCCCACGTCGTGAAGAAGCTTGCAGAGGTGTTCCCATGCAGAAAGACCGCAAACAAGCCTTGCTAGCTGCAAGGGTCGCGGTTTGGGTTTTTGGATGCTGCTGTGGCCCAGGAGGGACCAGGATGTCGCCACTTGGATGAGGAGACAGAGGGGGCGCCCAGCAAGTCAGGGAGCCTTCACAGAAGCAGGCAGCACCCACAGAAGTACCGGATCAGGCACTTAAAAGAGGAGTGAACCGGAGTCCACCCGAAGTCAGAAAAGGGAGTCCCACGACGCCGGAGGACAACTCAGAAGATTGTGCACTGCAGGTTAGAGTGTCGGGGACCCAGGCTTGGCTATGTGCACAGGAGCCGGAGCAGCTGCAAATCATGCGGTACCCAGCAATGCAGTCTAGCGTGGGGAGGCAAGGACTTACCTCCACCAAACTTGGACTGAAGAGTCACTGGACTGTGGGAGTCACTTGGACAGAGTTGCTGAGTTCCAGGGACCATGCTCGTCGTGCTGAGAGGGGACCCAGAGGACCGGTGATGCAGTCTTTTGTTGCCTGCGGTTGCAGGGGGAAGAGTCCGTCGACCCACTGGAGATTTCTTCAGAGCTCCTGGTGCAAGAAGGAGGCAGGCTACCCCCAGATCATGCACCACCAGGAAACAGGCGAGGTAAGCCGGCAGGATGAAGCGATACAAGGTTGCAGTAGTCGTCTTTGCTACTTTGTTGCGGTTTTGCAGACGTCCTGAGCAGTCAGCGGTCGATCCTTTGGCAGAAGGTGAAGAGGGAGATGCAGAGGAACTCTGGTGAGCGCTTGCATTTGGTATCTGAAGAATTCCCCAAAGCAGAGACCCTAAATAGCCAGAAAAGGCGGTTTGGCTACCTAGGAAGGAGGATAGGCTAGTAAGAAAGGTAAGAGCCTATCAGAAGGAGTCTCTGATGTCACCTGCTGGCCCTGGCCACTCAGAGCAGTCCAGTGTGCCAGCACACCTCTGAATCCAAGATGGCAGAGGTCTGGGGCATGCTGGAGGAGCTCTGGGCACCTCACCTGGGAGGTGCAGGTCAGGGGAGTGGTCACTCCCCTTTCCTTTTGTCCAGTTTCACGCCAGAGCAGGGCTGGGGGATCCCTGAACTGGTGTAGACTGGCTTATGCAGAGATGGGCACCATCTGTGCCCATCAAAGCATTTCCAGAGGCTGGGGGAGGCTACTACTCCCCATCCCTGACACCTTTTTCCAAAGGGAGAGGGTGTAACAAGTCCTTTGTTCTGCCTTCCTGGGCCAGACCTGGCTGGACCCCCGGAGGGAGAAACCTGTCTGAGGGGTTGGCAGCAGCAGCAGCTGCATCGAAACCCCGGGAAAGGTAGTTTGGCAGTACCTGGGTCTGTGCTAGAGACTCGGGGGATCATGGAATTCCATGATCTTAGACATGTTACATGGCCATGTTCGGAGTTACCATTGTGACGCTATACATAGGTAGTGACCTATGTATAGTGCACGCGTGAAATGGTGTCCCCGCACACACAAAGTCTGGGGAATTTGCCCTGAACGATGTGGGGGCATCTTGGCTAGTGCCAGGGTGCCCACACACTAAGTAACTTTGCACCCAACCTTCACCAGGTGAAGGTTAGACATATAGGTGACTTATAAGTTACTTAAGTGCAGTGGTAAATGGCTGTGAAATAACGTGAACGTTATTACACTCAGGCTGCAGTGGCAGGCCTGTGTAAGAATTGTCAGAGCTCCCTATGGGTGGCAAAAGAAATGCTGCAGCCCATAGGGATCTCCTGGAACCCCAATACCCTGGGTACCTCAGTACCATATACTGGGGAATTATAAGGGTGTTCCAGTATGCCAATGTGAATTGGTGAAATTGGTCACTAGCCTGTTAGTGACAATTTGGAAAGCAGAGAGAGCATAACCACTGAGGTTCTGGTTAGCAGAGCCTCAGTGAGACAGTTGGTCATCACACAGGGAACACATACAGGGCACACTTATGAGCACTGGGGCCCTGGCTGGCAGGGTCCCAGTGACACAAACACTAAAACAACATATATACAGTGAAATATGGGGGTGACATGCCAGGCAAGATGGTACTTTCCTACAACCAGTCTGTGCCAATCCAAACTATGATCCTCCTCTGTACTCCTATCAGCTCTCTGCCACTCCACTCTACACTATTCAACTCTACACGATTTCACTCAATGGCACTGTATTAAATGCCACTTCACTGTATGAAAGTCTACTCCACTCTACACCACTCCACTCTATGCTATTCCACTCTGCACCACTCAATTCTATGCCACTGTGCACCACTCCACTCTGTTAGTCCATTCTATTGCACTCCATTTCATGTTATTTGACAACACCCAACTCTATTCAACGTTACTCTAGCCAATGCCACTGCAACCTATCCCACTCAATTATACACTATTCCACTCTTCTCTACTGAACTGATGCCACTATATGCCGCTCCAGTCTATGCTTTCCCACTCTATCCTCCTCCACCCTACGCTATTCCACTCCACACGACTCCACTCTATGAAACTCCACTCAGTGGCACTCTACTATATGCCACTCCACTTTATGCCACTCCCCTCCAAGCTATTCCACTCCAAGCCATTGCATTCTACACCACTCCACTCTATGCATTCCTTTCTACACCACTCCACTCTACAGTACTCAAGTCTATGCCACTACACTCTACACCACCTCCACCACTACTCTATGTTATTCCTTTCTACACTACTCCACTCCCCAATATTCTACACGACTTAATGCTAAGCTATTCCACTCTGCGTTTCAAAAGTGTGTGCTATTCCACTCTGCGCTACTCTACCCCACTCCACTGTATTCTATTGCACTATACGCCAGTCCATCGGCTTCACTCCACTCTATACCACTCACCTGTAGGGCACTGCACTGTACCCTAGGAATTCCCTGGATTTTTGTTTGCTAATAATTTTGACAGCACTTGACGAAGGTCCATGAAAGTTTACAGACCTGGTATTTTATACATAGGTGGATGGTGCAGAGTTTTGCTGCGATTTTTCAAGGTGGTGCAAAGACTAAAGGGGGGTCCCAAAACACATTTTCCCCCCCAGTGTATTTTTCATAGACTTTGTACTCAGGCATAGTGGTAAAAAGGGCAGTCAAATTTCAATGAAATTAGGCAGGCATATGGTTTATGGTGAGTAGATAATCGTTTTTGGTAGTAGAGGTAAGTAGGGTAAGTATTTTTAAAACGTATAAGGTGTTAAAAGTTAGTGATATCTCAGGCCATAGTATACCACAGTAATTTCACAGTACTTGCCAATGATATGGCAGAAAATGATTGGCTAATGGCTGCCTTTACAAAAGTAAAAGGCAGTCTTTTTGTTTTTGCCATACACTGGCTGAGTTCTTAGTTAGGGCCTGAGATAAAGGTGAGTAGTAGTTTTATAGTTTTCCCTACCTCTTACTACTTCATTGAAGTGGTAATAGGTAGAGAAAATGATTTATATATTTGTATGTATTTGAAAAAAAGGTATGGCATACTATAGTACAACCTAGGAAGTACTGTGGTACAAACCCAGGAAATACTGTGGTACTTAACCAAATTAGAAAAAAAAATATGGATAAAATGTTATTTAAAAATACACTGTACTTCACCATATTTAGAAATAAATAGAAGTACTGGTGTACTACCTAGAAAGCATTGCACTATTTACAAATATTTAAAGGAAAAATAATTTGTAAAAGAACATACACTGCATTACACAACAGTTAAGTATAGGGGCATGTTTACAAGCCCCTTGCTACACCTTCCATCACCGTAGTGTAATTTATTATATACTAAGGTGGCCTTTTCCCTCCAACAGATTTACAAAGTGGCGCAATGCTTGCATTGCACCACTTTGTGACCCCTTGTGTGCCACATTGCGTATTGTATTCAGGGGAGCATTCTGACGCAGGGAGGCCTGAAAAAATGGCGCAGTGAAATTTACAAGATTTCACATCATTTTTAATGCCTGCCTTGGGCAGGAGTTAAAATGAAACATACATAGTAACCTATGGGTCTCCCTGTGCTTTGCCGCACCAATATCAACATTTTTGACACTAGTACAGCAAAGCGCCACAATAGCATCAAATATTTTGGTGCTATTGTGCCAACCACCGCCTTGGTGCGCTATATTAGAAATACGGCGCAACCATGGTGTCATTAGGTGGCGGTAAAGGGACGCAGGGAGAGTGGCGCATCGGGACCGATGTGCCACTTTCTTGTAAATCTGCCCCATAGTGTGCTAGAGTGTATTGTTTATTTTTTATATGTAGGTACCGGTGCAGTAGTTTTTTTAATATATATAACAAACTATATATACATTTTTGTATCTATTACAATTTTAATAAAGTGGAAATAGGTAGGGAACATCAATAAAACCTGGTGAAAATTACAGCCAATAATATGCTGCCTTGTGATTGGCACGTACCATGGTATACAGTGAGGTTAACGCTGTTTAAAGAGGCCCATTATATACCTAAGTGTTTTGTCACTCATAACTTTCACATTACTTAACCAATTTAGTGCTCATGCCAAACATAACCCTTTCCACACTGTTGGACCTGATCCTTTTTGCCGGGTTATCCCCAAGCTTTTTGCCAGTTTTTTGGGGCTTTAGGACCCTGGGCACTTTATCACTACTAACCAGTGCTAAACTGCATATTCTTTCAGTCTAAAATGTATTGGTGATTGGTTTCTTCATGAGTGGCGTATTTGATTTACTATTACGTCCCTAGTAAAGTGCACTATGTGTGTCCAGGGCCCCTGTAAATCAAATACTACTAGTGGGCCTGCAGCACTGATTGTGCCACCCACATGAGTTGCCCTGTAAACATGTCTCAGACCTGCCACTGCAGTGTATGTGTGGGCAGTCTGAAACTGCAATTCTGACCCGGCAAGTACACCCACTTGCCAGGCCCAAACCTTCTGTTTCACTACATGTAAGACACCCCTAAAGTAGGTGTAAGGCAGCCCATGGACAGGGTGAAGTGTATTTAGAAGGTAGGACATGTACTGGTGTGGTTTTCATGTCCTGATAGTGAAATACTCCTAAATTTGTTTTTCACTATTGCAAGGACTATCTCTCAATAGAGTAACATGCGGATTGTCTTGAAATATCTTTTAAGTGTAATTTCCCATTGAGAGCAGATAGAGATGTGGAGTTTGGGGTCTCTGAACTCACAATCTAAAAATTCATCTTTTGGTGAAGTTGGTTTTTAAATTGTAAATAAATGCCACCTTTAGAAAGAGGGCATTTTCTTGCTTAGCCATTTTGTGGCTCTGTCTCTCTGTGGAATACACGTCTGGGTCAGGATGCCAGTTGGGCTGTTTTTTTAATTCACTCTACACAGTCACACAAAGGGAGCTAAGTTGTGCCCTGCATATCCTGATGGGTCTTCCTGAGCTAGAGTGGCGGGAGGAGCTGACATTTGCACCTGAAAAGGGCTGTGCCTGTCCTCACACACCGCTGTCTTCAACCCTGTGCAGTGTGTCTAGGGCCAGGGCAGGGAAAGGTAGTCTTGTGCACTACAAAGACTTCTCTTTGACGTTTGCGCACTTCAAAGACAGAAATGGATATAAATACTGGACCTCTGACACCACAGAGTTAGAATCCTTTGGACTGAGGACATTCTGCCAGGAGGAAGAACTGGATGCTGTAGGAGGAGATGCCACTCTGCCTGTTGCTTTGCTCTGCTTGCCTGGTGCTTGCTGCTTCTGTCCCGGGAGTGATACGACTGGACTTTGCTTTGAACATCCTGCTTTCCAAGGTTCTCCAAAGGCTTGAACTGAGCTTGCCTCATCTTAAGAACTCTCAGGGACACCAAAGACTTTATCTGCCAGTGCCTGGGCTCTTCTTCTAAGAGTCTTGACTTGCCAAGTGGTGACAAATCCAGTCCCTTGGCCCTTGGAAGTGGAAGCTGGTGACCTGAAAGAGAAAATCCATGCATCAGCGTGCCGCAGCAGAAAAATCAATGCAGTGCCTGCCCCATGGCTGACAAATCAATGCAGCACCAGTTTTGCTGCAGAAGAATCAATGCAGGGCCTGTTTCAGCAGAGATCCATCAACACAGCGCATCTGGATTTTTCACGCATCATCCCTGGGCGTCATTTACTCACCTGCCCGCACCGCAGTAAGGAACCAGCGCATCGCCTTCCCTGCAAGGAAAGAAACAATGCATTACCTCACCTGTGAGGAAAGAATGAGCACGTTGCCTCCCCTGCACAGTAAGGAATTGGCCAGTGCTTGCTTTTTGGATGCATCACCTCCTTTGTGGCCCACATTGTCTTTGTTTTTTGACGCATCATATACTATGGGGGTCATTACGAACTTGGCGGGAAAACCCGCCTAGTTCGGTGCTGGCAGTCTAGCGTGTTGAAGACCCCTTCAGCCATATAATGATCACAGTGTTTCTGCCAGCCGTCCCAGTGGAATGCAGGGCCTGTACATTGACCCCGGCCCCACATGGAGCCAACAGCAATGTAGCAGTGCGGCGGGTGCAGCAGCACCTGTTGTGCATATCACTGCCCGTAAATCAGGCAGTGACATGTGCGACGGGGCTGTGTACGGGGGCCCCTGCACTGCCCATGCCAAATGAATGGCCAGTGCAGGAGCCCCCGGAGGGGCCCGAGGCACCCATTCTGCCAGCCTTTCCCTGGCTGGGCAAACCACCAGGGAAAGGCTGGTGGAATCAGATACATTATCTGGTGGGCAGTGCTGTCCTGTCGGATATGTAACTCCGCCATCGCCAGGCTGCCTGGCGGCGGAAGCCTGGCGGTGGCTGAGTTACACCAGTGGTGGTTCTGCCCCATTTATTATATGGCAGTCTGGGCCACAATGGCAGTAATTACCGCCACCCGCCGATATGGCGTCCCAGACGGCCATGTTCATAATGAGGGCCTATGTGTTAAAAGGATACAACCGATGATTCTAATGGTATAAGGCTCATTTAAACCTTTAAAAAGTGAGAACTTCACTTGTGTATGTTGGAATTTTGTTGTTTTGGTCTTGTTTTAGTCAGATAAATATTGGCTATTTTGCTAAACTGTTGTGGAGTACTTTTGTGGTGTTTTTACTGTGTTACTGTGTGTGTGCAAATAATATACACATTGCCTCTGAGAGAAGCCTGACTGCTATTGGCAAGATACAGAGGGTGTGAGCAAGGGTTATCTTAGCTATGTGACTCCCTTACCCTGACTAGAGTAAGGGCCCCTACTTGGGCAGGGTGCAAACCACTGCCAACTGGATACCTCATTTCTAATACACCCCATAATCTATATTTGTGTCAAATTTCATCTACATCCATTCTGCAAATTTCACTTTCATGTCTCTTTAAATTGGAGTCACACACCACACGCCTGTCCGCTCTAGGCCACTATACTCTACACCAGTCCTTGTACAATGCCACTCTATGCTATTCCAATCTACGCCACTGGACTGTATGCCACTCTAAGCCACTCAACACTACTCTATTCCACTCTACACCACTCCAATCTATACCATTTCACCCAATGCCACTGCACTGTACCCCACTCCACTCTGCGCCACTCCAGTCTATACTGTTCCAGTCTGCACCACTCCTTTGCATGCCACTCCATTCTACACCACTCCACACTACAATATTCTACTCTAAGACACTCCACTGTATGTCACTCCACGGCATGCTATTCCATTGTACTTCTCTAAATTATACACTATTTGAATGCACGTCACTCCACTATGCTGTACTCTACTGTATGCCACCCCAATGTACACTACACCACTCCACTCTACACCCCGCCACTTCAATCAATGCTTTTCCTCTCTGTGCCACTCTACTCTATGCCACTCCACTGTTGGCCTCACTCCAGTGACACAGGGTGAAAGGGATCTATTCACTCGGACTGATCACTACACTGTATGCTGCCACCACTGCGCTTGTGCTGCTTAAGTCTTAGTGAACCACTTAAGTATACAAAAAAAGATGGATTGAATGCTTAAATTAAATCTCAGCCACTGGTAATTACTCTGGCCATAACCCAATCTATTGTTATTTTTCACACCATGTCACCCCAGGTTGAACCAAGCTATATGCAAATCAGTCTTGGCCCTTCTCCAGTCAGAGCAGTGTAGCCCAAACTGCCTAGCCAGGTCCTCACTGAACCAGAAGACAAGCAACCCAGGACCGGGTTTGCCCTAGTTATGGTCCCATTAGTCATGTATAGCTTCATTCCAGGATCACAGTGTGCATGGGTCCCACATCTAGGCACACCTGTCCCACTTAGGGTGACACACTAATGTATACAAAAACATGATGGATGGAATGCTTTATTTAATCTCAGTCACTGGTAATTACGCGGGAGGCATCCCAATCCATTGTTATTTTGCACACCATGCCACCTCAGTAGGGACACAGCCATATGGTAATCAGCCTTGAGCCTGCTATAATCGGAACAGACCAGCCTGAACTGCCAAACCAGGTCCTCCCTGCAAAGGAACACAAGCAACCCAGGACCCGTTTCACCATAGTTGGTGGGGAAAAAAACAAAGGCTTGGGATGCGGGCCTGAGCGAATGCCAGTGGCTAAGATTAATTCAAGCATTCCATCCATCACATTGTTGTTTTTGCATTTGCCACCCTAACTCTTGGTGAAGGTGGTACATGTCTTTTAACATGCAGAGGAGTTTTCCATCGCAACAGGCATATTGTTCGAAAGGACCTCTTTTTGTATGATCGCCTCCACCCCAAATTTTTGGACTGTTAGTGATAGGTTTTCCACTCTGTAGTGCTCTTGAACCTACTGTCCTTGCTAGTAACCTCTTAATTTTTGCCCACCTCCGCCCTCTGCCTTAGAAGGATGAAACGCTGAGCAAGGTACACAATATATGTGTAGGAAAGTACCATCTTTGTTGGCAGTTTACCCCAATTTCTGCCTGTTTGTGAGTGTATTTTGCCTGTCTCATTGGGATCCTGCTAGCCAGGATCCCAGTGCTCATAGTTTGTGACCCATATGTGTTGTCAGTATACTTGACTGTGTCACAAAAGTTCTGCTAACCAGAACTCCAGTGCTTATGCTCTCTCTACATACCAAATTTGTCACTATAGTTTAGTGACTCCATATTCCAATTCTTATTGCCACACTGGACCCCCCTTAGAAGTCCCTAGTGTATGGTACCCAGGTACCCAGGGCATTGGCGTTCCAGGAGATCTTTATGGGCTTCAGCATTTCTTTTGCCACCAATAAGGAGCTCATACAAACCTTTCATCAGAATTGCCACTGCAGCCTGAGTGAAATAGTGTGCACACTATTTCACAGCCATTTTTCACTGCACTAAGTAACTTATAAGTCACCTATATGTCTAACCTTCATTTACTGAAGGCTAGGTGCAAAGTTACTGTGTGTGAGGGCACCCTTGCACTAGCAAAGGTGCCCACATGTTGTCCAGGGCCAGATTCCCAGACTTCGTGAGTGCGGGACACCATTATAAGCGCGCACTACATATATGTCAATACATATATGTAGCTTCACAACTGTAACTCCGAATATGGCCATGTGGGGTGTCTAAGATCTTGGAACTGGCCCCCCAATCCAAATGTGGTATTGGGGGGTGTAGGAAAGTACCATCTTGCCTGGCATGTTACCCCCATATTTCACTGTATATATGTTGTTTTAGTTGTATGTGTCACTGGGACCCTGCCAGCCAGGGCCCCAGTGCTCATAAGTGTGCCCTGTATGTGTTACCTGTGTTATGACTAACTGTCTCACTGAGGCTCTGATAACCAGAACCTCAGTGGTTATGCTCTCTCTGCTTTCCAAATTGTCACTAACAGGCTAGTGACCAATTTCACCAATTCACATTGGCATACTGGAACACCCTTATAATTCCCCAGTATATGGTACTGAGGTACCCAGGGTATTGGGGTTCCAGGAGATCCCTATGGGCTGCAGCATTTCTTTTGCCACCCATAGGGAGCTCTGACAATTCTTACACAGGCCTGCCACTGCAGCCTGAGTGAAATAACGTTCACGTTATTTCACAGCCATTTACCACTGCACTTAAGTAACTTATAAGTCACCTATATGTCTAACCTTCACCTGGTGAAGGTTGGGTGCAAAGTTACTTAGTGTGTGGGCACCCTGGCACTAGCCAAGATGCCCCCACATCGTTCAGGGCAAATTCCCCGGACTTTGTGTGTGCGGGGACACCATTACACGCGTGCGCTATACATATGTCACAACATATGTGTAGTGTCACAATGGTAACTCCGAACATGGCCATGTAACATGTCTAAGATCATGGAATTGTCACCCCAATGCCATTCTGGCATTGGGGAGACAATTCCATGATCCCCCGAGTCTCTAGATCAGACCCGGGTACTGCCAAACAGCCTTTCCCGGGGTTTCACTGCAGCTGCTGCTGCTGCTGCCAACCCCTCAGACAGGTTTCTGCCCTCCTGGGGTCCAGCCAGGCTTGGCCCAGGAAGGCAGAACAAAGTACTTTCTCAGAGAAAGGGTGTTACACCCTTTCCCTCTGGAAAAAGGTGTTAGGGCTGGGGAGGAGTAGCCTCCCCCAGCCTCTGGAAATGCTTTGATGGGCACAGATGGTGCCCATCTCTGCATAAGCCACTCTACACCGGTTCAGGGATCCCCCAGCCCTGCTCTGGCGTGAAACTGGACAAAGGAAAGGGGAGTGACCACTCCCCTGACCTGCACCTCCCCTGGGAGGTGCCCAGAGCTCCTCCAGTGTGCTCCAGACCTCTGCCATCTTGGAAACAGAGGTGCTGCTGGCACACTGGACTGCTCTGAGTGGCCAGTGCCAGCAGGTGACGTCAGAGACTCCTTTTGATAGGCTACTCCAGGTGTTGCTAGCCCATCCTCTCTCCTAAGTGGCCAAACCTCCTTTTCTGGCTATTTAGGGTCTCTGCTTTGGGGAATTCCTTAGATAACGAATGCAAGAGCTCATCAGAGTTCCTCTGCATCTCTCTCTTCACCTTCTGCCAAGGAATCGACTGCTGACCGCGCTGGAAGCCTGCAAAACTGCAACAAAGTAGCAAAGACGACTACTGCGACCTTGTAACGCTGATCCTGCCACCTTCTCGACTGTTTTCCTGGTGGTACATGCTGTGGGGGTAGTCTGCCTCCTCTCTGCACTAGAAGCTCCAAAGAAATCTCCCGTGGGTCGACGGAATCTTCCCCCTGCAACAGCAGGCACCAAAGAACTGCATCACCGGTCCTCTGGGTCTCCTCTCAGCATGACGAGCGAGGTCCCTTGAACTCAGCAACTCTGTCCAAGTGACTCCCACAGTCCAGTGACTCTTCAGTCCAAGTTTGGTGGAGGTAAGTCCTTGCCTCCCCACGCTAGACTGCATTACTGGGAACCGCGTGTTTTGCAGCTGCTCCGGCTCCTGTGCACTCTTCCAGGATTTCCTTTGTGCACAGCCAAGCCTGGGTCCCCGGCACTTTAACCTGCAGTGCACGACCTCCTGAGTTGTCCTCCGGCGTTGTGGGACCCTTTTTTGTGACTTCGGGTGAGCTCCGGTTCACTCCACTTTGGAGTGCCTGTTCCGGCACTTCTGCAGGTGCTGCTTGCTTCTGAGTGGGCTCTTTGTCTTGCTGGACGCCCCCTCTGTCTCCTCACGGAATTGGCGACATCCTGGTCCCTCCTGGGCCACAGCAGCATCCAAAAACCCTAACTGCGACCCTTGCAGCTAGCAAGGCTTGTTTGCGGTCTTTCTGCACGGAAACACCTCTGCACAACTCTTTATGATGTGGGACATCCATCCTCCAAAGGGGAAGTTTCTAGCCCTTGTCGTTCTTGCAGAATCCACAGCTTCTACCATTCATGGCAGCTTCTTTGCACCCACAGCTGGCATTTCCTGGGCATCTGCCCACTCCCGACTTGATCGTGACTCTTGGACTTGGTCCCCTTGTTCCACAGGTACTCTTGTCAGGAAATCCATTGTTGTTGCATTGCTGGTGTTGGTCTTCCTTGCAGAATTCTCCTATCACTACTTCTGTGCTCTTTGGGGAACTTAGGTGCACTTTGCACCCACTTTTCAGGGTCTTGGGGTGGGCTATTTTTCTAACCCTCACTGTTTTCTTACAGTCCCAGCGACCCTCTACAAGGTCACATAGGTTTGGGGTCCATTCGTGGTTCGCATTACACTTCTAGAGTATATGGTTTGTGTTGCCCCTATCCCTATGTGTCCCCATTGCATTCTATTGTGGCTATACATTGTTTGCACTGTTTTTCTATTGCTATTACTGCATATTTTGGTATTGTGTACATATATCTTGTGTATATTTGCTATCCTCCTACTGAGGGTACTCACTGAGATACTTTGGCATATTGTCATAAAAATAAAGTACCTTTATTTTTAGTATATCGGTGTATTGTGTTCTCTTATGATATTGTGCAAGTGACACTAGTGGTACTGTAGGAGCTTCACTCGTCTCCTAGTTCAGCCTAAGCTGCTCTGCTAAGCTACCTTTTCTATCAGCCTAAGCTGCTAGACACCCCTCTACACTAATAGGGATACCTGGGCCTGGTACAAGGTGTAAGTACCTCTTGGTACCCACTACAAGCCAGTCCAGCCTCCTACAGGGGGGCCAATCCCATGCACCCTGGGGGCTCCACCATAGACCCCCAGTACTGCCAAACCAGTTCTCTGAGGTTTCCACTGCAGTCCCAGCTGCTGCCACCTCACAGACAGGTTTCTGCCCTCCTGGGGATTGAGCAGCTCAATCCAAGGAAGGCAGAACAATGCATTTCCTTTAGGAGAGGGGTGTTACACCCTCTCCCATTGGAAATAGGTGTTACAGGCATGGGCGGGGTATACTCCCAGAGCCTCTGGAAATGCTTTGAAGGGCACAAACAGTGCCCTCCTTGCATAATCCAGTCTACACTGGTTCAGGACCCCCATTCCCTGCTCTGGCGCAAAACTGGACAAAGGAAAGAGGAGTGACCACTCCCCTGTCCATCACCATCCCAGGGGTGGTGCCCAGAGCTCCTCCAATGTGTCCCTGATGTTAGCCATCTTGGATTCCAAGGTGTGGGGACCCTCTGGAGACCTCTGGGTGGCCAGTGCCAGCAGGTGACGTCAGAGACCCCTCCTGATAGGTGCATACCTGGGTAGGTAGCCAATCCCCCCTCTTAGGGGTATATAGAGTCTCTCCTCTGGGTGTTTCCTCAGATGTGGTTTGCACGATTCCTCAAGGACTCCTCTGCTGACCGTCGGATCAACCGCAGTGTGCTCCAGGAACCGCTGTAACTGCAACAAAGTATCCATGACGACTCCTGTGACCTGCAACTTCAGCTCCAGCCAGCATTTGAAACAGTTTCCAAGGTGTGCATGCTCTGAGGACTGCATGTCTTCACCCTGCACCAGAAGAACTGAAGGAATCTCCCGTGGAGTGAAGGAGTCACTTCCCTGATTCAGCAGGCACCCTTCTGCGACGACACCCAGTACTCTGGGACTCATCTTCTGACGGTGAGCGTGCTCCCTGGAACACGGGTGGTGGACTGAAGTGACCCAGGCTGTCCAAATTTGGTGGCGGTAAGATCTTGGCTCCCTATGCTGCTACAGTACCCCTGTGCACCACGTCTTCTTCAGCTCCTTGGACTTCTGTGCACTTCTTCCAAAGGTTCTTCATGCACAGTGTAACCCACATCCCCAGCACTCCATCCTGTGACGCACAGCTCTCTGAGTTGTTCTCCAGTGGCGTGGGACCCTCCAGTGTAGTGCTGCGATGACCGCACTTTGCATCTTCTTTGTCCCCATGTTTTGAGACTCCTGTGGTTGCTGCGGAGAGCCCCCTCTGTCTCCCCAGTCCAAGCTGAGACCCCTATGTCCCTCCTGGGTCCAGACAGCTCCTGTTTGACCCAAACCGTATACTTGCTTGAACCAAGGTTTGGTGGAATCCAGCGACGCGAACAGCCTGCATCCAACAACTCGACGTAGGACATCTCTTGCATCAAGCAAGAACCCGTAGCTATCTTCTTTGGTGTATTTCTGTACTCTTCTTCTAACCGGAGAATCCACTTTTGCACCTTCTTCCAGGTTGTCAGGGGTTCCTGTTCTTCCTGGACTTTTCTTCGACTTCTGGACTTGGTCTCCTCTCTCCACAGGTCTTCAGGTCCAGGAATCCATTGTTGGTTGCTTGCAGTCTTGCTTGGTTCTTGCATAATCCTTCATCATGATGTGTAATGTGTCTTGAGGAAACTTGCTGTACTTTACTCCTGCTTTCCAGGGCTCTGGGGTGGGGTACTTTACTTACCTTTGGTGTTTTCTTACACTCCCAGTGCCCCTCTACACACTACACTTGCCTAGGGGGGAATTCGACATTCGCATTCCACTATTTTAGTATATGGTTTGTGTTGCCCCTAGGCCCATTGCAATCTATTGTATTTTGTGCTGTTTGCACTAGGCTATGACTATTTACTTACCTGATTTTGGTTACTAGTGTATAGATTGTGTATAATACTTACCCCCAGAAGGAGTATTGCCTCTAAGATATTTTTGGCCTTGTGTCACTAAAATAAAATACCTTTATTTTTGGTAAAACTGAGTACTGTCTTTTATTGTGTATAAGTACTGTGTAGCTATAGTGGTATTGCAGGAGCTTTGCATGTCTCCTAGTTGAGCCTTGGCTGCTCTGCTACAGCTACCCCTAGACAGCCTAAGCTGCTAGAACACTGCCTACATTTCACTAATGAGGGATAACTGGACCTGGTATAAGGTATAAGTACCATAGGTACCCACTACAAACCAGGCCAGCCTACTACAATATGTGACTGATTATACCCATACCTTACTGCCCTTTTAGAGACACCGGCCTGACAGGAAATCTCTTCTCTCCAACGGTTTCTACGGATAAAAGGCAGAGTTTGAAGACCATTCCCTCACTGTGTTGTTCTTAATGCCTAGCCTTTTTATCCCGTGTCTCCTATACCCCCAACTACTCTATCTCTCCTTTCTGCTTTTGCCTTCTTCAAGTACTTGTCAATCTTTGATTTATTTTCTTTTACTATCTACCCAATGTATGAATTTTAGAAAAAAACTTGTTTGGAAGTTTTTGAGTTCTTCCCAGGGCAATTCCAGCTCCTTAATGTGAGAAGGTAGCCTCTTTCTAGCCTTGTTACCCCCACTTTTGGCCTGTTTGTGAGTGTATGTCAGGGTGTTTGTCACTGTTTTCACTGTCTCACTGGGATCCTGATAGCCAGGCCCCAGTGCTCATAGTGA
Organism: Pleurodeles waltl; assembly: GCF_031143425.1. Classification (NCBI taxonomy): domain Eukaryota; kingdom Metazoa; phylum Chordata; class Amphibia; order Caudata; family Salamandridae; genus Pleurodeles; species Pleurodeles waltl. The sequence continues at coordinate 594,733,503 of NC_090451.1, forward strand.
AAACACTATGTTTTCAGTATGGTTGTTATGTGTCACTGGGATCCTGCTGGTCAGGACCCCAGTGCTCATAGGTTTGTGGCCTATATGTATGTGTCACTGGGACCCTGTCACACAGGGCCCCAGTGCTCATAGGTGTGCATGTACATGTTCCCTGTGTGGTGCCTAACTGTCTCACTGAGGCTCTGCTAACCAGAACCTCAGTGGTTATGCTCTCTCATTACTTTCAAATTGTCACTAACAGGCTAGTGACCAATTTTACCAATTTACATTGGCTTACTGGAACACCCTTATAATTCCCTAGTATATGGTACTGAGGTACCCAGGGTATTGGGGTTCCAGGAGATCCCTATGGGCTGCAGCATTTCTTTTGCCACCCATAGGGAGCTCTGACAATTCTTACACAGGCCTGCCACTGCAGCCTGAGTGAAATAACGTCCACGTTATTTCACAGCCATTTTACACTGCACTTAAGTAACTTATAAGTCACCTATATGTCTAACCTTTACCTGGTAAAGGTTAGGTGCAAAGTTACTTAGTGTGAGGGCACCCTGGCACTAGCCAAGGTGCCCCCACATTGTTCAGAGCCAATTCACTGAACTTTGTGAGTGCGGGGACACCATTACACGCTTGCACTACATATAGGTCACTACCTATATGTAGCTTCACCATGGTAACTCCGAATATGGCCATGTAACATGTCTATGATCATGGAATTGCCCCCTCTATGCCATCCTGGCATTGTTGGTACAATTCCATGATCCCAGTGGTCTGTAGCACAGACCCTGGTACTGCCAGACTGCCCTTCCTGGGGTTTCTCTGCAGCTGCTGCTGCTGCCAACCCCTCAGACAGGCAGCTGCCCTCCTGGGGTCCAGCCAGGCCTGGCCCAGGATGGCAGAACAAAGAACTTCCTCTGAGAGAGGGTGTGACACCCTCTCCCTTTGGAAAATGGTGTGAAGGCAGGGGAGGAGTAGCCTCCCCCAGCCTCTGGAAATGCTTTGTTGGGCACAGATGTGCCCAATTCTGCATAAGCCAGTCTACACCGGTTCAGGGACCCCTTAGCCCCTGCTCTGGCGCGAAACTGGACAAAGGAAAGGGGAGTGACCACTCCCCTGACCTGCACCTCCCCTGGGAGGTGTCCAGAGCTCCTCCAGTGTGCTCCAGACCTCTGCCATCTTGGAAACAGAGGTGCTGCTGGCACACTGGACTGCTCTGAGTGGCCAGTGCCACCAGGTGACGTCAGAGACTCCTTGTGATAGGCTCCTTCAGGTGTTAGTAGCCTTTCCTCTCTCCTAGGTAGCCAAACCCTCTTTTCTGGCTATTTAGGGTCTCTGTCTCTGGGAAACTTTAGATAACGAATGCATGAGCTCAGCCGAGTTCCTCTGCATCTCCCTCTTCACCTTCTGATAAGGAATCGACCGCTGACCGCGCTGGAAGCCTGCAAACCTGCAACATAGTAGCAAAGACGACTACTGCAACTCTGTAACGCTGATCCTGCCGCCTTCTCGACTGTTTTCCTGCTTGTGCATGCTGTGGGGGTAGTCTGCCTCCTCTCTGCACCAGAAGATCCGAAGAAATCTCCCGTGGGTCGACGGAATCTTCCCCCTGCAACCGCAGGCACCAAAAAGCTGCATCTCCGGTCCCTTGGGTCTCCTCTCAGCACGACGAGCGAGGTCCCTCGAATCCAGCGACACCGTCCAAGTGACCCCCACAGTCCAGTGACTCTTCAGCCCAAGTTTGGTGGAGGTAAGTCCTTGCCTCACCTCGCTGGGCTGCATTGCTGGGAACCGCGACTTTGCAAGCTTCTCCGGCCCCTGTGCACTTCCGGCGGAAATCCTTCGTGCACAGCCAAGCCTGGGTCCACGGCACTCTAACCTGCATTGCACGACTTTCTAAGTTGGTCTCCGGCGACGTGGGACTCCTTTGTGCAACTTCGGCGAGCACCGTTTCACGCATCCTCGTAGTGCCTGTTTCTGGCACTTCTCCGGGTGCTACCTGCTTCAGTGAGGGCTCCTTGTCTTGCTCGACGTCCCCTCTCTCTGCAGGTCCAATTTGCGACCTCCTGGTCCCTCCTGGGCCCCAGCAGCGTCCAAAAACGCCAAACGCACGATTTGCGTGTAGCAAGGCTTGTTGGCGTCCATCCGGCGGGAAAACACTTCTGCACGACTCTCCAAGGCGTGGGGGATCCATCCTCCAAAGGGGAAGTCTCTAGCCCTTGTCGTTCCTGCAGTATTCACAGTTCTTCAGCCTAGTAAGAGCTTCTTTGCACCAACCGCTGGCATTTCTTGGGCATCTGCCCCTCTCCGAGCTGCTTGTGACTTTTGGACTTGGTCCCCTTGTTCCACAGGTACCTTCAGACAGGAATCCATCGTTGTTGCATTGCTGATTTGTGTTTTCCTTGCATTCTCCCTCTAACACGACTATTTTGTCCTTAGGGGAACTTTAGTGCACTTTGCACTCACTTTTCAGGGTCTTGGGGAGGGTTAGTTTGCTAACTCTCACTATTTTCTAATAGTCCCAGCGACCCTCTACAAGGTCACATAGGTTTGGGGTCCATTCGTGGTTCGCATTCCACTTCTGGAGTATATGGTTTGTGTGGCCCCTATCCCTATGTTTCCCCATTGCATCCTATTGTAACTATACATTGTTTGCACTGTTTTCTAAGACTATACTGCATATTTTTGCTATTGTGTATATATATCTTGTGTATATTTCCTATCCTCTCACTGAGGGTACACTCTAAGATACTTTGGCATATTGTCATAAAAATAAAGTACCTTTATTTTTAGTATAACTGTGTATTGTGTTTTCTTATGATATTGTGCATATGACACTAAGTGGTACTGTAGTAGCTTCACACGTCTCCTAGTTCAGCCTGAGCTGCTTTGCTAAGCTACCATTATCTATCAGCCTAAGCTGCTAGACACCCTATACACTAATAAGGGATAACTGGGCCTGGTACAAGGTGCAAGTACCCCTTGGTACTCACTACAAGCCAGTCCAGCCTCCTACATTGGTTGTGCAGCGGTGGGATAAGTGCTTTGAGACTACTTACCACTCTTGTCATTGTACTTTTCATAAGAGAAAAATATACAAAACAAGGTCAGTGTATATACACATAGCCAAAAAGTTTTGCATTTCCTCTTTTCACTCTTTTCTAAGTGCTGAAAAGTACTTCTAAACTTTCAAAAAGTTCTTAAAAGTTTAAAAAGTTTTTCTGTCTTTCCAAAAAGTTCTGAAAACTTTTTTTTTTTTTCTCTTTGTCTATCACTTTAACTCTCTCTAAAAAATGTCTGGCACAGGCCAAAAAGTTGAACTGTCCAAACTTGCATATGATCACCTTAGCTGGAAAGGAGCAAGGAGTCTCTGCATAGAGAGAGGTTTGAGTGTAGGGAAGAATCCTTCTTTAGAACTGTTAATTAATATGCTTAGAGTACAAGATAAGGCCATAAGTGCCCAATCTGTAGAAAAAGTAGCTAATGGTTCTCAATCTGATCCAGGGACTCCCCCAGGAAAAGGTTCAGGAAAGAAACTTCTCAGCCTGCCCATTACTAGACAGTCTAGCATAGTTGGTACAGAGGTTGAATCACATCATACTGATGATGTGCTCTCACATTATACTGGTAGCCAAGCTGTTAGGGTGCCCTCTGTAAGGGACAGGTCTCCTTCTGTTCATTCCCATCATACCTCTGTATCTAGAAATGTCCCTCCCACCCACCCTGATGACAGATTGTTAGAAAGGGAGCTCAATAGATTGAGAGTGGAGCAAACCAGACTGAAGCTCAAGAAGCAACAGCTGGATTTGGATAGACAGTCTTTAGAAATAGAGAGGGAAAGACAGAAGATGGGTTTAGATACCCATGGTGGCAGCAGCAGTATTCCCCATAGTCATCCTGCAAAAGAGCATGATTCCAGGAATCTGCATAAGATAGTTCCCCCTTACAAGGAGGGGGATGACATTAACAAGTGGTTTGCTGCACTTGAGAGGGCCTGTGCTGTACAGGATGTCCCTCAAAGGCAGTGGGCTGCTATCTTATGGCTATCATTTACTGGAAAAGGTAGGGATAGGCTCCTTACTGTAAAAGAAAATGATGCTAACAATTTCCAAGTTCTTAAGAATGCACTCCTGGATGGTTATGGCTTAACCACTGAACAATACAGGATAAAGTTCAGAGAGACCAAAAAGGAGTCTTCACAAGACTGGGTTGATTTCATTGACCATTCAGTGAAGGCCTTGGAGGGGTGGTTACATGGCAGTAAAGTTACTGATTATGAAAGCCTGTATAACACAATCCTGAGAGAGCATATACTTAATAATTGTGTGTCTGATTTGTTGCACCAGTACCTGGTAGACTCTGATCTGACCTCTCCCCAAGAATTGGGAAAGAAGGCAGACAAATGGGTCAGAACAAGGGTGAACAGAAAAGTTCATACAGGGGGTGACAAAGATGGCAATAAGAAGAAAGATGGTGAAAAATCTCAAGATAAGCATGGGGATAAGGGTAAAACCAAAGATCCCACTTCAAATCTTAAACACTCTTCAGAGGGTGGGGATAAAACAAATTCTTCCTCTTCTTCCCAACCTGCACACATTAAAAAGCCTTGGTGCTTTGTGTGTAAAAACAGAGGCCATAGGCCAGGGGATAAGTCCTGTCCAGGTAAACCCCCTGAGCCTACCACCACTAATACATCAAGCTCTAGTGCCCCTAGCAGTAGTGGTACTAGTGGTGGGACTGCTGGCAACAGTCAAGCAAAGGGTGTAGTTGGGTTCACTTATGGGTCCATAGTGGAAACTGATGTAATCAGTCCCAAGACAGTTTCTGTCACACCTAGTGGCATTGGCCTTGCCACACTGGCTGCTTGTCCCCTTACAATGGATAAGTACAGGCAGACAGTTTCAATAAATGGTGTTGAGGCCTTGGCCTACAGGGACACAGGTGCCAGTTTCACTTTGGTGACTGACAACCTAGTGCACCCTGATCAACACATCATTGGACAACAGTATAAGATTATTGATGTCCATAACTCCACTAAGTTTCTTCCCTTAGCTATAATTCAGTTTAGTTGTGGTGGAGTTACTGGCCCTAAGCAGGTGGTGGTATCACCTAGCTTACCTGTAGACTGTCTCTTAGGTAATGACCTAGAGGCCTCAGGTTGGGCTGATGTAGAGTTTTATGCCCATGCAGCCATGCTGGGCATCCCTGAGGAATTGTTCCCTCTCATTTCAAGTGAAATGAAAAAGCAAAGGAGAGAAGGCCTGAAAATTCAGGATCCCTCTCCATCAACAGGTAAAAAGGGTATCACAGTATCCCCTAACCACCCTACCATTCAGGATACTATTCCTGTGGTAGGAGAAACCTCTCCTGGGGTGGCACCTGTTCCAAGGGAATCATCAGCTGGCAAAGCTGGACTCCCTGAGGTGGAAGTACCTCTCTGTGGGATAACTAACATTGGTGAGAAAAACAGCACCATTTTAGTTAACATGGAGCATCCCTCCAACCCTCCCAGAGAAACTTTAGTGCAGAAACCCTGCACTACCTCACAACACTTAGGACAGCATCCCTGCCCTAGTGTGGAGCTCATAGGACAGCATCCCTGCCCTGCTCCAACTCAAGAGAAACAGCATCCCTGTTCTCTCTTCCAGCCAGATGGACAAAGTGTTTGCCCAGCTATGGCTTTTCTGAGACAGCATCCCTGTCTGGCATTTCCATCACTACAAATAGGTTCAGTGGACAATTCCCACTGCTCTAAACTAAAACTTACTGATAGAAACTCTGAAAATACATCTTCACATTGTTGCTTAGCTAAAAAACTTCAAACAGGGTGGTTTACATCCCCACAGGGAAGTAACCATATAGTGGATGATAAAGGGAGTAACCAGTCTATTGCAGAGCTACTCTCTACTTATCACCACTTAGACAATAAAGTCTCAACTGGCCAAGGTTAGCCTTATTGTCCTTCGTTTGGGGGGGGGTTGTGTGAGAAGGTAGCCTCTTTCTAGCCTTGTTACCCCCACTTTTGGCCTGTTTGTGAGTGTATGTCAGGGTGTTTGTCACTGTTTTCACTGTCTCACTGGGATCCTGATAGCCAGGCCCCAGTGCTCATAGTGAAAACACTATGTTTTCAGTATGGTTGTTATGTGTCACTGGGATCCTGCTGGTCAGGACCCCAGTGCTCATAGGTTTGTGGCCTATATGTATGTGTCACTGGGACCCTGTCACACAGGGCCCCAGTGCTCATAGGTGTGCATGTACATGTTCCCTGTGTGGTGCCTAACTGTCTCACTGAGGCTCTGCTAACCAGAACCTCAGTGGTTATGCTCTCTCATTACTTTCAAATTGTCACTAACAGGCTAGTGACCAATTTTACCAATTTACATTGGCTTACTGGAACACCCTTATAATTCCCTAGTATATGGTACTGAGGTACCCAGGGTATTGGGGTTCCAGGAGATCCCTATGGGCTGCAGCATTTCTTTTGCCACCCATAGGGAGCTCTGACAATTCTTACACAGGCCTGCCACTGCAGCCTGAGTGAAATAACGTCCACGTTATTTCACAGCCATTTTACACTGCACTTAAGTAACTTATAAGTCACCTATATGTCTAACCTTTACCTGGTAAAGGTTAGGTGCAAAGTTACTTAGTGTGAGGGCACCCTGGCACTAGCCAAGGTGCCCCCACATTGTTCAGAGCCAATTCACTGAACTTTGTGAGTGCGGGGACACCATTACACGCTTGCACTACATATAGGTCACTACCTATATGTAGCTTCACCATGGTAACTCCGAATATGGCCATGTAACATGTCTATGATCATGGAATTGCCCCCTCTATGCCATCCTGGCATTGTTGGTACAATTCCATGATCCCAGTGGTCTGTAGCACAGACCCTGGTACTGCCAGACTGCCCTTCCTGGGGTTTCTCTGCAGCTGCTGCTGCTGCCAACCCCTCAGACAGGCAGCTGCCCTCCTGGGGTCCAGCCAGGCCTGGCCCAGGATGGCAGAACAAAGAACTTCCTCTGAGAGAGGGTGTGACACCCTCTCCCTTTGGAAAATGGTGTGAAGGCAGGGGAGGAGTAGCCTCCCCCAGCCTCTGGAAATGCTTTGTTGGGCACAGATGTGCCCAATTCTGCATAAGCCAGTCTACACCGGTTCAGGGACCCCTTAGCCCCTGCTCTGGCGCGAAACTGGACAAAGGAAAGGGGAGTGACCACTCCCCTGACCTGCACCTCCCCTGGGAGGTGTCCAGAGCTCCTCCAGTGTGCTCCAGACCTCTGCCATCTTGGAAACAGAGGTGCTGCTGGCACACTGGACTGCTCTGAGTGGCCAGTGCCACCAGGTGACGTCAGAGACTCCTTGTGATAGGCTCCTTCAGGTGTTAGTAGCCTTTCCTCTCTCCTAGGTAGCCAAACCCTCTTTTCTGGCTATTTAGGGTCTCTGTCTCTGGGAAACTTTAGATAACGAATGCATGAGCTCAGCCGAGTTCCTCTGCATCTCCCTCTTCACCTTCTGATAAGGAATCGACCGCTGACCGCGCTGGAAGCCTGCAAACCTGCAACATAGTAGCAAAGACGACTACTGCAACTCTGTAACGCTGATCCTGCCGCCTTCTCGACTGTTTTCCTGCTTGTGCATGCTGTGGGGGTAGTCTGCCTCCTCTCTGCACCAGAAGATCCGAAGAAATCTCCCGTGGGTCGACGGAATCTTCCCCCTGCAACCGCAGGCACCAAAAAGCTGCATCTCCGGTCCCTTGGGTCTCCTCTCAGCACGACGAGCGAGGTCCCTCGAATCCAGCGACACCGTCCAAGTGACCCCCACAGTCCAGTGACTCTTCAGCCCAAGTTTGGTGGAGGTAAGTCCTTGCCTCACCTCGCTGGGCTGCATTGCTGGGAACCGCGACTTTGCAAGCTTCTCCGGCCCCTGTGCACTTCCGGCGGAAATCCTTCGTGCACAGCCAAGCCTGGGTCCACGGCACTCTAACCTGCATTGCACGACTTTCTAAGTTGGTCTCCGGCGACGTGGGACTCCTTTGTGCAACTTCGGCGAGCACCGTTTCACGCATCCTCGTAGTGCCTGTTTCTGGCACTTCTCCGGGTGCTACCTGCTTCAGTGAGGGCTCCTTGTCTTGCTCGACGTCCCCTCTCTCTGCAGGTCCAATTTGCGACCTCCTGGTCCCTCCTGGGCCCCAGCAGCGTCCAAAAACGCCAAACGCACGATTTGCGTGTAGCAAGGCTTGTTGGCGTCCATCCGGCGGGAAAACACTTCTGCACGACTCTCCAAGGCGTGGGGGATCCATCCTCCAAAGGGGAAGTCTCTAGCCCTTGTCGTTCCTGCAGTATTCACAGTTCTTCAGCCTAGTAAGAGCTTCTTTGCACCAACCGCTGGCATTTCTTGGGCATCTGCCCCTCTCCGAGCTGCTTGTGACTTTTGGACTTGGTCCCCTTGTTCCACAGGTACCTTCAGACAGGAATCCATCGTTGTTGCATTGCTGATTTGTGTTTTCCTTGCATTCTCCCTCTAACACGACTATTTTGTCCTTAGGGGAACTTTAGTGCACTTTGCACTCACTTTTCAGGGTCTTGGGGAGGGTTAGTTTGCTAACTCTCACTATTTTCTAATAGTCCCAGCGACCCTCTACAAGGTCACATAGGTTTGGGGTCCATTCGTGGTTCGCATTCCACTTCTGGAGTATATGGTTTGTGTGGCCCCTATCCCTATGTTTCCCCATTGCATCCTATTGTAACTATACATTGTTTGCACTGTTTTCTAAGACTATACTGCATATTTTTGCTATTGTGTATATATATCTTGTGTATATTTCCTATCCTCTCACTGAGGGTACACTCTAAGATACTTTGGCATATTGTCATAAAAATAAAGTACCTTTATTTTTAGTATAACTGTGTATTGTGTTTTCTTATGATATTGTGCATATGACACTAAGTGGTACTGTAGTAGCTTCACACGTCTCCTAGTTCAGCCTGAGCTGCTTTGCTAAGCTACCATTATCTATCAGCCTAAGCTGCTAGACACCCTATACACTAATAAGGGATAACTGGGCCTGGTACAAGGTGCAAGTACCCCTTGGTACTCACTACAAGCCAGTCCAGCCTCCTACACTTAATTAATTCACGAAGATCTGTGAGTCATCCAAAATTACCAGTAGAGATTAGTGAGTCTCCTTAATACTATTAGCATGTAATCGTCCCATGGGTTAACAGGCGAATGATCACAAGTACAATGAAGAAAGAAAGACCAAAATAAGGAATAGAACGTACTATGAGAATAATTGAAAACGAAATACATCAAAATACATGAGAAACAAACAAAGCACAGATATAATGAAGAGGCTAAAGTAGAAAATAGGATAAAAGAGTAAAGGAATACGAGGAAGATTAAGCTAGAGAAAAGAAATATAAGAACGAAAGGATTGTGAGCAAATTAAAAACGAAAGAAAATTAAAATAGAATAAAGGGACTAAACAAAGATAAGAATCAAAGAAAAGGAAAGAACTAATCAAAAGAACGACAAGAAGCGAAGAGAAGTAATTGAAGTGGAAGAAACGAAAGAAAGAACAGAGTGACTGAAAGAATGGAAAACAATACTAGGGAACGACCAAACACATTAGGAGGATGGGACAAAGGGAGAAATGCCAAAGTCCAGGTAAAAAAGATCAAAAAGTGAAATAATAACTGTCGTCCGAAATTCTAAACAACATGGGGCATTTACCGTTTTCGGTAGCTTGCAGCCTTGTGGGGTTTTTACTCTGGATGCTGGGTAAATTCCTTAGTAGTAAGTGAAAGATGCGTTTAACTACTTGACTCATTCATTTCGTCTGCACTTTGCAGGCCAAGACTTGTAAGTAAACAAGGGGGATTTTCTAGCAGGAATCACGAACTGCCAGAAGAACTGAGCATCACATCCGGCCTTGTACCAGAGGTTTCACTTTCTTCTAAAGGCAGCAGCTCCGGGCTACAGACGCGAACGTCCCACGGCGGTAGCATGGCACCCCAGCCGCTCCTGGCTCTCTTGATACTCAAAGGTAAGCTCTTTTAAGAATTATTACTCCTACGACAGAAATATTACTGCCTGGACACGATCAGTGAGGTGGAAATCTGAGGCAATTGACATATTTTTCTTGGTGGAAAAGATTTCGTGGAGCTTTCATAATTTTACTAAGAGAAAAAAGAACATATATGAACTTCTCGTTAACTTGTGGTGAGCAGCAAATAGAGAAGTTAAAAAGTCTACAGCTGGCGCCGGGCAGGAATAGCCCTGGAACCGCACGGTCAAGCGCGAGTGTAACCGAGTATAATTGGTGGGCATCGGCTCTCAGCTTGGAAACCCGGCCTTATTTTTCATCCGCAGACTTTGACACAGTGTGAGAACGGCAGAAAATAGTAAGTGGGAGAGAAAGAAAGGAAGCCAGAGAAATAGAGAGAAAGCAGGGATGCAAAAAGAGATAGATACAGGGGCAGCAAGTGTAGGGTGGCCGAAGTTAAGAGTCGTGGTGTGGAATCAAGACTAGCAACGTAGGGATTCGGTACAAGAACATCTTTGAGAGCCTGTAATTTATCTTTTTTAAGAACTTAAAAACTGTATAGCAGGGCACCTAGGTACCACTATAGGCGTCCAGCTGCCCCACACTAAAGGCCTTTGAACGTTTTCTTACTTTACTTGTTATGTTTCTGTGTGTGTCGGTTCTGCCACTGAAATAGGCAACTTAGATCAAGCAGATGTGGAATCTCGACAAAACCTGTAACTATTCTCAGTTATTCACCAATATCATCTGATGTAATGCAGCTTTGGTAAAATAAATTCAGTTAATTAAAATCACACAGTGTCAGATCGGAGCTATGATTGAATAATAGTAGAACCACATATGACTGAGATCCCAAACCAGCCCCCGTGAATGTCCCAAGCCTTGGACAAAGCAAACAATCTTTTTCTGCAAGTGTCTGCGTCTGCCTCGCGGCATTTTTTCAGGACTTGCAGGGTTTACTGTATCATAATTCATTTCCCCCACCCCTCCCCAGAGCAGCGGAGTAGAGAGAAGTTCCTAAGTCGCATGTCACCAGACCTCCCAGGACCAAAGTTTCTTCCGACCCAGTCGATCTGAGGAACTTTCAATTCCGTACTCGAAACGATATGCATAAGGAATGGATAAAGGGAGAAGGGGGCCGCCCTCACAGCAGCAGATATTTGAAGTGATGCCGCTGTTGGCAATAAACAAACATGCAGGGAGAGGAGGGATTCAGCCCTGTGCCTGACAGTGGCCTATTTGCACAGACTCAGAAAAGAAACACAGCCACTCCCCTAAACAAAGCAGCGCGCTCTCAGTCTGAATGGAGAGAACGTTCTACTTTTGTTGTTGAATTTGTATGAACTGCGACTCATGCGTGCGTTAAGCAGGGTGGCCACCTGGCATTGAGACAAATTCTGGACAGGACTGTAAAAAATTCAGGACAAAGGGTCAACATTCAGGACAAAAATTCAGGACCAAGGGTCAAAATTCAGGACAAAAATTCAAGAACAAAGGTCAGTTTTACAGCCACACCCCAGAGACGCCATGCCTCACTATGTTACCTGTGCATTTGTTTACTCATTTTTGCTAATACACTCTATGCTAGTGCACTTTACTCTGTAACACTCGACTCTATGCCCCTGCACTCTACATCAATACACTGTATGTCACTCTAATCTAATCTGCACCACTGCACTCTACGACACTGCACTCAACACCACTTTACTCTATGCCATCACAATCAATGCCATTCCACGTAACTCCACTCTACCCTGCACCTCTCCACTGTACGCCATTTCACTCTACTGTGAAACAATCTACTTTATGCCACTTCACTCTAAAACACTGCACTCTATGCCAATGCACTTTAAACAACTGCCCTATATGCCACTGCACTCTGAAACTCCACGCTCCAACACTGCACTGGTCGCCACTATACTCTACACCACTGTACTCTGTACTACTGCATTCTGCACCAATACACTATTCCACTGCACTCTATAGAACTTTACACTACATAACTCCACTCTACGTCACTGTACTGTACAGCACTATATTCTGGTCTGCACTGCACCATGCTACACTACTCCACGCCACTGCACTCTATGCCACGCAAGTCTACTCTGCACTCTATGCCACTGCGCCACTCTGCACTACTGACTACTGCACTCTCGGCCACTCTATTGTATGCCACTCTACTCCACTCCACTCTATGCCACTCTACTCTGCGCCATGCCACTCTGTGCCACTGCACTCTATGCCAATGCACTCTAAACTACACTGTACACCACTGCCCTCTACTCTATCCCACTGTGCTCTACGCAACTGCTCTCTGGGCCACTCTACACCAGTGCACTGACACTCTACTCTGCAACATTGCTTTCTCGGCCACTGTACTCTACATCACTCTACACTGTACTACTGCACTCTATGTACTGCACTCTGCATCACTCCACTCTACGCCACTGCATTCTACAGCAATATACTCTACTCTTCACTGCACCACTCTACACTACTCCACACCACTCTACGCCACTGCACTCTATGCCACCCAAGTCTATTCTGCACTTTATGTCACTGCACCACTCTACACTACTGCACTCTCTGCTACACTATTGTATGCCACTTTACTCCACTGCACTCTATGCCACTCTACTCTGTCCCACACCATTCCATGCCACTGCACTCTAAACCACTGCACTGTATGCCAATGGACTCTAAACAACTGCACTGGACCCCACTGCACTCTACTCTGCACCACTGTGCTCTACACCACTGCTCCTATGCCACTCTACACCACTGTGCCACTAACCTTTAGCCATGCTGAACAGCAGCCACTCTGGTGTATAACATGGGTAAAACACATTGGCAAAGCCAATAACTCTTGCATAGACGAGACCTATTGGCTTTGCTAATGTTTGTTAGTACTATGAGGTATCGAGGTCCCTGAAAGAACTGTGAATGTGTAAGTCCTTATTTTAAACATGCATTACACACATCATAAGGTAGGCTGCTACAAAATACGCAAATACTTTTCGGTTAAATTAAAAAAAAGTCCTTCTAAAATACATATTTGAATAATATACAGTTTATACCTAGTACTAACATTTTTTAAAACAGTCCAATAAAACCACACACTCCACAGCTCACATTGGAACACCCTGACAGTACCTCTCTAAAAGAAAATATATTTGTCATTAGAAACGTTCAAGTGATTCCTTTGATTAAAGTCAATGCAGGTTTTCAAACCCCTTTACATTTGCAGATTTACCAGTTGTGCACATTTGCATTTCTTTAGGGAAGGAGACACCCTGGCAAGAAGGCCTTTTCTTGTCTGTCAGCCCCCTCCCTCCCTCAGAGCACAGGAAACTCCCTGCCTTTCAATCCAGCAGGTAAACAGATCTGTCTTAATTACATTTTGTCCTTTAGGTGAAAGGCTAAAATTACGGACAAGTGTTTTCCATTAAGCCTTTCATCACGGACAACGCAAGGCAGGGCGAAATTCAGGGCAGTCTGTGAAAATTACCGACGGGTCGTCACCCTAGCATTAAACTTGCCACACCATCCCGTAAAGCCAATGTCTTTCCTCGCAACAGCCGCCGAGTGCTGGAGCCAGATGCTTGGTTCTCACTCAGCTTGAAGTTCTGTTTGAACTTTGAGCCGAAAACAAGCCAATCTTTCATTGGAGGTGACCTGAGGCTATAGCTGTCGAGCACCTAACTTGGAAAACCAGGGTTGAATCCCGGCCTCTGCGAATTGCGACAAATCTTATTGTACCAAAAAAAACATGTTTATCAGTCTGTGTCTGAAGTGCTCTTATGTGACTGGACATAAAACTACCCAAAATAAAATGTGGATTATGCCTGTCATCCATGCCCTGATCTTATCCTCCAGGAATTACAGACAAAGAATTATCAAATTAACCGTTGATGTCTGAACGAGATATCCATCTAGAGCTGAATTGCAGTGTGAAACCGGAAAATCTAGGATCAATACGTCACTAAATTGTGTGATCTAGACAAATATTTTATTTCACCAAACTTCCTTCTCGTTCATTATCTTTCAAACAAGCACCTTCAAACATGTGCGTTCAGGTTGTGCGCTGTACAAAACCCTTCCTTGTGTTTGATTTAATAGCCTGTATTGTTGCTCCAGCTATAATAATTATCTAGTCATATAGAGGGTACGCGTGACAACTGACTTGCCTCTAAGTCCACTAATAACCTTGTCATAGGGCTTAGGCAGAATGTTTTCTCAGTGCGTGTCTAAAAACTCTTTTAATAAACACTTTTAAAACAATTTGATGTTATAAGGTGAAAAGCTTCAGTGCATTAAAAAGATGCACTTTCTTGAATTGTGAAGACACTCTATCTTAATTTAACATGATTTATGTGCCTGTTATTTTTAGGGCTCGGCTCTTGCATGGGCTTCTAGAGCTAGAGCTCACACTTGGCTCAGCTCTAGTTCAGCTTGCCCCATTAATTTGTTGACACATCTACATCTGTGTTGTAGAAAGTGCCAGAGGTACAAGGGGAAGTGGCTAGAAATTATGAATTACTTACTACTAAATGGCAGGTGTTTAGGGGCATATAAGGAGGGGTTTAGGAAGGGATATGCTAATATAAAACACACACCCACAAAAGGGTAAGCCCATGGTAACTCACTAACTACACAGTCACAGTTAACCTCTTAAGGCGTCAAAAGATGTTTAAACGATCTCCAGGCCACCTTGAAGTAAGTCAAGTTGCTCACATGGCCTCTCACAGGTACTGCAGCATACTCCGATAGAAAACAATGGAGGAAGAGGATTAATATATACCCCATAACAACAATTTAAAGCAATATTTTATTGTTTTAAAATGTATTAACAAACTTAAAAAACTTATCTTTAAAAAAAAAAAAAATTTAAATCATTAAAAAAATCTAAAACATATTAAGTAAAAATATTAGTGAAGGTAGGACATTTTGAAAATTATTGATTAAAAATCATTATTTAGAAATTAGTTTAATCTATTTACATGAATTACTTAGTAAGCAATTAATTTGAAGAGTTAATGTGCTGTAACATTTTATTCTATTTTATTAGGTATAGGTCAATAATAAATATTTTAAATTCATTTTACGTTTATATTATGCAGTAAAATATTTAAAAATAGCTGTTTTTCTAAAGAATAATGAACTTTTATCATTTTCCCTATACTTTTCAATAGAAAGTTCTCTGCCACATCTGTGATCTCCAACTACATATGAAAAGTCAGTAGTAGTAACTTTACAGTCATAAATCCTGTTATAGTAATACCACACCCTGATTTAAGGATGTGGAAATATGTAAGTCTACATCTAGGTGGAATTATACCCCGAGAAATGGGATATAGCAAAAAAGTGTAGAGTTACACATAGCTATAGAAGTTCGTAGACATGGAAGTAAATATACACATGTATATTTACATTTGTGAATTTGGCCCAATTATGTTATTTTTTGGAAAGGTTTCTCTATTCATAAGCAAGTTGAACTTGCAAATTTTGTCATCTTTTGATTTGAGGATACACTCTGACGGGCATATTTACAAGAATGTGACGTATCATAGATGATGCACCACTTTTCTTGCGCCCCATTGCTCCCCCACCTAATGACACCATGTGTGTGCTGTATTTACAATACGGCGCACCATGGCACACGTTAGGACAATAGCGTAAAAAAATCTGACGCTATTGTGACGCTTTGCAGGATTAGCGCCAAAAATCATGCCGCTAATCCTGCAAAGTAAAGGGAGGCCCATTGAAAACAATGGGAGCATAATTTTAACGCCTGCATCAGGTGTTAAAAATGATGCTAAAAATGGGGCAGTGACAGCTTGTAAATGTCACTATGCTATTTTTACGAGCCTCCCTGTGTGGGAATACCCCCCCTTGTATACATTATGCCTGGTGCAGGCCACTTTGTAAATATGGTGCGAGGAATTTGAGTCCTTAATGACAAATGAGCGTAATAAAAAACAACTATGATGTGGAGCAAGGGGCTTGTAAATATGCCCCTAAATGTACCAGGCATCCTACTAAGAAATCACTACCTGCCCTCCCCCTCAGCCGTTACCACCTCTTATGGCTCTAATGCCTCGCATTTAAACATCAAACATTTAACTATAAACTTAACTCTTAACTTCCTTTACACTCTTCTTTTCTTCAGAAGTAAAGGGACTTCCCTCTGACCAAGTTGGAATTCTTCCCTTGCACTCCTATACAGAACCAATGCTTTCAGTATTTAGTATGCAAATAACCTATCCCCATTAAGCACTTCCCCATCAGTCCAGGACCTGTCTGTCCTTCACCCTTTTGTCATTCTCAAGACTACATGCCCTGCCTTTCCCCAGCCCTGCATGCCATTATACTGCCTTTAAGGATTAACCTAGCTAAAACTCTTTCTGTCTTCACCACCCTTAACATCAGTACAGTAACTCTGCCCATATCCTCTTCCTTGCACCCCTTTAGTTTTACACATAATGGACTGGGTCCCTCATCAACTCACCTTCCATCTGACGTACATGGGCCCCAGTCCCAAAACCTAATACACAGTAAACACACTAATAAAAGGATAGTAACAACCGATCTATACCACAAACACTTCCAGGTAGATGTGCAGACATATTTCACCTGTAAAATTGCCACTGTAGACTTCACTCTCACTGTCAATAACATTACAAAAAATGTATTCCCACCCCCTCTCCAGCCCTCGGTGCCTTGTCCATCGAAGACCCTCTTTTCCCTTCCACTCCTGACAAAGTCCTCTCTGGTACCCTACTAACACTACCTAGTAGCCCATGCATGCAATTCTTCTGTCAGTTGCAGAAACCTCACCACCCTTAATAATGCTTCTGTTCTACTGCGGAAGTCACCCGTCGGTGCACTTCCAGAGCGAGCGCACAGAGTCATCCCCACTGGAAACAGGATTATGCATTATTATCCAGCCCAATGCTGCGCAAGCCCCCTACCTAGCTGCAGTACCCATAGTTCATTGCTGACATCTTTGCCTATTACCCTCACCACAGCCTCCCTGTCAGTTTCAAATATCCCTTTCATATTTCTCAGATCACATCCCAACTATTTTTTTTAAAGCAGAATTTTATTAGTTTTCAGTTTCAACTGTTCCATCAAACAGTGTAATAATCAAGTAGCAACGCATACAGATCATAGTTGAACATGCATTCCGCAAATAAACCTACAGGTGTGTTCTAGCGATCATGTATTATGTAACATTGATGTTGAACAACAATCCCTTATCCCATTCACCCCCCACCCTACCCAGCTGCTGTCTAATGATTATAGGAGTTAAGACGCATGGGTCGCATTTAATATTAAGCTTCTCAGGAGTACCACTCCCTGTATAGGAGGCCGACATATATAATCACCTTAAGAACCACACCAATCCCAGCCAGTTCTCAGTGTAAAAGGGGCATAGATGAATCATATAGTGAAAGATATGGGGAAGCCTCAGGTGTGCAACTCAGACTCACCTCCAGCATCTCATAAGAGATGCTACTTGCCCAACCACAGCTAGCCCTATGACTCAATCTGTGCCCTAAGTGCTTCTAATAGTGAGTCCCACTTTAGAGCTATTTGTTTACTTCTCAGTACTCTATACTCTTCTCTTCTGAGGTCTGCACTTTCAGCCTGGCTCCAGCATAATACCTCCTCCCTCCACAGGAGGAGAGATGGGGCAAGGGGGGGACGTCCAGCGCCTTGTCTCTTGATGCTTTGCCAAAAGCATAGCCAAATCCATGAAACGCGTAAGAACTTTAGAGGCACGTTTCCTAGGGTACAGTCCCAGGAGGAAGTAAGCGAGTGACAATTCTACTGGTTCCTCCGTGATCTCCTGTTGCAGTCCAGTACTGTGTGAGGGACGGACATGCCTAAATCATACGGAGAAGGTTGGCATCAGTGGTGTGGCACCAAGGACAGTGGGCTGTTGTAGTGTGGTAGATCCTATTGAGACTATGTGGAGTGAGGTACGCCAGGTGAACAAGGTGAAACTGAATCAGCTTAGACTGAGTGTTGTGATACACTTTTTTAGCATATTGTAATAGGAAAGTCCATTCTTTGACAGTAATGTCTCTACCTATAACAGTTGCCCACGCAGCCTTTAATGTGTCCACTCATAGTGGTATGTTAGGCGCATAGGGGGTTGCTGAGGTTGTGCAACGTGTATTTAGTTTTCAATAGGCCAATGCAAAGTAGCCCCGAGAGGTAACTTAGGTGACCCAGGACAAAGCAGCTGGTGAATAAAACCCTTCTTCCACATCGCTTCTGTATAATTTATCTTACCCAAATTATGGCCGGAGGGCCAGTTGGATAGCCATTACAATTGGCCCACAATACACTAGGCCTTGTAATCTGGAGTGCCCAAGCCCCCTAAGTGTGGGGATAGCTGTAGTTTCGTCAGGCTGACTCAGCGGTGATCTTTCCCCCATATTAGGTCTATCAACAAAGAATTCAATGTCCGAAATACACATGGTGATACTATAAACGGCAAGTTCACAAAATGGTATAAGACCTGTGGTATCATTACCATCTTCGCCAGGGTTACCCTCCTGGCCACTGAAAGGGGTAGTGTGATCCAAAAGTCAATTTGGGATCGGAGTGATGTAATTGTCCGGTTTAGATTCCTATCTAGTAAATCCGCTTGGTTCTGGTAAATGCAAATACCAAGATAGCAGAAGGAGACAGCGGCCGTTACAATGGTCATGTGCCCAAATGGTATCTCAGGCTCCGACCAGGTGTCCTACAAGGAATATGCATATAACTTATCATTATTAATTGGGAGCCCAGAGAGGAGTGCAAATCGGGGAAAAGTCTGCGCCACCTCTCCTTGCCCTGCTGCAGATCCATGTAGTAAAGTATCATATCATCTGCATATAAGGAGCAAGCATGAGTAGTGGGGTTGAGCGCAATTCCCTAATCTGTCGCACTGCGGTGAAGGTGCTGTGCCAGGGGCTCCAATGCCAGTACAAACAAGAGGGCGGACAGATGACAGACCTGTCTAGTTCCACGGTACATGGGGTAAGAAGCGGATGTATGATCTCCTGCCTTGGCCCTGGCAGTCGGGCCGTGTACAGGAGCTTCACCCACCGTATAAATTCTGGAGGTATTTCATTGGCTTCCAGAGATGCCCACAGATATTGCCAGCTGAGAGTTTTGAATGCCTGCCGCATATCTAAGGAGATGCATCCAGCATATGGGTATTTGTGCTTCGACTCATCCATCAACTGAAATAGCCGGTGGATATTCATCGATGTACCATGGTGTGGAACAAAGCCACATTGGACCGGGTAGAGCAGGCACAGGAGTAATGGGAGTAGTCTACGCGCAAATACTTTACTGAGGAGCTTATATTCAGTATTTAAAATAAACAGGGTCCTATAGGATGACATCCGTGTGGGAGGTCTATCCGGTTTTAGAAGCGAGGTCACTACTGCGTCACGAGTTGTAGCTAGTAGCAGTCCTTGTTCGAGGGACCTCTTATATAATTTCTCTAGGCAGGGAAGCAAGCACTTAGGGTATGCAACATAAAATTCCACTGGCAATCTGTGAGAGCCAGGAGTTTTATTACGCACCATCTCTTTTAATGCCTCGCCAATCTCGGTAGTCGTGATTGAGGCTCGCAGCGCCTCTCTTTTTAGTGCTGTCACCTTTGGGAGTGGATGACAGTACCGAAATGTATGTAGGGAGTGTTGGTCTACTGGTGGCGATGCTATTCAAATCTGCATAGTATAGACAGAAGGCCTTGTTAATGCTAGTTTGGCTAGTTAGTAAACCCAGCTATGTGGATTGTATCATTGAAAAAGGTGTGGGAGATTGTTGTAGTCTGATTAGCTTAGCAAGCAGGGCACCTGGTTTGTCCGCCTCCACATGCATCTTCTGGGTGTATGATCTGTAATCTACTACACACAAGCGCTCTAGGAGCTCCGCATGCCGGATCCGTGCCTCTCGTAATCACTCTGTTTTGTTGTCGTCCAGTATCACTTCTCGTTCTAGCGACCCCAACTTCTCTTCTAGTTGTGTGACATTATTTCAGCCCGGGATCCCACCCTCATAGAAATGGAGGTCCCACATAAAATTACTTTGAAGGCCTCCCATTCAATCAGTGAGGATGTGGATGTGTCCGTATTTTCTGAAAAAATATGTGTCTGTGGTAGTAGCTAATGTCTCTCTAATCAATCAATCAATCAATCAGTCTATTTGTAAAGCGCGCTACATACCCGTGAGGGTTTCAAGGCGGTGGGGCGGGGGGAGTCCTGCTACTGCTCGAAGAGCCAGGCTTTGAGGAGTCTTCTGAAGGACAGCAGGTCCTGGGTCCGTCTCAGGTCAGACGAGAGGGTGTTCCAGGTCTTTGCGGCGAGGTAAGAGAACGATCTGCCGCCGGAGGATCTGCGCCAGATGCGGGGATGGAGGCGAGGGCGAGGTTGGTGGAGTGGAGATTCCAGGTGGGGGTATAGAAGCTGAGTCTGCTGTTCAGGTAGGTCAGTCCGGTGTTGTGGAGTGCTTTGTGTGCGTGGGTGAGGAGCTTAAAGGTGATCCTCTTGTCGACGGGGAGCCAGTGAAGGTCTCTTAGGTGGGGGGTGATGTGGCTGTGGCGTGGGATGTTGAGTATGAGTCGGGCGGATGCGTTTTGGATGCATTGGAGGCATTGTAGGTGTTTGGATGGGATGCCGGCGTAGAGGACGTTGCCGTAGTCGAGTCTACTGCTGACGAGGGCCTGGGTTACTGTTTTCTTTGTTTCCGTTGGGATCCATTTGTAGACTCTGCGAAGCATGCAGAGGGTGTTGTAGCAGGAGGAGAAGACGGCGTTGACCTGTTTTGACATGGAGAGGGATGAGTTGAGGATGAAGCCCAGGTTTCGTGCGCTGTGTGTCGGAGGGGAACCCAGCGAGGCCGGCAACCATGAGTTGTCCCAGGCGGAAGGGGTGGGTCCGAGGATGAGAACCTCTGTTTTGTCCGAGTTCAGTTTTAGCCGGCTGCCTCTCATCTGGTCGGCGATGGCTTTCAGTCCCTCGTGGAGGTTGGTTTTGGCGGTGTGTGGGTCCTTGGTGAGGGAGAGGATGAGTTGAGTGTCGTCAGCATAGGAGATGATGTTGAGGTTGTGCTGACGGGCCACTTGTGCGAGGGGGGAATGTAGATGTTGAACAGTGTCGGGCTAAGGGAAGAGCCCTGGGTACACCGCAGATGATGTTGTAGGCCTTGGATTGGAACGGGGGAGGCGGACTCTTTAGGAGGAAGGATGCGGTCCATTCAAGAGCTTGGTCTTGGATCCCTGCTTTGAGGAGGTGGATTTTCAGAGTGTGGTGACAGACAGTGTCAAAGGCGGCCGATAGGTCTAGGAGGATGAGGGCTGATGTCTCTCCATTGTCGAGGTGGCTTCTGATGTCATTTGTGGTGGCGAGGAGGGCGGTTTCAGTGCCGTGGTTTCGTCTGAAGCCGGACTGGGAGGGGTCGAGGATGTTGTTGTCTTTGAGGTACCGAGTGAGCTGTGTGTTGACGATTTTCTCGATTACTTTTGCCAGGAAAGGGAGCAGGGAGATGGGCCGGAAGTTCTTCAAGTATTTGGGGTCCGCCTTTAGTTTTTTGAGAAGGGCGTTAATTTCGGTGTGTTTCCAGCTTCCCGTGAATCTTGAAGTTTCGAAGGAGGTGTTGATGACCTTCCGTAGGTGTGGTGTGATGGCTGTGTCCGCTTTGTTGAAAACGTGGTGTGGGCAGGGGTCTGATGGTGATCCAGAGTGGATGGAATGGTCGCTGACGCTGGTCCAGGAGGTCAGTCGGCTAGAGCGGGTGGAGTTCCTAGAAGGCGGAGTGGGAGAGTCCGAGGTGTGAAGGGTGTTGAAGCTGTCATGGATGTCAGTGATTTTCCGGTGGAAGGCGGTGGCTAGGGCGTCGCATAGTTCTTGTGAAGGGGTGATGTCGTTGTTTTCCAATAGTGTAGGCTGCACACGCCACATTGGTATTGGGGTGGGTACCCTTCCCCAGGTCAGTTGGATCTCGAGCAGATTGTGGTCAGGCTGTGTCTTGCCTAAGTATGTAGCATAAGTTACGTGGGGTTGCAAGCTAGCAGTACATAAGAATCAGTGTAAGCGGGAATGGAGCGCATGTGGGTAGGATTAGAAGGAATATTTCCCCGCTTCCTCATTACGGTGCCGCCAGACATCCACCACGTCTCACTGCTCAACCCATTGTTGCAATATTCTGGCCTGATGTACCAGTGTGGCACTAGGGAGGGGCGGGTGTGAGCAGTCAAGGTGCACATCCGGTGCGGCATTTGAGTTGCTCCCTAGCACCCACAAGAGATGAGCCCATTCTGCTAGCGCGTTAGACAAGCGTGCATGAAGAGCTTCTTGTTCCTGGTGTGGGGTATAAAAACAGCCCAGTGCCATCTGCTCTCCATCCAGGAGAACCCTTGAGTAGTACATATCTACCTTGGGAGTCAGTTTTAGTATCCTGGGCTGAAAATGGAATATCCAGATGCCCACCTGGACTAAGGTGACAGGGCAATGACGGACAATGATGAGTGCTATGTCTCTGCAACTGGGAGCCATCTTGGAATGATTGTGTATCCATACTATTTTCTCTAAATGCTAGAAAGATATCAGTATGAGGCTCTAAAAACATACCAGTACAGGGGTAATAAAGTGCAAAACACACCATTCAGTCTCTCCTTTCAGACCCACTGGGACCACCTGGTCCACGGTGGCTAACCAATGATGAACAACCCTAAGTGCTACCTATCTATAGATGGACGCCATCTTGAAGTGATGATATACTCATATTCGTGTCTCCAAATACTAGAGAAATATTGCTAAAGAGCCATTAAAGGATACCCATACTTTAATGGGTGTGCAGAATAGTGCAGTAGGGTGTTGTTTAAAGAGATACATCTAATCAATATGTGAACTAAAATCCAATCTCTGAACTAAGGAGTGTGTGGTATGGTTGGCATACAAAAAAACCCAGATAGTAATAGGTTTAACAGTAGCAATACAGCCCAGTTATGTGACGGTCCACACAATTTCTTCATTGAGACCCTCTTTCATGGTGGTGTTACTCGTGAATACCCAAAAGGTTTCCCTTTCTCTTATCACTTTTGTCATTTGTCTACCACTCCATTGCGTAATTTTCTCTATTCTCAGCCAAATAAGATCTTTCTCCATATGTTGAGCTTTGAGACAATGTTATACTAAGGGTACTTGTAGTTTCTTTACCCTGATGGCTGATTTGTGTTCACCATAGCAACCCCTAAACTCTCTACCCGCTTCTCCAATGTAGCCCAAATTACACTGGCATACAATAAAGTAAATCACGTTGCTACTCCTGCAATTGGTCATATGCTTAAGAGGAACTGTACGTCCTCTACCCTCCAACATGAGTGACTAAGGCCGTATCACAAGCAAGCATGGCACGTGCCACATCTGTCATTTCCTTTGACGAGTGTGGTACCTCTAATCGCCCCTTTCCCAAATCCTGCATCATGTTTCAATCTAATACCAAATTATCTCTGAGGTTGACATAGTGTCAAAATGCAAAAATTGTTTTCCCCAATCTGGTGTCATTCTCATTGGTATTATCTTCCAATTATGTTCATAGATTATTTTTTCTCTTTGTAATTCTTATTTTAATGATTGGTGATACATACTAACATGTCTTTATTTCTCATGATCTGCTCTTGTAAGAGGGCATCACAATTGTAATCTCTTTCCCTTTCAAAAGCTTGCTGAATTAAATGTTTCTGATAACCTCTACGAAGCAATCTCTCAGTGAGTTCTTCTCCATGTCCTCTAGGGTAGAGAAATTCTGTTGTATCCTTAGAAATTCACCAAAAGGGATTGAGTCTTTCTGACAGTTAGGGTGGGAACTGGCATGTTGGAGCACTGTATTTCTGGATGTGGGCTTCTTGTAAACATTGACCTGGAGGTAGCCCAGTGCTCCAGAGATCCATATATCCAGCAGGTTCTACCTTTTCCCTGCTATATTTGGCAGTGAATTTCAAAGTGCTTTTAATGGAATTGAGTCAAAGGATGAATTCATAGAGGTCTTCTGCTTCCCTGGAGCATACAAAGAATATGTCATCTGTAAAGTGCAACCAAGACTGGACAGGTGCTGCCCCATTATTATAGGTATGTTTATGTTCATATTCACCCATATAAATATTTGCTATACCGGGTGCACAAGATGCCCCCAAGCTGTTCCCATTTTTTGGTTGAATACTTCCATTGAATTCAAATTAGTTGTTAGAAAGCACACTTTCCAAACATTCCAAAATCAATGGATTTGGTATATTACTTGGCATTCTTTCCATAAGTGCTTCCACTGCTCTTAGTGCTTCTTTCTGTGGGATATTCGTATGGAGTCCCTCTATGTCTAATGTCGTCAAAACCTCTCATTGGGGGTTGAATGGCGCATTCTCTAATTTAGAAATCATATTCCCCGTATCCCAAATATAAGAGGGATAGGACTTTGTCAAAGGGCAGAGGACGGTGTCTACATACTTGGATAGTGGTTCCATGATGGAAGTAATCAAGGAAATAATTGGGCGAAGAGGAGGGTTCCCGTATTTTTATTTCTTGTGGACTCCATATAATGCTGGTATAATCAGATTACCTTTATGGAGAAATTAAATTCCTTCTTGCAAATGTCTCCGGACTCCAAACGTCTTGCTGTCACCTGTTTGATGCTGTTTTTGAAGTTTTCAAATCGGGCCCCCCTCGAAAACTGCATGGGAAGACATGGTGCAGCGCAGGAGGTAGGCCTGAGCTCAGGGGGTGGGGCTTATACAATAATATTAGGGGCACTTTTGCAGTAGCTCACACTTCAACCTACATGTAGACATATAAAAGAGCAAACACATAAAAAATGAACTAGACAAAAAATACTGCTCATTAATTAAGGCCGTCATGCTCTTCGGTCCCACTGCTACTGTGCCTTCTGCACTAATGATAGCTGGAAATCAGAATAGTAGGCTATGGGCTTTCACCCCTTCCTCACCATGTCTGGCCATCACTCCAATCTTGAAACAGACTGCCTGTCCCTTTCAGAAAAAATGAGCTCCCATATGTTGCCCACCTTATCCGTAATGCTCTCTGCATGTCTTATTGTAAACAGTCATAATTGTGATCTAGTGGGCCCTTCATGCTTCTGGGCCTCCATGGCACTTTGTCTACTTCACTAATGAGACCTACTGCCTTGTGAAGTGGGAAGTCACCTTTCCCCTGTGTTGAAGCTCTCCTTCCATCCTCTTTTCTGCCTTCTCTCTGAAGCTTAATGCTAAAGTGCTTCCACTGCTCCAGTTATCCCTTCTCTTTGGCCATTGGTCCTATGCCAAACATAATACTGGCAGAGCAAGGGTGCACTGGGCCCTAATGCAAGAAAAGAATGAGTAAAGCAGCAGTAATAGGAATTTAGTTGGGCCTTCACACTCCTGGGGCTCTGGTGCCACTGCACCTGTAGCACCAGTGATACACACTCCTCTGCCCATTACACTGGGCATTATTTGTAGGCCTGAGGCCCAAAGCAGACTGTCTACCTCTTTCAAAAAAGGGGAAAAATACCCACACAATACCCTCTTAACATACGCATTTTTGGGGTGCAGTAGCCACTCAAATCAGTGCCCCAGTGCCAATGCATTTTCTGCACTAATGGTGGTGATGGCCTTTGAAAAACAAGCATTTGCAATGCAGTGGGTCTCACATTTGCTTGAGCTAGAGCTATTGGCTTTGTAAATTCATAATCAGACTTTTTTACCACATAAATTGGTCAACCCTGCCTCTTAATTTGGTCTTTTCCTGCCACATAATTCCAGTGACCCTGCATATAACTAAAACACTTCAGTTAACCTTCTTCCTCTATCAGCCAAAAAGGAAATTGTTGGCATTTAGCAACATGCCTGTCTCACATGCCATGTCAATGTCAATAGAATACCACTTTCACCCCACCATCAAGAATGGGTCGATCAGAATTTTCAAGGAATGAACAACAACAGAAGTTTACATCACAGGGCTCTGGTAGATGGAACTGGGGCCCAATTCCCAAAACAAGACAGCCACAGAGGAGTAATGAGAGAAATAAACTAGAAAGGTCACCCAAACATATCAAAAGTGTTCAAGCAGTCATAGGGTAATAAGGATGTTAAGTTGGCCTGAATCATGGTCATAATTACAATAAGGTAAGAGTAATAAAACATATACAATTATCATATAAACCCAATAAAAATCTTTAGCAGAAAAAAGTTTGTCATTAGACTGTAATGCTCAGTACAGCCTCTAGAGGACACAACTATGAAAACAGCATTTTTTTAAAAACATAGTCATGTTACCATATAGGTAGCCCCTAGAGGGCATAGCCACATGAAAAGAAAATGTTTGAAAGTATTGCAATGTAACCATATATTAAGCCCTTAGGGAGTGTAGTGCGTTACACATTTTCAGGGTAGCAGGCCTACTGCAATGATATTACAAACAATATCCTTAAAACACAAACTACTCTCAGCTGTAAAACAAAAGATCCAGCCATGAGAGAGGTTGAAAAGACACTGAATCGAGGTAGGGGTTATTATTTTGGGGTCCTCACTAACCTAGTGTGGGAACCCAGAGATGATCTAGACAGAAAGCATTGTGTGATGACCGAGTGCAGCGAGTATTGTAGTATGTTGACTGTAATGCTCAGAACAGCCCCTAGAGAACACCACAATAAAAATATCAGTTGTAAGAAACATGGTTATGTAACTATATAATTACCCTCTAGAGAGAATAACTACATGAAAACAGATTGCTACAAAGTATTGTATTGCAATCATATATCTAGCCTAGAGAACATAGGCCCTCATTTTGAGACTGGCAGTAAAAACTGCCTACTGCCGCAGTGACGGACGCCAAAAGTCCGTCGCCGTGGCTACCAGCCGTCCGCCATATTATGACCACAGCTGGATTTCCGCCAGAAGAATGGCAGAAATCTGGCTGTGCCCATGCCGGCGGATGGCGGTAAGGTGGCGCTGCTGCCACCAGCAGCGCCACGCCAGTAGACCGGCCCCAGCTGTATTATGACCCATATTACCGCCTGGCAGTGTTCTGCTAGCGGGTGCTTCTGGTGGAATTCCCTGTCACTGATAGTGCCTACTGCCATGGTTTTCGTGGCTTTAAGAAAGCCACAACAACCATGGTGGTAGGCTGGGTCATAATCCCGCCGGCGGAATAGTGATGGCTGCTGGGCTGGAGATGGATTTCTCCAGCCCGGCGTCTGTTATCTCCGTGGCAGTCGGAGTGGTACATTGGTAGGCTGGCTTCAGCCAACCAGCCAATGTCATAATATGGTGGTAGCTACAGCAAGCCTGTTTGCAGTACCTACTGGCATATTATCGCCGACCCCTGGGGTTGTAATGACCCCCCATAGTGCCTTATATATTTTCAGATCTAGCAGGGCTACTGCCATACTAAGTCCCTTAGAACACAAACTACTCCAAGCTGTAAAACAAAAGTTCCAGACATAAAAGAGCTTAAAAAGAGACTGAATGGTGGGAGGGGTTATTATTTTTGGGTCCCCACTAACCTAGTCTAGGGACCCAGAGAAGAAAGAAAGAGTGTGTCATGCTGAACATTTTGCTGGTGGTCACATTATCCTAGTACCACCACAGACTGAGTTATGGGCAAAATAAATAGAAAAATAATTCTAGCAAAGCATTATGGGGCAACTGTTCCTGAGCGCAGTAAATATTGTTGGAGATTTCTGTGTTTTTTTTAGTAAACATTAATTATGTGTTTTGGGGAAAGCTATGGAGAGTGAAGGGGATAGCCAAAAGAAATGAGACCAACAAGGTAACAGTGAACAATGTGACCAGCGTTCCAATACTGCTGATGGAGTTTTTGTTGTTGGTGCTGTTTGTTCTATGATCGCTGACGGCCATGGCTGTAATGAAGTCTGAGGGGTAGAAACAAAAGAAAAAAAATAGTTCACCCACTCTGAAGCATATTGGCAGTCGTGCAATTATCCATGTAACAGGGTCAGTCTACAAGGCGGTTACAAAACCACCCCAAGGTGGGACAGACGTAAAGAAATTACCAATTAAATAAAGGGATTTTTGAAAGGCAAGAGAACCAGTGAAAGTGATGGGTGTGAGGTGGCATGGTTAAAAGCCCACAACACTTACAACAGTTCAAAGCGCTTGTGCACTCAACCTAAAAATCAGATCACCTCTCATCTCTCCTGGGACATTGGTTTTGTGCGCCATTCATGATTATCAGAATTGTCCAAACAGTTAAACAAAAGCAACATGCCTGTCACATGCTGCATGCGTTCCATGCTCAAGCTTGACAGCTGGATCTCCTCACATTTACTAACCTTCATTTGGAAGATTTTCAACATTTACCTCAGAAACCTAGTCAGCAAAACTAGTTTACCATGTTAAGAATTTTTTGATAGGGAAACTATTCCAAAGACATGTTCGACCGCTTGGGTCTCTCCCCACACAATACATCTTCGCCTATCATCACCCTGAAATCAGAACTTGTGATAACGACGAAGTACTGAATGCTCTGCGAATGCCATTCACAGAGTTACAAACATGATCTTGTGTGCCCTGGCAATCTCCCACGCACACAGGTTAATGAGAGAAACTTAGGACACGTGTGCAGGTTGTATAACGGTGATTTCATGGAACGCATTTTATTGACCATTGTCGTCTTCCAGCCGATGCCTCACAGCACATTACACATTCTGCGATGGCAGTGCCACAAATGTCTGATGGCACCTCTCTCACAGCTGTAAAATAAATCAATAGAGTATTTATTCAAAAGTTAGCTTTCTGATCACAGCAGAGAGGTAAAAATAACATAAGATAATTTCTGGAGATTCTTAAATAATAGAGAGATAAAAACACCTGACTCCTTTACCTGCAGCCAGGCGCCCACATGTTTGGTGCCTTTGCTAATCTGTGCTGAAGTGTTATTTTAGGGGTATTACATATTTTTAATTGGTTTGCGATTCTCCAAAATATTTTTTTTTGCAACGACAGACTGTGCTTTTTTGCATAACAAGAATCAATGCTAAGCTAAAACAGGGGAAAACAGAACATTCCTTGTACATACGTAATGTGGTACTAACTAGCACTTGTGAAAATGTTCACAGTTTAAAAAAGTCCCTCCATGCCTTGCAGTTTACATAATGTTGTTACATACAGTATTGTTGTAGCTCTGTAATCAGTATTTAGGCTTACAATTTCATTCAATTTTAATATTTGCATAGGAGTTCCATGGCAGCAAACTGAAATCAATATTTTTAAAAAATAGTTTTATCTTTTTTTTTTTACTTTTGTCAAAATGGAAAACAGACATTAGGCTTTGAAGCATCTATGCATGAGTGTTTTTCAATCTTTCATATGACTACCATGTATGCTCGTTCAACTGCTGGACGAGAGGAAACATTACCATTCTCATCTTTAGACCTCCATGAAGATGTGCACCTAACGATCTGCCGGTGCTGTTTTATGCAGTTTTCACAGAGCAAGATAATAAGTTAACCAGAACTGTGTTTATCTTCCCACCCAATAAGCAAGTTGAATCCGAAAAATGGTTAATCTTGGCTCAATGCAGAGAAAATCGCATTTTTGCAGTAGTACGGCATCCAGGCTCATATTGTTGTTCTGTTGAGTGGCTTTACTTTAAAAGTTGAGTGTGCTGGTCCTTTTCAAGTAAACAGAAAGAAATGTAATTAATGATACTGGGAGCGGCAAGATTGTCTAGAGTGGTGTGTTAATCCAAAGCTAAAGCAGGAAGCTGCCCTCAGTTTTCAATTTGTATTAATAATTTTTGTGTGCCTTAAATAACAAAGGCTGCAGTGGACTGCCTTTCACTCTCCAGGCAACTTGTGTGAATCTATTTACTGAGCGCTAGGATGAGACGAAACAAACAATTGTGGAAAATGGCTCTTTTCTCTCCCCATTGGCCATCTACAAATCATCTTACACAGCGCAGCACAAAACATAGCTGCAGTAGAGCGAGTTCGACCTAAAAGGAGTGCACTTTATGGCCGATCGTGTAATCATCCATGTAACGGGCAGTCTGCGAGGAAGTAACAAAACTACCCAAAGGGGGTACAAATATAAAGCATTTACCAACAACATAGAGGGATTTTTGAAAGGCAAGCCCATGAACGAGTGAAAGTGATGGGTGTGACATTGGCATGGCTAACAGCCATAAATAGCCAATGATAACGCGTCCCGTCTTAGATAATTTACTTGTCTGGGACTCGTTTTAGGCCAATGAATCTTTTGACCCTGATTGAAGACACCTTAGGACGAGACAACTAATCAGCATATAAATCACTAGGTCATTAATTTTCTCAATATCCAATATGTCAAAGTAAACCAATCTAGATAAATGCATTCATAAAGTTTGATCACACCATGACCTTTTAACCATGAATGACCACACAAAAAAATTGTAAGATTTACGTTATTTTATTCCCTATTGGTTACACTCTACTAGCAAGTTTATTAGTCTCAAAATCAGAAAACACATTAGCAATGTCACAAAATGGCAACTAGAATAAGATTTCATCAAGGCAAAGATCATAAACATTAGGACAAAGCACGACGTCAACATGGATTAACGTTAGCAGAGTATCATTAGCGCATTATTCAACAAAGCATAGATTCAGTCATTTGTCTATTTGTGTCTGTCTAGTGAATTCCTTAACTAACCTCGAATTAGCATTAGCATGTTGGGCTTCATGCAAAACAATTTAGCAATACAAATTTAGAAAACATCTAACTATGGTCAGTTGGTACCTAGAAAGGAAAGGCCAACAGACAATTACAATTTAATTATCATATAGTTACCCTCCTTAATGGGTCAGCATACAGAGTCAGTCTTCATCCTCAGGACATCAGTTGATTCGCCATCAGCCAGGAAACACAGCAAAGTTCAGCAGGACAGGCAATACGGGACACTTCCCTCATAAGGAGGAAAAGTATGAATCGGGCAGGACATAGATAAGGATGGTTTGAAGAATCAAACAGCAAAGTCAGAGTGACAAAGTGGCTAGGTGATAGCAAAAAGGCACATAATGGCTGATTTCTCCTCGTGTAACAGGAATATATCAATCTTGTTGTACAGTCCCCTAATTTCCAATTGGGCAAATTTTGGTGCATCATTATCTCCATTCAATAATTCAGTAGTCACCTTATTAGAATTGTCACTTTAGAACAGTTCTCACGTAGTTTATTGGCTCCTGTAATTGACGTCTCCAACGGGTAGAATGTCAGGTACAAACTTTATTCTCGCGGTCCCAATCAGTATCTCCATTGTCTTTACCAGTTCAGACGACCTTAAACCTGTTGCAAGTTTACACTGTTGCATTCGGCAAGAATGTCTCCTTGGGCGAGTCGAGTCTCATGAGAAAGAATTTACTACGGTTACACACATCTTCTAGCTTCTGGAAAAGTACGGCTACATGCCCTTCAGCAAGTCAGCACATTGCACGTTAGAAAAACACATTTAATATGAAACCGGCAGCTAGGCCCCGACTCATGCTAACTAAGGCCTAGTTATTAACTTTTAGCGACATCTTAACATATAACTCTTGATGCTAGTACAAAATCATACATTTAGTACATTAATAATTCATCATTAGTCCATTTCATTTATCATCGTATACATTGGTGGCCACTCCCCGTGGGCACATTTCAAACACGTGTTTAGTAAAAGCACGGCAATACAATTTCTGTACGGCATTATTAGGCATTAATTTGCAAACATTTCATGCTAATTTTGATTATAATAACTACACTCCAACAACTACAGCAGGTCAGAAAAGCAGCGCTTGTGCGCTGCTATGCTCGACCTAAAAATGAGCCTGCATTCCTCAACAACTTCTTCAAGGCATCTCTCTGAGGAAGGGGCAAGCTGTCTCCTTTATAAATGAAACTGTTAGATTCCACTAAGTACCCCCTCCTCTGCCATCTCTTTGACACTTTCCATGGATTTCACTCCTCTCCTCTTTCTCCTGGGCCACTACCCAGAATCCCCATGGGTCTGGATTATCAGGACTCTGAATGTGATCTTTTTGGCCTCCTCGCTTCCACCATCTTGACTCACGTGACAGGACATCTGTAAACAGCAGCCAAAGACAGCAGGGTGTATGATGGCTAAGGTGCCCCTGTGTTGTTAATTTTACACAAACTGTTCCCATACTTTTTGTTAAAAACAACCATCCCAGATTTGTTAATGGGGGACCTAGAGGTACCTCTGTGTAAGAGTGGAAGGGTGGGTATAAAGTGGTTTAATTTATGGAGTCACTTGGAGCATCATGATGATAATTTTTATTTTTATTTTAGATAGATAATGTAAGGATGCTGAGTTTTAGAAAGTGTTGAACTAATGTACTTATAAAAAATGCCAGCAGTAGGCACTGTCTAGTTAACTAGTACCCATATGCATTATTTGAAAGCACTTGTTTTATCTTACAAAGGGCATTGGAGTTATGTTATTTTGCAGTGGCTGTATTTTTCACACAATTACAGATTTGCAGTATTTCCCATATAATTCACCACTTGCTGCATATTCTGCAGATAATGACCTCCCAAAAAATGTTCTAGCTCAATTAGTTCAAAAATCACTAAAAAGGTGGAAATGTGCTTGTGTGCTGTGGAACCCCTTCGTAAAGGGTAACTGGTCATCTTTCAGTTGCTTATTTCTGAAGTTGGTTGTTAAGTTGATTGTAATGAAACTAAATAGGTCAAATCCTTGGCTAGACATTACTACAATGTAAAAAGTGTCAAAATAATAAAGCAATACTAGCAAAAAAATATGCCACACTATACTGCATAATGTGCCTTTTCTTGTTGCATATTTTAATACATGTTGCCACACCATTTGCTCTCCTGCTGCATACATTTAGTGGCCATGTTCATATACACAAAATCATTGTGTGATAGCCTGTCTTATATTGTATGTAATATAGTTTTAGAATAATGCCTTACATATTCACAGTGCTTTCTGTTACAATCTGAAACCTTATAGCATTATAAATACCCAAGTCACTATTAAGCACTGCACACAATAGGATTCAATTCTGTGATTCTCTGGTCTCACATACAGAAAACTGCAATCACATCAACCAACTCTTATATTGTGAAGGAATGCATTTTCAATCAATTAGTTTAATTTGCATGTATTGTACACTTTAAAGGAGTGTGTTTTATTTTAAATGTAGTTGTGTGAACATGATACCACAACAAAACACTTACAGACTATTTTGTTGATTTTAGCCATTTATTTGACCTTAGCTACCGCAAGGCTCAGGATCATAGTTGCCTTATCTTTTTATGTACTTCAACTGTCATGCAAATGAAGATGGCCTGGAAATGCGAAACAGAAACGAAGTCACGCTTCCTAACCATCTTCATCTACAAGTACTTATTTAGGCATTTGTACTACTCTGGGAATGTCGCCAAGGACCCCTGGGGGGTCACCCCCCCCACTTTGAAGACCCCTGATCTAAGTCCTGAGGGGATCACCCTGGCTCTGAGGTACCACAGTCATAAATTGTGCATATGTTCACGTGTGAAAAACCGAGGAGTTACAGAAAGATTACACATCAACACATGTCTTGTTTTAAGAGATTTACTTTTAGCCACTGCAAAAATTAGCAGAAATGTTTGGCCTCCCAAATTGTAGCACAGCTGAAACAGAGGCCAGTGTTCAGTCGTTAGTCGTATCACCCTTGTAAGAGTCTTTCGGTCTGGGTGGGATAGGAGAAACTACATTAGGGATTGAAGAGTGTGCCCCTTTTTTCTGTATACAGGGTTCCCAGACTAATACAAGCAAAAGTGTTTAAAGTTTCCCTTAAGCATGAAGAACAAAAGTGCCTCCTACTATTTGTTTGGAACATTCCTTAGACCAGAGAAGTATTAAACAGCCCTTAGTTTAAGCTGAACTATCCAGTGGATATCCTAGGTACTTGGAAACTAAATTTGATATTTTCCATCTATATTTACATATTAGGAATTGTCATAAAATAACCTTTTGGACTGAGTTTAGATGCCTACGTTTTGAAAGTACTGATGGTGACATCGGAAAAGGAACATTTCTAAATAATTAAAACAGATCTCTGAGATAGATGTGAGTGTAAGCTTACATGATGTGGTCTCATGGGGATGGACAAAAGGGCACGCAGGTTGGTGTGTACACTTAATGGTAATGGAGGAGAGAGCACAAGATTGTTTGTGGCAACATTCTCATCTTTTCGTAGCATTGTTTTTTCTCTCTACACCTACTCCTTCTTTGAGCCTCATATGATCCATGGTTGCATCTTCTACCACAGAGAATGTTGAATTTAGTTTGCAAGGCATGGTAAGGATCTTTAGGCACTACATAAGTCTTGCATTGTGCATGTGTATCACTTCAACACCTTGCTACTACACCATGAATCCTAATGCTATAGTTTTGGACAAAAAATTTGGTAATCTAGAATGTGGCTCTCATGATTTCAGATAAATCTCCCACTGGTCAACCCATGTAAATAGCTATCATAGCTGAGTCCTGAGGAAGGTGGATTATGATTTTTTCTTTACTCACCAAAACATGCGTTGACTGTTTTTAGGAGTCATTCAAGCCCGCAACATAACAGCGGTTGAAATTGAATTTCTTTTTATGCTTGGATTGTGTGGTGTCTGTGAGGTGTGGCTGGTAATGGTGTTAACATTGTATGTGAGAAAATGTGAGTTGCGAGTCCATGGTGGATTGATTTATGCAGAGATAATAATGATGTAGTAATAATGTAATATGGTCTACTGTTACAGGTTTTTTATGTGTTTGAATGTTGTAAAAATATACTTTGGATGTATGAAGAAAAATGTTATGGATTTGATAGTTCAAATCAATAGCTAATATATGTATTTGATAAATTAAATGTTTAGTAATGAAACATAAAAGCAAATAAAAATGATGAATTGTAAATTGGTAGAGCTTGTGTTTGGTCCAACCTCTGAGCACTTTGAGCTTTCGAAGAAGAAGAAATACAGGTCACGTGGGATATTGTGTATCGTTCATGTTTTTAGTTTCCCCAATTCCAGAGCTATAATACGTTTGAGAGGGGGCTCTCTTTTCTCATTATTATCTGTGGAAGTTGGTCCTGGTGGTGGCAGGGATGTTGTTGAGCGTGAGGTTGAGTTGGGTGTCATCTGAGTAGGAGATTATGCTGATACTGTGAGACCTGCATTGTTGCCCATTGGGGTCATCTATGCTTTGCAGAGCGTGGGGCTGAGGTATGATCTCTGCAGGACACTGCAGACGATATCCTTGGGTACGGAGGTGAAGGGTGGTTGGCGTACCCTCTGTGTTCTTCCGGTGAGGAAGTGCATCCCCTTGGATGCTGATGTGGTAGAGTCTTCCAGTCAGTGTGTGGTGTGATACAGTGTCAAGGGCTACAGAGAGGTTGAGGAAGATTAGGGCTGTTGTTTCTCCTCTGTTGAGAAGGCTTCGTATGTCATAGTTGACTGCAATCAGGGTGCTCTAGGTGTTGTGATTGTTGCAGAAGCCGGATTGGGAGGTGTTGAGTATCTTCTTCTGCTCCAGGTGTGTCGTGAAATGCTTATTGATAGTTTTTTTTCCAGTACCTTGGCCAGGAATGGAAGCACGGAGATTGACCAGTAGTTTTAGAGTTCACTGGGGTCATTGTTTTTTTTTTTTGAGTAGTGGTCTGACTTCGGCGTGTTTCCTGACATTGGGAAATGTGGCTTGGTAATTGAATTGTAGAGCGGGTAGTGAGTTCCTGACCAATCCTTTGGCTGCTGAGGTTGAAGATGTGGTGCAGTCTTGGATATGTGGGAGCTGCCGAGTGTAGAGTTTTCATGATGGAGGTGGTGTCCTGGGTGGAGAAGTGGTTTCAGGTGGTCATTCTGGTGTTCGTGTGAGTTGTGGGTCTGTCGAGGAAGTCCATGGGTGAAGGCTGGGGTTTGAAGTTTTTGTGTATGGTTGCAAACTTGTGGAAGAAATTGATGAGGTTGTCGCACAGCTCTTGTGAGGGTGGGATGCTGTTTTCACTGGCAGCCAGGATGGAAAACTCCTTAATTATGTTGAAAAGTTCCTTGCTGTTTTTGGTGCTGGTTTTGATGCGTGCAGCTAGGGCAGTCTTCTTTGTTGCCCTCAGCTTGTGGTGGTAGAGGTTGAGGGAGGTCTTGAAGGATGCTCTCTCTGAGGTGTCCTTGCTTATAGGCCATTTCCTCTCCAGCTATTTATGGTAAATCTTTGGTGTTCTGAGTTCTTGGCTGTACCAGCTGACCATTTTGAAGGATCTTCTCTGCTTGTTGGTCTTGAGGGGGTGATACAGACAGCACAGTGGATGATCTATAAATATACCCCTAGATATCTGAATATTGCTACAATAATTTCAGGGAATTATTTCACAGAAGATGCTGGCTTCAACTGGGAATGCTGCCACTAACAAATTTGTGTTGATACTCTGCAAACTCCCTAGCCTTGGATGCCAATCCCTGTTTCCGGCATATTACCCTCTACAAAGTAGCCTTAATACGTTGACATGTTCTCCTGCCTATACCTATTTGTTGTTTTAGTTAGTAGGTGCCCCTTAGCAGTGCCAGAGTGCCTATAAAGGGTCAACTCCCTACAGCAACTGGTGTCTTCAACTCGGGAACTACATTGTCTCCCACTACCTCATCCGTTTTTTGTTATGCCCCTCACTCCAGCTACTTAAACCCTAATACTGCATTTCCTCAGTTTCCCTCGGTTGGCTGTATTCTTGAGTGGGGCTGAGAGTGGGACTCCCCCTCCTCTGCTGCAAGGTTCCTGTCTCACTGCTACTTTGTTTCCAAAAATAACCTCTCAGTCCTGTCTTTAATCTACAGATATATTTCCTCTTACTGCCAGCACATTCCAGAAATAATGAGACTGACAACACCTCTACCTGGCCCTACACTTCTAAAACATGTATAACTGCTATCCTCCTCTTTCTGTCACATCACAACCCCACAAGTAACATAGTTGTCACCATACTCCTTCTCTGGGCTGCTACTCCTAGTGCACATTCCACTGGTCCACCTCAGCCTTTCACACTGGTCTCTCCTTTAACTATTGTACTTCCTTGGGCTAGTTGCCTCTTCTCCTCTGCCTGTCTATTCATTCTGGAACAGTCTGTAGCTTGCCACTCTCCTTGTCCAATTTACTCTCTTACTGTACTTCTCATCTTATCAACTTTCTTGTCTCCTCTTCCATTACCATTTTGTTGCTACTGTCCATCTGTCCTTCACCTCAGAGTCTCAGAGTCTTCCCCAAAATGGAACCATCTACCTCTGAAGGTTTTTTCTATTCTTCCATTTATTTCTTCTCCAACAACCAAGTGACCTGAAGGCTGTCCCAAATCTGTTTGTCACATGGGCCACTTCACCGAACCCCAGGACAGTGACCTGTTCAGTGTCTAAATACTCGTGCGCCTTCCAAACCTCCTTCTACTGCCTCCATCTGGTCTATGATTCCTTTATCCACTCCCTTTTTTTCTCTCTCTAGTTCTTTACATGCAAAGGTCACTGATCATGAGGCAAGAAGTACCCTGAAAGCCTCTGACCTCTCTGCCTCCTCATTGGCAGCCTCCCACAGCTCACCTCCCACCAAGGGCCTCATCAGCAGTTCCCATAGTAACAGTGCTTATCATCCACAAGATTAGATATCAGAACTGGGAGCACTCTCTCCATGGTGCACCTGCTCTGTCCAGCTAAGCACCTTCCGCACTGTCATGGGCTTCCAAGGATCTGGCATCTGTGCCACTGACCACACCTATTATGCTGTCAAAATCTGAATGTTCACCCCGTGTCACCGCTTGGCCTGTCCTCTCCTCCCCTAAGCCTTTTTACTCTGGGCTTTTTATGCACCATTTAAGTGACAGCATTAGCTGTACTCCCACTACGTTGCCACCTGTTGCCTGTCGTATCACCTCCATACACCCACTGAAGACCTTTAGTCTGCAGAACACTCCATTTTGGGCCTTACAGTCCAGCCAGTTTTATCAGCCATAGCTTCACGTAGCCTCAATGTCCCAAGCAGGTGCAGCTCCACACTAGGCTGCCTGTTATATTCACCCGGGGGATTCAATTAATTTCCTCACTGTGCGTGCAAGATTGGCAGTAATATAGCATCTGAATGACTGCCACTGACTGTGACAATTGCATCTTTTTGTCATTGTTCTAATGTCTTCCTGTGTGGAGAGGGCTCTTTTACTTTACAATGGCAGACAACCATATCGACCTGACAAAAAGGGACCAAAGCTCTAAACTCAATATTCCACTAGACTGATTTAGCACTCAGATTTAGGCCCAGATTTACAAATTATTTGCATCAGGTTAGCATTACTTTTCTAAAGCAAACCTGATACAAAGTGTTCAGGTGGGATTTACAGTCAAATACATGCAGCCATACAAGCAGCTAATCTGGTAGTGGTGAGAGTGACCAGGAAATGATTTGGCCTCCCGCTATAGTATAAGTCCGCCCTAGAATGCAGCTGGTTTAACCAGCAGGAGGAGACACAGCTATAACCTATTTGCTGATTAGTCACTTTTATGCTTGTAGGTACTTCAAGCTGTCACAACAATTTACTGACACCATTCTGTGCTGCATGTTGATTTTAGGAGGGCCAGCTAAGCATTACTATTATATAATGAATCATGTGCACTACGGAGTCTATCATTGGTCAGCAGAAGATTTACTTACCTACTTTAACAAGGGGAAAGGTTTTGTTGTATCATTTGCATTTTATCCAACACGCAACTCAGGGCGGGCATTTCTGTGCATATTGTGTTGGGGCACAACCATTAGTTTATTTAGTGCTGCGGGTAATAATGGATAGTTATGTTATTTGCATTTATACATTTGTACATAGCCCATTGTCATAGCATAAGCTGTTCCAGCACTTCACATTACTGATAGGCAGCTCTTTTATCTAGAGTAGGGGCTTATGGATTCAACTTAATTTATGTCTCCCCTACATATATGTTCGTATGCACTTTATCCTGTTACAAACATCTCCCGACTTACTATGTCCCCCACATTTGTTTTATGAGGTAATGGTATGTACCACTTTCATGCATTTAAATCATTTGCATTGTTGTTTTTCTGGCCAACCGAAGAGTGATACATTTGTTTTTTATCATAGGATCTACACTTACACTTTGGTTGACCTGTGGAATTAAGCGGGGCATGTTTATGTATAAAATGTGCTGAGGCACAAGAGTTGTTTGCCAGGTATTTGATGACACAGGGCAGGGCCATGCTGCTGTATTTAAAACAAATATGAATATGTGCGTTTTAGTTTGTATGACAATGAGTTAACTGATGAGTTGTATTGATGTATTTTTTTTGTTATACCTTCTTTTATTTTCAACAAAGTTGTGTTGCTCTATTAACTGCCCATGTAGACTTTGTCAAAAGGTACAAGTAGCGAATGTCGACAAAACAGTCAAGGTCATAATTTTAAGTGTTCAAATCAATGTGTTAATTTTGTAAAATTTCAAACAGCGCTTGGTTGACTTTTTTACATACGCACAAAGACCCATGTTTATACTTTTTTATCGCCGCACTTGCGCCGCTAAAAAAGTATAAATATGGGCCAAAGTGTGCCTGAGCAGGAGTCCTTATGTTTAAAAGGGTGCACTGTGTTTATATACAATGGTCTACTCTAGCACACATCCACACAAAAGAGGACAAAATAAAAAGTATCCAATTTACAATAACAATTTTAAAGGGTGTTCAGGAAAAATAATTGGATGCGTGATGACACTCATGGCCATTATGAAAGAGTGCTTTAAAAACACAACATTACTTTTTCAGCAATGTTTGTTACCAAAGCACAGTTTTTGTCGATAAGTATTGTTTTTTCTCTTAATTAATAGATCGGCATTTTTCCCGATCACTTTTATGATATGCTATGTAGTGTTTTTTTATCTGTGTGCATTATAGTAAATGATTTTAAGAAATCTAAACAGGAAGCTATTACATACATACATTTACAACCCCACTCCATGTAAATGTCTGAATAAAAGTTATTACAGTCCCCAAGATAGTTTGAGCCCTTGCAACTCACTCCCTAGATAAAAGGATAAATCATCATGCAAGGTTATTTCTGCACTTGCTATCACCTTGCATAGAAAGTAGATTCATAATTTTTTCCTGCCTTCACTTCTAGTCTATCTGCAAAGAAATAAAACGAATAATAACCAGACGAAATTGGAAGGTGCAAAAT
Source organism: Pleurodeles waltl (assembly GCF_031143425.1). Classification (NCBI taxonomy): domain Eukaryota; kingdom Metazoa; phylum Chordata; class Amphibia; order Caudata; family Salamandridae; genus Pleurodeles; species Pleurodeles waltl. The sequence continues at coordinate 594,773,803 of NC_090451.1, forward strand.
GTTCTTTTCTTTTAAGTAATTGGTGGACATGCAGTTTTCCTAAACTGGGAAGGTTCAATGTCATTTTCATTTTCTTAGATACAAAATGGGGTTCCTTCCTCTAAAAGAGAAGTTTATAAAAATTGTTGCCCAGAAATGTATTTATTTATTTATTTGAGAGTTTTGTATAGCGATAGCTAGATCCGAAGGTATCAGAGCGCTTTACAGGACATGTGATAGAAGGATTTGAGGAAGACAAAAAGTAACATTTAATACAATATTATCCCTCTTAGGCATTAATGAAGCTGGATTATTGGGACACCGAAAGTCACTTACATTGAACAGTTACATATAGTTTATTGTCAATATATGTGCATTTTAATAGTAAAGTGTTGCTTTATATGTATAGTTGGTAGTGCGACAGCGAATGCTGTCACCATTATTATTTTTAATTATTATTATTATTAGTAGTAGTAGAAGTAGTAGTACTCATGAAGGCATTTTAATCATTATTATTATTGCTGGGTTTTACCAAAAACATTCATTCTATTGTACTGTATTTCCCAATATGAAATCGTCAACACATTTAGCTGTTTACATTTCTCTTTCATAGTTATGACTCTGCTTGTTAGAAAGATCATAATGTACTTAGACAACTCTCCCTCATCATGTTAAAGCTGCAAAGAGCATATGTATTTCCATTGCCTTAATTGCCCAAACTCTTACTCTCTGTACGGTTAGTCTGCATCTCATGAGTCAGGCACCTCTCCGTCTAATGGTAACTCTAGCGTTTAATTACTGCCTCCCAGAAATGTGGTATAGCCTAGATGGAGTCTTCAGTAGAGACTTATAGGTTGCTATGGTGGGATGGGCTGTGTGGTTTTTCCAGCGCTGGGTCAGGGTGATCTGCTATCCAGTGATTGTGATATTGAATTCAAATTGCTGAGGAATACGCCATTGCCGTGGTGTGTGACATTTTAAATATATCTGCAAAATTGTGGTTTGTGAATTTGGCATTATGTGAAAATACACAGAATTCCGCAAATTTCACAGATGTGTAATTTCTCACTACTTTGTCCTACTTAATGTCTGCTGGAGTAGAAAATGTCTTACAGAAGACTGGTTCGATCAGAAAATGTCTTTCAGAAACAGTTTGTCCTCATATCAGCTCCCCTGCAGGTATCTCATGTGACTTTTGAAAATGAGGTATGATCTCACTTTCTATCTTCAAAGAAGATACCTCAAAATTTACTGCCTATAATTTTGTGTACTTTTCACAAAAGCTCACAATCTTTTTGTAATTGAACCTCTAATTACTACACTAGGGGTTCATAGTTTATTGCAGAAATGAAGTTCTGCAATGGTGAATGTCACAGTCGCAGGAGGTGTTGAGTTCCTTCAGTGAGAGAAATTACAGAGAGGGAAATTAAATGGCGTAATTGGTAAGAAATAGATCCCACTCTAAACCGGGTCAAAAACATCTGCTCCCACTTGCCTGGTTGAAATGCGAAACAAAAACAAAAATGCTTGTTTAGTTTTGAAATGTAACTTTGACTCATTCATGAGGTCAACTTCTCAATACCTCAGAAACATGCATGAAGTTTACATTAGTATAATACAAAATGTTCTTTTCACGTTTCCATTCTAGATAACGAGTTTTTTTTTTTGTGATCTAATGAGAGGCCTCTTCAGGGCACCAATAAAAACAAAACATGATAATAAGGGGGTCATTCCGACCCTGGCGGTAAAAACCGCCAGGGCCTCGAATGACGGAAGCACCGCCAACAGGCTGGCGGTGCTTCCTGGCCCATTCTGACCGCGGCGGTAAAGCCGCGGCCAGAAAACCGGCTGGGCGAATCCGCGATGGCGGCGCTGCTTTTCACCGCCAGGAACAGGCTGGCGGGAACGGGTGTCCTGGGGCCCCTGGGGGCCCCTGCACTGCCCATGCCACTGGCATGGGCAGTGCAGGAGCCCCCTAACAGGGCCCCATGAAGCTTTTCACTGTCTGCTTAGCAGACAGTGAAAAGCGCGACGGGTGCAACTGCACCCGTCGCACACCTGCAACACCGCCGGCTCCATTCGGAGCCGGCTTCTGTGTTGCAGGCCACCTTCCCGCTGGGCCAGCGGGCGCTAACATAGTTAGCGCCCGCTGGCCCAGCGGGAAGGTCGGAATGCCACCAGCGGTCTTTTGACTGCGTGGCGGCTGTTTGGCGGTTCCCGCCTGGCGGGCGGTGACCGCCGCCCGCCAGAGTAGGAATGAGGGCCTAAATCTCTTAAACATTGATTCACTTTGCTTATGCTAACTTTCCCCCGTCCTGTGTTACTTAGGGTTTGGCCGCCCCCTTCGGGGTTCAAGAGATAGCAAGCAAGGGTGCCCTGCATTGGCTAGTTAGCACTAAGCAAAACTAATAGGTGGACTATTTGTTCTCGAGTTAGGGGTAGTTCTTTCACTCCATGGACTTTTCCATCATGAATGTGAGTAAGGGTTTGCTCTGGACCTTGCTTGTGATCTCGCATCCTCATGGAACTAACTGCTCATCTGAACATTTTTACACCAAGCTAATGTGGAGGAGAAAACTGAAAAACACTGGAAAAATTATGTGCAACATCTTTTACTGGCAAATTATTGCTTCTGTGAAGTATCGTTTTAAAGACAGAAAGTGAAATGAAATAAACTTATTTGCCCCGTTTATGCTTTATTTGTAATGGGACAAAAAGGATTTAGTTCTCAGCATAGTTTTATGATTTGCATTTTAAAGATACAGAAACATGTTTATTATTTGTGCAAAGGAAAACAGAGCAAAATCCGTCCCCTGCATTTTTTGTTCTGGTGAAAAACAATATCTAATATGGACTGAAGCCAACCCTGGCTACCACATTCCCTTCCTTGCAAGCAGAAGCAAGGTGCAAATCATTTAAATAGATAGATAGATAGATAGATAGATAGATAGATAGATAGATAGATAGATAGATAAACATAAAAGCATACATAGATATATAAAAATGTACATTTGTACAACAGTCCATATAAAATACACATATAAATTTAATAATTTAGGACACAAGGAGAATATATTATTTAAAAGGACTTAGAATTAAAATTTTAAATGCGTATACAAATTAAAGGAGTAAATGCATACTTAAAAACAATGATAGGGGGCGTGGCCAAGATGGCAGAGTAAAGGGACGTGTCTTTCGGAGCTCCACCACCCGGGCCCAGAAACAACAGTGCGGCGGGCCCAGCCCTCTCCAGCAGGGCGGCCTTGAGCGGGGGAGGACAAGAGCAGTTCCTGGCGGCTGGACGGGGCGCCCTGAGAGTCTGAGGGGCGGGCCCCGGCCTGTTCAGGCGGCGGCAGAGGGGCCGCGTGTGGCTGGAGCTGACGGCCAGGCCCGAGGACGGTGAACGGGCGGACGGCTGGGTCCCGGCCCAACTGTGGTGGTGGCGACCGCGGATTGCGGCCCCTGACGGTAGCGGCGAGTGGGGGACTGCAGTGATATCGGGCCGAGGGGAGGCACACGTGGACAGTGTGCGGCCTAGGCCCTCGCCCCAGAGAGACTGGAGACCATTTATGGTGCTGCCGCGTGAGGCTTTGGTAGCACAGTGAGGGGCTGCTTTGCCGCCTCCTAATGTGACGAGCGTGTGGCCCGTCAGGCACGTTAAGACGGCGGCATAAAGGTGGTCAGCGGGATTGTTCGGTCCGCGGTGCAGCGCTGGGAGGTGCAGTGAGGAGCTGCGAAGATGCAGTGGATGGCAGCGCTGTACGGCTAGGGCCTGCTGGCCCTGAGAGGACTCGGGGACCCGGGAGTGATTGGCGGCGGCCCCGGAGAGGTGGGACGTGGCGAGTGCTCCTCCGGCCGTGATTTGCAGTAGTTTACGGCAGCCCCGGGGGCGTTCAGGTGAAACTGTGATCCGTGCTAGGAGCTCGGTGGGACAGCTCGGCTTGCAGTGAGGGGACGGAGAGCCGGAGGAACGAGCATACCTGTGGGGACATTAGCAGAGGCCTTGTGGGCACCGAGAGGGTGGTGATGGCATCTACTAAACCTAAGAGGGACCAGTCGGTCAGAGAGATGCTAACTCGATCACACCCGTCGCAGAGCAGACAGGCTGAGGCCGCAGCTTCGACGCGGGGGCTCGACTAGCTGGGCGGAATGGAGGCTGATGGGGAGGCCCCGGTTACAAAGTGTTTCCTTACCTCTTTGTTCGACTCGTTGCGGGTGGACTTGCAGGAGCTTTGAAGAGACATCTCCCAGGAAGTGCGAGATCTGCATTCTGATATTACCTCTCTGGGGGAAAGAGTGTCCAGCATAGAGAATAATGAGATCTCCAGAAGGGAGGAAGTCGAACAACTCCAACAGGAAATACTCCATTTGTGTGAGCATCAGGAGCAGCTGCAGATCGTGACTGAAGACGTAGAAAATCGCTGTAGGCGCCATAACATACGCATCAGGGCGGTTCTGCAAGGGGCTGAGGGAGATAACGTTAGAGAGTTTGTTACGGCTTTGTTTCATTCCCTCCTATCTCCTGAGAGCCCACTGGAGATCCTTCTGGACCGGGTCCTTAGAGCGGGTGGGTGGGGGGTGCCAGGGCACGCCCCCCTGATATTTTAGCATGCGTCCATAATTTTCTTGTTAAAGAAGCTATACTTCAGAAGGCGCAGAACCTGCTGCAGATCCAGTTTCGGGGGCATAGCTTGCAGCTTTATCAGGACCTCTCCTTGTTGACCTTGCAGAAGGGCAGAGAGTTTATACCTATCACAGATCACCTACGGGCTGCCTCCATGTCCTATACCTGGGGTCATCCCTTTAGACTGGTGTTCCGATGGGGCGATCAGCTGAGACAAGTGAAGACGCTTCAGGAGGCCCGTCAGGTGCTGGGTCTGGAGGAGTCGGAGCAGCGGACCGGATCCCCCGGGGGGGGGGGCCCTGCTGAGCGCCGACCAGAATGGCGGCGCAAGGAGAAGAAGTGGAGGCCCTCGCGGCCGTCGTCCAGGGAACGAGCACGGGAGAGACAGGCAGTTTTGAATAGTGTTGCCGCCGGTGCTGGCCCATAGTCCCTGATGGTTGCTGCTGGTGGGGGGAGGTGCTCGTCGGCCGCCCGGCAGAGGTGAAGTGGACTGGATTGGGGCCGAGCCTGGGTGGCGTGGCTTCTGGAAGTCAGGAGTGAGCCCAGCGGTGTGTCCCCGACTTCGGTTTGGAACTCTTCTTTGATGTGGACATTTCAAAGAGGGCTAGATTGTTGGTTGTTCTGCACCTGTTGTGCCTTTTTGTCTTGTTATATTGTACCCCCTCTACAGGACATCTGCTCTTTGCTGGAGATTACTATGGGATCCCCTGTCTGCCTTAACCGGGGCTGCCCCCGAGCTTGGCCTCACAGTGGGGCCCGGCTGTCATGGCTTTTCATCCCCCTCCATGGGTCTGAGGTTTAAGTGTATTATCCTCCATGTTCGAGGCCTTAATAACCCTTCGAAGAGGCTGGTGGTCCTGTCCTTCTTGGAGCGTTCTGGGAGTCAGGTCTCTTTGTTACAGGAAACACATCTACTGGCTGCGGATACCTATTGCATGCGTTCTGGGTGGTTCCCCCAGCAGTACTGGTCCTCCGCTTCCACGAAGCAGGGTGGTGTGGCGATCTTGTTTTCTAGATCCTTCCCTGGGGAGGTTGTTTCTAAGATCCACGAGGTCAAGGGTAGATATCTGGCTCTGAAAATCCGCATAGGCTCTTTTCATTTCACACTCGCCAACATATACGCACCCAACACTCAACAAGAAAGTTTGATTAAGCAGGTGCTTTCCCTGACGTTTACCACTTCGGATAGGGCCTTACTTGTGGGTGGGGACTTCAATATTGTTCTGGACAATGATTTAGATAGGTCAGGGCATAGGTATGGGCAGACTGGGGCTCTAACTTCGGCAGGGTTACAGTGGCTGGCTGATTGTGATTTGGAGGATGTCTGGTGGGCTGCTCGCCCGGGTCTACGAGACTACTCGTTTTACTCGGCAGCGCCTAAAACTTATGCACGCATAGATTACTTCCTGGCCACTTCAGAATTCCGCACACGGGTTCAGGAGATCTCGATTGAGCTGAGGGCCCTGGCGGATTATGCCCCCATAACTATGACGGCTCGCGTGGATACCAGTCCCGCCCGGGGTCCTGGATGGCGCTTTCGGGACAAGATGCTGTAGTCTCGGGAGGTGGCAGACTCTCTACGCCGATCGATCAGGGACTATCTTGAGCAGAATGATAATGGATTGATTAGCATAGGGACTTTGTGGGAGGCGCTTAAAGTGGTCCTGCGCGGGGAGGTGATTTCCCTCTCGGCTAGAGAAAACAAGGCCCGGAGGGATAAGCGAGAGGCCCTGGAGCGGAGAGTAACGGCACTGGAGCGTTCCCATAAGCATACAGGAGCTCCCAGAGTCTGGAGGGAACTGGAGAAGATACGCTTGCAATTGAAAAGATTGGACTGGGATAGGGTGGAGTTTGCTTTGGCGCACCTTAAGCACAAGTATTATGTTGGGGGTGATAGATGTGGGAGGCTCCTGGCTCAGTAGTTGAGGGCCCAGAGACAAGCTACTGCGGTGCAGATGGTGTGTTCCTCTTCACAGGGGAGGCGCGCACGGATGTGCAGATCGCTGAGGCTTTTGCTGATTTCTACCGGGAACTCTATATGGAGGACCCGGCAATTTATTGCGACCCCTCCTCCTACCTCTCAGATTGCGCAACCACGCCTCTTAGGGAGCAAGATGCAGCTCTCCTCGATGAGCCTATTCGGTTGGATAAGGTGATATCGGCGATCTCGAGCTTAAAGGTTGGGAAGTCGCCTGGCCCGGACGGTTTCACTCCGCTTTTCTATAAAACTTTCTGTCCGGAGCTTGACCCGGTACTTACCCGGCTGTTCAATTCTTTCACAGAGACTAAAACTCTTGTTCCTAGAATGCTTGACGCTATTATCACGGCTATCCCTAAGCCTGGGAAGAATCCGGAAGAATGTGGATCTTATCGACCCATTTCGCTCTTCAACATGGATGCCAAGCTGTTTACGGGAGTATTATCGCAGAGCCTAAACCCATACATGCCCGGGCTCGTTGACCCGGATCAGGCGGGTTTCATACCCCATCGACAGTGTGGAGACAATACGAAGCGGATTTTACATCTGATAGATAAAACGCACAGGTCTCGTAGGGAGGCACGCCTCCTTACTGTCGATGCGGAGAAGGCATTTGACAGAGTGCATTGGCCATACCTCTTCCGGGTGCTGGAGTTTTTTGGTATGGGGCCGACGCTCCTGACCTGGATCAGGTGTGTTTACAGCAGCCCCAGTACGCGTTAATGGAACGGTTTCATTGCTGTTCCCCATGGGAAGAGGAACGAGGCAGGGGTGCCCCCTTTCCCCGCTTCTATTTGCTCTCTATATGGAGCCCTTGGCACAAAGACTTCGAGCTTGCCCTCATATTACGGGCATTAAGTGTGGGGGTGACCACCTCCTTATTAGTCTGTACGTGGATGATGTGATTCTCACGCTAGCAGAGCCCATGATTTCGCTTTTAGCGCTCTTGGACGCTTTGGATGCATTTGGCGCGGTCTCTGGGTTCAGAGTGAAAGTGCAGAAGTCACAGATCTTGAATCTGTTGGTTCCGTCGGATCACGAGGCAGAGCTGCGCTTTAGATTTCCCTTTTTATGGGTGTCATCACACGTTCCGTATCTGGACATTGTTCTAGCAAAGACAGCTGCAAAGACAGCCCGACTGAATTATACCACCCTCTCCGGGGAGATACTCAGGGACTTAGAGACATGGAGGAAGCATAAGCTATCGTGGTTCGGTAGGATTGCTGCAATTAAAATGACTATTTTACTGCATATACTCTATCTGTTTCAGATGCTTTCTCTCACTCCACCACCTAACACTCTAGCTATGCTTCAGGCGGCGATCTTGAAGTTTATCTGGGACCTGAGACCCGCGCGGATATCTCGTCACACTCTATATCGCCCTAAGTTGGAGGGGGGTTGGCGGTGCTCAGTCTGTAAAAATATTACCAGGCCGCACATCTACGTTTTATAGTGGAGTGGACCCGCTCGCTGATGGAAAAGCATTGGTGTTTTATGGACCAGGCTGTGGCTGGGTCCAATGTCTGGAGGGAGCCTTGGTTACGATGTCAACACAGAGCGGCGGGACTCTACTCCTCTCCTATCACAGACGCGACCCTTGGGGTGTGGGATGCGGTGGCACGCAAATGCGGCCTGACGACTTTCCCTTCCCCCATGACACCGATATGCGTGAACCCAGAGTTTGCTCCCGGCTTGAGTTCAGAGGGCTTTCAGTGTCTGCATGCGAGGGGGTGCAGAAGGGGGGGGTGCCTATTTTACAAAGATGGTATTATTCCCTTTGACCAGCTCCGGGAGACCTATGGCTTAACGGAAGCAGATAGATTGACTTATTATCAGGTCCGGCATTGGGTGCTGCAGCCAACAGTTAAGCTCTTAGTTGCTAGAACGCTCACTCCATTTGAGAAATGGCTTGTAGGGAAGAAAGATGATAAGCGGTTGGTATCAGAAATTTATGCTCATCTTCTCAGGGCCATACCCTTTGCCAAGACGAGTGGGCAGAAGCGCTGGGAGAGGGAGATGGAGAGAGAATTGATGGAGGAGGAGTGGGAGGGAATCTACTTCAGGGTGCACCACACGGCTCACCATATCCCGGGGGTTGAAACGCCCTATAAGATAGCTACTTCTTGGTACTATACCCCTGCGAGGATTCGAGAGTGGGACTCCACTAAGTCTGGGCTCTGCTGGAGGGGTTGTGGGAATACGGGCACGCTCATTCCCCTGCTGTGGCACTGCCTGAAGCTGACGAGATACTGGAACTGCATTTTGGATGAGATTGATAGAGTATTTTCAATGGAGATCCCAAGGTTTCCGACGTACACCATTTTGGGTTTATCTAACCCTCTCAGTTTTCCCCTCCGTTCTTTGAAGGGTCGTCAGATTGCCCATGCCCTCAATGCGGCACATCAGGTGATTCTTGGATTGTGGGGCACGGACGGGGTTCCGAGCAATACTTCTTGGCTTTACAAGCTCTGGTATATTTTGGCGATGGAGAAACTAACTTTAGCGGCCAGTCAGAGGGCAGATGAAATAGCTGAGCTGTGGAGACCCTTTATCCAGATTCTATCCGCTGAATTTAACAAACTCACATGCCCCGTATATCTGTAGGTACTGAGGTTGCTTGGCAATGACTGATCGGGCGAAGGTAGTAGGGCCTGGGGGGGAGTCAAGCGAGTGATTCTAATGGCTGGGGGGTGGGGTCCAGGTGGGTGCAGGATGGCATATGGCTGAGCATTGCTGCAAGGGGTTATGTTGCTTTATTTGTTAATGTTGTATGTGATTTTTCCTTCTGTTCTCTGTCTTTTCTTCTGGCGGGACATCGGCTTCTGATACGTCTCGTTCTGGTTTGTGGTTTATTAATGCGGGAGGGACGAGAAAGTATTCAGCTGTGTCTGTACAGCCTTTTTCACTGGAACTACTTCCTGGGGCTCTTTGACGGAAGATGTTATACGCTGCCGGACCGAGAGGTTGTAGGCGCATAGCTGTGTAATGTGTTTCTTGCATCTTAGACTAATAATAAATAGATTTGATCCATAAAAACAATGATAATCTAATAGAACGTCAGCTGCCCAAGACAGAATACATGGAACCATATTAATTACCTAGAAATGTGCAATGACATTTCTTCCATTTTATCATGTATCGAAACCAGAGATTCTACCCAAATAAATATGGGTGAAGGAGACAATCCACCTCCAGAATATATTATTTGGAACACCTTGGAGTAAATTCTTAAAGTGCATATGCAAATAATAGACCAGGAACACGTTTAGTGAAAATAGGCTTGAATATGCCATCAGCTGCTGGTTGCATGCCTCTATAAACACTGAAGATGAAATATGTACAGTCAATTAGTTAAAAATTCCTCCGTCTAATGTACCATGCATGCTCTAGGTATTTCTGCGCGGCTGTATATACTGGGGGCAGAAGAAGAAAAAATTAGACTCAGTTTTTTATCCGATTAAAAAAGGGGCAGTACACTGAGGAATCTTGCTTGACCCAGTTGACCCTAATGGTTCTTAAAGGTAAAAACCCATTTCTAAATTGGAGATAAAGCCATTTGGCCATGGGTGGGTAGATTCCATCCATGAACTCCCCTTAAGCTGGAGAACATTTCACATTTAAAAATTGCCTGGTCAGATTCTCCTTATCATAATTCAGCCAAATCTGTTCCAGGGCATGATTCCAATTGGCACTTTTCCCTTTCTGCCTGGCTCTCTAAGCAGCAACTGCTGGCGAGTTCCAGAGGTCTATCATTTTCAGCTTCTCGCACTGCATCTTAACAGTTCTGAGCCATGGCGTAACTACTCTTGTATCACAGGAAATCAGATCAATTAGGCAGTCCCTATAAGGTGCCAGCTCCTCATTTGACCACAGTCTTACAAGTGCAAATCATTTGTTTCCACTTTGCACCAGTGCAAAGTTTAAGTATTCTGGCCCCCTCATCAGATAATGTTTGTATTAAAAGCTCTCATAGCAACAGCATGAGTTCTCTAAAGACACCCAGTGCTATGAACGTGAACTATGGTCACGCCATGTCCAAGCCAAAGGCAGCTGGTATTATCACAATTGCTTATACAGCATACACTTTATATTATGACGTTTTTACTCACCACAGCAAAGGACAAGGTGCAGTCGCAGAAATGGCCATGACGCTTTGAATCAGCTTGCTTATGTCAATTTATGTAGCAAGAAAAATCAAGTTATGAATTTACAATGCTAATAGCTCTAACTTGAGCAAATGTGAAACCCATTGCATTGCAAATACTTGTTATTACTTAGCTGTGTAAAGCAGATGCTTTAGCCTTAGAATGTTTGTGGTATTTTCTATTCATGCCTCAGTACCTTTCTTTGCACTTTATAGCCATTATCAGAACATTTTGACAACTTAATCTATGTGGTCACTGTGATCAAATTCAAAATGTTGTAATAAACACTGCACATTAAAAATAAAGTTAATATACCAGAGCTACTCTTCGTGTATATGTAAGGTAAAGCCGAACAAAGTGATTTACAGTGCATTACATGAGCACACTCAGTGGTGCTCTGAAGGGATGTTGTAACCTCCTTTATCTGTTGGGACAGTTTCTGTATAACATTACAGCGACAGACAACTGCAGCAGTGGCTTCATGTGCCTGTTCTGAAAGTATTCTTTGAGTTTTGTGATTGCAGTCTGTTCCTTCACTAGGGCCAGGATTTCAATAGTGCAGATAATGCAGTGGCACTAGAACCAAAAGCTCTAGCCCCCCCACTAAACACAGATTATTGCAATATTTTACTACTAAGCAGGCAGTCAAAAATGCACTTATCTTACAGGCACTAGAGTCATGATTTGAATGGTGCAGCAGGTGCAGTGGCACTGGGCCCAAAAGTTGTCAGAACTCCACTAAATACTGATTATTGCTATATTTTACTACTAAAGAGGCAGATACAATTGCAGTTACCTTGCAGTTAAAAGGGACTTGATTTGAATGGTGCAGCAGGTGCAGTGGCACCAGGGCAAAAAAGTTGTCATAACTCCACTTAATACCAAATATTGCTATATTTTACTACTAAACAGGCAGTCATAAGTGCAGTTATCTAGCAGGCACTAGGGCCATGATTTCAATAGTGCAGCAAGTGCAGTGGCACAGGGACCAAAAGCTTTAGGCACCCCACTAAACACCGATTCTTGGTACATTTTACAACTAAACAGGCAGTCACAAGAGCAGTTATCTTTCAAACACTAGGGTCATGCTTTGAATGGTGCAGTAGGTGCAGTGGCACAGGGCCAAAATGTTGACAGAACTCCTCTAAACACCCACTATTGCTATATTTTACTACTAAACAGTCACAATTGTAGTTACCTTGCAGTTAAAAGGGGCATCATTTGAATGGTGCAGCAGGTGCAGTGGCACTGGGGCTAAAAGTTATAGGGACCCCACTAAACACAGATTATTGCTAAATGTTACTACTAAACAAGACAGCCAGAAGTGCCATTATCTAGCAGGCAATAGAGTCACAATTTAAATGGTGCAGAAGGTACAGTGACACCAGCACCAAAAGCTCTAGGCACCCCACTAAACACCTAATATTGCTATGATTTACTAGTAGACAAGCAGTCGCAAGTGCAGTTACCGTGCAGACAACAGGGTTGTGATTTGAATGGTGCAACAGGCGCAGCGGCACTGGGGCCAGAAGCTCTAGGGACCTCACTAAACACCAAACATTGCAATATTTTAGTACTAAAGAGGCTGTCACAAATGGAGTTAACTTACAGGCACTAGGGCCATGATTTCAGTGGTGCAATAGGTGCAGTGACACAAGAGCCCAAACCTCTAGGAACCCCTCTAAACACCAAACATTGCAATATTTTTGTACTAAAGAGGCTGTCACAAGTGGAGTTAACTTACAGGCGTTAAGGTCATGATTTGAATGGTGCAGCAGGTGCAGTATCACCGGGGTCAAAAGTTGTCATAACTCCTCTGAACACCAAATGTTGCTATATTTTACTACTAAACAGGCTGTCACCAGTGCAGTTATCTTGCAGGCACTAGGGTTATGATTTGAATTGTGCAGCAGGTGCAGTGGCACCAGGCCCAAAAGTGGTCAGAACTCCTCTAAACACGTAATATTGCTATTGCATCAATTAATTCTATTATTTCCCACTTTCATTTCATTTTTCAAAATGTTGCTATTACTTACCTCCACTATACCACTAATAACAGCACAATATATTGCCTTTTTGTACATAAACAAGCCATTTCACTTTAACAGACTTTCTGTAACTCATATTGTACAACTACACAGCAAGCTACAACTTACAACAAAAAACAGCTTTTGGTTAATCACATACGTAAAACCTAATGCATTAACCAATGCTTGTTTGGATTTTGGCTGGAGAGGGCATCCCTGTTTTTTTTTCTGCATACTGTTTTCCTACCTCAGAGTGGTGAGATTCGGCTCATAAGTAATGTCTATAGGAGGACTAGGGATGTGCAGGAAATGCTTTCTAGAGAATAGGAGGATGAGTAGTGAATAATTCGAGATCAGATGCATATTAAAAGGGGAGTGTAGGAAAGGAATTGTTGGGAGGAAGAACCAAATGCTCCTATCAGTGTTGGTGAGGTGTTCTTTAAAATTATGATTATTTATTGTCCTTCTGAACTTCACAAGAAGTAAGGTGTTGATGTCCTGTAGGGTAATCGTGTCCAATCTCCTTTGCGCATAAATGATCACTGATAGAATATCCGAAAAATAAATATTGTGGGAAATAATATCATGTCAAAAGTACTGCGGACCAAAATATTGAGAAGCTAAGTGCAAATAGGTAAGTATAAATTTACTATTCTTAACTCCACATCTACGTTCCATATCATCAAGGTATAAATATGTTGAGTTATATATAGTAAAGCTTTGCTTACCTATAGAAACGTACCTTCAGGATATTTTGTCTACAATATTCTTTATACAATATTTTGTCCACAATATTTCTGTTCCCGATATTCTGTCTAAACACCCACATAGCACCTCAATACAATACTGCAGAGTGGTAATGCTGTAATATTTTCGGTGTTAATACAACTTTGCATGATTACAAATGACACCGGTTGTGGAATTATCTGATAGTACTATTACACTCAGTAATATGGCTCCTCGTATTACCACTTGCTTCTTTGTTCAAAGATTACAAGTGATCAGAGTAGAGAGAATTTGTGAGTGGTGGCAGGTTGCACTGCCCAGCGGCATTGCATAACATTGTAATTAGCTGCAGCAATAGGATCACCCTTGTATGTATTTGTAAAGCTCATTATCGCCCACAAAGTGACTATGTACCAAGGTAAGTTTGCACTACCGAAATGGCTGTATGCTGTGGCTTGGTAGTGGCTGTTCACACAGATGAACCATACCAAATTGTACGACTGGATCTCCCATATAAGAAAATAGGGGGTTATTCTAACTTTGGAGGAGGTGTTAATCCGTCCCAAAAGTGACGGAAAAGTGACGGATTTACCACCAGCCGTATTACGAGTCCATTATATCCTATGGAACTCGTAATATGGCTGGTGGTATATCCGTCACTTTATCGTCACTTTTGGGACGGATTAACACTCCTCCAAAGTTAGAATAACCCCCATAATGTCAAATGGTGTCTATCAGAAGTCAATGTTTTCTAAAAAAAAAAAATGGTGGCAGTGTGTAAGGATTTACATGCAGCTTTGAAAGGAAACTCTTAAAATATTCCAATATTTGATTGTCTGTGGAGCCATCTCATTCATCTCCAGTGGTGTTTAGCGACAGGGGTTCACACATCAAGAACTTTTTGAAACCAGTGGAACCAGACTACCTATTTTACAGCACAGTTTCCCGACGAAGTAGGTAAAAAATGTAGGTTCCAAAGGAAATGCAGATAATCAGGGAGTGCAGAGTATATACCTGTCACAAATTAGCCTCCTGACCATTCTGAGTAGAGTAGGAGAAATTGATAGGAATTGCCCCTTGCTCCAAACTAGAAACTTTGGTACGGAATCGTACGGAATCTTGGATTTAAATTTAGTAGGAATCTTAACTTGGCACCTAAAACTTCCCAAAGTGTTCTGGGCAGGCCTGGCCATTTACCCAGTGGCCACTTCTCCTACGGGATGGAGTCCACTTTTTAAATGACTGCATCAACAAAAGAGCAATGATGTAAATATGTACAAGTACGTGCCATGATGAAATTGGTGGCCACGTTATTCAGTAGAGTACACATGTATAATGACGTATGCAGGCGCATGTATCACTATGCATGCACACGTCTACTGAATGACTCGTACACCATTTTATTTTGAGTTCCGTACGGACTTACATTTCATGACATAAGGGGCAGAAATGTTGTCTGACAAAGACACAGTGGTAGAAGGACTTGCTAGAGTGGGCCGTTGCTGCGAAAATTAGAATGAGAATAGTCCACACTGATGGCAAACTATCTGGTAATCTGGAAGACCGGTCAGAAATGCTTCAGAATTTGATGGTGGGCTCGAACGGGGGTAGAGAGATTGTCAGGGAAGCTGCTGCCAAACACTAGGGGCCTCATTTACTAGGCTTTACCGGCACACTGCACCACCGGAGCGTAATTTATTTTTAGCCTCCAGCGACGCAGTGTGTCAGCCCTAATTTACAAGGCCAAGCAAAGCCATCTTGCATGGCTTTTCATGGCCTTGTAAATATGGGCCTTTTTCACACATAACACTGCGTGAAAGGGGTGTTCCATGGGTGTTGCTGTGGATGTTCCCACGCAACACCCATGAAACAGTAAGGAATCTGATGCATTTCCAGATTTACAAGTCTGAGAATGCGTCAGATTCCTGCGCCACTTCAGACGTGGCGTAGAAGTGACACAAAGGGGAGAAATACCTTAAATTCTCCCTGTTTTTTCCTCTTTTTTCCATTGCTCTTTTTTCTGTTCCTCTTTTTTCCATTCTGCAGCACACATAGAAAAAGAAAAACACCTCTTGTGATTGTTTTTGTCCCTTCCTGCACGAAAACATCCATCACCGCAATGCAGAGATCTTTGCTGCCCCGCCATGCACCAGAGGGCTGGTATATGAGGGCATAAACATGGCGGTATTGATGTGTGTTGCATTGCTCCAGGCCCAATAATTGGAGGAGGCTGTCACCAGTTTTTTTATTGTTTTGTTGTCCATTGAAATGCTCAAATAACATTTAAAAACGAAATAATAAAAGGCAGCAATGTTAAGAAGGCATCACGTGTATTAACATTCTCATAAATTTGTAAGCAAGATCAAAGCATGGAAACCACCTAAAACCCACTTGTGGTTTCATTTATCCTTGTTTCACTTGCAACGAATGGCTGGGTGCACAGTTTTAGAGGTTGCAGTGCATCTTTTTTTCAGCATACTAGTAATAAGTGCCTGTTTTTATGGTATCTTTGTCATAGTCATCTGTGGTCAATAACAGTGTAAGAGATTTTGGGCCTGATTACAACTTTGGAGGAGGTGTTAATCCATCCCAAATGTGACAGATATACCATCAGCCGCATTACGAGTTCCATAGGATATAATGGACTCATAATACGGCTGGTGGTATATCCGTCACATTTGGGACGGATTAACACCTTCCTCCAAAGTTGTAATCAGGCCCTTTGTCCTTTGTGCTTGCTTTCTGAGAACACAAAAGAAGTCCTGACCTATTTCCTCTGAGATTTCCATTTGTTGCAATAATTATTTCTTTAATAAACTTCCAATTTGTAAATAGCGGAGCTTGTTAACACTTTTTTTGTGGCGAACATTTAGGGGGTCATTATGACCCTGGCGCAATGCGGAGAAGCGGCGGTAAGACCGCCAACAGGCTGGCGGTCTTTTTTTTTGTATTATGACCATGGCAGTTACCGCCATGGTCATCTGCCGGTTCTCCGTTCCGCCCGCCGGGCTGGAGACCTGGGTCTCCAGGCAAGCGGCCAGCACTATACCGCCGTCGGTATTTTGACCCGGCTTACCGCAGTGGATTTCCTGCGGTTGGAACCGCCATGAAATCCATGGCGGTAAGCACTATCAGTGCCAGGGAATTCCTTCCCTGGCACTGATAGGGATCTCCCCCACCCCACCCCGACTCCCTCCCCTACACCCCCCACCACCCCTGCCACCCCCCAAAGGTGGCAGGGCCCCCCTCCCCACCCTGACCCCAACATCACAGAACACACACACACACACACACGACATGCACGCAGGCACCACCAACACACACACGCACACACACCGACATACATGCCTACATCCACACACACAGTCAGACACGCACACCCACATACAAACATACACGCACACATCCATACAGACATACATACAGACATACACGCACTCATTCCCAAAACACGCAACACCCCCGCAAGCATACACGCACTCACACACCCCCCTCTACATACACAGATGCACACCCCCATGCACCCACACAACACACAACACCCCCCCACCCCCCTCCCCCAACGGACGATCGACTTACCTGTTGCGTCGATCCTCCGGGAGGGGACGGGAGCCATGGGGGCTGCTCCGCCGACACCACACCGCCAACAGAACACCGCCACGCCGAATCACAGGACGTGATTCGGTGGGCGGTGTTCTGTTGGCGTGGCGGTGAAGGTGGAGCAACCTCCACTTCCCCGACGCCCGCCAGTATGGCTGTTGGCGGCTCTCTGTCCGAAAAAGGATGGAGAGCAGCCAACAGTCATAATATGCCGAGCGGCAAACCGCCACTACTGGCGGTCTTCCGCACGGCGGTCCCTCGGCGGTCTTGTAAAAAGACCGCCAAGGTTGTAATGACCACCTTAATCTTAACAACTTCCCAGGGAATTGTTTAGTAGTTGATGTACCAATCACCACTTTTTCCTAAGTCAACGAGTTGGGTGCAAAGAATTTGTGGAGGAATTGCAGCATCGTATGTTGAAATTTTCAAAATGCACTTGAGTTGTAATGCTGTAATTGTTTTCATTAAAAATGACTGTGGCTCTATATTTAACTAGTTTAGGATTTAGGATGCAAACAAGAGTGGAGGATCAGGATAGGGGAAAATACCCCTTTAATTCTCTCTGGAAAAAAAAGGTATCAAATCACTTTTCATTGACATTATAAACTCTGGAGAATATAATTAGGAAAGTTGTGTAGTAAATCTTTTGCTGTATGGAAGGGCCTTCCCCTCTTCATCCCAATGGTAGTTTTAATTTGTGCTGATTTAGCCGAGGAACATGCTTATTCCATAGAAAGCTGCTGATTTCAGAATCACCTTTCCTCATGATTTTAGGAAACTTTAATCCCTAAATATCTGATTGACTTTTTAGTATAATTCATTTGCAAGAAATAGGGCAAAACGAGGGCACTGGTATTAAAAAGTGGGACTTCAGTCTTGCTAGTGTTGACTTTATAGTCATTCAGGGCAGAAAAGATGCTATCAGTTCAAACAACATTTCTGTTACTGAAGTTTAACACTTAATATATATAAGCAGAATATCTGCGCTGAGTTTTAACTTTGGGGCACTTGGTATAGCTACTTTAATTGCTTTGCACTATCTCAAAGACCAGGCTACGGTTTTCCTGAAAAGTGCAAGCAATAGGAGGGGGGAACAGGCAACCCTGCATGGTGTCCCTTTGATATCATTACAAGCTCAATAACTCTGCCATTTAGAACTACTGAGGCATAAATACTGCAATCAACTTGATAGGATGGCCAGGAACACCCATGCTCTCCATCATTTTAAACAGATACTTCCAGATCACCAGGTCTAAGGCCGTTTCAGCAACTAAAAAAAGAACTGTTGCTGATGGTTTAGCTACAGTGAAAAAGTGTATTGCTTAGACTACATAGCAAACCCAATCCACCCCACTCTAATCCAATCCTCTCCACTCCAATACATCCTAATACAATCTGCCCCACTCCAATCCAAAATAATCTGCCCCACTCCAATCCAACCCACTCCACTCCACTCCACTCCAATCCACTCCACTCCACTCCAATCCAATCCAATCCAATCCAATCCAATCCAATCAAGTCAACTGCAACCCAATGCACCTCACTCCATTTCAGTCCACCCACACCACCCCAGTTCATCCCACTCAATACAATCCACGTTAATCCACTCCACTCCAGTCCACATTAATCCACCCTACTCCAAACCATATTTTCCTCCTTATTTTAACAATCTATGTGCCCATAGCCTCAGCCCGACCCCTACCCCCTCAGACCTACAAAAACTTCCACCACCTCTGCTAGCACCCGGTTACCTTCCCAATATCTTCCAAAGGGGTAATGTTAGCTCCTAAGGTGATAGTAAGCAGACTACCCCACACTCTTTACTCAGTGTACCTCCTACTCAGTGCACTTAAACCCTGTGCTCGACTTTCCCTACCCATTTAGTATCTGTAGCTGTTTACAGCTCATAATTACAAAAACGTCTAGGATCTATGGAGGTCATTATGACTCCGGCGGTCGGTGGTAACATGGCGGTGAGTACCGCCAACAGGCTGGCAGTACCAACCGCCATATTATGACATTGGCGGGTTGGCTTCATGTACCACTCCCACCGACATGGCGGTGACAGCCGCCGGGCTGGAGATATCTCTATCCAGCCCGGTGTCCGTCACTGTTCCGCCAGCTGGATTATGACCCCGCCTACCCCCATGGTTTTCATCGCTTCCTTACCGCCACGAAAACCATGGTGGTAGGCACTATCAGTGACAGGGAATTCCTTCTCTGTCACTAATAGGGGTCTCCCCCCTCTCTCTTCAGAGTCCCCCTTGCCCCCCCTTCATCTCCAAACCCCCCCTACATTCACGCCCCTTAACACACACACACACACATTGACACACGCATACACACACCCATACACACAGGCATCCACGCATGCATACATCCATTCACACACACACATCCGCACACACTTACATACATACACGCAAACATGCATTCACACATGCATTCACACAACACAACATACTCGCGCCTCCATACATGCACACACCTTCAAAATGAAACACACACCTGCATTCACCCACACACAAACATTCACACTCACGCCGCCACACACACACAACACCCCCAACCCCTCCCTTGTCAGAGCATCCACTTACCTGTGTTCAGGGGGTCCTCTGGCAGGAGATAGGATGGGGCGCTGCTGCCACCAGCAGCGTCTGCCAGCAGAACACTGCCAGGCCGTATTATTGGTGATAATACGGCTGACGGCAGTCTACTGGTGTGGCGTGACGCTGCTGCTGGCAGCAGTGCCACCTTACCACCATCTGCTGGCATGGACACAGCTGGATTTATGCCATCCTTCTGGTGGAAATCTGGCTGAGGTCATAATATGGCGGATGGCTGGTAACCACGGCGACGGTCCATTGGCGGCCGTCGCCTAGGAGGTAGGCGGTTTTTACCGCCAATGTTGTAATGAGGACCTATACTTCCTATTTATCATGCCCTTTCCCCCGGCCCTTCCCCTTTGCAAATTTTTTAAGCATTTTTGGGCTGCCTCAGTCTCATGACAAACCCTAAATTTGCCATTTACAAGAACTTTAGTCTTGCAGGTTGCTCAAAGTAGCTTGACCCCCTTCAGCTTTGAAAGAGGGAATCAGCATCCATTTATCACCTTCTTTTATTCTTAGAAGATGGTAAGCTCCCCTAAGATCTAACTTAGTAAATTTTGTTGCTCCTCTTACTACTTCTAGAATATCTTTTATGAGGGGCAGAGGATTCCGGTCCTTTATGGTGATCTTATTGAGCCCATGAAAGTCTATACAGGGACGTAGATCCATTGTCTTCTTTGGCACAAAATTGGCACAAAAAAGAGGGGAGCGGGTGAAGAAGAAGGAGCAATCAACCCGCTCTGTAAGTTTTCTTCCAGATGTTTCTTGAGCATCTTCTTTTAGGGCTCGGTAAGTGAGTACATTCTCCCAAAGGGTACTACAGTACCAGTTTCTAAAGGAATGGCACAATCATATTCTCTATGTGGTGACAGCACTGGTCTTTTGGGTTTCTGAAACACATCTGCATATTCCAGGTAATGACTGGGTACCCCTTGGATAGAGTTGATGGAACAGCCCACTTCTTGTGGTGACCAGTACGTTCTTGATAAAAAGCAATCATGTTGACAGAATTGGGAAGAAAGCAAAATAGTTCTGGTTTCCCAATTGATATAGGGATTGTGTTGTGTTAGCCAAAGTATACCTAGATTTATTACTTGATTCTGTGAAGAAATCAGATTGAAGGAAACATAAGGTAGGAGTAGTATTAGTGACAGGTCCAGAAGCTAGTAGGGATCCATCAACCCTATGAACCTGTTCCGCTATGTCCTTAGGTATCCAAGGGATTTTCTTTTCCATAGCCCATGTCTCATCAAGGTATATTCCCCTGGCTCCGCAATCCAACAATGCCAATGCTCTCTCTCCCCGGCCATCAGGTAAATGCAATGTGATGGGCAAAAGGAAGAGGGCTGTTATTTCTTCTTTGGAGGAACAAATAAAGGTATCTCAGAACATCCTGTCCCCTCCCTTCTCACAGAGGACGGGAGTTGTCATTTCCCAAAGACTTTGAAGGACGAATGGGGCATGTATGAATCAAATGAACAGAAGCTCCATAGTAAAGACACAGTCCTTTCCGTGTTCTGGTTTCACGTTCACTAGCAGTTAAGGGTCCACTGGCTGTGTCTATTTGCATAGGTCCCTCTTCTGTAGTTCCTCTAGACTCAGGTTGAGGTTCTTTGGGACGATGAGTGATGGTATGTGAGTTTCCTGTATGTGATGATATACAACTCTTTTTCTTCTCCATCCAGTATTCATTATGGCGATATTCTGTGGAGAGTGCTAAGTCCATTAAGTCCTTGATGTCTTCCACTCTAGCGGAGTGCACCAGTTCGTCCTTTATTTCATCCCAAAGACCCCTCCGAAAAAGGGTAACAAGGGTAGGTCTACCCAAGTGGTTTCAGCAGCCAATTGCCTGAAACGTGTGATATATTGTAAGACGTCCTGACTACCCTTTTGGATGTCACATAAGGGTTCTTCTGTGGAGGACTCAAGTCCAGGACCTTCAAACATTTGCTTAAAGGTAGCAACAAAGGCTGTGTAGTCAGACAACCGGGAATCATTTGTGGCTACCAAAGGAGTCGCCCAAGCTAAGGCCGGACCAGACAAGGCACCTATCAGGTATCCTACCTTAGTTTTATCTTGCACAAATTGTGAATGTCGAAATGCAAAATAAACTATCAGGGCATCAAGGAATTGTCGTAATTTGTTGGGATCCACAGAAAAACAAGGTGTAGTTGCAGAGATGGTGGGAACATCTGTGGTTCTGGAGACTACAGCTTGTCGTAAAGTCACGTTTTCAGTTCGTAACTGTTGGAGTTCCTGGGCTTGTTGTTGAATGGTCATGTGTAACATTTGGCTTGTTCCCTCAGCAACCGTCAAAGAGTCTCCCATGATCCTTGACCAAAACTGGGGTTTTGGGCATTGCAATCTGTCATGATCTACGTTTCGCTTACCGCCCTGATTAAATGGAGCTGAAGTGCGACCTCGGTTCTTGTAGGTCCTGCTCTGACCGATGTAGAGGCGACCTCTTCCAGTAGCCACTGTGCTTTTGACAATAGTACGCCACAACAGTCCGTCCCCTCCAGAAGGAGTCCTAGAGGAAAAACCCCGAAAGGAAAAAAGCCTCTTTGATAGGAATTCCCTGGAACAAAAAAAAAGGACACTTGAAAAATCAGAACTCCAGTCCAGGAAAGAATAACTGGAAAAGCTTGAAAAAACAGGAACAAAAACTGGAATCAGAGAAAAAACAACCAGAGCGTAATCACCACCAAAGGAAGTGTTGCAATGCAAAAGGAACACAAATATGACCCCTTATATACCACTTAGCAGGAAGTGACATGCAGGAAGAAGCAAGAACACCACCTTGGATTGGGAAAGGGGCTATAGACTAAAGCAGAAGAAGGCACTATTTTAGAAAGGGAAACAGATGCATGCAGGAAAAAGAAAATGAGAATGGCATGCTGGGATGGAGAAAGCATGGCCTCACAAGAAAAAAGGAAAAAGAAGAAAAGAAGAAAGAAAGAGCCTTAGATCAGGACATCAGGTAAGTAAAGGGCCGGGGAGGGGGCGCAGACATCCCATGGCGAACACCCATGCTGTGCATTGAAAGCGGCGAAGCCCAACGCCCAACCCTGGGCCTCCAACCTCGCCACGGGCTATAATATGAGCCGCGGCTGGGAAAAAGGGCTGCGGCGAGCCCCGCAATCTGGAAAATGGACCACAGCCCCCACCACCGCCCACGCAGGGGATGCCGCAGGAGCGCGCGGCATGACACACACTGAATGTAAAAAGGTACCTGCAGCCATCTCAACGAAGGCACACAGGGAAGGCCACTAGGCCCATGCATCCTAGTCAATGTTTCGTATAGTGGGCCCTATTCAGGTATTTATATTGTATTATTTGGAGGTGATTGCTGCCTCCCTGGGCACCCCCAGAGGCTCTGGCCAGTTGTCTTTATCTAATGTTCCCAGGCCCGCCTCCCAAGTCGCCTGAAGGGAGGGTATGGTATTGTTGTTGTTGGTGACAAGAGTTTGGTGTATTTTTGTAATTGTATGGGAGTCTAGATCCCCCAGAAAGAGTTGTACCTTGAGAGGGTTGAAATCCAGGAGAGTTGTGACTTGTCATATGTATGAGGTGTCGTCATTGGAGGTAGTGGTGAAATTGACTGTGGTAAACTTGATATTCCAATGGCATGTCTTGGAATGATTTCAGTATTTTGCCCTACATCACATCACCCAGGCTGGAGATCCCTATGATGTCTCACATCTGGAAGCCCTAGAGTTGGGTCACCTGGTACAGCAAACACTGCTGCCAAAGTTGTGTCTGTTCTATCAGTTGTCACCACCACCGCATATCTTTTAAAGCACGCTTCCAGAGTCCCAGATGCAACTGTTTTGCCGATGGCAGGGACCCTGTACCAAACCACTATATAGGTATGTAAATATTGATGTTGTATTCATCTCCAACTTCTCCAGCGCATAGGCCGGTTCTCCCAGACGACCATATCACTAGTCATTTATAAACAAAGACGTGGGACCTAGCATAATAGGAACAAAATTCCGCTGCAACTAAACCCCTACAATGCACAGATTGGAAACATTTCCTGAGGGCGACTCTCGTCGCTCCACCCCAAAGAGAATGCCCCTGCGGACAGGGTTAATTTGCCTGAACCAGGCTTGGGGAATGGTATGAGGGTAACTCTGTAATTGGTACAATAACCTAGGAAAGGGCACCATTTTCAAAATTGCAGATCATCCCATTAGGGACAGCAGAAGAGACCAGGTCCTATCTTTGTCCCTAACATGGGCCAGGGCCAAGGATAAGTTCCTATCCCATGACCAAGTACTTAAACCCGCCATTTGTCAGGACCAGTCCTAGTTCACATTTAATGGGTCTCTCATAACTGTTAACAGGAAAAACCTTGGATTTCCCCAAAGCCATGCATAATTTGCATCAGGCGTGTGTCCGTAGCCTCCAGCTCAGTGAGGAAGAACAGGACGTAATCTGCATGAATGGCAATTCTGTCTTAGAGCTCAGGCTCCACTCAATCCCTGCACCTGAGCATCCATCCTGACCCACACCGCCAGTGTTCATATCAGCGAGAAGTACAGTCACTGGCATCGCAAGATGATCTATCATGGCCAAGGCATTGTGAACGCGGTGTTTATTATGTTGCGTGGCTGGGAAGGTATAAAGGGACTGAAAACCCGGCTTTTCGAATAAACACCAGCAGCAAGCTCCTGGATACCCACTCAGGAGACAAGCCACACTATACAAATAACACCTGATTTACTGATTAATAGTAGCCACTAGAGAATATAAACCAGGTGTACCTGTGGCTGGCGGGTAACATACTACGTGTCCACACTGTAGCATACTTATAGATCACTGAGAAATTAAATATCACGCTATGACATATACAGAACGATAAAGCATTAATGTGTCGCCTCCCCAGAGTGAGCTCAGGACTCTCCATCTTTCTGAGAGATCCTCCAGGACGATCTGGATCTGTTGCGTCACATTGTTGGTCTTTTAGTAGGAAAGAAGCTCACTTCTCTCTGGCCCGTCCATGCGCAGCAAGGTGTCAGGTTTATATGTCACCTTTTCATCGGACCAACGGAACACACCCTCCGGGGAGTCGAAAATGTAAGTTTGAGACTTGCATATCACCCACAGCTGCGTGGGGTAGAGGAGCATATAGTGGAGTTTATGTTCTGGTAGACGCTGTTTGGTGGCTTTGAAGGATTGTCGTTGTTGCTGCATCAAACGTGTTGTTAGACTTGCTATCCTTGGAGTGGTCTCCCCTAACCTTTTGCCTCTGCTTCTCAGGTTGTTTCTGTGTGCTGGACTCAGTTTTTGCTGTTTTGTTTGCTCTGGACACTTTACCACTGCTGACCAGAGCTAAAGTGTAAGTATTCCCTGTATCAATTATATGTGTAAATTGGCATATCCATGATTTACATATTTGATTTACTAGTAAGTCCCTAATAAAGTGCACTGGAGGTGCCCAAGGCCTGTAAATCAAATACTACTAGTGGGCCTGCAGCACTGGTTGGGCCACCCACACTAGTAGCCCTGTAAGTAGGGCCAAGACCTACCACTGCAGTGTCTGCCTGTGCAGTTTTAAACTGTCAGTTCGACTTGGCAAGTGTTCCCACTTGCCAGGCCTAAACTTTCTCTTTCACCTGTAAGGCACCCCTAAGGTAGGCCCTAGATAGCCCCATGGGCAGGGTGCAATGCATGCTAAAGGTGGGACATGTCCTGATGTGTGTTACATGTCTTAACAGTGAAATACTGCCAAATTCATTTTTCAATGTTGCAAGGCCTATCTCTCCCATAGGTTAACATGGGGGCTTCCTTAAATATTATCAAAGTGCAGATTCAATTTGGGAGCCGATAGAAATATGGAAATTACTGTCTTTCTTTCGGTAAAGGTTGTTTTTAGATTGTGTGTTTGTAAATGCCACTTATAGAAAGGTGCCATTTTCTTGCTTCAACCATTCTGTGACTCTGCCTGTTTTTGGATTTCCTGTCTGGGTCAGTTTGACAGTTAGGCTGTTTGCACCTCTCCTGTAGACAGTGACACAAAGGGAGCTGAGGTGTAGCCTTCATATTCTAATGAGCCATCATGGGCTGGAAGGGAGGGGAGGAGTGGTCATTTACACCTAACAGGGCTGTGTCTGCCCTCTCACAATGTACCCTCCATCCCCTTGGCGTGTGTCAGGGGCCTGGCCTGGGCAAGGCAGGATCTTGTGAACAACAGAGACTTCCCTTTGAAGTAGTCCTACCTGAAAAGCAGAAAAGGGTATAAGTAGTGGACCCAAAACCCCTGAAAATCAGATTACTTCTGGAACCAAGAGGAACCTCTGCCAAGGAGAAGAGCTGGAGAAAGAGTACTACCCCCTTTGTCTGTGACTGTGCTTTGCTGGGTTGGCCTGCAGTAGCTGCTTCTACCTGAGAGAGGACAAAGACTGAGGGGGTCATTCCAACCCTGGCGGTCGGTGTTAAAGCGGCGGCTAACCTGCCAACAGACGGGCGGTAAAGAAAATGGAATTCTGACCCTGGCGGAAACCGTCAACAGAGACCGCCACTTTAACACTCCAACCGCCACGGCGGGACAGACAAACAGCGCGGCGGTCACCGCCAACAGACAGGCGGGAGACAATGTACTGCCCACCCTATCACAACCCACCAATCCGCCACCTTTTCCGGGGCAGTAGCCCCGCCGATAAAAATACGGCGGAAACAGACATTTCAAATGGAAAACGCTCACCTCTACACACTCCACGAGGAATCTGGACAGCATGGAACCCGAACTACACATACTGCCAGCTATTGTATTCCTGCTCCTCTACCAGGAGCACGAACGCCGGCGCAGAAGACAACGGTGAGTACTGCACCTACGACACAGGGGAGGGTGGAGGACAAAAGATTACGGGCACACACATACGCGACACACCCACCCTCACCCTCACCCACCACTACACACACATCAATGCATAGCAACAACTCAGAGTGACACCCCCAAACCCCCCGGAAGAATGCAAATACAAAAGGAAATGATGATGAAATTGGAATTATATTGTACGGCTGAGTAAAAAAATATATAAAACATCTATAACTTTAGATATATAGATATAAAAAGTCCAGTCCGAACTGTGTAACAGCCATTGTTCGTGGGCCACTGGGCCAAAACACATGGGCAAAGCCCACACAGAATACCCGACTCCAATGGAGAGAACACTGCAGGGGCATCATATAGCAAAACTACAGGCACCTCAGGGGGAAGGGAAGGGGGTGCACCTCAGCCAGATGAGTCCATGACGCCAGATCCACGAGGAGCCTCCATTGCCACTATGCAATCCTGGGGAGTGCAAAGCCACAGTCTCTCAAGTCTCTACAGTGGGTGGGTTGCCCACTGTGCCATCCTGGGGAGTGCAAAGCCACAGTCTCTCAAGTCTCTACAGTGGGTGGGTTGCCCACTGTGCCATCCTGGGGAGTGCAAAGCCACAGTCTCTCAAGTCTATACAGTGGGTGGGTTGCCCACTGTACCATCCTGGGGAGTGCAAAGCCACAGTCTCTCAAGTCTATACAGTGGGTGGGTTGCCCACTGTGCCATCCTGGGGAGTGCAAAGCCACAGTCTCACAAGTGGATTACAGACTCCACTGGTTCTGGAGGAGGCATGGTGCCCAGAGTGCTTCGTGTAGCCCTGCCCGACATAGATGCGGGCCTGCCCCTTCTGCCAATGGGCCAGCGGTGCTTGAGACGGCGGTGCCCAGCGGAGCGGTGCTTGAGACGGCGGTGCCCAGCGGAGTGGTGCTTGAGACGGCGGTGCCCAGCGGAGCGGTGGTTGAGACGGCGGTGCCCAGCGGAGCGGTGCTTGAGATGAAGGGCCCAGCGGAGCGGTGCTTGAGATGAAGGGCCCAGCGGAGCGGTGCTTGAGACGGCGGTGCCCAGCGGAGCGGTGCTTGAGACGGCGGTGCCCAGCGGAGCGGTGCTTGAGATGAAGGGCCCAGCGGAGCGGTGCTTGAGATGAAGGGCCCAGCGCAGCGGTGCTTGAGACGGCGGTGCCCAGCGGAGCGGTGCTTGAGATGAAGGGCCCAGCGGAGTGGTGCTTGAGATGAAGGGCCCAGCGGAGCGGTGCTTGAGACAGCGGTGCCCAGCGGAGCGGTGCTTGAGACGGTGGTGCCCAGCGGAGCGGTGCTTGAGATGAAGGGCCCAGCGCAGCGGTGCTTGAGACGGCGGTGCCCAGCAGAGCGGTGCTTGAGATGAAGGGCCCAGCGGACCGGTGCTTGAGATGAAGGGCCCAGCGCAGCGGTGCTTGAGACGGCGGTGCCCAGCGGAGCGGTGCTTGAGATGAAGGGCCCAGCGGAGCGGTGCTTGAGATGAAGGGCCCAGCGGAGCGGTGCTTGAGATGAAGGGCCCAGCGGAGCGTTGCTTGAGATGAAGGGCCCAGCGCAGCGTTGCTTGAGACGGCCGTGCCCAGCGGAGCAGTGCTTGAGACGGCGGTGCCCAGCGGAGCGGTGCTTGAGACGGCGGTGCCCTGTTCAGCGGTGCTTGACTTGAAGGGCCCTGTTCAGCGGTTCTTCACTTGAAGGGCCCTGTTCAGCGGTGCTTGACTTGAAGGGCCCTGTTCAGCGGTTCTTCACTTGAAGGGGCATGTTCAGCGGTGCTTGACTTGAAGGGCCCTGTTCAGCGGTTCTTCACTTGAAGGGCCATGTTCAGCGGTTCTTCACTTGAAGGGCCTGTTCAGCGGTTCTTCACTTGAAGGGCCCTGTTCAGCAGTGCTTGACTTGAAGGGCCCTGTTCAGCGGTTCTTCACTTGAAGGGCCATGTTCAGCGGTGCTTGACATGAGTGTCCAGGTCACCAGATCCGGCCATGCCATGGATTTCACTCGCCACCTGACATGTGGCTGCCGAGCCCTTCGTGCCCATCTGTCTTCTCGCTTGCGGGGCCCTCCTGTGCTGCCGTACCGGGCCTGTGGGTGTCCTCCTGCACACCTGGAATGGGGCTGGTGGGGCCCTCCTGGGCAGCTGGCCTGCTGCCGGACTTGTCGGGCGTGCTGCCCTTGCCACCCTTCCCTGCTCGTCTGTGGCCCTTTCCTCCCTTTGGCGGTGTGCCAGGTGGCACCCCACTTCCTGACGGTGCCTGGGTAGTGATTTTGGAGCCTGCTGTCTTTGGCCTCTCGCGCCGGGCACTGGCTTTCTTTGCTTTTTTTTAGGGGGTGGGCAGGCCGTCTCTTTGCTCCTAGCCGAACTAGCTGGCCTTGAAGGTGGGGGACTCCAAAATCCTTGGACTATTGTTGTCGGCAGCACCGCGCGGCGCGAGCCGAGCGTTCGGCACAAGCCGCGCGAGAGGCTCGGGCCGCGCTTCGCGTCTCTAAGACGCGGCGCGCCCCGAGCCTTTCTTGCACCCTGCGATGCCCCAGGACTTACTAGGGGCCTCGCGCTGCGCTCTCCCTCCGTCTTGTTGGGGTCTCCTGACCCTTCTTACCTGTTTGGGGCTCCTTTTTCTTCTCTTCTGTCTTTCTTCCTTTTTGGGTCTGTTTTCTCCTCTGTCCTTTATGTCTTTTCCCCTTCCCAGGTTACCTCTGTCTTCCCAGCATTCCTCCTTCCCTATTCTCTATGGTTTCTGCTCCAGTCTATTCTATCTACCTTTCCCTATTCAAGATGGTGTCCTTTTTCTTCCTGTGGGTCACTTCCTGTTTTATGGTATTTAAGGGTGGTTTTTCTTTTCCTCTTTGCGCTGCAACACTCTCTGTTTCAGTTAGTGTCCTCGCTCCTGATTTCCTAGCCCTTGGCTCTGGATTTCGCCATTTCTGTGTTACGTCAGTTCCTTTGATTCCTGTTCCTCTGTTCTTGTTCCAGGAATCCCCTGCGAATCTTCTGGGAGGTTTTTCCTCTTCTTCTGAAGGGGTTTTTCCCTCTGGCGCTACTTTCTCACGGTCACGGTCTGTCCTTGGCGTTTCCTCGCCTACAGCACCGTGGCTACCAGAAAGAGTCGCCCCTTTTTGGGCCAAAGTCGAACCCTCAAGATCCACGCCTCAAGATCTGCCAACTCCAGGCGCAAGCAGCACGTGAGTCGTGACAGATTGCAGCGCCTAACCATCCCGACGTCTTCTAACACCATGGAAGACACTGTGGTAGCTGCTGCGGATCCGGATCAAGCTCTGCTAACTACAATTCAGCAACAAGCTCAAGAATTACAGCAACTACGCAGTGAGAATGCTGCGCTGCGACAGGCCTTGGCTTTCC
Source organism: Pleurodeles waltl (assembly GCF_031143425.1). Taxonomy (NCBI): domain Eukaryota; kingdom Metazoa; phylum Chordata; class Amphibia; order Caudata; family Salamandridae; genus Pleurodeles; species Pleurodeles waltl. Next base: position 594,803,683 of record NC_090451.1, read on the forward strand.
GCAGTGGTGATGTTCCGACGCTCTCCGCCTCTACCCATCGTTTTTCGGGTGAACCAACCAAGCTGCGAGAGTTCCTTGACTCCTTGACAGAGTACTTTGCCTTCCGACCCACCCAATTCTCCCATGACAGAGCAAAGGTGGGTTATCTCATCAGTGCCTTATCTGGTCCTGCCTTGGCCTGGGCAACCCCGATGGTATCATCTAACGATCCGGTATTGTCGGATTATTCCGCCTTTGTGAACCGCTTCAAGCTGATGTTTAGTCGTCCGGGATTGGAGGCTTCAGCAGAAGAGGCCTTATGCGATATTCATCAAGGTTCACAAGATGTCCTTCAATACATTACACGCTTTCGTCAACTAGCGGCAGAGACCACCTGGGTGGAACGTACTTTGGTGACTTTGTTTCGTAGAGGACTCAAAGAAGAAATCAAAGACGAACTAGTACATTCCACCAGAGTGGAAGATCTTCGTGGCCTGATGGATCAAGCCCTCTCCATCGAGTATCGCCTTCAGGAACGGAGAACAGAGAAGAGAAAGAGCAGAGGGTCTTTTCAACCAAGCACCTCACGAGTTTTTCCGCATCGTTCTGAGGAACCTCGCCCTCCTGTCAGAGACACCGAAGGAGAACCCATGCAGGTGGATACAACTCGAGGCCCTCTCTCCCCTAGCGAACGAGAAGATAGACGAAAGAAGGGTTTGTGTTTATACTGCGGATCTGCCGGCCACATACTGCGTACCTGTCCAGTACGTCCATCAAGGCCATCGGGAAACGCCGCTTCCCGTCCTCTGTAAGAAGGGAGGGGACGGGATTAGCAGCTATACCTTCCATCAGTTCCTTCAACGACAATACCACATCCTTGTTCACTTTACCAGTAATGTTACAATTACCTGATGGCCGTCAGGAGAAGACTATGGCACTACTAGATTGTGGAGCTAGTGGCATTTATATGGATAAGAAGTGGGCCACCACTCAACAAGTTCCTATACAACCTAAGGAGGTTCCAGAACAAGTTCACACGGTGGATGGATCTTTGATATCATCGGGTCCAGTAGATACAACTACCCTGATGCTGAATCTACAGATCAGTAACCATCAGGAACACATTTCCTTTGATCTTATAACTTCCCCCAACCATACCATCATTCTTGGAATCCCGTGGTTCATCAGACATAATCCATATGTGAACTGGGCTACCCGGACGGTTTCCTTGTCTTCACAGTTCTGTCATGAGCACTGTTTTGCTTCAGACAAGTATTGGTCGCCTAAGAGGTCAATAATCACGGAGGGTACCACCGGTTCGACCATAAATACAGTCCAAGGAGTTCCTGAACACTATTTGGATTTTCAAGATGTCTTCCAAAAACCTTCCAAACCTGTGTTACCTCCACATCGAGATTACGATTGTGCTATTCCCTTGGAACCTGGCACTATCGTTCCTTTTGGCAGGATGTATTCCCTCACGGAAACTGAAAAGGAAGTACTAAAGGAGTATTTGGATGAAAATATTCAAAGTGGTCTTATTGTTCCATCGTCTTCTCCGGCCGGGGCTCCTCTCTTTTTCGTACCCAAGAAGACAAAGGACCTTCGCCCTTGCCTGGATTTTCGAGGCCTGAATAAAATAACTATTAAAGATCGTTATCCTTTGCCTCTCATAAGGGACATTTTAGAGGCAGTCAGAGGGGCCCAACGGTTTACCAAACTAGATCTACGGGGAGCCTATCACCTCTTACGCATTAAAGAAGGAGATGAGTGGAAAACGGCCTTTAGGACTCCATTTGGTCACTTTGAATACAGGGTAATGCCTTTCGGTCTTACTAATGCCCCGGCAATTTTTCAGAGATTTATGGACTCAGTATTCTCGGATCTCCTGAATCAGACAGTTGTAATCTACCTTGATGATATTCTTATTTATTCCAGAAATCCAGAACTCCATTCTTCCCATGTTAAACAAGTCCTTCAACGACTCCGGGCACATCAACTATTTTGCAAACCCGAAAAGTGTGAGTTTGACCAGACGGAAGTCAAATATCTAGGATATCATTTAAGTACCACCGGAGTAGCCATGGATCAAGAAAAGGTACAAGCTATCCTAGATTGGCCTTCTCCATCTTCCATTAAAGAAACACAATGCTTTCTAGGATTGGCGAACTTCTATCGACAATTCATCGCAGACTTTGCTAAACAAACTAGCCATATAACTCACACTTTAAAGAAGGAAAATCTTATTAAAGGGTTTGTCTGGACTAAAACTGCTGAAACAGCCTTTCAGGAATTAAAGAAGGCATTTACACAAGCTCCCATCTTAAAACATCCAGATACCAACAAACGATTTATTGTCGTCACCGATGCTTCTGAAAAAGCCATTGGTGCCGTTCTACTCCAACAACAAGAGGACGATGGTCTTGAACATCCTGTTTTCTATTTGTCTCATATACTCTCTATTGCAGAACAACATTACTCCGTATTGGAAAGAGAATTGTTGGCTCTGAAAACAGCTTGTATTGAATGGAGGCAGTTTCTGATGGGTTCCAAAGAACCTTTCGAAGTGAGAACAGACCATCGAAACTTACAATGTTTACGAAATTTCGTATGCCAAAATAGTCGTCAAGCTCGTTGGGCCTTCTTCAGCCAGTATGATTTCTACATTACATATATTCCTGGCTCCCAAAACATTCTGGCTGATGCTCTATCGCGTCGTTATCCAGATTGTACTCCTGTCCCAGCTCAACCCCTACTGGAACCTAGTAAGATCATTGGGGTAGCCCAGTCTTTTCTGGAGGAGGTACAACTGGAGTACCCCAATCTATCTGATGATGAAATAGAGAACTTAAGGCCTCTTTTACATAAGAGACAAGGATACTATTATTATCACGATCTGTTATTCGTCCCCACTAACAGAGTGAGAGAAAAGGCATTACAAATGTGTCATGATTCACCGGTTGCTGGTCATAGAGGCATCAAGGCCACACAAGAACTGTTATCACGATTTTTCTGGTGGCCTACTTGGAAAAAGGATATTGAAACATACGTTCAGGCTTGTCCCACATGCGCTCAAGTCAAGATTCCCCGAACCAGACCTGCGGGTTTACTCCAGCCCTTGCCGGTTCCGCCAACTCCATGGCACACCATCTCCACCGATTTCATGTGTTCGTTACCACTCTCAGCAGGAAACCGGGTAATCATGGTCACTGTGGACTCTTTTACTAAGATGGCTCACTTCACTTCCTTGAAAAAACTACCTACATCCCAAGAATTAAGCCAGATATTCATTGAACATATCTTCCGTCTTCATGGACTTCCTCATACTCTTATATCTGATAGAGGACCTCAGTACATTTCCCGGTTTTGGAGGTATTTTTGTAAGACACTAAACATAGATAGAGCTCTGTCATCGGGCTTCCATCCTCAGACCAATGGACAGACCGAGCGTCTGAACCAAGGCTTAGAACAATACCTTCGTTGTTTTTGCAACACAACTCAAAGCAACTGGAACACTTATCTCCCTATCGCTGAATTCTCTTATAATAACTCAGTCCATAGTGCCTCCAAGACCACTCCTTTTTTCTGTTCTTATGGTTTTCATCCTACCTCTTTTCCTACTTCTTCTCTGTCTCCCACTCCCTTACCCGCTATTACTCATTTTTCCAAACGTCTTCTACAAATCCATAGACTGATTCGTTCTAATCTCTTACACACCAAGAGATATATGAAGAAAGTAGCAGACAAGAAACGTAGGGCCACTCCGGACTACCATCCACAGGATAAAGTTTGGCTTTCTTCTAAATTCTTACCCTCACGTCTTTCTCAGAACAAATTCACACCTCGCTATTACGGGCCTTTCCGTATTCTCCAGTTGCTTAATCCTGTCACTATCCGTCTTCACTTGCCTCACACATGGAAGATTCATCCAGTCTTCCATGTCTCCCAACTCAAACCTTATGTACCAGATCCGTATTCCCGTCAGTTTTCCTGTCCTCCTCCAGTCTTAGTGGATGATGTTCCTGAATATGAGGTTCAGGAGATTTGTGACTCTCGTCTTTTTCACACCCGTCTGCAGTATCTGATTCATTGGAAGGGTTATCCTCTCAGTGAGTGTTCTTGGGAAGATGCATCTTCTGTTCATGCTCCTCTTCTGACTCAGCGCTTTCACCGTTTATTTCCTTTCAAACCAGGGCCTTCGGGAGGGGGGCCTACTGTCGCGCCGCACCGCGCGGCGCGAGCCGAGCGTTCGGCACAAGCCGCGCGTTCGGCTCGTGCCGCGCTTCGCGTCTCTAAGACGCGGCGCGCCCCGAGCCTTTCTTGCACCCTGCGAGGCCCCAGGACTTACTAGGGGCCTCGCGCTGCGCTCTCCCTCCGTCTTGTTGGGGTCTCCTGACCCTTCTTACCTGTTTGGGGCTCCTTTTTCTTCTTTTCTGTCTTTCTTCCTTTTTGGGTCTGTTTTCTCCTCTGTCCTTTATGTCTTTTCCCCTTCCCAGGTTACCTCTGTCTTCCCAGCATTCCTCCTTCCCTATTCTCTATGGTTTCTGCTCCAGTCTATTCTATCTACCTTTCCCTATTCAAGATGGTGTCCTTTTTCTTCCTGTGGGTCACTTCCTGTTTTATGGTATTTAAGGGTGGTTTTTCTTTTCCTCTTTGCGCTGCAACACTCTCTGTTTCAGTTAGTGTCCTCGCTCCTGATTTCCTAGCCCTTGGCTCTGGATTTCGCCATTTCTGTGTTACGTCAGTTCCTTTGATTCCTGTTCCTCTGTTCTTGTTCCAGGAATCCCCTGCGAATCTTCTGGGAGGTTTTTCCTCTTCTTCTGAAGGGGTTTTTCCCTCTGGCGCTACTTTCTCACGGTCACGGTCTGTCCTTGGCGTTTCCTCGCCTACAGCACCGTGGCTACCAGAAAGAGTCGCCCCTTTTTGGGCCAAAGTCAAACCCTCAAGATCCACGCCTCAAGATCTGCCAACTCCAGGCGCAAGCAGCACGTGAGTCGTGACAATTGTCTTGGTAGGTCCAGGTTCTGTGGTGGCTGAAGTGCTGATTGGAGTCTTATGAGATGGACGGGGTGGGTGAGTTGTTGGAAAGAGGTCAAGTTTGGAAAGGAAAAGCAATTTAGAAAGAGTGGGACGGGTAGTTGTAGTGGGTATGGGAGTGGAGGAAGAGGATGTGGTTGTAGGAGAGCGAAGTCTGGTGTCTTTGGGTGCAGGTGCTGGTGCTGGAGGCTGTTGTGAGGTGGATGGCTGTTGGGTGGGTGGCTGCCTGCGTTTGTGTGGCTTGGAAGAGGGGGTGACAGACACACTGGGAGAGGACACAGGAGACGTGTAAATGGTAGTGGGGGTGGTGACTGCACGTGTGCGGAGTGTTCTGGTGGGTGTGCTGGTGATGGACGTAGTGGCTGAAGATGTTGTGCATGCAAGTGTGAGTGGAAACGTCACAGTGAGGGAGGAGGGAGACGAGTAGGAGGGGGACACAGAGGAGGCAGTGGCTGTTGGTATGTCTGCATGTGGATGTTGCTTGGGTGAATGCTTGTGTGATGTGTGGTGCTTATGTCTAGATGAGCTTCCCTTGGGTATTGAGGTGTGTGCAGACTGGCCTGTAGGTGTGTCTGGGATAGGCAGAGGTACAGGGGATTGGGACTGGGTGGAGGAAGTTGGAGGGGGGAGGCAGGAGACAGGGACAATGGCTGCCGTCAGTGCTGATGCCAGAGCGTTGAACGATCGCTGATGGGCTGCCTGACCCGAATGAATGCCCTCCAGGTATGCATTACTCCGGTGCACCTCCCTTTCTACACCCTGGATGGCATTCAAAAGGGTAGACTGCCCAACAATGAGCGTCCTCAGGAGGTCAATGACCTCCTCACTGAGGGCAGCAGGGGTAACTGGGGCAGGGCCTGAGGTGCCTGGGGCGAAGGAGATGCCCACCTTCCTGGGTGAGCGGGCACGGGGCGAAAGCTGAGGGGCTGCTGGGAGGGCGGGGATGGTGCGCTGGGTGGTGGCTGTACCTGTTGTTGCGGGGGGCACGGATGTTGCCGCCACCACAAGGGAGCTCCCTTCCGAGGACGAGTCTGTGTTGCTGGTGTCACCACGTGTCTCCGCTGTGGAGCTCCCCTCGCCCTCCGTCTCACTGGTGAATTCCGAGTCAGTTGCATGGCCCTCCATGGCCATGTGAGATGCAGCTCCCTCGTGCTCCGATGCCACTTCTCCTTCGCCTGATGATGCTAATGTACACATGAACAGGAAGACCACCAAAATAGGGGGGGGGAGAAATAAAGACATTTTGAGTGCATGCATTGGCGACACCGTTGGCGGAGAGGACAGACACAGAAGCCCCCTGCACTACGCCGCGCACTTGGGGTACACTACTCAATCAGTGGGACATGGCCTTCAACCCTATGGACGACAACTCGACACATAGGTGACACAGGACCATGTATAGCTGTACTAGACAACCTACAGAGGTGGGGGGCGGGGGCACAGGGCCATGCCTAATGGAGGGGCCTAGCCTACAGAAATCGCCCTGGCCTAGGGAGACCCACAGCCCTCCTCCCCCACCTAGACACCTCCAATATGCGCCAAATCAGCAGAATGTGCTTGTACTCACCCCCTTGTGTCTGCTGTGATGTCCTCACGCGCCCATCCAAATCGGGGTAGGCCACCGCCAGGATCCGGGACATCAGGGGGGTCTAAGTACGACAGGCACCCCTCCTACGTTGGGAGGCCATCCCCAGCAGAGCCTCCGCGGTCTTCCTGCTCCCGCGGCGGATGTCCTCCCACCTCTTCCGGCAGTGGGTGCCCTGTCTGTTGTGGACCCCCAGGGCCCGGACGTCCTTGGCGATGGCACGCCAAATGTCGATTTTCTGATGGGCGCTGACCTATGTGACATGTCCAGGTGGAGAAAAAAATATCACCACCTTCTGCATGCTCGATGTGAGTGGCCCCCCATCCCCACCCTTGCGATGTGGCACATGCTCTCATCTGTCGTTTGATGCATGCCTCATTCGCTCCCCTCCCCACCATCTTTCATTCACCCCACTCAACCCAGGCATTGCCCACAAAGCATGGTCCCAGTGTACTTACCTGTTGGTCTGGAGGACCGTAGAGTAGCGCATACTGGGGGAGGACCCCATCCACGAGTTTCTCCAATTCTTCAGAAGTGAAGGCAGGGGCCCTTTCCCCAGTCGCAGCAGCCATTGTCTCTTCCAGACCGAGGTCACAGCAGCACTTGCAGTATAGGTCCTCTCATGTGGATGATCAGGTATTGAGTGATAAAGCAGATAGAAAATGGCGGTCACGCCCGCGGCGGTGCGTACTGCGGCGGTGTGTACCGCGACCGCCGGCGCACTTCGTCATTGGTTCCTGAAACCCATAGGGTTTCATGTAAACCAATGGGTCTTTGCGCCGCGGTCTTCGACCGCCTACCGGCACGGTGTGCCACACCAGCGCATTGACCTCACATCTCATTGTCACACTTCACAGGTCAGGCAGCCGCCATTTCAAGGGCCCACATGGCTTAAATTCTACTGCGTCACACATACCTAGGCCTTGCATCAACACTCATACAAGCCATTCAAAGCATTGATAATCGTGTTGTGTGCAAGCTGTGGGTACGTACCTGTGGGTTGATTGACTCTGTGCTCCATGTTGTCCTTCCTAGGCACTGTCTGCTGGGACATGCGAGGAGATGGAGGAATCTTCCTGTGTACAGACCGCTGGTGGACCTGTCGACAATGGAGGAACGACATGTCATACTGACATACAGGCTTGACCGAGCCACTATACGGGAACTATGTACCCAGTTGGAGCCCGACCTGATGTCACCCATCCGCCAACCCACAGGGATCCCCCCTCTAGTGCAGGTGCTGCCAGTGCTCCATTTCTTTGCAAGTGGGTCATTTCAAACAACGGTGGCCATATCATCAGGGATGTCCCAGCCTATGTTTTCCAAGGTGTTGTCCAGAGTGTTGTCAGCCCTGCTCAAACACATGCGGAGCTACATTGTTTTCCCTGAGGTGGGGGATTTGCCTACCGTGAGGGGTGATTTCTATGCCCTTGGACATATCCCCAACATAATTGGTGCCATTGATGGGACACATGTTGCTTTGGTCCCCCCCAGCAGGAGTGAACAGGTGTACAGGAACAGGAAGAGTTATTATTCCATGAATATCCAGGTTGTCTGTTTGGCTGACCAGTACATCTCCCATGTGAATGCCAAGTTCCCTGGCTCAGCGCATGACGCCTACATCCTGCGGAATAGCAGCATCCCTTATGTGATAGGTCAACTCCAGAGGCACCGGGTGTGGCTAATTGGTGACTCTGGTTACCCCAACCTTTCCTGGCTATTGACCCCAGTGAGGAATCCCAGGACCAGGGCAGAGGAACGGTACAATGAGGCCCATGAGAGAACTAGGAGGGTGATCGAGCGGACTTTCGGCCTCCTGAAGGCCAGGTTTAGGTGCCTCCATATGACAGGTGGATCCCTAATGTACTCACCAAAAAAGGTGTGCCAGATCATCGTGGCCTGCTGTATGCTTCACAACCTGGCATTGCGACGCCAGGTGCCTTTTCTGCAGGAGGATGGTCCAGATGGTGGTGTTGTAGCAGCTGTGGAGCCTGTGGAGAGTGAAGAGGAGGAAGCCGAAGAGGACGACATAGAGAACAGGAACACAGTAATACAGCAGTATTTTCAGTGACCCACAGGTAAGTGTCCAACCCGTCATTTTACATATACTTCAACACTCCTATCTCTCTACTGTCTGACTATCTTCCCCAGTGTATGGTAACTGTGTTGTGACTTCCCCTTCCGTTTTCAGAGATGTGGGCCCCACTGCGTGACATCTGCTTTGTTTCCCCATGGACTACAGCTGTGTGACAGCGGTTTGTTGGCATCACAATGTGAATTGACATTTTTGCACGGTCATGTCTAATACATTTCTTCAAAATCACAGCCAGACTCCAGATTGTTTTGTGCAACAAGTGTGTTTATTCAAGGGCTCTAAATGGGATGGGTGGTTGCAAAACGGTGAGGGGTGATGGTGGACGATTGTCCATGGCAGAGTCCAGACTATCAGTATCACAGGTGCATTGTCCAAATGCCTGTGGGAAGTGGAGCAGGGGCAATTTAAGGTTGGACAGGGTGACAATGTGGGACAGTGGGATGACTATCAGGGCAGTATCCTTTGCTGGCGGGGGTCTTGACATCATACTCTGTCTTCTTCCTGGATCTCAGGGCCCGCTTGCGGGTGGTTCTCCTTCTGCAGGGGGTGGGGTTCTGGTGGCCTGTTGGTCTTGTGTTGGGGCCTCCTGTCCACTAGTGCCGGCCGAGGTGGTAGGCATTTCTTGGTCCATGCTAGTGTCAGGGACCCTTTGTGGTGCCACAGTGTCCCGCAATGTGGTGATTAACTCATTCAGGGCCACTACGATGGTACCCATTGCGGTACTGATATTTCTTAGTTCCTCCCTGAACCCCATATACTGTTGCTCCTGCAGAAGTTGGATTTCCTGAAACCTGGCCAGGACCATCGCCATCGTCTCCTGGGAGTGGTGGTATGCTCCCATGATGGAGGTGAGGGCCTCGTGGAGAGTGGGTTCCCTCGGCCTGTCCCCCCCCCTGTCGCACAGCAGCCCTCCCAGTTCCCCTGTTTCCCTGGGCCTCTGTCCCCTGGACCGTGTGCCCACTACCACTGCCCCCAGGTCCCTGTTGTTGTTGGGGTGGTGGGTTAACCTGGGTGCCCTGTAGTGGTGGACACACCGCTGATTGACGTGTCCTGAGGACAGAGGTATGGGCCCGCTGGGTGGGTGCTGTGCTGGTGTTCCCAGAGGGGGGAAGGTCTGCTGTGGCCTGTGACTGCCTGAGGGGAACCGACTGTCCCGAGGTCCCCGATGGACCGGGCTGGTCATCTAGATCCAGGTCGACAGAGCTGCTGTCCTCACTGTGGGCCTCTTCTGGGGGTGGAGTGGACATTTGTGGACCCTCCTGCGCGGTGACGTGGCGTTCGGGTCCTGCAGGGGTACAAACGTATGATTATTGCTTCTGTGTGTGCCATAGTGTGCAATGGGTGGGTGGCCGTGTACCCCAGGGCTGGCATTCCTTTGTGGGGGCTGTTGTGACGGTGCTTTGGGGGGTGGGATGGGTATGTGCAGTGGGCATGCTTTGGTGATGGGTGTCCATGCTTTGTGGTCGGATGCAGGGCCAGGTTTTGGGATGGGTGGGTTGTGATGGTGAGACATTTGCTAGGAGTAGGGGTGATGGGGGTGGGGGTGAGGGTGGGGGTATGATTTGGCATGCTGGTGGGGTGGGGGGGATGAAGTAGTGAAGATGAGACTTACCAGAGTCCATTCCTCCAGCTAATTCTGCGAGGCCCTCAGGATGCAGGATGTTCAAGACTTGCTGATGTCGTCCCTATTTCTTGGGTGCTGTCCCACAGCGTTGACCCTGTCCACTATTCTGCTCCATAGCTTCATCTTCCTGGCAATGGTGGTGTGCTGCACCTGTGTCCTGAACAGTTGGGGCTCTACTCATACAATTTCCTCCACCATGACCCTTAGTTCATCATCTGAGAACCTGGGGTGTCTTTGAGGTGCCATGGGGTGGTGTGGGTGATGTATGGGGTTGTGTGTATGGTGATTAGTGTGGTGATATGTGGTGGTGTGTGGTGTTTTGTGCGTGGGAGATGTGTGGGTGATGGTGTTGTGTACCTGTGGCTGCTAGTTTGTTGATGGTGGTGTCTCTCTCTGGCTTTCGTTCGTGAATTGTTGTCGTAAGGGTTTGTGGGTGATGTGGGTGTGTGTTTTATATTGTATTGGGTGTGTGGGTGTGGTGTGTGTATGTGTATCAGGTGTGTGTATTTTGAATTGTCCAATGTGATAGTGTTTTGTACAGGTATGTGTATTTTGAGCGCGGCGGTGTGTACCGCCAATGGAATACCGCGGTTGAAAGACCGCCGCGTGGATTCGTGGGTCGTAATGGCATGGGAGTATTTCTGTTGGCGTGACGGTGGAGGTTTGTTCATCGCCACTTTATCGCTGACCTTTGGTGTCGCGGACTTTTGGGGATGTCGGGATTTTGGCGGTTTGCTTGTTGTGGGTCAGAATGACTGTGGCGGTTTACCGCGACCGCGGCGGTGTTATGGCGGTCTTCTGTCTGGCGGTAAGCGACTTTTACCGCCGAGGTTGGAATGACCCCCTGACTTTTGTGTGACTTCCCACTGGTGAAGAATCTCCAAGGGCTTGAACTGAGCTTGCCTCCTGTTGTTGGGGTCTCAAGGACATCAAAGACGTCTCTCTGCCAGCACCTGGACTCTCTGCTGAGACTCCTGCCCTGCCAAGTTGTACCCTAACTTGTCTCTGGGCCTTTAAAAGGTGAAGCTGGTGGAAAAGGACAGAAATCCATGCAATGACTGCCGTGCAGGGAAATTTCCGATGCAGCCTCCCCAACGCCGCTGATAAACGGCACGCCGCCGGCCTCGCGGCTAAAATCGATGATCCACCTGCATTGAGGCTGGAAGATTGACAAATCACGGCTGGAGAAATGATGCGCAACACCCGCTAGCAGCTGTTGATAACGAAGTAAGCCCCTAGCAGCGCAGTTTCCTGACACCGTGCGACCGGATTTCAACGCAACATCGCTGGGTGTGAAAAATCAACGCAAAGCCTGCCTGGACCCAAGGTCCCCATGTGGGAATTGACGGGGGAGAAAAGAAACGACGCACGGGAACCCGACCAGAGAAGAAATTACGCACGGTCTTGCTTGCATGTTTGAAATCGACACATCGCTGGCCTTTTTTCGACGCACGCTTTTCCCGTGTAGCTTTATTTTTTACGCTAACCAGGTACTTTGTGTAACAACAGCATTCTCACTGTTTTCTTAGGATTAACACTCTTATTCTTTTTAAAATTCACATCTTGACTTTTGTAGGTTGTACTTTTGTCATTTTGGTCTTGTTTGATTTAGATAAATATTACCTATTTTTTAAAACTGGTGTGGTGTCCATTTTGTAGTGTTTCAATGTATTACTGTGTGAGTTGGTACAAATACTTTACACTTTGCTTCTGAAGTTAAGCCTTCCTGCTCATGCCAAGCTGCCAAGTGGGGTGAGCGGAGGTTAACTGATGGTTATTCTCCTTTACCCTGACTAGAGTAAGGGTCCTTGCTTAGACAGACACCTGACTGGCAACCAAAGATCCCATTTCTAACATTGGTGATCAGCGGTTGGGATTGGACTTGTATTTGTACTTCACATACAGTGATTAAGTGTACACTACTGTTTTCAGTGTAGACCACATACTACTTGTCTTTGTGATTTTACTTTTTCTCTTTTTGGACTTTTTTTACTACTTCCATTTTTTTGGTGATCATGTATTGATTCTTGATCTTTTCATTGGGAACTCTTTTTCTGCTTTGGAACTTTGCACTTTTGATTTTCCATTGTGCCCGAATCTAGAAATGCACCAGCTGGAGCTACTTTTGAGTTAGGGAAACTAGAGAGTTTCGCAGTTGCTCAGTTGAAAAAGTTCTATAAGGATCTTGCCTGTCCCATTCAGAGCTCCACCAGGAAGGAGGAGCTGCAAAAAGCACTGAGCGCCTGGGTGACAGCCAAGGAAGCTGGAGGGCACACAGAGGGTGAGGGTGAGGAAGTGCAGAGTGTATACAATGGTGTAGTGGTTGGACCTGTTATGTCTGGGGGGAGAGCCTTCAGGGCAGGTAGCAGTGTGTCATCCAAGGTTCTGACTCCTGAAGAGTTGCAGGACAGGCAGGCAGAGAGGGCTCACCAGTTGGAGAAAATGAGGATGGACACAGAAGAGAGCTGGATCGGAGGAGAAAGTCCAGTAGAGATGGGGGCAACAATATCACAGTGCAGCCTGAGAGGAGGGTGCACATTCCTTAAGACCTTGTGAAGTGTTACAAAATGGAGAATGACATATTCTTGTGGTTCAAGGGTTATGAGTTTGCTCTCCATATGAATCTGGTCCCTGAAGCTCATTGGGGGGTGGGTCTGTGGAAGCACTTTGAGGCAGATGGGAGGGATACTCTGACATCCTTAGGGGATCCTCAGGGGTTCACTTACTCTATCATGAAGGAGTCCTACTCACAAGGTATGGTCTTACCCCTGAGCAGTATAAGGACAAGTTTAGGTCCCATAAGAAGAAGGAATCCCAAACATGGTTGGGATGTGTTGATTCTTTTTGCAGGTCACTGGATGGTTGGGTGAAGGGCAGTACGGTACCAACCTTTGTGGGGCTGTACAATTTGATTGCTTGGGAGCATTTGTATAGTCTTTGTTTTCCAGAGCTGCACCAGTACCAGCACCTGATTGACAGCAAGCTGACTAATTCCAGGAAGCTTGCCAAGGAAGCGAACTGTTGGGAGAGCACCAGGGTCCAAAAGAGGTATGGGAGCCCATTCCAAGGATGGGCAGGGTCCTCATCAGAAGAAGTGAAGGAGGGGTAAGGGTAAACAGGGGGAGTTCACTAAAGGGCACCAACCTAGTTCCCAGAGAAAGGAATCCCAACCCCCTGTAGAAATGAAACCATGGTCTCTACAGGGAAACCTGCAGAGGAAGGTCCCCGCAAGTGCTTTGTATGTGAGGAGGAGTGTCACATGAGGGGGACCCACTTGTGCTCAGTCCCAGGGTTTGGCCAGTGTAGCGCTTGGGGAGGAGTTGGTTCCAGATGGGTGGCAGCCAGCTGAGATGACTCTTGTCTCACTAGGGGACAGTGAGATGGTCCTGAGGACCCTCGTGGCTGAGAACACTAAGAAGTACAGGCGGTGGGTGACCATCAATGGACAGAGAGTGGAGGCTTTGACAGACACAGGAGCTAGTATGACTACAGTGAGGAGTCACATGGTGTCTGAAGAGCAGATAGATCCCCGTGTACTTCACCACGTAGTTGCAGTGGACAACTCAGAGCGCCTGTGCAGAGTGGCTCATGTTCCCTTTGAATAGGGAGGGGGGGTCTCAGGTTCCTTGAAAGTAGCTGTGAGTCCAACCATGCCTGTAGATTGTTTGCTTGGCAATGACCTGGAGGATTCCCCTTGGAAGGAGGTGGAACGCAGGTCACACTTGGAGATTATGGGTCTGCCTGGGTGGGTGTCTGTATCTACCCCGTCCATGGTATCCTGTCAGGGTGATCAGGAGACCCTGGAGCCTGAAAGAATGGCCCAGGTGTCTGCCAGAAGGAGGAAGGGCAAGGGGTGCAGAAAACTGTCTCCAAACTTTCCCACTGACTAGGTGGAGGCTGAACCTGAGGGGGAGACCCTAGAGCCTACAGGGGAACACATGGCTGAACTGGGAGAGGTCCCTGAGCTGTCACAGTGGCAGCAGTAAGGGGTCCCACCAGGGAGGCATTCTGTGAGGCACAGAAAGTATGCTCTACTCTGGATGGTTTGCGGCAGAAGGCTGCAGAACAGGTGACTGGGAAGGAGCCTGGTTCACATTTGATTTACTGGGAGGATGGTCTCCTATATAGTCAGCATAAGGTTCCTGAGCCTGGATCAGCCCGTGTGCTGGTGGTACCCCAGTGCTTCAGAGCCTTCCTACTGGGTCTGGCTCATGATGTGCCTTTAGCTGATCATCTATGGCAGGATAAGACCTTTGAGCGGCTTGTCACTCACTTCTACTGGCCCTAAATGCGCAGGTGCTCAGATGCTCACTGTATGCTTTGCCAAACTTGTCAGACAAGTGGCAAGAAAGGGAGAAATGCAAGGCATCCCTCCAACCTTTTCCTGTGGTTAATACCCCCTTTGAAAGGTTCGGTATTGACATTGTGGTGCCTCTGGATCCCAAGACAGCCATGGGCAACAGGTTTATCCTGGTCTTGGTGGACCATGTCACCCAGTACCCACAAGCCATTCCTTTGAGATCAATCACTGACCCTGTGTTGGGATGTGCGTTGATGGGGGTTTTTACCCGCATGGAGTTCCCCAAGGAAGTGGTGTCTGATAGGGGTACCATCTTCATATCAACTTATATGAAGTCTCTGTGGAGGGAATGTGGGGTAATGTACAAGTTCATCACTCCTTACCACCCCCAAAGTAATGGTCTGGTTTAGAGGTTCAACCATACCTTGAAAGGCATGATTATGGGCCTGTCGCAGCCCTTGAGGAGTAAGTGGGACGCCCTCTTGCCATGCCTTCTGTTCACCTACAGGGAGGTGCCTCAAAAAGGACTTGGATTTATTCCTTTTGAGTTATTGTATGGCCACCCTGTCAGGGGACCTTTGAGTCTGGTAAAGGAGGCTTTGGAGAAAGCCCCCAGTAATCACCCCCAGGATGTAGTCAGTTACATGCTGGCTCTTAGAAACCAGAATGCCCGCTTCAGGGGTCTAGCACAAGAGACCCTAGAGGCAAGTCAGGAGGACATGAAACGCTGGTATGACCAGAATGCCACTCTGGTCGAGTTTCAGCCTGGCCAGAAAGTGTGGGTGATGGCACCTTTGGAGCCGAGGGTGCTCCAGGACAAGTGGACTGGGGCATTTGAGGTGGTGGAGCGCAAGAGTGATTTCACCTATCTGGTGGACTTGCAGACTACCAGGAACCCTTTGTGGGTCTTGCATGAGAACCGCCTCAAGCCACACTTTGAGCGAACTGAGTTAACAATGTTCCTAGCAACAGATGATGGGGTGGGGGAAGAGAGTGAGCCTCTTCCTGAACTCCTGTTTCCTAAAGAGAAGGATGGGTCTGTGGAAGGTGTGAACCTCTCCTCCTTCCTCACCCCAGAACAACAGAGGGACTGTTGTCAGGTGTTGGGTCAGTTTGCCTCCCTGTTCTCCTTGATCCCAGGGGTCACACACTTGTGTACACATTATGTGGACACTGGGGACAGCCCTCCTTTTAAACATAAAGTTTACAGAGTGACTGACTGTAGGAGGCTGGACTGGCTTGTAGTGAGTACCAAGGGGTACTTGCACCTTGCACCAGGCCCAGTTATCCCTTATTAGTGTATAGGGTGTCTAGCAGCTTAGGCTGATAGATAATGGTAGCTTAGCAGAGCAGCTTAGGCTGAACTAGGAGACGTGTGAAGCTACTACAGTACCACCTAGTGTCATATGCACAATATCATAAGAAAACACAATACACAGTTATACTAAAAATAAAGGTACTTTATTTTTATGACAATATGCCAAAGTATCTTAGAGTGTACCCTCAGTGAGAGGATAGGAAATATACACAAGATATATATACACAATAGCAAAAATATGCAGTATAGTCTTAGAAAACAGTGCAAACAATGTATAGTTACAATAGGATGCAATGGGGAAACATAGGGATAGGGGCAACACAAACCATATACTCCAAAAGTGGAATGCGAACCACGAATGGACCCCAAACCTATGTGACCTTGTAGAGGGTCGCTGGGACTATTAGAAAATAGTGAGAGTTAGGAAAATAACCCTCCCCAAGACCCTGAAAAGTGAGTGCAAAGTGCACCAAAGTTCCCCTAAGGACAAAATAGTCGTGTTAGAGGAATAATGCAGGAAAGACACAAACCAGCAATGCAACAACTGTGGATTTCCAATCTAGGGTACCTGTGGAACAAGGGGACCAAGTCCAAAAGTCACAAGCAAGTCGGAGATGGGCAGATGCCCAGGAAATGCCAGCTGCGGGTGCAAAGAAGCTTTGACTGGACAGAAGAAGCTGAGGTTTCTGCAGGAACGAAAAGGGCTAGAGACTTCCCCTTTGGTGGACGGATCCCTCTCGCCTTGGAGAGTCGTGCAGAAGTATTTTCCCGCCGGAAGGACGCCAACAAGCCTTGCTACACGCAAATCGTGCGTTTGGCGTTTTTGGACGCTGCTGGGGCCCAGGAGGGACCAGGAGGTCGCAAATTGGACCTGCAGAGAGAGGGGACGTCGAGCAAGACAAAGAGCCCTCACTGAAGCAGGTAGCACCCGGAGAAGTGCCAGAAACAGGCACTACGAGGATGCGTGAAACGGTGCTCGCCGAAGTTGCACAAAGGAGTCCCACGTCGTCGGAGACCAACTTAGAAAGTCGTGCAATGCAGGTTAGAGTGCCGTGGACCCAGGCTTGGCTGTGCACAAAGGATTTCCGCCGGAAGTGCACAGGGGCCGGAGTAGCTGCAAAGTCGCGGTTCCCAGCAATGCAGCCCAGCGAGGTGAGGCAAGGACTTACCTCCACCAAACTTGGGCTGAAGAGTCACTGGACTGTGGGGGTCACTTGGACAGCATCGCTGGATTCGAGGGACCTCGCTCGTCGTGCTGAGAGGAGACCCAAGGGACCGGTAATGCAGCTTTTTGGTGCCTGCGGTTGCAGGGGGAAGATTCCGTCGACCCACGGGAGATTTCTTCGGAGCTTCTGGTGCAGAGAGGAGGCAGACTACCCCCACAGCATGCACAAGCAGGAAAACAGTCGAGAAGGCGGCAGGATCAGCGTTACAGAGTTGCAGTAGTCGTCTTTGCTACTATGTTGCAGGTTTGCAGGCTTCCAGCGCGGTCAGCGGTCGATTCCTTATCAGAAGGTGAAGAGGGAGATGCAGAGGAACTCGGCTGAGCTCATGCATTCATTATCTGAAGTTTCTCCAGAGACAGAGACCCTAAATAGCCAGAAAAGAGGGTTTGGCTACCTAGGAGAGAGGAAAGGCTACTAACACCTGAAGGAGCCTATCACAAGGAGTCTCTGACGTCACCTGGTGGCACTGGCCACTCAGAGCAGTCCAGTGTGCCAGCAGCACCTCTGTTTCCAAGATGGCAGAGGTCTGGAGCACACTGGAGGAGCTCTGGACACCTCCCAGGGGAGGTGCAGGTCAGGGGAGTGGTCACTCCCCTTTCCTTTGTCCAGTTTCGCGCCAGAGCAGGGGCTAAGGGGTCCCTGAACCGGTGTAGACTGGCTTATGCAGAATTGGGCACATCTGTGCCCAACAAAGCATTTCCAGAGGCTGGGGGAGGCTACTCCTCCCCTGCCTTCACACCATTTTCCAAAGGGAGAGGGTGTCACACCCTCTCTCAGAGGAAGTTCTTTGTTCTGCCATCCTGGGCCAGGCCTGGCTGGACCCCAGGAGGGCAGCTGCCTGTCTGAGGGGTTGGTAGCAGCAGCAGCTGCAGTGAAACCCCAGGAAGGGCAGTCTGGCAGTACCAGGGTCTGTGCTACAGACCACTGGGATCATGGAATTGTACCAACAATGCCAGGATGGCATAGAGGGGGCAATTCCATGATCATAGACATGTTACATGGCCATATTCGGAGTTACCATGGTGAAGCTACATATAGGTAGTGACCTATATGTAGTGCACGCGTGTAATGGTGTCCCCGCACTCACAAAGTTCAGTGAATTGGCTCTGAACAATGTGGGGGCACCTTGGCTAGTGCCAGGGTGCCCTCACACTAAGTAACTTTGCACCTAACCTTTACCAGGTAAAGGTTAGACATATAGGTGACTTATAAGTTACTTAAGTGCAGTGTAAAATGGCTGTGAAATAACGTGGACGTTATTTCACTCAGGCTGCAGTGGCAGGCCTGTGTAAGAATTGTCAGAGCTCCCTATGGGTGGCAAAAGAAATGCTGCAGCCCATAGGGATCTCCTGGAACCCCAATACCCTGGGTACCTCAGTACCATATACTAGGGAATTATAAGGGTGTTCCAGTAAGCCAATGTAAATTGGTAAAATTGGTCACTAGCCTGTTAGTGACAATTTGAAAGTAATGAGAGAGCATAACCACTGAGGTTCTGGTTAGCAGAGCCTCAGTGAGACAGTTAGGCACCACACAGGGAACATATACATGCACACCTATGAGCACTGGGGCCCTGTGTGACAGGGTCCCAGTGACACATACATATAGGCCACAAACCTATGAGCACTGGGGTCCTGACCAGCAGGATCCCAGTGACACATAACAACCATACTGAAAACATAGTGTTTTCACTATGAGCACTGAGGCCTGGCTATCAGGATCCCAGTGAGACAGTGAAAACAGTGACAAACACCCTGACATACACTCACAAACAGGCCAAAAGTGGGGGTAACAAGGCTAGAAAGAGGCTACCTTCTCACACAACCCCCCCCCCCCCAAACGAAGGACAATAAGGCTAACCTTGGCCAGTTGAGACTTTATTGTCTAAGTGGTGATAAGTAGAGAGTAGCTCTGCAATAGACTGGTTACTCCCTTTATCATCCACTATATGGTTACTTCCCTGTGGGGATGTAAACCACCCTGTTTGAAGTTTTTTAGCTAACCAACAATGTGAAGATGTATTTTCAGAGTTTCTATCAGTAAGTTTTAGTTTAGAGCAGTGGGAATTATCCACTGAACCTATTTGTAATGATGGAAATGCCAGACAGGGATGCTGTCTCAGTAAAGCCATAGCTGGACAAAAACTTTGTCCATTTGGCTGGAAGAGAGAACAGGGATGCTGTTTCTCTTGAGTTGGAGCAGGGCAGGGATGCTGTCCTATCAGCTCCACACTAGGGCAGGGATGCTGTCCTAAGTGTTGTGAGGCAGTGCAGAGTTTCTGCACTAAAGTTTCTCTGGGAGGGTTGGAGGGATGCTCCATGTTAACTAAAATGGTGCTCTTTTTCTCACCAATGTTAGTTATCCCACAGAGAGGTACTTCTACCTCAGGGAGTCCAGCTATGCCAGCTGATGATTCCCTTGGAACAGGTGCCACCCCAGGAGAGGTTTCTCCCACCACAGGAATGGTATCCTGAATGGTAGGATGGTTAGGGGATACTGTGATACCCTTTTTACTTGTTGATGGAGAGGGATCCTGAGTTTTCAGGCCTTCTCTCCTTTGCTTTTTCATTTCACTTGAAATGAGAGGGAACAATCCCTCAGGGATGCCCAGCATGGCTGCATGGGCATAAAACTCTACATCAGCCCAACCTGAGGCCTCTAGGTCATTACCTAAGAGACAGTCTACAGGTAAGCTAGGTGATACCACCACCTGCTTAGGGCCAGTAACTCCACCCCAACTAAACTGAATTATAGCTAAGGGAAGAAACTTAGTGGAGTTATGGACATCAATAATCTTATACTGTTGTCCAATGATGTGTTGTTCAGGAGGCACTAGGTTTTCAGTCACCAAAGTGAAACTGGCACCTGTGTCCCTGTAGGCCAAGGCCTCAACACCATTTATTGAAACTGTCTGCCTGTACTTATCCATTGTAAGGGGACAAGCAGCCAGTGTGGCAAGGCCAATGCCACTAGGTGTGACAGAAACTGTCTTGGGACTGATTACATCAGTTTCCACTATGGACCCATAAGTGAACCCAACTACACCCTTTGCTTGACTGTTGCCAGCAGTCCCACCACTAGTACCACTACTGCTAGGGGCACTAGAGCTTGATGTATTAGTGGTGGTAGGCTCAGGGGGTTTACCTGGACAGGACTTATCCCCTGGCCTATGGCCTCTGTTTTTACACACAAAGCACCAAGGCTTTTTAATGTGTGCAGGTTGGGAAGAAGAGGAAGAATTTGTTTTATCCCCACCCTCTGAAGAGTGTTTAAGACTTGAAGTGGGATCTTTGGTTTTACCCTTATCCCCATGCTTATCTTGAGATTTTTCACCATCTTTCTTCTTATTGCCATCTTTGTCACCCCCTGTATGAACTTTTCTGTTCACCCTTGTTCTGACCCATTTGTCTGCCTTCTATCCCAATTCTTGGGGAGAGGTCAGATCAGAGTCTACCAGGTACTGGTGCAACAAATCAGACACACAATTATTAAGTATATGCTCTCTCAGGATTGTGTTATACAGGCTTTCATAATCAGTAACTTTACTGCCATGTAACCACCCCTCCAAGGCCTTCACTGAATGGTCAATTAAATCAACACAGTCTTGTGAAGACTCCTTTTTGGTCTCTCTGAACTTTATCCTGTACTGTTCAGTGGTTAAGCCATAACCATCCAGGAGTGCATTCTTAAGAACTGTAAAATTATTGGCATCACTTTCTTTCACAGTAAGGAGTCTATCCCTACCCTTTCCACTAAATGATAGCCATAGGATAGCAGCCCACTGCCTTTGAGGGACATCCTGTACAGCACAGGCCCTCTCAAGTGCAGCAAACCACTTGTTAATGTCATCCCCCTCCTTATAAGGGGGAACTATCTTGTGCAGATTCCTGGAATCATGCTCTTTTGCAGGATGACTATGGGGAATACTGCTGCTGCCACCATGGGTATCTAAACCCAACTTCTGTCTTTCCTTCTCTAATTCTAAAGACTGTCTATCCAAATCCAGCTGTTGCTTCTTGAGCTTCAGTCTGGTTTGTTCCACTCTCAATCTATTGAGCTCCCTTTCTAACAATCTGTCATCAGGGTGGGTGGGAGGGACATTTCTAGATACAGAGGTATGATTGGAATGAACAGAAGGAGACCTGTCCCTTACAGAGGGCACCCTAACAGCTTGGCTACCAGCATAATGTGAGAGCACACCATCAGTATGGTGTGATTCAATTTCTGTACCAACTATGCTAGACTGTCTAGTAATGGGCAGGCTGAGAATTTTCTTTCCTGAACCTTTTCCTGGGGGAGTCCCTGGATCAGATTGAGAACCATTAGCTACTTTTTCACCAGATTGGGCACTTATGGCCTTATCCTGTACTCTAAGCATATTAATTAACAGTTCTAAGGAAGGATTCTTCCCTACACTCAAACCTCTCTCTATGCAGAGACTCCTTGCTCCTTTCCAGCTAAGGTGATCATATGCAATTTTGGACAGTTCAACATTTTGGCCTGTACCAGACATTTTTTAGAGAGAGTTAAAGTGATAGAAAAAGAGAAAAAAGTTTTCAGAACTTTTTGGAAAGACAGAAAAAAACTTTTTAAACTTTTAAGAACTTTTTGAAAGTTTAGGAGTACTTTTCAGCACTTAGAAAAGAGTGAAAGGAGAAAATGCAAAACTTTTTGGCTATGTGTATATACACTGACCTTGTTTTGTATATTTTTCTCTTATGAAAAGTACAATGACAAGAGTGGTAAGTAGTCTCAAGCACTTATCCCAGCTGCTTCCAATGTAGGAGGCTGGACTGGCTTGTAGTGAGTACCAAGGGGTACTTGCACCTTGCACCAGGCCCAGTTATCCCTTATTAGTGTATAGGGTGTCTAGCAGCTTAGGCTGATAGATAATGGTAGCTTAGCAGAGCAGCTTAGGCTGAACTAGGAGACGTGTGAAGCTACTACAGTACCACCTAGTGTCATATGCACAATATCATAAGAAAACACAATACACAGTTATACTAAAAATAAAGGTACTTTATTTTTATGACAATATGCCAAAGTATCTTAGAGTGTACCCTCAGTGAGAGGATAGGAAATATACACAAGATATATATACACAATAGCAAAAATATGCAGTATAGTCTTAGAAAACAGTGCAAACAATGTATAGTTACAATAGGATGCAATGGGGAAACATAGGGATAGGGGCAACACAAACCATATACTCCAAAAGTGGAATGCGAACCACGAATGGACCCCAAACCTATGTGACCTTGTAGAGGGTCGCTGGGACTATTAGAAAATAGTGAGAGTTAGGAAAATAACCCTCCCCAAGACCCTGAAAAGTGAGTGCAAAGTGCACCAAAGTTCCCCTAAGGACAAAATAGTCGTGTTAGAGGAATAATGCAGGAAAGACACAAACCAGCAATGCAACAACTGTGGATTTCCAATCTAGGGTACCTGTGGAACAAGGGGACCAAGTCCAAAAGTCACAAGCAAGTCGGAGATGGGCAGATGCCCAGGAAATGCCAGCTGCGTGTGGAAAGAAGCTTCGACTGGACAGAAGAAGCTGAGGTTTCTGCAGGAACGAAAAGGGCTAGAGACTTCCCCTTTGGTGGACGGATCCCTCTCGCCTTGGAGAGTCGTGCAGAAGTGTTTTCCCGCCGGAAGGACGCCAACAAGCCTTGCTACACGCAAATCGTGCGTTTGGCGTTTTTGGACGCTGCTGGGGCCCAGGAGGGACCAGGAGGTCGCAAATTGGACCTGCAGAGAGAGGGGACGTCGAGCAAGACAAAGAGCTCTCACTGAAGCAGGTAGCACCCGGAGAAGTGCCAGAAACAGGCACTACGAGGATGCGTGAAACGGTGCTCGCCGAAGTTGCACAAAGGAGTCCCACGTCGTCGGAGACCAACTTAGAAAGTCGTGCAATGCAGGTTAGAGTGCCGTGGACCCAGGCTTGGCTGTGCACAAAGGATTTCCGCCGGAAGTGCACAGGGGCCGGAGTAGCTGCAAAGTCGCGGAATGCAGCCCAGCGAGGTGAGGCAAGGACTTACCTCCACCAAACTTGGGCTGAAGAGTCACTGGACTGTGGGGGTCACTTGGACAGCGTCGCTGGATTCGAGGGACCTCGCTCGTCGTGCTGAGAGGAGACCCAAGGGACCGGTAATGCAGCTTTTTGGTGCCTGCGGTTGCAGGGGGAAGATTCCGTCGACCCACGGGAGATTTCTTCGGAGCTTCTGGTGCAGAGAGGAGGCAGACTACCCCCACAGCATGCACAAGCAGGAAAACCGTCGAGAAGGCGGCAGGATCAGCGTTACAGAGTTGCAGTAGTCGTCTTTGCTACTATGTTGCAGGTTTGCAGGCTTCCAGCGCGGTCAGCGGTCGATTCCTTATCAGAAGGTGAAGAGGGAGATGCAGAGGAACTCGGCTGAGCTCATGCATTCGTTATCTGAAGTTTCCCCAGAGACAGAGACCCTAAATAGCCAGAAAAGAGGGTTTGGCTACCTAGGAGAGAGGAAAGGCTACTAACACGTGAAGGAGCCTATCACAAGGAGTCTCTGACGTCACCTGGTGGCACTGGCCACTCAGAGCAGTCCAGTGTGCCAGCAGCACCTCTGTTTCCAAGATGGCAGAGGTCTGGAGCACACTGGAGGAGCTCTGGACACCTCCCAGGGGAGGTGCAGGTCAGGGGAGTGGTCACTCCCCTTTCCTTTGTCCAGTTTCGCGCCAGAGCAGGGGCTAAGGGGTCCCTGAACCGGTGTAGACTGGCTTATGCAGAATTGGGCACATCTGTGCCCAAGAAAGCATTTCCAGAGGCTGGGGGAGGCTACTCCTCCCCTGCCTTCACACCATTTTCCAAAGGGAGAGGGTGTCACACCCTCTCTCAGAGGAAGTTCTTTGTTCTGCCATCCTGGGCCAGGCCTGGCTGGACCCCAGGAGGGCAGCTGCCTGTCTGAGGGGTTGGTAGCAGCAGCAGCTGCAGTGAAACCCCAGGAAGGGCAGTCTGGCAGTACCAGGGTCTGTGCTACAGACCACTGGGATCATGGAATTGTACCAACAATGCCAGGATGGCATAGAGGGGGCAATTCCATGATCATAGACATGTTACATGGCCATATTCGGAGTTACCATGGTGAAGCTACATATAGGTAGTGACCTATATGTAGTGCACGCGTGTAATGGTGTCCCCGCACTCACAAAGTTCAGTGAATTGGCTCTGAACAATGTGGGGGCACCTTGGCTAGTGCCAGGGTGCCCTCACACTAAGTAACTTTGCACCTAACCTTTACCAGGTAAAGGTTAGACATATAGGTGACTTATAAGTTACTTAAGTGCAGTGTAAAATGGCTGTGAAATAACGTGGACGTTATTTCACTCAGGCTGCAGTGGCAGGCCTGTGTAAGAATTGTCAGAGCTCCCTATGGGTGGCAAAAGAAATGCTGCAGCCCATAGGGATCTCCTGGAACCCCAATACCCTGGGTACCTCAGTACCATATACTAGGGAATTATAAGGGTGTTCCAGTAAGCCAATGTAAATTGGTAAAATTGGTCACTAGCCTGTTAGTGACAATTTGAAAGTAATGAGAGAGCAAAACCACTGAGGTTCTGGTTAGCAGAGCCTCAGTGAGACAGTTAGGCACCACACAGGGAACATATACATGCACACCTATGAGCACTGGGGCCCTGTGTGACAGGGTCCCAGTGACACATACATATAGGCCACAAACCTATGAGCACTGGGGTCCTGACCAGCAGGATCCCAGTGACACATAACAACCATACTGAAAACATAGTGTTTTCACTATGAGCACTGAGGCCTGGCTATCAGGATCCCAGTGAGACAGTGAAAACAGTGACAAACACCCTGACATACACTCACAAACAGGCCAAAAGTGGGGGTAACAAGGCTAGAAAGAGGCTACCTTCTCACACTGACAAGCTTAGGGCTAACTTTAAGGATGAAGTTTCTAAGATCATAGCATTAGGGGTTATTGAGTTTTCTAGTAGCCCTTGGACCAGACCTGTGGTCTTGGTCACAAAAGCTGCTGCTTCTGGAGCCACTCCAGAACTCCGGTTCTGTGTAGATTACCGGGGACTCAATGCGGTCAACAAGACTGATGTCTACCCCATTCTCCGTGCTGATGAGCTCATCGACCGGTTGGGGGCTGCCAAATACCTAAGTACATTTGATCTGACCTCTGGGTATTGGCAGATTGCCCTAACAGAGGGGGCTAAGGAGAGTCTGCCTTCTCCACACCCGATGGGCACTACCAGTTTAGGGTAATGCCCTTTGGGATGAAGAATGCCCCTGCCACGTTTCAGAGGTTGGTCAACCAGGTGTTGGCTGGACTGGATGATTTCAGTGCAGCCTAGCTCGATGACATTGCCAAATAGGGCTGGGTTCAGTGGTATATTTTGGGACACCAGGTAGGGAGTGGCCAGGTGGCACCCCTACATACAATAATTGACACCATTCTGCCTTCGGAGCCTCCCAAGACCCAGACTAAAGTGGGAGCCTTTTTAGGTCTCACTGGATACTATAGGAGGTTTGTCAAGGGGTATAGCACTATTGTTGCTCCCTTGACTGAGTTGACTTCCAAAAAGTAGCCCGGAAATGTGATCTGGACGGAGTCTTGACAGACAGTTTTTGATGCCCTGAAGGCTGCCATGTGTACCGCACCTGTGCTGAAGGCACCTGAATACAACAAGAAGTTTGTTGTGCAAAAAGACGCCTCAGAGCATGGTATAGGAACAGTGTTCTCACAGCTTAATGAAGAGGGCCAGGATCAACCTGTAGCCTTCGTTAGCACGAGGTTACTTCCCAGGGAATGTAGGTGGAGTGCAATTGAGCATGAAGCTTTGGCTGTTGTCTCGGCACTGAAGAAGCCAAGACCCTACTTGTTTGGGACTCATTTCTGGGTTCAGACAGACCACAGGCCCCTCAGATGGTTAATGCAGATGAGGGGTGAGAATCCCAAATTGTTGAGGTGGTCCATCTCCATATAGGTAATGGACTTAATGGCGGAACACCTCCCTGGTACAGAACACTCCAATGCTGATGGTCTGTCCAGATTCTTCAACCTTAGTGATGAGAGCTTCCATGAGGTTGGGTAGTTGCTCCCCACGTTCAGCAGGGGGGGGGGCATGTGCTGGACTTGGCATTCTTGGCGTGGTCTCCCCTAACTTTTTGCCTCTACTTCTCAGGTTGTTTCTGTGTGCTGGACTTAGTTTTTGCTGTTTTGTTTGCTCTGGACACTTTACCACTGCTGACCAGTGCTAAAGTGTAAGTGTTCCCTGTATAAATTATATGTGTACATTGGCTTATCCATGATTGGCATATTTGATTTACTAGTAAGTCCCTATGCACTGGAGGTTCCCAGGGCATGTAAATGAAATACTACTAGTGCACCTGCAGCACTGGTTATGCCACCCACTAGTAGCCCTGTAAACATGGCTCAGACCTGTCACTGCAGTGTCTTTGTGTGCTGTGTTAAACTGCCAATTCGACTTGACAAGTGTACCCACTTGTCAGGCCTAAACCCTCCCTTTTTATACATGTAAGGCACCTCTAACGTACGCCCTAGGTAGCCCCATGGGCAGGGTGCATGTATGCTAAAGGTGGGACATGTACTGATGTGTGTTACATGTCCTAACAGTTAAATACTGGCAAATTCGTTTTTCACTATATCAAGGCCTATCTCTCTCATAGGTTAACATGGGGGCTGCCTTTAAATATTATTAGAGTGCAGATTCCCTTTGGGAGCAGATAGAAAAACTGAGTTTAGGGTCCCTGTATGCACAATTTAAAAATACATATTTTGGTAAAGGTTGTTTTTAGATTGTATGTTTGAAAATGCCACTTATAGAAAGTAGACATTTTCTTGCTTAAACCATTCTGTGACTCTGCCTGTTGGTGGATTCCCTGCCTGGGTCAGTTTGACAGTTAGGCTGTTTGCACCTCTCCTGTAGACAGTGACACAAAGGGAGCTGGGGTGTAGCCTGCATATTCTGATGAGCCATATAGGCTGGAGGGGAGGAGGGGTTACTTACACCTGAAAGGGCTGTGCCAACCCTCACACAATGCAGTTTCCAACCCGCTGGTGTGTGTCTAGGGCCTGGCCTTGGCAAGGCAGGATCTTGTGTATAAAAGAGACTTCTCTTTGAAGTAGGACTAAAAACCCCTGAAAATCAGATTACTTCCGGAACCAAGAGGAACCTCTGCCAAGGAAAAGAGCTGGAGAGCTGGAGGAGTACTGCCCCTTTGCCTGTGACTGTGCTTTGCTGGGTTTGCCTGCAGTAGCTGCTTCTGCCTGAAGGAGGACAAAGAGTGACTTTAACTGAGGGTGATTCTCCTTTACCATGACTAGAGTGAGGGTCCTTGTTTTGACAGGGGGTGACCTGACTGACCAACCAAAGACCCCATTTCTAACACATGTATAATCAGGAAATATCATATTTGTTGTGAGGGCACATGAGTTTGTCTTGGGATCTAGCAAATTTGAGGACGGCGCCTCTGTCCATATATAATTCAGTATTTTGCTGATCAGGACTCTGGGCCTCACTGTGGTTGTTTTCTAACCAGTGCTCAATGAGAACGCTTGACTACAAAACAAGTCAAGAGATGTTCTGCGGGCAGCAGCCATCATAGCCATTGAGACAGGAACACATCCATGAATGCGTCCTTCCACCCCTCTGGGAATCCAACCAACCTTAGGTTTTTGCTGGGAACGCAACCCTCTGCATCCTCTACTCGTGCTGCCCGCTCCTTTGATCCCACCATCAGTGTGGTCATCCTCTGCTGAAGAGCCGAGACTGAGTCCTCAACTCTAGAGACTTTGTTTTCAGTCTCTATCATCCTCTCCACAGTGCAGCGGAGGTCCTGATGGAGTAAGGTGACTTCCGAGCCTACCGCTCTGATCTTGGCATCGAGCATACTGTAGTACTGAGTGATAGCCACAAGAATAGCAGCATTGTCCAGTATCTCACCTGTCGGGCCTCTTACAATGGGCACCGATGCGGAGCCGCTGGCTGGTCATATTTATCAAAAGAAGTGCTCTGTTTGGTGGCGGTGGACAGCTTATTGCTCGTCACAATGGCAAATGTCACTAAGTTAGCCTTCTGTCCCACGATCCTCACCAGTGGCAAACATGACCCATCTGACCCACAACGACGAACTGGTGAGCTGGCACAAGCACTCGGTTGGGAGTGGGGGCCCTTGCACCGGACCAACACTGGGGGCTGACCCCATGGGGCACAGGGGCAGCTGACATTTCTGATGAAGGTATGCCTAGCCCTCTAAATGATTAGGAGCCAAGGTGCAATAAGCACAGGCCCCAGAATACACACCTGCAAAGATTCAGGCACTCCAGGGCTGGGTGCAGGATCTGGGAGCTGTGTTGTGTGGCCAAAATAAGTCCAGTGGCAATGGACAAGGGACAAGCCTCCCCACAGCAATGAGCATCCCATAGGTTCACCGAGAATACTCAGCAGGACCTCCCCCCACCAGGTGAATGCAGGACACCATTTAGCAAGTAACTGTATGCACTCGGGGTCACACCACAATTGTCACAATGCCCAGCAGAGGCTGGGCTCCTCGCCTAAGCCTAGACACTGAGCACTGTACCTTACATCTGTGTCAGGCAGACAGCTTGGCACCACCAGTGCTCGCCTGCACCCCCAGTGCATCAGGGAGCCCAGTCTTTCTGCACCTCTCTCCGTGCCATCTCGGGGAAAGGAAATAGCTGTCGTAGCACCTGGAACAATGCAGCCCCCACCAGGAGCAAGCCGCCGCTTCCCCAAAGTCCAGGTAAAGCCGGGAGCCCCAACTAGGCAATCTCCCACACTGGCTGGTATGTCCCGATCCAGGACTTCAATTTGATTTGCTCATGATGTCGATGCAGCAGTCAGCCAGGCTAGTAGCTCACAATAAGCACAGCAATCTGACCCTCGGGTAGGTCGCTCCCCTGCTCACGCAGCGCCACCAGTCCCCGACTGCCCTCCTCACCGTCTCTCCTCCTGTGAGTGTGTGTGAGTGTGCTCCTTCTTTACCCGTGTACCCCGAGTGCTTGTGTTGACGAACTGATTGGAAACCTCTTTTTTCCCGTGTATCCCGTGCGTGTGCCCCTGAGTGCCGTGTGCCCCCTCCCGCCGTTCTTCCTCACTCTCAGCCCTTCCCTTTTAGAGTTTTACTAGGCCTTCTCGCCATTCTTTAGCCGCCTTTTTTTGCCGCCTTTTCTTTTCCCCAGGCCTCCAGGCCTCCTCGCCGCTCCTTTTCCCGCCTCCAGATTCCCCCGCCCGTCTCCCGCCTCCCAGCTGACCCCTCCTCCCCGGCTACCCTTAAATGGCGGCCGCTGCGAGGCCGCACAGCGGACGCGCCGCTGGCGCGCCGAAGGCGCGCCTAAGGCAAGCCCGTCTGCGCCCGTCCGTGCCTGGACCGCGCCTAGCGCCACAACCCCTGGCCCCCGCGACCCCCACCTCCCCCGCCTGACCCACAACTCCGCCGTCCTCACCGCTCTCAACCCCAGCCACACGCCGGGCTGCTGCCGCGCCACCCCGAAGCGGACCCACGGACCCTTCACCTGCCACAACTGCCATTTCACCTGCCTACGAACTCACACCACACCCAACAGGAACGACTTGCCCGGAAACAACCTCGACTGCATCCTGGTCAACACCAGATCCGTCCACAGGCACGCCATCGAACTGTGGAATCTCATCGACTCTACAAACCCGGACATCGCCTTCCTCACCGAGACCTGGATGAACCCCTCCTCGGCACCCGACATCGACATCGCCATAGCCATCCCCGATGGCTACAAAATCATCAGGAAAGACCGCACCAACCGCACCGGAGGAGGCATCGCCATCGCCCACAAGAGCTCCATCCGCATCGCAACCTACACCGACAACTCACTGCCCGACGCCGAGCACCTCCACTTCTCAATTAACAGCGACCCCAAAACCACCCTCAGAGGCACCCTCATATACAGACCACCAGGACCACGCACAAAGTTCAGCGAAGACATCGCAGACTTCATCAGCCCACACGCACTCCCGTCCACCAACTACATCCTCCTAGGGGACCTCAACTTCCACCTGGAGAATCGCACCGACAACAACACCACCGCCTTATTGGACAACCTCGCCAACCTGGCACTGAAACAACTAGTCAACACCCCCACCCACTACGCCGGACACACGCTCGACCCCATCTTCTCCTCCAGCAAACACATCTCTTTCAGCCACACCACCGTACTCTCCTGGACAGACCACAACTGTGTCCACTTCAGTTTCAAGAAGACCAACGTACACCACCACGCCCAACAACCACCAAGAAGACAGTGGAACCGAATCTCCTCGGAACAACTCGCATCGACCCTCTCTCAGAACCCACCCACCAGCACTACAGACCCCAACGAAGCCGCCAACAACCTCACGAGCTGGATCTCAGACTGCGCCAACCTCCTGGCCCCCCTGAAGACCCAAGCAAACAGAAACAGCCACAAGAAAAATTCCTGGATTACCCCCGACCTCAAGGACTCCAAAAAAGAATGCCGCACCCTCGAGAAGACTTGGCGCCTCAACCAGACCGAAGAGAACATGTCTGCCCTCAAAAACGCCACCCGCAAACACCACCAACTCCTCCGCGCAGCACGAAAATCAGCCTTCCAGAACAGACTAGACAGCAACGCCCACAACAGCAAGGAACTATTTGGCATCGTCAAAGAGCTCTCCAACCCCGACGCCGAAAACAACTCCATCCCTCCCTCACAGGACCTCTGCGACTCCCTCGCAGCCTTCTTCCACCACAAGATCACCGACATCTACAACAGCTTCACCACAACCAACACGAGCCCTCCACCGGAACCCGCCACCGACAACACCACCATCCACACCTGGAACCCAACCTCCACTGCGGAAACCACCCGCGTCATGAACTCCATCCACTCAGGATCACCATCCGACCCCTGCCCGCACCACATCTTCAACAAAGCCGACAACATCATCGCACCCCACCTTCGAGACGTCATCAACACATCTTTTTCCACCGCCACCTTCCCGGAGAACTGGAAGCACGCCGAACTGAACGCCCTCCTAAAGAAACCAACAGCAGACCCCACCGAACTCAAAAACTTCCGGCCCATCTCGCTCCTACCGTTCCCCGCCAAAGTGATTGAGAAAATCGTCAACGCTCAACTCACCACCGCCCTGGAAACCAACGACTCACTCGACCCCTCACAGTTCGGCTTCAGAGCTAACCACAGCACCGAGACCACCCTCATCGCAGCCACGGACGACATCAGATCCCTGACCGACAAAGGAGAAACCGTGGCCCTCATACTCCTGGACCTCTCTGCAGCATTCGACACGGTCTGCCACCGTACCCTGATACGTCGCCTCAGCAACGCCGGCATCAGAGGCAAGGCCCTGGAATGGATCACCTCCTTCCTCTCCGGAAGAACTCAGAGAGTCTGCCTCCCCCCCTTCAGATCCACAGCTACGGAGATCATCTGCGGCGTCCCCCAGGGATCCTCCCTCAGCCCCACCCTCTTCAACATCTACATGACCCCCCTGGCGAACATCGCACGCAAACACG
Organism: Pleurodeles waltl; assembly: GCF_031143425.1. Lineage (NCBI taxonomy): Eukaryota > Metazoa > Chordata > Amphibia > Caudata > Salamandridae > Pleurodeles > Pleurodeles waltl. Next base: position 594,835,428 of record NC_090451.1, read on the forward strand.
GACTCGACCTCATATCCTACGCAGACGACACCCAGCTCATCCTATCCCTCACCAACAACCCCACCTCAGCAAGAACCAGACTACACGAAGGCATGAAGGAAGTAGCGAACTGGATGACAGACAGCCGGCTTAAACTGAATACAGAGAAGACGGAGGTCCTCATCCTCGGCCCTACACCAACCGCCTGGGACGACTCCTGGTGGCCTCCCGCCCTAGACAGCACTCCCCAACCCACCGACCACGCACGCAACCTCGGTTTCATCCTGGACTCTTCTCTCTCCATGACCAGACAGGTCAACTCGGTGACCTCAGCATGCTTCAACACCCTCCGCATGCTCCGCAAGATCTTCCGCTGGATCCCCACCGACACCAGGAAGACCGTCACCCACGCCCTCGTCACCAGTCGCTTGGACTATGGGAACGCTCTGTACGCCGGCATCACCATCAAGCTGCAGAGGAAACTTCAACGAATCCAGAACGCTGCCGCACGACTTATCCTGAACATACCCCGCCACCACCACATCTCCGGACACCTGAAGAAACTCCACTGGCTCCCAGTCAACAAGAGGATCACCTTCAGACTCCTCACCCACGCACACAAAGCCCTGCGCAACCTCGGACCAAAACTCATCAACCACTGCATCTCCTTCTACACTCCTCCTCGCACCCTACGCTCGACCGGACAAGCCCTGGCAGCCGTACCTCGCATTCGCAAAGCCACCACCAGAGGCAGGTCCTTCTCTTACCTAGCAGCGAAGACCTGGAACTCTCTTCCCAGCCACCTTCGCTCCATACAAGACCACCTCCACTTCAGAAGGCAGCTCAAGACCTGGCTCTTCGAGCACTGACCCCCCCCCCCCCCCCCCCAGCGCCTTGAGACCCTTACGGGTGAGTAGCGCGCTTTATAAATGTGATTGATTGATTGATTGATTGAAGCAAGGCCCATGGGCCGCCGAATATCACCAGTGCTGCCCAAGCCATGTGAGCTGTTCAGGTCCTTTGCAACTCAGCCCACACGAGGCCCCCACTGATCCCTGGGAGGAAGCCACAGGGAAAGGTGCCCTGCAGGGCCCCCGGACACCACCGGAACCAGGGGGCCCGAAACAGCTAAGCAAGGTACAGTGTGGAAAAGTATGGGTTAGTGTTGGACCTGGCCCTTTTACAGGGTTCATTCCCTAGACTTTTTGCTTTTGCCTCCTTATTTTTCTGACCTTTGTTGGCTGACGTTTTGACTCTGAGCACTTTTTCACTGCTAACCAGTGCTAAAGTGCATGTGCTCTCGCTAACAAATTTTGTATGAATGGATTATACCTAATTGGCATATTTAATTTGCCTATAAGTCCCTTGTAAAGTGGTATCCCTATACCCAGGGCCTGTAAATTAAATGCTACTAGTGGGTCTGCAGCGCTGCTTGTGCCACCCACTGAAGTAGCCTGTCAAACCTATCTAAAGCCTGCTAGCGCAGAGCCTGTGTGTGGAGTTTTCTGCCACAGGGACCTGGCATCTAAATTTACTTGCCAGGCCCAGAACTCCCCTTTTACTACATGTAAGTCACCCCTAAGGTACGCCCTAGCTAGCCCTTTGGGCAGGGTGCCATGTATGTAGAAGGCAGGACATGTGCCATGTTGTGTGGCCTGTCCTGGTAGTGACAAACAGCCTAACTTGGTGTCTCACTACTGTGAGTGCTGCCCTCTCATAGGATTGCATTGGAAATGCCCTGCCTTACGTGTAAGGGGTATTGTCTGATTTATGAGGGGTAGCGTAGGCATGTTTGGTATGGTTGTGACAGTGGTAAGAAATGCTGCTTACTGGTGTAGGTGTATTTTTTATTACTATCACAGAAATGCCACTTCTAGAAAGTGCACATTTATCTTTGCTTATAACTTTTGTGTTTTGCAGCTTGTCTCCAATCAACGTCTGGGCAGACTGACAGTTGGGGCTTTGTGCATACTTCTCAGACAGCCTGAACACAGGGAGGGTGAAGGTGACACAGAGGTGCATCTACATATTGTAAAGCCTTCCTCGGCTGAGAGAAGGGAGAGGCGGGGCACACCAGCATTTGTAAAGACTGTGCCCTGGCCTCACACAATAGGGTCGTTAACCCCCCACTGAGGTTTGGAGCCTGTACTGAAAGGAGAGAGGCGGTACTCCCAGAACCAGTTGTAACCGGCTGGAACCTCCTCTCCCTACCATTGAAAAACAATGTAAGAACTGACTATAAGTACAGGGGAATTTTACCCACATTTTGAACACTCTTGGAACTGAAACTGGACACAGAGCGCTGATGAATGGACTCACAAGGAAACCACCTTGGACTGCTGCTGCTGTGCTGACCTGTGACCTGCCTGGTCACCAGAAGGACTGGCACCACTTGCACCCCTTTTGCTGGCCTGTAGCTGGGCCCATCAGCCCTGTGCTTGCTGTGTTTGGCCTGTTCCCAGGGGCAGGGTGCTGTGCCCCTGACCCCTGCCACGATCCTTACAGCTGGGACAGAAAGCGCTGCAAAAAGCGCACTGTGGGATGCCCTGGTGCTTTGATAAAGCACCACTTGCCTGAAGGGAAATTACCGCTGCGGCACCGAGTTCATAGGAGTGCCCTCACGCTTGGAGGAGCACTTCCCTGCCGCTGTAATCACCGCCGCAGCCCGGGTGTAGAGCAGAGCCCTCGTGCTTCTGTGAGCGCTCCCCTGCTGCGAAGAATCACCGGCGCAGCCCGGCTCCCTTTGTGTGTGGGGCGCTGGAACCGCGCTGCCCCCAGTGCCCCCAGGGCACTGACAAAATCCCTCTGAAAGGAGCCAGCTGCTCCTATCGTGCTCCCGGGGTGCGCAGACCTGGACCCGTGCCCCCGGGGCACTGGTGAACTCCGCTCCACGTGGGAGCCACCCTCAGCCGGAGGAGACGAGCCAGAGCTCCTCCAGAACAGCCTGACCTCCGCGGCTGCCCTTCGAGGTCGCGGGCGGGAGGAAACCTCATCGGAGGCCCCCGCACCGTGAGATCTCGTTGCCATCAGCATTGCAGGGCCCGGGTGCGGAAAGGGAGTTCCTTTTCCCCCCGGACACTGCCTAAGGGGTGCGATCGTCCCCCGTTCCGCCGTAAAGGCAGTTGCTTGGCGTTTAGGCCACCCCCCCTTCGGGGAGGGCCGTCAGAGGCCAGGGGGGGGGGGCCCACCATGATCACAGGTCCCTGAAGGGGCCCGTTCTTTTTCTTCAGTAGAGAGGGTGCAGATCGCCCCTCCCTTTCCAGGAGACTGGCGAGCCCCCCGTTTTCCATGCATAGGAGCGCCGGGGCCCCATACTCCTCCTTAGGCACTGGAAGTGCCTCTTCATCCAACCAGGTACTCTTTTTCTAAGGGACCAGGAATAATGATAATCCAAAGTTCTTCGGCTCATATATTACCTACCTGTGTTTGATGTTCTTTTTACATATATGTGCTAATGTTCCTTTTTTAGGCATGTCTAGCTAAAATGTATTTATATGACTTGTGGTATATTCTCTAATGTTCCTTTGATGGGTATTTAGGAATTGTTCATGACAAGTGCATATACCTTTTACTATAATTCCTGACTACTGCTTAGTTGCAGAATCCTGAGTACTTACGTGTTCTAATGTGACAACTGCATACTCTAGCAGAGTATTAGTAACTTGTGTAAACCTCTGAGAACTGCTAAGGTAGCAGGGTATTACTTATGTGTAATGTTGGTCTAATTATGTTTAATGCAATACAGATTATTTTTACATAGCTCAGTGTTGTGTTTACTTTGTGGTGTGTATTTTGCGTCACATGTGTGGTGTGTTGTTCAAACGATTTACACATTGCCTCCAGGATAAGCTTGACTGCTCGTACAAAAGCTACCAAGGGGGTGAGCAGGGGTTATCTTGGACGTGTAACTCCCAAGCCCTGACTAGAGTGGGTAGGTTCTGCCTGGCTGAGGTGCATACCCTAGCCAACCAGAAACCCAATTTCTAACAGTTAGTATCATTACGCGACCACCAGGAGCTCACCTAGAATTTGAACGCCATGTTTGCCAGTCAGACCACGTCCCTGTTGTCATGCTTTTTAAATGATTTCTGCTTATTTACAAATGACAAAACGTGTTACTGAATCTTGAAGTCACCAAAGTTCACCAAAATGGTTCTGGGACGTGTACTCTTTGGGTGCTCCATAAAGAAGACTTAATGAGCTTACATTTTTAAGATCTTCTTTGACACCTAGTAGTGTTTGAGTTCTAATAAAGCATTCAATTCAGTCTGCCATGCACTAGGTGGATTATTTTTCTGTGGAATTCCTACAAACCTCACGTTTGACCGCCTTTACCGATTCTTCTGATCTTCAAACTGTACCCTGATGGTGTGTAGCTCTTTAGAATGAGAGGAGGTCAGTTCCCCTGGAGTAGCCTCACAGACCGAGACTCATTGTTGGAACTCTTCCAGTTTTAATGCATATAAATCGGTCCTTATTTCAGTCTCAAGCATTATGTTATTTTGGGAGGAAGCAAAAGAAACCTGATTCACTTTTAACTATTTAAGATTTAACTATTTAACATCATTATCATTTTGGCATTCCTTACATTGATTCAATTTTCAAGCGGAATTATTGACGTTGGTTGAATTAATTGAGCTTGAGTTTGAGATTGTGGTTCTGTTTTTTTCTACAAGAGATAACATGCTACTGTCTTGGCTTGGTTGGAACTGATTTCTTTCAAGCGTAACTTTTACTTGAGGGGAGACACATAACTTGAAGAATCTATCCTTCCTTTCAGTGAATATAATAATCTGAAGTACTTTGTTGCTGGGAGGTTTAGCGATTTTGCCTTTAGCTGTGCTTGCAGTGCCTTTTTCTTTATTAATGATGTTGCCTTGCAGCCAACGTTTGCGAATTCTGGGCAGTTCTTATGCCGGCCCTTCTCAGTACCTACCATCACTACTTTTGTACACAAAAATATTTTCTATAAGGTTGACAGGATTTTGAACCCTCCGTTCCTCTTGATCTAGATTCAAAGTGATATCTGGGTTTTTCACCCTGATAAGATCAATGGTGATCGCCGTAGTGGTTGGGAAATGTCTCTGTATTTGTCACTTAGCAGGTAAAAGTTTACCTCTATGAACCTTCCCATCATCAGTATTGCAGTGCCTGGTATAGATCTTGATGTTATTACTGCCAATCCACAGCAGCCGTGATCGCAAGTACTTCATCAACCTGATGGTGTTCTGATTGCCATATTTAGGTGGTCATTACAACTCTGGCGGTCGGTGTTAAAGCGGCGGTAAGACCGCCAACACGCCGGCAGTAAAACATTTGCAATTCCGACCGTGGCGGAAACCGCCAACAAAGACAGCCACTTTAACACTCCGACCGCCATGGCGGTACAAACAAACAGCTTGGTGGTCACCGCCAACAGACAGGCCGTAGACAATGTTCTGCCTACACTATTATGACAGGCCAATCCACCACATTTTCTGGGGTGGATTCTCCGTGGATAAAAACACGGCGGAAACAGGAACCCCGAAGAAAAATCGCTCACCTCTACACACTCCACGAGGAACGAGGACGCCATGGACCCGGAACTCCAAATTCTCCCTGCAATAGTCTTCCTTCTCCTCTACCAGGAGCACGAACGTCGGCTGCGAAGACCACAGTGAGTTCTGCACCTACGACACAGGGGAGGGGGGGAGGGAAAAAACAGGGACACACACATGCAACACCCCCACACCCACCCTTACCCACTACAACACACACACTAATGAATATCAATACATCACAGTTATACCCCCAAAGCCCCCGGAAGAATGCAAAGACAACAGAAAATGAGTGTAACCATTGTAATATATTAAAAGCAAGTAGGCAGAAATATATATATATACACCATGTACATAATATATACTAAGCATAGTAGTCCAGGTAGTGCTCTAAGAAAGTCCGTGGAACACTGGGACCACACGGTATGGGCGAGGCCCACACAAGATCCCCAACCATGACGGAGAGAACACTGCAGGGGCATCAGACAGCAACTAAACAGGCACCTCAGGGGGAGGGAAAGGGGGGGCACCTCAGCCGCTTGAGTGCACAACGCCAAATCCAGGAGGGGGCCACATGCCCACTGTTCCATCCTGGGAGTGCAAAGCCACAGTCTCTCAAGTCTCTACAGTGGGTGGTTTGACAACTGTTCAATCCTGGGGAGTGCAAAGCCACAGTCTCTCAAGTCTCTACAGTGGGTGGCTTGCCCACTGTTCAATCATGGGGAGTGCAAAGCCACAGTCTCTCAAGCCTCACAAGTGGGTGGTTTGCCCACTGTTCCATCCTGGGGAGTGCAAAGCCCCAGTCTCTCAAGTCTCTACAGTGGGTGGCTTGCCCACTGTTCAATCCTGGGGAGTGCAAAGCCACAGTCTCTCAAGTCTCACAAGTGGGTGGTTTGCCTACTGTTCAATCCTGGGGAGTGCAAAGCCACAGTCTCCCAAGTCTCACAAGTGGGTGGTTTGCCCACTGTTCAATCCTGGGGAGTACAAAGCAACAGTCTCTCAAGTGGATAACAGTCTCCACTGGTTCTGGAGGGGGCTTTGTGCCCAGAGTGCTTCATCCTGCCAAGGACTGAGGTAGTGGATGTATCTCTCCACTGGTTCTGGAGGGGGCTTTGTGCCCAGAGTGCTTCATCCTGCTAAGGACAGAGGGAGTGGATGCCTTTCTCCACTGGTTCTAGAGGGGGCTTTGTGCCCAGAGTGCTTCATCCTGCCAAGGACTGAGGTAGTGGATGTATCTCTCCACTGGTTCTGAAGGGGGCATTGTGCCCAGAGTGCTTCATCCTGCTAAGGACTGGGGTAGTGGATGTATCTCTCCACTGGTTCTGGAGGGGGCATGGTGCCCAGAGTGCATCATTCACCCTGTGACGAACTCAGTTGCGTCAGTGCCCTTGCCGTTCATGGGCCAGCAGTGCTTGAGATGGCGGTGCCCTGTTCAGCGGTGCTTGAGATGGCGGTGCCCTGTTCAGCGGTGCTTGAGATGGCGGTGCCCTGTGGAGCGGTGCTTGAGATGGCGGTGCCCTGTGCAGCGGTGCTTGAGATGGCGGTCTCCATTGCAGGGTCTCAGCTGCTGGCGGTCCTTTATGGCCTAGCGGGGCTAGTGCTGGCGGTGGCCTCCTGGCCAGGTGGGCTGGTGCTGGCGGTGGCCTCCTGGGCAGCTGGGCTGGTGCTGGCAGTGGCCTCCTGGGCAGGTGGGATGGTGCTGGCGGTGGCCTCCTGGGCAGCTGGGCTGGTGCTGGCAGTGGCCTCCTGGTCATCGGGATGATGGCAGTCTTCTCCGCCGTGCTGCTCTTCCCAGACTTGCCATGTTTCTTGTGGCCCTTCCCCACCTTGGAAGGTGTCACAGCTGACTCCACACTCCCACTGGGAACCCTGGGAGCGGCTTTGGTGGCTGGAGTCTTCCCCCTCTCCTGCCGGACACTGGCAACTTCTGATGCTTCACAGGTGGGGGACTGTCTGTGCTGTGGCTCCGTGCCACACAGGCTGCCCTGGTGACCAGTGCACTCCAGATTACGGTGACTACAGGCACCACTGGTCCCGGAGATGTTGTGGCTGAGGTGCTAGTTCGGGACCTATGAGATTGACGGGGTGGGGGAGGTGTGGGAAAGGTTGGACAGGAAAAGTTTTTTGGACACACTGGGACGGGTAGCTGGAGGGGGTTTGGCAGTGGAGGAAGAGGTGGTGGTTGTAGGAGGTGTACGTTTGAGGACTTTGGGTGAAGGTGCATGCGCTGGAGGGTGTCGTGAGGTGGATGGCTGTTGGGTGGGTATGTGCCTGCGTTTGTGTATCTTCAGAGGGGGCGTCACAGACACACTGGGAGAGGACACCGGGGACGTGTGAATGGTAGTGGGGGTGGTGACTGCACGTGAGCAGGGTGTGGTGGTGGGTGTGCTGGAGAGGGACGTAGTGGCTGTATAGGTAGTGCATGCAGGTGTGAGTGTAGACGAGACTGGGAGGGAGGAGGGAGACGAGGAGGAGGGGGACACAGTGGAGGCAGTGGATGTTGGTGTGTCTGCATGTGTGTGATGCTTGCGTGAATGCCTGTGGGATGTGTGGTGCTTATGTTTGCCTGAGCTTCCCTAGGGTATTGACGTGTGTGCCTGTTGGTCTGTAGGTGTGCTTGGGATAGGCTGAGGAACAGGGGATTGGGTCGGGGTGGAGGAAGTTGGAGGGGGGAGGCTAGACACCGTGACAATGGCTGCCATCAGTGCTGAGGCCAGAGTCTGAAAAGCTCGCTGAAGGGCCGCCTGACCAGAATGAATGCCTTCCAGGAATGCGTTGGTTTGTTGCAACTGCCTCTCTACACCCTGGATGGCATTCAAAATGGTAGACTGCCCAACAGTGAGGGACATGAGGAGGTCAATGGCCTCCTCACTGAGGGCAGCAGGGGTGACTGGGGCAGGGCCTGAGGTGCCTGGGGCGAAGGTAATGCCCACCCTCCTGGGTGAGCGGGCACTGGGCGAAGGCTGAGGGGCTGCTGGGAGGGCGGTGCTGGTAGGGGGGGTGGCGGCTGTACCTGTAGATGCTGGGGGCACAGATGTTGCCGCCCCCACAAGGGAGCTCCCATCAGAGGACGAGTCTGTGTCGCTGGTGTCAGCTCCTGTCCCCGCCGTGGAGCTCCCCTCGCCCTCCGTCCCACTGGTAAATTCAGACTCTGTTGTGTCGCCGTCCAGGGCCATGTGGGATGCAGCTCCCTTGTGCTCCGGGGCCACTGCTCCTCCGCCTGATGATGCTAATGCACACAAGGACAGGGAGACCACAAAAAGGGGGGGGGGGGGGGGGGGGAGACAGAAGAAAGACATGTTCAGTGCATGCATTACCGCTACCGTTGGCGGACACGAGAGACACAGAAGCCCCCTGCACTACGCCGCGCTCTTGGGCTCCACTGTTCAATTCCTGGGAAATGGCCTACAATGCTATGGACGACATCTGCACACATAGATGACACAGGGGCATGACTAGGTGTACTTGGCACTCTACAGAGGTGGGGTGGGGTGCCACATGGCCTGCCTTATGGAGGGGCCTTGCCTACGGAACTCGCACTGGCCTAGGGAAACCCGCAGCCCACCTCCCCCACCCAGACCCCTCCACTGCGCGCAAAGTCAGCAGAATGAGAGTGTACTCACCCCCTTGTGGCTGCTGTGATGCCTTCAAGCGCCCATCCAACTCCGGGTAGGCCACCACCAGGATCCTGAACATCAGGGGGGTCATGGTGCGACAGGCACCCCTCCCACGTTGGGAGGCCATCCCCAGCTGAGCCTCTGCAGTCTTCTTGCTCCAGCGGCGAATGTCCTCCCATCTTTTACGGCAGTGTGTGCTCCGTCTGTGGTAGACCCCCAGGGTCCGGACGTCCTTGGCTATGGCACGCCAAAAGTCTTTTTTCTGGTGGGCGCTGACCTACATGAAATGTACAGGGGAAAAAGAGAAGTTATTACCAACTGCACCGTCAAACTGATTGGCCCCCATCCCTACCCTTGCCATGTGGCACATGCATTCACCGTCTTTCATGCACGCAGCACTCTCCCCCCTTCCTTCTTAAATCCAGCCTTCTCCACACAGGTAGAGCCCATACAACATGCTCCCTGTGTACTTACCTGTTGGTCTGGAGGACCGTAGAGTAGCGTGTACTGGGGGAGGACCCCATCCACAAGCTTCTCCAACTCCTCCGATGTGAAGCCAGGGGCCCTTTCCCCAGACACTCGAGCCATTGTATCTTCCAGACCGAGGTCACAGCAGCACTTGCAGTGTAGGTCCTCTCCTGTCGAAGATCAGGTATCGAGTGATTGAACAGATAGAAAATGGCGGTCACGTCCGTCACCGCCAGCGTACATCGTCATTGGCTCCTGGGACCCATAGGGTCCAATGTTAACCAATGCAGCATTGCGCCGTGGTCCTCGACTGCCTACTGGGACGGGGTACAACGCCAGCGCAGTTACCTCACATCCCATTGTCCCACTTTAGAGGTCAGACAGCCGCCATTTCAGGGGCCCGCATGGCTTCATTTCCAACTGCGTCACGCATACCTAGACTCAACACACATACAGGCCACCTTTTGTGTGTGATTGGTGTTCTGGGTAAACTGTGGGTACGTACCTCTGAGTTGTTTGACTCTGTGCTCGCTGTTGTCCTTCATAGGCACTGTCCGCTGGGACATGTGAGGAGATGGCGGCATCCTCCGGTGTACCGACCGTTGGTGGACCTGTCGACAATGGAGGAGCGACATGTGATTATCACATATAGGCTTGACCGTGCCACAATTCAGGAACTGTGTACCCAGTTGGAGCCAGACCTGATGTCAGCAATCCCCCATCCCACAGGAATCCCCCCTCAAGTGCAGGTGCTGTCAGTGCTCCATTTCCTTACAAGTGGGTCTTTTCAAACAACAGTAGCCATAGCATCAGGGATGTCCCAGCCTATGTTTTCCAACGTATTGTCCAGAGTGTTTTCTGCCCTTCTGAAACAAATGCGGAGCTACATCATTTTCCCTCAGGTGGAGGATTTTCCTACAGTGAAAGGGGATTTCTATGCCATGGGACATATCCCCAACATCATAGGTGCCATTGATGGGACCCATGTGGCTTTGGTCCCCCCCACAGGAGAGAACAGGTGTGCAGAAACCAGAAGAGTTATCATTCGATGAATGTACAGATGGTATGTTTGGCAGACCAGTACATCTCCCTTGTGAATGCCAAGTTCCCTGGCTCAGTGCATGACGCCTACATCCTGCGGAATAGCAGCATCCCTTATGTGATGGGTCAACTCCAGAGGCACCGTGTGTGGCTATTAGGTGAGCACCTGGAGACAAGTCAGTGGGAATGGTTGTCTGGGTCTGGGGATATCACTCCAGGTTAGTGCGTGTCTAACAGTTGTCCCTCACCATTTGCAGGTGACTCTGGTTACCCCAACCTGTCTTGGCTACTGACCCCAGTGAGGAATCCCAGGAAAAGGGCAGAGGAACGCTACAATGAGGCCCATGGCGAACTAGGAGGGTGATCGAGCGGACCTTCGTCCTCCTGAAGGCCAGGTTCAGGTACCTCCATATGACAGGTGGATCCCTATTCTACTCACCAAAGAAGGTGTGCCAGATCATCGTGGCCTGCTGTATGCTTCATAACTTGGCATTGCGACGACAGGTGCCTTTTCTGCAGGAGGATGGACCAGATGGCGGTGTTGTTGCAGCTGTGGAGCCTGTGGACAGTGAAGACGAGGAAGCAGAGGAAAAAGACATGAACAACAGGGACTCAGTGATCCAGCAATATTTTCAGTGAGACACAGGTAAGAGTACAGACCTGCCTACTACATGTACTTAAACACTACTACCTCTCTACTGTCTGTCGTTTTCACCCAGTGTATGGTCACTGAGTTGTCACTTTCCCTTACGATTTCACAGATGTGGGTCCCACTGTGTGACATCTTATTAGATTCCTCACGGACTGGAGCTGTGTGACATAGGTATGTTGACATTACAATTGAAAGAGCATTTTGCCACAGTAATTGCTAATACACTATTTCGAAATCACAGACAGACTTCAAATTGTTTTGTGCTTTAAGTGTGTTTATTTAAGTGCTCAATATTGGAGGGGTTAATGAAACGGTGAGTGGTGATGGCGGAGGAATGTCCATGGCAGAGTCCAGTCTATTAGTCTCACAGGTGTATTGGCCAAATGGTCATAGGAAGTGGAGCTGGGGCAGTTTAAGAATGGACAGGGTGACAAAGTGGGACAGTAGGATGACAATCAGGGTGGTCTCATTTCTTGGTGGGGGTCTTGGCATTGTGCTCTGTCTTTGTCCTGGATCTCAGGGACTGTTTGCGGGGTGGTTCTCCCTCTGCAGGGGGTGGGGTGCTGGTGTGGTGGTCCTGTGGTGGGGCGTCCTGTCCACTAGCGCTGGCGGAGGTGTGGGCAGTTCATCGTCCATGCTAGTGTCAGGGGCCCCTTGTAGTGCCACAGTGTCCCTCCTGGTGTTGAGTAGTTCCTTCAGCACACCTACGATGGTGCCCAGGGTGGAGCTGATGGTTCTGAGTTCCTCCCTGAAGCCCATATACTGTTCCTCCTGCAGGCGCTGGGTCTCCTGAAACTTGGCCAGTACCGTTGCCATCGTCTCCTGGGAGTGGTGGTAGGCTCCCATGATGGAGGAGAGGGCCTTGTGGAGAGTGGGTTCCCTTGGCCTGTCCGCCCGTGTCGCACAGCAGCCCTCCCAGTTCCCCTGTGTTCCTGGGCCTCCGTCCCCTGGACTGTGTGCCCACTACCACTGCCCCCAGGTCCCTGTTATTGCTGGGGTGGTGGGGTATCCTGGGTTCCCTGTAGTGGTGGACACACTGCTGATTGACGTGTCCTGGGGACGGAGGTATGGGCCCGCTGGGTGGGTGCTGTGCTGGTGTTTCCAGAGGGGGGAAGGTTTGTGGTGGCCTGTGACTGGGTGAGGGGAACCGACTGTCCTGAGGTCCCCGATGGGCTGGGCTGGTCATCTAGATCCAGTTGGACAGAGCTGCTGTCATCACTGTGGGCCTCCTCTGTTGGTGGTGTGGACATGTGTGGACCCTCCTGTCCGGTGACGTTGGGTAGAGGTCCTGCAGGGGTATAAAAGGATGGTTATTACATCTGTGTGTGTCATTGTGTGCAATGGGTGGGTGACCGTGTACCCCAGTGCTTGCATTCCTGTGTGGGACTTTGTGTGATGATAGTTTAGGGGGTTGTATGGGTATGTGCAGTGGCCAAGCTTTAGTGATGGGTGTCCATGCTTTGTTGTTGCATGCAGTGCTTGGTGTTAGGATGTGTGGTTTGTGATGTAGGGACATTTGTGAGGAGTTAGAGTGATGGGGGTGAGGGTATATGCTGGCATGCAGGTAGGGTGGGGGATGTTATCGTTAAGATTTGACTTACCAGAGTCCATTCCTCCGGCTACTCCTGCGAGGCCCTCAGCAGGCAGAATCGCCAGGACCTGCTCCTCTCATGTTGTTAGTTGTGGGGGAGGAGGTGGGATACGCCGCCAGTCTGCTCAACCGCCAGGTTGTGTCTTGAGACCACGGAATGCACCTTCCCCGTAGGTCGTTCCACCTCTTCCTGATGTCCTCCCGATTTCTTGGGTGCTGTCCCACAGCGTTGACCCTGTCCACTATTCTTCGCCATAGCTCCATCTTCCTTGCAATGGAGGTGTGCTGCACCTGTGCTCCGAATAGCTGTGGCTCTACCCAGACCATTTCCTCCACCATGACCCTGAGCTCCTCCTCCGAGAACCTGGGGTGTCTTTGCCGTGCCATGGGGTGGTGTAGGTGATGTGTGAGGTGGAGTGTGTGCTGATAAGTGTGCTGATATGTAGTGGGGTGTTGTGTGAGGTGCGTGGAAGTTCTGTGGGTGATGGTGTTGTGTGCCTGTGGATGCTGTTGTTCTTGCTGGTGCTGTCTCTATCTGGCCTTCTTTCGGTATTTTTGGTCGTGGGAGTTTGTGGGTGATGTGGGTGTGTGTTTTATATCGTAATGGGTGTGTGGGAGTGGTGTACGTATGTGTATCAGGTGTTTATATTTCGATTTGTCCAAGGTGGTAGTGTTTTGTAAATGTGTGTGTATTTTGAGCGCAGCGGTGTGTACCGCCAATGGAATACCGCGGTTGAAAGACCGCCACGTGGATTTGTGTGTCGTGATAGTGTGGGCGTATTCCTGTTGGCGTGACGGTGGAGGTTTTGTTTTCGCCAGTTTATCACTGACCTTTGGTGTGGCGGACTTGTGTGGGTGTCTGAATTTTGGCGGATTCCGAAATGTGGGTCATAATAGCTGTGGCGGAAATCTGCGCCTGCGGCTGTGTGTTGGCGGTCTTCTACAAGGCGGTAAGCGGCTTTTACTGCCAATGTTGTAATGACCCCCTTAGTATTTAGATCTAGGGCTGTTCAGCCACAGTCTGTGTCATTAGAGTATACATTGTCATGCAAGCTGTAACCTGCAGGTGACAACACAGACTTTAATGCTGGTGAATAGTACTATGTCACCATCGGGATAACTGCATTACACTGACCATATTTAGATAACACAATTGAGCTGACGGTATACCAGCGGCAGTCCCATGACGGTGGGAGTCCATTGTGAGCCCCGATCAGCATTGGACTATGGCTGTAGCTACTGGATGGATGTTAGCGTTCCATACCTGAGATATATTGGACAATTGTGAAGACCTGAAAAACATACTATAAAACACACTCCATTTCAGACCATGATCCTTTGCTATTCCACTGCTGACCACCATTCTGAGGACAACCTTGCCACTAAATAGCCAGGTTAATTTTTGTTTTCCTGTTCTCACTCAGTTTTTTTACTTTTCATTTTTTCAATATCTTTCAATGAAAAGGAACACTAGTATATATATTTTTTATCATTATGGCAGGGAGGAGAAACACACATTTTACAGAGGGAGAATTGACCATCATGGTGGATGAAATTATTAGAGGAAATCCACAATTGTTTGGAGCACAGGTACAAAATACTACTATATCTCAAAAAGGCAAATATGGGACAGAATAGTCAACAGAGTGAATGCTGTGGCTAACAATCTGCACACACAGGAGGAAATTAGGAAGAGGTGGAACAACCTGCGGGGGGAGTGCGTTTCCTGGTCTCCAAGCATCACCTGGAGGCCCAGAGACATGGTGGTGGTTCTCCCAGCCTCCATCACCTCTTTCCCTGGGAGGAGAAGGTCTTATAGATCCTACATCCTGAAGGCTTGACAGAAATCGCTGGTGGAGTGGAGGCTGGTAAGTTACACCTATGTATGTCTCACTAATCACAAATGGAGTCCTTGCCCTTAAATTAGCTGTTCAGAATGTTTGTACACACCAATCAAAACATATATATTGCAACTTCAGTTTCCAAAATACCTTGTGTTATCCAAAACAGTAGCATTATGGTTGTACAATCTATTTAACAATGACCAATATGTATTGTCAGCTTGTGGGTTATCCTCCATGGATCTACCCTTGCATTTGCCTAGCCCTTTGCTGTATCTCCTTATAGGTTGTTTTACTTCACAAAACAGGTTCCAAACTCCATCTATATGCACAGGAAGGTATAGTGCTTGTAAACAATATTGTAACCTATGCACATTATACATTCATATGCATGTAAATAGTATAAATGTGTGTATAATTCTCACTGTATTAATAAATATAGGTTTGTGTTACTCTCTTTTAACCCCTTTGCTGCCAGGCCTTTTCCCCCTCCTGTGCCGAGCCTTTTTTTAGCTATTTGGGGCAGTTCGCGCTTAGGCCCTCATAACATTTTGTTCACATAAGCTACCCTTGCCAAATTTACGTCCTTTTTCAACATCCTATGGATTCTAGAGGTACCCAGACTTTGTGGGTTCCCCAGAAGGAGGCCAAGAAATTAGCCAAATAACAGTGAAAATTTCGTTTTTTTAAAAAAAAATGGGAAAAAGGGGCTGCAGAAGAATGCTTGTGGTTTTTTCCCTGAAAATGGCATCAACAAAGGGTTTGCGGTGCTAAAATCACCAGCTTCCTAGCTTTCAGGAACAGGCAGACTTGAATCAGAAAACCCATTTTTTCAACACAATTTTGGCATTTTACTGGGACATACCCCATTTTCGCGATTTTTTGTGCTTTCAGCCTCTTTCCAGTCAGTGACAGAAATGGGCATGAAACCAATGCTGGATCCCAGAAACCACAACAGTTCTAAAAAGTAGACAAAATTCTGAATTCAGCAAGGGGTAATTTGTGTAGATCCTACAAGGGTTTCCTACAGAAAATAACAACTGAAAAAGAAAAATATTGAAATTGAGGTGAAAAAAACATCATTTTTTCTCTACGTTTTACTCTGTAACTTTTTACCGTTACGTCTGCTGGGCTCCTCTGGTTGCGGGGATATATAGGGCTTGTAGGTTCATCTAGAACCCTAGGTACCCAGAGCCAATAAATGAGCTGCACCCTGCAGTGCGTTTTCATTCTATACCGGGTATACAGCAATTAATTTGCTGAAATATAAAGAGTGAAAAATAGCTATCAAGAAAACCTTTGTATTTCCAAAAAGGGCACAAGATAAGGTGTTGAGGAGCAGTGGTTATTTGCACATCTCTGAATTCCGGGGTGACCATACTAGCATGTGAATTATAGGGCATTTCTCAAATAGATGTCTTTTTTACACACTCTCTTATATTTGGAAGGAAAAAATGTAGAGAAAGACAAGGGGCAATAACACTTGTTTTGCTAATCTATGTTCCCCCAAGTCTCCCGATAAAAATGATACCTCACTTGTGTGGGTAGGCCTAGTGCCCACGACAGGAAACGCCCCAAAACGCAACGTGGACACATCACATTTTTTGAAAGAAAACAGAGGTGTTTTTTGCAAAGTGCCTACCTGTAGATTTTGGCCTCTAGCTCAGCCGGCACCTTTGGAAACCTACCAAACCTGTGCATTTTTGAAAACTAGAGACCTAGGGGAATCCAAGATGGGGTGACTTGTGGGGCTCTGACCAGGTTCTGTTCCCCAGAATCCTTTACAAACCTCAAAATTTGGCTAAAAAAACATGTTTTCCTCACATTTCGGTGACAGAAAGTTCCTGAATCTGAGAGGAGCCACAAATTTCCTTCCACCCAGCGTTCCCCCAAGTCTCCCGATAAAAATGATACCTCACTTGTGTGGGTAGGCCTATCGCCCGTGACAGGAAATGCCCCAAAACACAACATGGACACATCACATTTTTTGAAAGAAAACAGAGGTGTTTTTTGCAAAGTGCCTACCTGTAGGTTTTGGCCTCTAGCTCAGCCGGCACCTAGGGAAACCTACCAAACCTGTGCATTTTTGAAAACTAAAGACCTAGGGGAATCCAAGATGGGGTGTCTTGTGGGGCTCTGACCAGGTTCTGTTACCCAGAATCGTTTGCAAACCTCAAAATTTGGCTAAAAAAATACTTTTTCCTCTCATTTCAGTAACAGAAAGTTCTGGAATCTGAGAGGAGCCACAAATTCCCTTCCACCCAGCGTTCCCCCAAGTCTCCCGATAAAAATGATACCTCACTTGTGTGGGTAGGCCTAGCGCCCGTGACAGGAAATGGCCCAAAACACAACGTGGACACATTACATTTTTTCATAGAAAAAGTGCCTACCTGTGGATTTTGGCCTCTAGCTCAGCCGGCACCTGGGTAAACCTAGCAAACCAGCACATTTTTGAAAACTAGAAACCCAGGAGAATCCAAGATGGGGTGACTTGTGGGGCTCTGACCAGGTTCTGTTACCCAGAATCCTTTGCAAACCTCAAAATTTGGCTAAAAAAACAAGTTTTCCTTATATTTTGGTGACAGAAAGTTCTGGAATCTCAGAGGAGCCACAAATTTCCTTCAAACCAGCGTTCCCCCAAGTCTCCCGATAAAAATGATACCTCATTTGTGTGGGTAGGCCTAGCGCCCGCGACAGGAAATGGCCCAAAACACAACGTGAACACATCACATTTTTTTCATAGAAAACAGTGCCTACCTGTGGATTTTGGCCTTTAGTTCAGCCGGCACAAGGGGGGGCAGAAATGGCTTAAAATAAATTTGTCCCCCAACCCCCACCCCCGGGAGCGACCCTTGCCTATGGGGTCGCTCCCCCTGCGTGACATTGGCGAAAAAAAAAAATCCCTGGTGCCTAGTGGTTTCTGCCCCCTTGGGGGCAGATTGACCTAAAATCGTCCAATCTGCCCCCAAGGGGGGCAGAAATGGTATAAATACCATTTGCCCTCCAGGGGAGTGACCCTTGCCTAATGGGTTGCTCCCCATCTCTAAAAAAACAAACAAACAAAAAAAAAACACAAACAAACAATTTGCCCTGGCGCCTAGAGGTTTCTGCCCTGGGGAGGCAGAAATGGGCTAAAATAAATTTGCCCCCCCCCCCGGGAGCGACCCTTGCCTACGGGGTCGCTCCCCCTGTGTGACATTGGCACCAAAAAAAAAATCCTCGGTGCCTAGTGGTTTCTGCCCCCTTAGGGGCAGATTGACCTACAATCGGCCAATCTGCCCCCAAGGGGGGCAGAAATGGTCTAAATACAATTTGCCCCCCAGGGGAATGACCCTTGCCTAATGGGTCGCTCCCCATCTCTAAAAAAACAAACAAACAAAAAAAAAAACACAAAAAAACAATTTGCCCTGGCGCCTAGAGGTTTCTGCCCCCCTGGGGGCAGATAGGCCTAATAACAATAGGCCGATCTGCCCCCGGGGGGGCCGTAATAGCCTAAAATAAATCTATCCCCCCAACCCTCCAACCCCCCCCCAGCAGTGACCCTTGCCTACGGGGTCGCTCCCCCTGCATGACATTGGCGCCAAAAACAAATCCCCGGTGCCTAGTGGTTTCTGCCCCCTTGGGGGCAGATTGACCTAAAATCGGGCAATTTTACCAAAAACCAAAAAAAACCACAAATAAAAATTTGCCCTGGTGCCTACAGGTTTCTGCCCCCCCTGGGGGCAGATCGGCCTAATACCAATAGGCCGATCTGCCCCCGGGGGGGGCAGAAATGGCCTAAAATAAATTTGCCCCCCACCCCCCGGGGAGCAACCCTTGCCTACAAGGTCGCTCCCCTTACGTGACGGCGCAAAAAAAAGATCCCTGGTGCCTAGTGGTTTTTGCCCCCCTTGGGGGCAGATTGACCTAAAACCAGCCGATCTGCCCCCAAAGCGAGCAGAAATGGCCCAAATACAATTTGCCCCTCCAGGGGAGCGACCCTTGTCCAAGGGGTCGCTCCCCATCTGTAAAACAAAAAAAACTACAAATCCCTGGTGCCTAGTGGTTTCTGCCCCCTTGGGGGCAGATCAGCCTAATCAAAATAGGCTGATCTACCCCCCAGGGGGGCAGAAATGGCCTAAAATAACTCCCCCCCCCCCCCCCCCCAGGGAGCGACCCTTGCCTAAGGGGTCGCTCCCCTTGCGTGAAATTCACGTAAAAAAAAAAAACTCCCTGGTGTCTAGTGGTTTCTGCCCCCCTTGTGGGCAGATTGGCCTCATCAAAATAGGCCAATCTGCACCCAAGGGGGGCAGAAATGGCCTAAATATAATTTACCCCCTAGGGGAGCGACCCTTGCCTAAGGGGTCGCTCCCTACCAAAAAAAAAAACAAAAAAAAAAATGATCCCTGGTGCCTAGAGGTTTCTGCCCCCGAGGGGGGGCAGAAAAGGCCTTCCCAAAAAAATGCCCGGCCCTGGGAGCAACCCTTGCCCAAGGGGTCGCTCCCTTATGTCTATTTAAAAAAAATAAAAATAAATCCCTGCTGTCTAGTGGGGTTTCAAAAGCCGGATTGCAAGCAATCCGGCTTTTGAAACCCTGAGAGATAGTTCAAAGGGAAGGAAATACATTTCCTTCCCTTTGAAGCCTCTCCGGGCCTCCCACACGGGATCGAAAGAGAAATGCTTTGCATTGCTTCCAGCGCGATGGGGGAGACCCTGTGACTAATCAGCACGCGCTCGTGCGCTGACGTCACAGGGGGTGTTTGGGGGGGTTGGGGGTGGAAGGGGAAGGCCTTCCCCTTCCATCCCTGACTTGGGGGGTGGGGGGAACCCCACAGAGGGAGCGTTAACGCTCCCTCTGTGCTCTGTGACCAGGATGTAATGGTTACATCCTGGGCACAGCAGCACTGTGCCTCAGGACGTAACCATTACGTCCTGGGCACAGAACGGGTTAAGCAAGTATTGGCAATAGTGTTTAGAAATAACTACAACTATCATGATGCCCTGCTTTTGTCTCTGTGAAACAATAGTGCAATGTGATGTTGCCCAACCTTCCTTCTTCCAATATGATCATGAGCATCTGCTCTAAAAGGACTGTACAATAGCATTGATCTTTAACTGAAATATGCTGGAAATATGTTTAACCAACAAGATTTAAATCACTTCATGTAGACAGTAGCAGATTGTCATGGAGCCTTACTTCTTCACAAATGTGCATGTAAGTCAGTCTGTGACAAGCAACATCAATTCCTGAGCCAAACTGTATTGACTGAAATAGACAGGAATGTGTCTACATTGGTGCTAGAGTTACAGGTACCAAGAATCACATTTAAGTGTCCTTAGTTATGTCCAGATGAGAAATCAATGATGGTGGAAGTTTACATCACATAGACGATGGAGTTTCCCATCATGATGAGTCAATATCAGACCAAAGCATGAATCTTATGTTTTGCTCTGTACTGAAGTGGGTTAGGCATGTACCCAGGCCTGTGTATTTACTCATGCTGTCAAAGCCATTTTTCATGCAGAAAAAAAAGTAGATGAAAAACAAAAGTCATAAATGACACTGGAGCTAGCAGTGGGAATATATAGACTGTGAGCAAGAGGTTTGTGGCATCCTTCATGCATGAGATACTGATGATAAAGAAGCCTAGTTTGAGGGTCTTGAAGCTGGTTTAATATGTAGTCTTAGCAAATGTTTTGTGAGCAAAGTTCATGTTCCATTCTATTTCCACAGATACACTAAATCAAACTGTTGTATCTGTGTTTTCAGCATCATCAGGGCAAGGCGAAGGTGAGAGCAGCCACATCGACGGGGAAGACATTGGGCACTGTGGTACTGGTGCAGACACTACCAACATCGAGACACCTTGTGCCATGGAGGGTGAGCGGCCTGGCTCGGACGCCACCGCAGAAGACCAGTCCCTAATGTTGGCAGACCCTCGTGCGACAATTCCACCTGCATAGTTGTCTGCCACCCAGGTTTTCACCTCTACCCTCCCTCTTGCTGCCCCCCCAAGGGACGGCGTCACCTTTGCTGCAGGCATCCCCCCCCCTGCCTCCCAGGCTGTGCTCAATGAGGAGGCTATTGACCTGTTGCAGACTATTTCTGTAGGCCAGACTGCACTATGGAATGAGATACAAGGGCTCAGTGGCCAGATAACACAGAGGCTAGCTTACCTTGATGGCATTCACAGTGTAAAGCCTGACCTACAGAGGTCATTCCAGGGTCTGGCCTCCTAATTGACCACAGCCTTCCAACCATCCCATTCTCCTGCCACAACTACCAACCCTTCCTATCCCAAATCACTTTTCCCAGCCCTATCCAAAGCACACACACACTTTTGCATGCAGCCATTCAAACACACACTAGCAGCACGTCTACACACAAACACAAATAGAGCAAGAAACATAGACACACACACAAATGGGGACACCACACCCCTCACCACCCTACCACAAGCATACCCACAGACACCACACCTACCATGACACAAACATCCACACTCACCTCCAGCACATCCCCAACACCCCACTCATAATGACACGCTCATCCACAGCAACCACCAGCACACCAGCAGATACCACAACACAAACATCCACTCCTACCGACAACACAAACACCACAACACACATGCACTAGCACATCCACAGGCACCACAAACACACACAGCACCTCCACAGCAGACCCATCCACACACATACACATACTGTGCACATACACCCACACAAACCACACAACAGATACCCCGTAAAAACACAAACCAAAACAGTCACCTCTACCATCAACAGACACATACACATCAGACACTGTGACTCCTTCTACCTCCCAACCCCAAATCCCTGCTGAACAACCTACCTTTTTCCTTAAGGAGGACCTGATGTTTGAGATGGCCTTGACCCCTTCCTCATCCCAGACTACCCTTCCCACAGTAAGACCATCCCACTCACATGTCTTGGAACCCCTGCATACCCCAATCCACCCCTTCCACATCCCAAACCACCCCTCCCAAATCCAAACCCACCCAACCCAAACCCAAACCCAAACCCACCCTCCCAAACCCAAGGACCCCCCATCCCAAGTGACATCACTAAGGTGCCTGCTCTCTGTCCCATATATGCCACTTCCAGAAGAGGCTTATTTTGGCAGTGTGAATAGGAGGTAAGTTAAGGTAACCAAGAGTTGGAACTTTGTGGTCGTGAGCCTTTGCTGTTTTTTGCTTGCTACAAGTTATGTGAGTTATAAAAGAGTTATCACATTAATATATATTTATTTAATCTTGAAAATACCTTTGTTTTGGCCTCATTTTTTGATTATTATTAATTATTCCCTAAATATGTTATTTCTGCTAAAACGTGTGCCATACACTTACTCTCATTTGTGACAGTGATTCTTTTTTTAGATTGTTTATTATGCATCCCTGAGCCACCTTGTCACTGTTGCACAAGGTAAGTGGAGTTGGTATACCAGATTCCTCCTGAAATACCATATTTGCATATGTGTTTGGTGTCCAGTCATATGTGATCACATGAAAGCTGGTGCTGGAGGTGCATGTCATCTGCCTGTGTCTAACTCACATATGGCCTGACTGCATATGCTCATCTATCAGTGGAGGGGATGTTCAAGACTGTCTGTGTTTGGCTAGTTGTACTAAATAGTTAGTAACCCTGCATGTTTTTTCAATGTCATCCATGCAGGTCAACGCCCATCAGAAGAAGGGGACCTGGCGTGCCATCACCAAGAAAGTGCAGGCCCTGGGGGTCCACAGCCAGCGGAGCGCCCACTGTCGACGAGGTGGGGGGACGTGAGACACTGGGTCCAGAAGATCCAGAGGCCCAGCTGGGGACGTCCTCCCAATGAGGAGGAGGGGGCCGTCGGACCCTGACACCTCTAAAGGCCTGCATTTTGGTGGTGGCCTACCCTGAGTTGGATGGACATATGAAGGCAGCACAGCAGCCACAAGGGGGTAAGTACTTACCCAACTAATGTTTGTCCCTTTACCAGGTGATTGAGTTTGGGAACAGTATGTCAGTTCTGACAATAAGGTAAGTGCAAAGTGTCACAGATCTCGTGTACACATTTGATGTACAGTAGCCAGCTATAGCACTCAGGTGTGCACATACCTATGTATTTGGAGCCATGTGCAGGAAGGTGCTGCTGTTCAACAGAACAGGTAAGCCCTTTAAAAAAAAAAATTGGGTTTTGTGGGGGGATGTAGAGGGAGTTCTTGAGGTTCGTCATAGTGTTGTTTGCTGGTATTTAGTACATATTGTAATGTTCTTCACTAGTGTGCTAGCTCAGGTGTTTGTACAGTGTTTTAGTAATGTATTGATATGTTATGCTATATTCTGTTATGTTACTTGTTGTTTGATTAAGGGGGTCATTACGACCCCCGCGGTCATTGCTATAGTGGAGATATTACCGCCAACAGGCTAGCGGTACCTACCTCCACTATTATGACATTGGCAGTTTGGCCAAAGCCAAACCGCCAGGTCAACACACCGACAGCCATGGCAGTAACGGACACTGGGCTGGAGACTTTAGTCTCCAGCCCGGCGGCCGTCACTAGGCCGCCCATGGCATTTTGACCCCGCCCGCCGCCATGGTTTCTGTGGTTTCTGTACCGCCACAGAAACCATGGAGGTAGGCACTATCAGTGCCAGGGAATTCCTTCCCTGGCACTGATAGGGGTCTCCCTATCCCCCCCTCCCCAAACTCCTCCACCACCCTCCCCCTCCCGACTGCCCCTCCCCACATACACACACATACACGCACATACATACACACCCATACACACACATACACACCCATACACACATGCATACACACATTCACCCAGTCATGCAGACATACATACAAACTCACTGCAAAACTCACAAGCATACATCCAGGCACACACGCAATCACACAACACGCACAAGCACACACCCCCACTCATGCACACATGCATGCACGCATTCAAACACAGTCACACACACCCCTACACATGCACACAACACCCCCCACCCCCCTCTCCTGACGGAGAACCCAACTTACCTACTTGCAGGGGGTCCTCCGGCAGGGGACGGGATGCACCAGCAAAACACCGCCAGGCTGTATCATGGAACATTATACGGTAGGCAGTGTTTTGCTGGCGTGGCGCTGCAGCTGGTAGCAGCACCACCTTACCGTCATCTGCCACCATGACCGTCGCCGGAATTCCACCAGCCTTCTGGTGGGATTACGGCTACGGTTATAATGGCATAGTAGGTCGGTAGCCACGGCGACGGTGTGTCGACACCTGTCGCCGTGGCGGTAGACGGCATTTGCCGCCAATCTCATAATGAGGGTCTAAGTATAATGTATATGTAATGCATAATTTTTGTTTGTACTATTTTTTTCGGATGGGTATTCCGTTTCACTTTAGAGGTTTTTCTTTACAAATGTGTCTTAGGGATATGTGCTTTTAGGAATTTTGTTTTAAGGAAATCTCTTTTGGTTTCTAATAAATGAATATGTTTTTACTTTAATTTCCTTTTTTTTGAGTTTCCAGGAGCGTTCCTGTTTTTTAAACACCTTTTTGGGGGGTTTTATGGCCCCTCTGCAATTTGGATTGCATCAGTGGAACTCTATTGGATTTGTTTTATTTTTTCATTTTCTTTAGGCTTTTTGGAAATTTATTTTCCAATTTTTAATGAATTATAATGTTCTATGTGGCGACAGATGATGATCTGAAACTACAGAACAGTACGTCATATTTAATTTATTTGTTTTGTGTGGGAAATGTTATATTTTATAATTGATGTATATACTATGGAATTTTTATTCACTAGTATATATTTTATATGTTGTAATGATTTTTCACAATGCTTTGAGTTTGTTGTTTGAGTAGTTTGGTTGTTGCAGTTTTAGTTTTGTTATACAAATAATGTAAATATATTTTATTAGTCTTATTTAAAATTGGTATTTTAGTTAATGTTTTGACTGCTTTAATAAACTCCTATGTTTATTATTTTCTATAAAAAGCTTATGCTATACTTTTTTGGGACTTTTGTAGGTTAGTACTTATTTTATATTATAGTTGTGGCTATTAAAAGTAATCTGGGGCCAGATGTATCAAGCGTTTTTGCGTTCGCAAACAGTGCGAATGGCCGTTTGCGAATGCAAAAATGCCTTTCATTAGATATGAAAGGCATTCGCTATGCAATTTTAAGGAATTGCTAAAAAATAGCGATTCCTTAAAATTGTGACCTCGGTTAGAGAATCGCAAATTGCGATTTTCTAAATAAGAAATCGCAAATAAGGAATCCTTATTTGCGATTTCTTAAGCACGTGTTTCAAGCTTTTCCTTAATGCGAACTGGGCATTAAGGAATCGCAATTACCATCAGATACAATTTGGTGGTAACCATGTGCACATTTTAGAAATGCAATAAAAATGCATTTTTAAAATTGACATGTAACACTCACATGCCCCTTTGGCATGTGTAACCTTACATTTCCTAAAATATTTTTTTGGGGTGCAGCAGAGGGGGCCTTAGGCCCCCACCACCCTGGTGTTTGCATTTCCCAAATTGCGAATTCCAGTTAGGAATTCGCAATTTGGGAAATGCAAAAAATTTGCAAATATGGGCCTACAGGCCCATAGCTACCAATGGGGTCAGAATCGCTATTTGCGATACGGTAATAGCATTTGCGATTTTTAAGAACTCTGAAATAGCGGTTTCTTAAAAATCCCTATTGGAGAATCGCAAAATGGATTCTTGATACGTCTGGCCCCTACACCTTTGTTGTTTATGAATCATTTTATTTTAAATTGGAGCATATTGTACATTATCTTGGGTTGTTTGCTAATTTTAGGTGTATTTTTGGTTGTTTGCTAATTTTAGGTGCAATTTGATTTATGGATTGCTCCATTCATAGTTGTTAGTTGCTTTGCTTTTTTTGTAGAGCTTCTGCAAATATACAGTCTAGGTAGGGTTCTACCGAATATGGATTGGAAGGCAATGTGCCATCCTTCCACTGTGTTGTTTGTTTTGGCTTCCTGTGCCAAGGTGCTGTCATAGACATTCCACCATGGTATGTGGAATTTGGGTTGGTATCTGTGTCTGGAGTGATGTAGTCTGCCAACTCAAGTGTCTTCAGAATAATCCATTTGGGGGCTTAGTTTGTGTTCATTTTGTTGGCAGAAAGGGCTTTCTATTAGTGAATTGTAGTGACAGGGACATAAGCTAGTGCTATCTTCCTTTTTATTTCAAAGACATTTTGACTGTTTGTAGCATAGTCCACACAGTGCAGATTGTTAGAGATATATCCATATGCTTTAAATAAAATGGTAATAATAACCTTGTATAGCTGTTTGGGTAAACTTTTAAAATAGTATGGATAATGGTTGTTCACAGTCTATGATTAATTTTGTGTGGGTAGTAATTATTTGTTTTGTGTTTAATGTGTTTAAGAGTTCATAGTAGGAGTTACTTTGTTCATTTGGTAGTAGGACATATATAAAATGGATATTTGAGCTGTGATATTCACCATGCATGAGAGAATGGTTTCGGGCACATTTTGAAGGACCCATCCATCGACCAGGTTTGACAATTGTTTAGTTTTAGTAAGTTGCCTGTTGTAAAAATATCAAGATTTGTTTATTATAGTTTAGGTTGTCGTGTCAACAGGAAGGGTTCCTTATTATGTGTGATTTGTAAATGTTCACTATTTTGATATCTTGGTATATTTTAGGGGCAGGAGGTGTATCATTGGTTGCTTTTTTTAGCTAGTGCAATAAAGGGTTTTTAGGTGCGTATCAGTGAGACATTAGGGATCGTGTTTTTTAGGATTTTTGTTTTGAGCTCCTGGGAGCTAGTGCCTGCCTCCCATACATCATGCAATACCTCTTTTCTATTTCTCTCACATTTGGGGCATGACTGTGTTTCCTTACGTTAATTACAGTATCATCTTTTAGTGGCCCTCCTACACCAGGCACTAGAGTAATATATAATACATTTCCAATTTATGTGGTTAACTATTGCTTTTCTTTTAGTGTTGTGGTATATTGTGCTGTTTCTGTCATAATGTCTGAAAATAGTATATAAAGTATTACGATTTTAAAATATCTATACTTTTATTATTTACATATACAATTATGCAACTAGTTTTCTTATTTATGCTACATGTATGTTCTTCTTAGATGTTTCACACTTTCTTTGAAGCTTTTTCTTTTAGGGTGTTGTAATGTGGAGCAGGTGCTTTTTTCTGTTGGTAGAAAATAAGAACGTCAACATCAATTGAAATGCTTATTTGTTGGTAGTTTGCAGAGGTTGATGTCTTTAGGCTTTATTCTTTTCAGTTTTAGGGGGAGTTTCTGTTTTGTATTAATTTACATTTACTTACTTTTTTATGTCTGTTTTCTGGTTTGTGACCGGTGTTCTTTTTCATTAGCTTCAAACTTTCTTGATGTTATAGCAATTTCTTTTAGTGAGTTCATGCAAAGAGACAGAAGTAATATAATGTTTTGTTAATTATTTATTATTTAAATTTAAGTTAAATGTAAGTTTTAGTTTACTTACTTTGCAAAGTAGTTTTCATTATGTATTTACTTCTGTTTTCCGGTTCTGGTCAGAGAGTCCGGCAGAGATCCCTTTTCTTGCAGCTTTTGTTGCTTTTTGAGTTTTAAGTTGATAAAATGTTTGTGCCCTTTAAATTGTTGGTTTAATTGTTTGTGTGATTATATAGGTTAAGTTTGTTTATAGTTTAATTTTATTGGTTAGTTGATTAGTTCTGCTTTAGTTTGGTTTTTTGTCAGTTATGCCTTTCTATACTAAACTGCTAACTTATGTTTTATATATAATGTTTAATAGGTAGTTTGATACTTTATATTTTTTTTATTTTATATATATATATATATATATATATATATATATATATATATATACATAAATATTTATATATATATTTATATAAATTTATATATATTTAGCTACTGGCGATCACTAGTGAGTAGCTATAGTTAGGATCATGCTTCCATAGAAAAAGCATTTTTTGACTTGCCTATATCTTTGGCCCCGTTTGACCAGTATTCACAAAATGTTCTAAAAAAAGTGTTCCTGAGAATCTTTCTGTACATGGGACGTTTCGGTGTGATCCGTCAAGCGGGGACTGGGAAAATGGGGGGTAAAAAAAAAGTGTTTTCCCATTAGAATTCCAATAGGGATTTTTAAAATGATTAAAGCCCTTACTGCTGGATGAAATTATACCAACTTTGGTAGAAAGGTAGCTTTTGGTCCAGAAAGAAGCTTTTTTTGTTATTTGGAATAAATCAGTTTAGTAGTTCTTGAGATATAAAAAAAAAACATATAGCTATCTGGTGGTATGAAGGCTTCACAAATACTCCTGATCTTGTGCTGCGATCTGATTGGCTTCCAGCACGTCAACCAGGAAGTGTTGGCAGCCATCTTGGGCTTGACTTCGCCCCAGGGTCTTTTCATGGTAACCTAAAATGGTGGAGGCCCATAAGGCCTCCCCAACATCTCTGGGGACCTCCATCTCCCTGGGGCTAAATCTGAAATTTATGCTGGGGAGTCTGTGCGGCCCTCCCACAGCCCAGGGGACCGCCACTTCCCTGGGACAATTTGTTGCAATTAAGGGGGGCTGCACTGCCCCCCCGCAGCCCCAGGAATTGCCACCTCCCTCCTGATTTAATATAATGAAGGGGGTGCATTGCGGATCCCCAGCCCTGGCCACCACCACCTCCACGGACTAAGTTAAACATTGGAGTGGGACAGGTGGCCAACCTCGTGGAGCCAATAATGGCCCCAGAGACTGCCACCCCCCCAGTGCCGGCTCTTGCTATGTCTGGGGGTGCCCATCCCCAAAACACAGCTGTTTGTTCTGACTTGGCAGGAGCTTTGACAGCTCCCACCAAGTCAGAGCACACAGTTTGCTTCCTGTGGGCGATAGCTGCCAAAGTGCTCTCACCTGCTAGAAGCAGAGGTTTCATCGCTTCCGTTCTCACAGAGATGTGGCAAGGGAGAGAGATGAAAGCTCTCTGTGTGCAAAAGCAAATAATGGCTCCCCCAGGAGGCAGGGAGGCAGCTGGCACTGTGGGGGCATTCGGGCTGCTCCTCGTTCCATTGCACACTGGGTGCCCTGGAGGAGGGGGCCCCGGGAAAGATGGCCAGGCCCAAGGGGACTGGATCTTCAGGGCCAAATTTGACATGAGTAGGGGGACTGCATGGCCCCCCTCCCATTTTAATTGAAGGAAGGGCACCAGGGGATGGGGGTCCCTGTGGCCAAAATCTGCCCTGGGAGGGGGGTTCCTTCTCCCATAGAGTTCTTGGGTCTCCCTTTACATTTATACAAATATACTAATGTGCAATTCACCTGAAAACTCCCCCCTATTGGCCCTGCACTGTCCACCTTACTAGTATGCAAACGTCTTCCTGTCTTTTGCCAGGATAATGGCAGCTTACCAAAGGGCACCCCAGTGTGTTTCCCGCCAATTTTGGTGGTGCGTTCTTGATGCTGAGGAATATGAGGACAAAACAAAGAAGCACTTGTGTCAAATTGGTAAGAGGAAGGACCATGGTTTGGTGTAGATTTACATCTTTGTAGTCGCATTGGCCTCTCTAAACCAGGATTCATGTTATCACAGAATTCTGGTGAAAGATACACGAGGAACAATCACATTGCTAAACGTGCACAAGGTCGCCTGGAGACATTTCCTCGAGGTCCTTTTTGCAGATTAGTGTACAATACACACTGGACATTTACACAAGGAGGTAGCACTTACTAACTAAACAGTAGAAAGTACTTCAGTTGGGTAGACGTTTTGAGCAAAACTGTGAATTCTTGTTGGATAAACGGACTGCCATGGTGGTGGTTGGATTAACGTATGGTAATTAAAATGACTTTACTTTTAGAAAAAATAGAAAAATTCATTGAAAAAAACAAATAACTTGTGTCCTCACTATGCGCTGCTAATTACCTCAGATGACAACTTTTATAAAGTCAATAAAAATATCAATGAAACATTAGTAGCCAAATTATTGAAGAAAAAACTGTACATGGTGGGGGACCAAATTATAGTTACCTTAGGTTGCGAGTTACTTGAAATAACTCTAACTAGGGTGGACCCAGTTAACAAAAGTGCCTTTCTTTAGTTATTTGGGGCATTTTGTTTGATTCACGTGGGTCTTGGGAGAGACTGATTGCACAAAGAACACTCGGACTAGGAGCAGCATCAGATACATTATTTAGATTTGCAAAGCAGCTTGGTGATAAACCCAACAAGGAATTGATACAATTTTATAAAAGCAAATGTACTTTGATTGGGGTTTATGGCGCTGGGGTATGGGGTAGCTCCCCACCGGGGCAGCTTCAAGTTGCAGAAACAAGGGAAACGATTCAAAGGATCATCAAGAATGTGGTAAATTTGTCTGATAAACAGTTAGGGCCTCATTATGAGTATGACAGCACTTGGACCGCCAGAGTTGTGATGATGGTCAGACTGCCGCACTCCAGATGGTCCAACCACCACATTATGACCATGGTGGTTGGACTACCAGGGGACCGCCGTCGCTACCAGGAACAAGGTTCCCGGCGGCCTGATGGCCGTTGGACTAATGTTCAGCCATGGCAGCACTGAACTTAGTACCGCCGTGATGATCACAACTCCTGTTTCCCCTGCACCCTCAGAATGCGCACTCTATGCTTTGCAGACAGTACGCATTCCGATGGTGCTGTAGTGCTATAGTATTGACCTTAACTCTCTTAAGGGAGCCTAGACCAATACAGTAGAACTATTCCCACTGGTCTGACTGGCAGGAATGTAATAATACGATGTTCCTGCCGGTCAGCCCAGTGGGAACATCGTAATTCGACTGGGGGCTAGGGGAGGCAGCCGGTATGACAGCTGCCTCCTACCTGCAAGTTTGGCTGTTAGAGTTTTCCAACCGTCAAACTCATAATGAGGGCCTTAGATGATGAAGAGAAGTGTGTACTATCATATGGGTTAATATTTTGTCCTGTAACTCCATTGAATTCTACTGATTGCTGGATTGGCCTTTTTTGGTTCCTTAGAAAATTGAAAGTAAAGAAATGGCCCAATTTGAAGTCTAAGGTATCAGGACTCACCAACACTAACAAAAATGTATGTCCATTGAGTATTAGTGATGCCGAATTACTTCTTGCACTCACTTAATTAGAGGATGAAGGCTTGAGTTTGGGTGATCCTTTCTTGATCTTTGCTGAGTTTCACATTGTCTTTAATACCTGTCCCCTTTCAGGCTTTAAACACAGCTCAAAATTTTTACCTTCTATGCTGAAGGACGCAATAGAGGTATTCCTTGAAGTGCTCGCAAATGAGTTGAAAACATTGAGGTACAAAAGACCTCATAGACAGTTTAGACCTTAAAATATGAGTGAAAGGCAACAAACTTCATACTAAACTCGATAGGAAGGTTACAGAGGGGAATTCCTACTATTACATGCATATCACAGCCATCCTACAACACTTATTCAAAGCATTCCGGATGGGTAATAGCTTCGTGCTAAACACAACTGGAACACTGAAGAGGCATTTCAGAGGGAACAACTTATTATGCTTGAAAGATTTTGCGGGAGAGGGTACCCAGAAAAAACCTTTAAGGCAGCTGTGACATATGTTAACTCCAACCCTAGACAAGATCTTTTACATGCTCCTGTTAAGAAAAACACGTGCTTGGTTACAACTTTGGCTGATACACTACCAGCCTGCAGTGGTTGCAGTCAGGAATATGCTGCCAAGCTGGTGGCATTCTGGCTGCCACATTACGACATTCCCAGAGGGCTGGCGGTGTGTCGGCAGCACAGTCAAGGCAGTGGCAGGAGAAAACCAAAAGCCAAGGCCGGCTACTCTACTGCACCTCTAGCAAGTTGGATGCACTGTTTCCATACACCATGTCGTGCTTGGCAAACAGTGCGCGCACTGACATTGCAGGCATTGCGGAGACCAACATTGGCACGGCCACAATCCACATGGGCTTATTCTCCATGGAGCCCTTTTATGTGGCCCTTTACTTTACCTGCCTTTGCATCGACCTTTTCATAGTGGAGTTCTCGGCATGAAAAGATGGGCAGAAAAGTAGGTCATAATACATACGACAGCCCAAATTCCGGCACTGCCACCATTGACTGCTGCTGTCCCTACCACCGCCCCGTGGTAACTGAAATGTCGGTGGTGGCAGTGGTCTTGAGGCGGTCTGACCACACAAATTCATAATCGGTCGGTCAGACCGCCAAGACCACCTGAGTTGTAATCAGCCCCTAAATAACTAAGAATCTGGAATGCATTAGGTTCATCACTACTTACAATAATCCAAGAAAGGAATAAAAGAGCAATATTGAGAAAACACTGGCAGATCTTATTGTCTGATCAAGAAGTTTTCATTTTTAATAGTGATGGCCCAAAAGAAACCTACAGGAGGAGCAGGTCTTTGAAAGGCTCACTGAGTAAGAATGACATTAGTACCAGGCAACAGACAGGAACATCCAATACTAGTGCTAGTTTCTTCAGAAGCATTTGAAATGGCCATGTAAAAAATTGTACATAGGAAGCACAGTTCTTCCGGGTAGGAAAAGAGTACTTCACTTGCCGTGAAAAAGCAAATGCACCAAGACGCTGTACTGAATATCAGAAATTTAAGGGTGGAAAGGTAGGAAATTATACAAGGTAAAAATTACCCAAAGGAGTTAGATGTGTTTATTAGAACCACAATGGCGTAAGCCAAAATGACCATGGTCCTAATAACCAGGATAAGGAACAGTTTCTAAACTTTTGAAAAGAACCAGAAAAGTATCAAAGAAGCATGCTTTGAGTTAGAAAAATATATATGATTTCGCCACATGGACTAAAGTCTACATAGACTCTATGCAGAAATTATGCTCCAAACTTAAAAGTAACGTAGAGGAAATGCATCACCTTGAGGTGCAATATAAGAGAATCTTGGAAAATATAGAACAGTTGGACAATCATGCAAGACAAAATATTCTTAGTGTAATAAACATTCCAAAATGAGCAACAGCAGGAGCACACCTGAAAACTTTTGTAGTAAATCGCCTGAAAGAAGGAGTGTTCTGAGGCAACACAGCTATAGACCATTGGCATAAAATTCTGAGGATGCATTGTGATCCATTCAGATTGAATTCTAACCATAAAAGTGCAAGAAAGATATTAATTAACTTTTTTCCTACTCAGTCTTGGCTGCATTGCTGTAGCTTTAAAAACAAAGCCCATATTTATCAAGATTTTCCATCGCCTTTTAACCTCTCATGGGAACGTACGAGCGACACAAAACCGAAATGATATTTACCAAGCCTAGCAAGCCCACCTGTCATGGCTCTGCATAGCTTGATAAATCCAGAGTAACTCAAGGCAGGTCAAATCGTTGTCTTCCGTTACTCTGTGGCAGGGAGGTGTACCATTGGTGGAGCTTGGGTCTTCCGACGCATCCACACATGCATTCTGACACAATCCCAGATTTACCAACACTGGAAGACCTGGGAATGTGCCAGAACTGTACGCCTCTCCTCCAGAGTCAAAACAAGGAAAAAAATCTTAATTTCTACTGGCTATTTCTTCTTTCTAAGTGTGCTGCATTTAGCAGCACATGTACAAAGAGGAAACTGCCCCTGAGGATTTTTTTGTGCAGGAAAGTGTCCCTTTCTACAAAAAACACAATCCTGCCTATAATGCAGGCACCCTTTGCACCATGGCTTGGCAGCTGTTTGAGCGCCAGTACAGGAATACAGCAGGAACACGGTGTATAATGTTAAACACGGCTCATTCCTGTCCTATCACACAGTGCAGCCAGGTGGCTTGATGCATTTTGTTGCGTGAAATATTGACCTCAGAAAGTTAATGACTTCACCTTAATTGTTAGATCACACTTAGGGCCTGATTTAGATTTCAGCAGGTGGGTTACTCCATCACAACAGTGACAGATGTCCCATCTGCCGAAATATAAACCCCATAGGAAATAATGGGATTTATATTTTGGCAGACAGGATATCTGTCACCATTGTGACGGAGCAACCCATCCGCCGAAATCTAAATCAGGCTCATAAGTTAAACCACAAAAAAGAGACAGTGGGAACTAGCCAAACACATGGAAAAGCAGCAAAAATTGGGTGCTAAAGTGTAGGTAAATTACCCGCAATTATTAAGATCATGTGGGAAAAAAAAATGTACAATATTTAAGAGGGAGAAGTAGCAGACAAATTAATGAAACATGTTTAAAGTGACTGGATAGATGTGGGTGCCAATGAGTGGCCATAAATCATTTGCTCAGACTCAGTTGTAGGGAGTTCTGAAAGACACTGTGATTGAGCCAGAAAACAAACAGAGGCGCCCCCAGGAAAGAGTTGCACAGGGTGGGGGGCATGTCTGTTAAAAAAATGTAAATAATTATGAGTGCCCTAATTTCCCCAACAAAAATATGGCCAAGCACTGCAATGAAAGGCAATAGACAGTGAAAAGTATATGACTTCAAATGGTAATCAGAGGTACGTAGAGATTTCATTCTACATATGGAAAGTAAATGGTCTAGGAATTAAGACGAAACAGCGAGTTATTCTAGAATGTTAGTATGATTGTGACTTAAATAAGTTTGGAAGTAACACATTTGACCAGCAGAAATTGCAAAGTCCCAGATAAGAAATGGGCACAGCACGTGATCTGCTCAGATCAGCCATGGCTTTCTATAAGGAGTAGCTATCCTGATCAGTCAACATTTTGGAATAGAAGTGCTAGATTCCAGGCTCTGGTTGTTGGGTTATTACAAAATGTAGGTTTAATCAGACAGGTCTCACTTACGCTGGCTTTTGTGATCCAAATATTGATAATCCCAGCCAACTGAAATGCCTCATTACAAACCTATTAGACTTTTCAACGCTTATTTTAATAGGAGGGGATTTTAATAAGTTGATCGACAATGATTTAGCTGCATCTACATCGTAGCCTTGCATTAACTCTCCAAATGTACAAACAAACTTATTAAGGAGCCTGGGGCACTTTTGGATGCAATGTGCCAATGCACACACCCTTGCTCTGTAGAGCGAGGGTGCGTGCATTCTCTAAGGCATACATTTTCCTTTGGAAAGGGACTCCTCAAGAAAAACAACTATGGGCCTCATTATGAGTTTGGCGGTTGGATGAGCCGACTGACAAACTCACTCGGAGGACACCACCGCCATGGTGGTGGTGTGTCCCCCATGCATATTACAATGTTCCCACTGGGCTGACCAGCAGGAACATTGTATTACGATGTTCCCGCCGGGCTGACTTGCGGGAACAGTGCTACAGTATTGGTCTCAGCTCCCGTAGCACACCAGCACCATCAGAATGAGCACTGTCTGCAAAGCACACAGTGCTCATTCCGATGGTGTTGGGCAGGGGCCCCCCAGTGGCCCCCAGCACTTGCTCTCCTCTAGCCTTTCCATGGCAGGGTGACCGCCATGGAAAGGCTGGCGGAAAGCTGAATTGTAATCAGCACAGTGGCGCTGAGTTCAGTAGTTGAATACAACTCAGACTGCCGTCAGCCTGTCCTGAACAAAGTTTCTGGCGGTGACGCCACTCCCCTGGTGGGTTGGCCCGCCAGGATTGTAATGTTGTGGTTGGAACGCCTAGAGTGCGGCAGGCCGACCATCACCGCAAGTGTGGCGGTCCTTGTAATGAGGCTGTATGCTTTAAGACTTTTTCCCACTTTGTATGTGTGCCATACAGTGCAGCCCATATTCAAAGTTAAAAAACAAGGAGAAATGAGAACATTCTTATACTGTCCTTGAGGAGGCTTACGGTTTTGACACAAATCCCTGTCAACAAATGTTACTAGATAGGGATTTGCTTCAAAACTCATAAATGGTTGCATAGGAACATGTACCACCCATGGAATGGCCACAAGATGCAAAGTAGTGGAAAGTAATGCATAGCACTACTTTGAGTTACACTGGGGCACTTTCCAACACATATCTTGGTTTGTGTCGGAAAGTAAATCCCAACCCAACACTTTGCTCTACCTTTGCGTCACAAAAAATGATGCAATCTTGGTGCAAAACCTTAGTAAATCTGTACTTGACTTATTGTGTACCTATTATTAATTGCAGGGGGGTGAGAAATGTGCCAATGGTGTAATATGGTGACTTATTGAGCATGGAATGCAGTTTACTGTGGCGGATTACTGACCATATGATGCATTGTGCTATCTTCAGTTTGTTGTGCAGGGTAATGTGTTAGTGTGAGGGACTCACAACATGAAATATGAGTATATTATTTGTTGCAATCCACAGCAAAAAATATATCCAACATCTGGTTGTATGGGCATTCAACTGACTTGAAGTGTTCCCATCCCTTGCACATTCTACAGTTTACATCAGAACATTAAAGGAAAGGTGGAGGAGGATGGACTACAACATAATGAATGAAACATAAGAGTTAGTGACTCTAGAATAAAGATTTTCAGTTATAGTCCTTTACCTATAGTGCAGTATTGATAGTATGGAGTACATTTCGGCTGGTTATTATCCATATTTAGAGTGTGGCAAGCAAAGGCCCTTAACAGCTCTATTAGACTACAGTCCATTAAAAACATTGTAGTTGCCTGGTTAGTTTCTGTAAGGTGGTGTGGTGTGTTTAATTTCCTTGGTGTACTTTATACCAGGAATCTATCACAGTGTGATTACTTCAATGGTGCACTGTGGTGGGTAACTTTTCCTCGTATGCAGTGCAATGTTTTGAGTTGCTGTCTTTTTCTGGTTGCATTGTAATGTGTTGATTTAGCATCCCTGTAATTTGGTGTTGCAAGTTAGGATCTATAGAATGTAGTGCAGCGTGGTGGGTCAATATCCTTTGATATAGTGCAATGGGTTAGCTTCCCTATACGCTAGCATAAATAGGTGATGTCGTTAGGAAATGATGCAATGCGGTTGGTTAATATCCAAAACACATAATGATGCTGCTACTTATGGTATGAGCTCCAGCCAGTGTAGATGGAAGCTTAAGCTAGCAGCTTCATTCTAATATTTTCTCAAAAGTCTGCTATCAAGACTCTCATGTGCATCAGACATTAGTAAATAGCTTCTGTCCATCACTTAGAAACTTACATCTGGGCTTCTTCGCTTCAGACACAGTGACCAGTGTGTGACGCTGTGTGGAGCACCCGTAGCTTGGAGCTGGAGAGTCAATAAATAGGGAGTCCAGAGGAGAGATACAGAAGAAAACTGCCATGAGACCAAGTTCTGCTGTCAACTACGTTATGGTACAAGCTCTTACTTAGTGGCACAAAAATGCATTGTGCAGCACAACACACTAATACATTGTTACTGGGTTATGCACAAATGAAAATTACCTGTGCATGAAGATTGTAGGGTCAGTGATACTGATGGGGAGTGCACTGGCTTCACTCTCCTCGCTACCATTCTATGTGCACACCTTCCTATACTATTGCTGGTGGAATACCTTTTTGCAGTCCCTTGGTTC
This sequence comes from Pleurodeles waltl, assembly GCF_031143425.1. NCBI lineage: Eukaryota > Metazoa > Chordata > Amphibia > Caudata > Salamandridae > Pleurodeles > Pleurodeles waltl. The sequence continues at coordinate 594,872,619 of NC_090451.1, forward strand.
CTGTGACATATGTGGCCATGGTTATCCCTCATACCTTTTGCTGAAAGTACTCCTACTTAAACTTGGAGAATGGGCATCTTGAATCACACAGCACTGAATAGCTCGGTGGCCAGGACAGTGGGTATAACATGTGGAGGGGTATGGCAGTAATCCATACACATCCACCCATTTCCCTACCAGCTCAATTATCTGCCCAGCTGTTTACACACTTGCCACTTAATTCATCCACTCATCCTTATCTGTATTTTTACCTTGGAACCCCTGGGCCAGGGGGTGTAGATCAGTGGAGTAACAATACTTGAGAAGGCCACCCTCCCCTTGGACTCAGTCAGGGGCTGGCCATCTGTGCACAATGTTCTGTGTTGAGGGGGCCCCCTGATGTTTAGGGGCCAACCGCACCACAGGGCTAGGGGGGCCTTTGTTACGCCACTGGTGTAGATCAAGAACTTTGATCTGGTGTATTCCACTGATCTAAGCCAGTTAGTTCCAACAGTGCTGCTGAAATACCTTCCTAATAGGTGCACAGGGGAAGCAAGTCCACATGATATGTAAGAGGTCAGCAACAAAAGCTTTACAACGGGGACATGTGGAAGAGGCAGTGGAGGACATTGTGTTAATTCCGTGTGGTGTTAGATACACTCTATGTGATATGGAGAATTGAATGAATTTGAATCTCAAATTACACAAGACTTTCTTGGGGTATTCTAGTAAACAGGCCCAGTCTCCATCCAATACTTCTTGAATTAAGTTTGTCTCCCATTTGTTTTTTAAGTAAAAAAAAGGAGTGTCTATAGGTGTGCCCTGAGCCCAGGATAAAGCCAACGTATAAGATGCCTAAAATTCCCCATGGTTTGCAGTGCCTGAAGCAGCTTGTGTGTGATGGGCTCCTTCCCATCTGGTGCCCAATGCTGTTATACATAACGGAGCATGCTAGCATGTGTTAAAAAAAGAGCCTTGGGAAGCCCATGAGTGTGTACAAAGTCAGCGTGCAACATTAACATACCACCCTGTCACAATGAGCAAACCGTCAGTTCCCCTCATGTTCCCAAGGACCCAATCTGCATGTTATTAATGTGCCAGAGGACACAGGGAGACCACGTAGTGAACATTCAGTGTGTAAGGTGGAATGGAAGTGGTGTATCTCAGAACCATTTTCCAATAAGCTAGGCTGCATGCAATAAAAGAGAACTGACCCACGGTAAGGTCACACCTGGACACACAAGTCTATGAAGCTGACCCTGGTATGTCTACTCTGCCGTGTAGCCTATCTCTGACTGGTTGTGCCCAGCCAACCAATAGGACAACCACTGCAGCTGTCCCTCTAGACATTAGGCCTTAACATCAGGGGCCCCCATGCCACCTCTATCTGTCGGAGGCTGTAATTTAGTGAGGCTCACCCTGCAGCATCTGGGCCAACAGGCGAACTCCACTAGCATTGCATTTAACACCCTGAACACACACGCCGGCAGCACTACCCGGAGATTCACAAAATAATACAGGAGACATGGTAACATAACCATATTTGCTAAGGCTAGACCGCCTGCTACGGACAAGGGCAGACTAGTGCAGAAAGCCACCTGTGATTTAAGTGAGTTAATTGCTTAATGAGTTTGCCCTCCAGTAAGTCCTGTGTCTCCTGATATATGTTTGTACCGAGATAACGGAATGTTTGGGGTGCCACCTGGAGACTTGTATTACCAAACCACAGAATAGGGCCCATATGGGTGACAGTAAACGGAAAGGTGCATGATTTGTCAACAACTATATTGAGACCTGAAAGCTTTCCAAAAGTGGTTAGCAATTGAGCTGTCCCCTCCAGCCCCGTTTGGATGTCTTTTAGGTGTAGGATCATATCATCTGCATATAAAGATATAGAGTGGATCTTACGATCCACAGTTATCCCCCATTCCTCAGCTCTTGGCAAATACGTTGGACTATGGATTCAATCGGCAGTACAAATAGGAGTGGCGATAGGTGGCATCCTTGCCAAGTCCCATGTGACATCTGATAGGCATCTGAGATGTGAGGCCTTGTCCTAGCTCTGGCCGTAGATGCTGTATACAAGAAGTTAACTCCCCATATGTGGGTCTTGGGGTATTCCGTACTGAGCTTATGATACTAACATAAAGTCCCACCCCAAGGTTTCAAAGGCTTGGTGGACATCCAGCGATATACAAGCAGCAAATGGATATTGTCCCTGAACTGCATTTATTATGCAAAATAAACTACTAATGTTCAGGTATTGGCTGAGGAACAAAACCACATTAGTCTGCCATGTAACAGCCACAGGAGCAGGGGAAGTAGTCTGCGTGCAAGAATCCTATTTAAGATCCTGTATTTGATGTTTAACAGTTATAGAGGTCTGTATGATGGGAGCTCTGTGAGTAGTGTTCTGGGTTTCAGCAGGGAGGTCACCAATGCTTCTCTGGTGGAGGGTGGAAGAAGCCCTCTCCCAAGGAAGAACTGTGTAGCTTTTCTAACTGTGGCACCAATCATATTGCATACGTCGAGTAAAACTCGATCAGAATCCCACTTGAGCCCAGTGTTTTATTCCTAGCAAGCTCTTTAACAGCCCCAAATATCTCACCTGCTGAAATGGGGGCACTAAGGGCCTCACTATCCTGTGCAGGCACTCTGGGCAATGTTACCTGATGCAAGAATGGGGCAATGTCTGTGGGGTCCGGAGGTGTCGGGCATTGTATAGAAAGTTATAGAAGTCTTGGAAAGCCTCATTGATTCCCAGCTGTATTTCAATCGCTCCCCGAGTTGGTGCATTTATGGACAGAAAATGCATGGGTGAAGTGTCAGGCTGAATTAGACGAGCTAGTAGCGCAGCTGATTTGTCTGCATCTGCATGTGTTTTCTGGGTGTATGCTTTATAATTGATCACACGGAGGTGTTCAAGAAGCCTCCTGCAACTTATCCTTTGCCTCAGTGTTGATCGCTGCTTTTCCCAGTGGGCCCAGCCTGTGCTCTATGTGTGTAAACTCCCGCTCAACCTCTCCTAGCACCCACTACTGTGTTAATAGATGTACCCCTGATCACCACTTGAAAGCCTTCTACTCCATCAGTGGAGCGGAAGCAGTACCAGAATTCTCAGAGAAATACGCATCAATGGTGACAGCAAGTGTTTCTCTAAAAACGGCATCTTCTAACAGAGCTGGCTGTTGACACCATGGGGATAGGTCCTTGGTAGGACATAGCACCCCTGTGTGTCTGTCCTAGTTGACAGCACTGCAAAAGGGACACCAGCCCAAAGCAATATTGCAGTGCTGTGTGCAAAGGCAGAGTAAGAGTTATGAAGTAGTTGTCCCTCCATTTCCTGTGCAGATTCTGAGTCTCATGAGTGGTGAGGTGGGTTTCTTGTATGAATTTTATGTGTGGACTGCACCTGTTCAGTTGTGCCAAAACCCTATGCATGGGTCATATACAAAACCCATGCCCCGCACATTCCAAGTGATGATGTTATAGGCATTTACCATTGTGTTCATCCGTTCTGGAGCAACCCCTTCCCTCCAACAGAAGCCATCCCCATGTCACATACTGCAGTGCCCCCACATTATGGCAGGTAATAGTAAACAGTAAACTCCCATCCTAGAACACTTGGTCCAGCAATATTTTGCTTTTGGACCAAGCAATTTAACCAGCAAGAGGGTATCAACCAATGAAAAACAATTGCCTTTCCATTGGGGTGTGCAGTTCCAAATCTTTTGGGCACATTGAAATTAGATGGTGGAATTGTGTCTACTGTTATGGATCATCCGGACCAGGGGCAATAGTGCTATGCATGTCGAAAACAGACGAGCACAAAACCTTATACATCATAACAGCATTGACTAATCTGTGCTTCAAGGCCATATCTACGAGAATTAAAACAAACAATTGTGTACATTGCATCTCAACCAACCACCCAGTTCAGCCCATGAGCAGCCGGAGGCAATCACATACACCAGAGCTGCAGGCAGCAACCTGAAAAGGACAACATCATTGCATAAATACTACTCAGAACATTCAACTCAACAGGTCATGCGTCATCTGTGGGGTAATCAAGGGGAACAGTGCCATACTGCCAACAGAGTCCGAGGCACTGCTGTGTGACAAGCTGGAACTGATGGGCTTCTTGGTGAGTTGCAGAATGGTTGCCAACTGAATTGCTCCTGCTGTCCCTCTAGGGCTTGTTGTGGAGAGGGAGCTACCGCTGATCTTCCCTATTGGCTGCCCCCCATGTCTGTTTCCTTGGAGCTCGCTGAACCTTGGGCAGCTCGGGTCTCAGTGGTCCCCATCTCTGGGAATCAAGGACATGTTGTTACAACCAGTCCAATGCTCTTTCTTGTGTATCAAAAAAATAGTACTTTGCTTATAGATCACCTTGAGTCTAGCTGGCAACAGAAAAGCATACTTGAGGCCGGCTGTGCGCAGATACTTTCTGACATCTTGGAAAGAGGAGCGCCTGCGTTGGACAGGAATTGTATAGTCTGGGAACACACAAATCCTAGAGTTCTCCAGAAGGATTGGCACCTTTTCAAGTGTGGCACGTAGAAGTGTATACCGATCTTTAAAATTAAGAATCTTGGCCACCCTGTGACACAGCTGTGCTCTTGGTATAGGCTTTCTTGTGGGGATACGGTGCACTCTTTCTACTGTTAACAGTCCATACGGGACTGACGGGGCTACTACAGTCGCAAGCCAGTCCTCTATGAATTGAGTGGAAAGGGGGCCCTCCCCACCCTCAGAGACACCTATGATTCATACATTATTTCTTTAAGCTCTGCATCATCCATGTGGACCTGGAGCTGTTCTACCTGTCAGCACAGGTGGGTGATTTGTAATGAGTGATCTGCTTGGCATGGAGATAGGGCGGAAAGGGGTCAGTTCATTAATTTTTGGCTTTATCAGCCAACTTACACTTCTCATCCTTGAGAAGGCTGATATCAGTTGTGATGACCCCAAGTGTTGCTCAAACGCTACACAAGTCACGCATTTCCTGGAGAATGACATCCAGTTTGTCCATTTGGGTTGCCACTGTGGTGGAGGGAAATAGTCCTCTGCTGTCTGAGTTATTGAGCTCTCCTAGTGGAAAGCTGGTTATCAGATTTGATTCCTGGTGTGTCCCATGGTGGTTGCTAGCAGTCTTTTGGCTCAAGACCCAGGTGGAGACACTTGCACTTCTCCGTACTTTCCTCTGTCCTGGGACATCACAGGTAGTCCAGGAGGGCCCTCAGGCCATAAGAGGAAGAGTCCTCAACAGTAAGGGGAATCACCTTGTCTTGGGTGAGAGAGCAGTGCGAAATCTCTGGACAGGAGTGGGAATTAGGACTGCACTCCATCTCCCATATGTGGCTAACTGGCAGGCCAGCAGTACTCCCCAAACTCTTGCCAGAGTCTCCAGGCACTCGGCACAGCCAGGAGGAAGAATACCGTACCTCCCAGGGCAGTGTATTGCAGCTACTCCTTTGGACAGCACTTGAGATGGGCACCCAGCTCAAGACTTATGGGGTTGCAGCCAGTGGGCCCTGTCATCTTCTACAGTGTACTCGGCCGTGTCCCCACCAGTCCGCCAATAGGTAAACACTGTCTATCAATGGCACCGGTGTGGTTGCCACAGTAAGGTCTGGACCCCTCTACAGTCCTTGGTGCAAGGGGTAATTCAGAATTCAGCGAGGTCGCAGCTGCCTCCCACCTAAGCTGCACCTTGGTGGCACCTCCACATACCCCGGCGACACCTCCCTTTATTCAGTGAAAAGGTGTCACTAGGGAATTCAGCTGGGGACCCCCACCATGCCTCAGGGTCCAAAGAGGCCAGATGGTGGTGCACCAGGTGCTGGTGGTGCTCAATGTAAGCGCTGCTCATGTGCTACAGAAAGCTGAACTGGGCCCCTGGACAGCCAAATGATGAAATTGTCCATGGACCTGGCATGCCACATGCACTACTGCAGTTCACCTGGCTGCATGGGCCCACTTGCCGGTAATTGCCCTTCTGCCTTTATGTTTATTGGGCCTCTAGGGCACAGCTGAAAGTTCAGGCCTTATGCAGGGCCTTCTTTTGCCCCCAAGTGTTGTAGAAATCTTGTCAATGGGGACCACTTCAGGCCAGCAGGCATAGAATAACCACATCAGGTCACAGCTGTGCTCCACCTAGCTGGGCCCACTCCTGCAGCCCTGCCCTCAGCACTCCCCATCTTCATCGGTGCACCATTCATGCTAATCCCTTTTAATACACATGCCCCCAAAAGTCAAACACACCCACCTCCGCCACCATGCACTATTTTAAACCACAACCATACACTATGTCCTCTGTTCCACTGATACCATCATTCATTGGCAGACACTGCTGAAAAAGGATCTAAGAGAAATATTGGAAAGAATACATTTGAAAATAAATAGGTTTGAAAAACTTTTTAACAAACATTTTAAAAAACTAAAATATATTTTTAAAACAAAACTTTTAAAATACTTTCCACTTAATAAAACTACATAATAGTTTGAGAAGGCAGACATAGGGTCTAATTTACATTTATCTGTTGTCGGAAAGGATATTCTGTTGCAGCGCTGACGAAGTACCCTTTCCGCTAACCTGAGGGTTTGCCTGCCTCATTTAGATTTGTGCGGACCTTTAGTGTGTAGACGGAGGAGATTACACTTTCTACACCGCCTACACATACCTATTTAGAGTGGGTGAACAAATGGCCAGTTTTTGCTGCCCATCACCACCATGAAAAAGGTAAGGTATGGAGTAGTAAAAACTTTTAAATGACCCCAATGCCATTTGGAATTTCCTTTTCGAAAATAAAAAAGATGTAAGTTTGATGTTCAGCTCCATCTTGTTGACGGAGCTGACAAAGTCATCCGTCAAACTTACAATGTATTTCCAGGAACCACCATGATCGAAGTTCCTGGAAATGCAAGAGATGTTTGCAGGGCCAGAGGGCATCTCTAAAAACAGGAGGTGGACAACCCTCCTCATGGCTGGAGTAAAGTATTCCACCATGGCAACTGTAATTTCTCCATCCGTCAAGAATAAAATCACAAATAAAACAGACCAAAAGAAGGTTTTGATTTTGGTTTTATATGAATGACTTTTACAGTAAACACAATATCACATCTTCCTATCATTGACTCCTATACTTGAACAGATCCCATTTCCCAAATTACTGACTCTCCTATGTAGCTCACTACGCCACTCACTTCAGACAACTTCAAAAGCAAAAAAAAAAGGAAAAACTGTGAGTATCTTCTTGTGAGATCAGCGATGTAAACTTCCAAAACGAAAATCAAACTAGGGCAAGAGCACATTAACAAAATAAGTCATGGCCTGCCCAACAATAAATCCCTATTGAGCTAAAAAGAAGCTGGAAAATATTGGACACTACAAAACCTCCCTCACCATACTACTTTTGACCTGGAAAAGTTAATCAAAGAGGTCTCGTGTCTAAAACAAAACATTAAGGTCTGTCCTCTGCCTCTCTGGACTGGAAGTCTACCTTAGATCTCTTTGTGACCTTCCATTAAAAACTAGCATTGGCAAAGGTAATAGGTTTCCCCTATGCAAAATCTATTGGCTTTGTCAATATTTTTTAGACATGTTGCACTGATTCACGGGCTGCTGTACAACATAGCTTAATGTAGAAAAAAGCGATGACACGGCCAGCGTCCACTGGATCATGTCACTTTTTTCTTATGTCTAAAAAACATTAAATAAAGCTAAATAGCACTTGCATTCGAGATAACTATTTGGCTTTGTTTAATGTTCTTTTTGGCGGGACAGGAGGGTTAGGGGGCAGGGGAAATCCTCGGGGTGGAAGGTGAGCAACACAACACACATGGGGGAGGGTGGAGGTCAAGCAACACGATGGAGATGTAGGGAAGGAGGGAGGTAGCAGCAAAACAACGGAGGGCGGGGGGACTGCTGGGGGCGTCAAGCAACATGAGGGAGGTGTGGGGATGAGGGAGGGAACAGCAACACAAGAGAGAGTGGGTAGGGGTTGGTGGGCAATAACATAGATAGCGAGAGGAAGGAGGCAGATGCACTGTTCTGTTATTTTTAAATTATTTTGCTGACACTGCACTGTCCTAGGTAAAAACCTAGAAAGGAAGCTAATTCCATTCTTTGGGCCTAGCATTGCCTTGCCTTAGCGCCACCCTGGAAAAAGGCAGGTGAGCCTCTTGTCTGAGTGATGCAGACTGCAAAAAAAAAAACTTGTGCATGCTTTGTAAAACGTGCATCATAAATACAAGCACCCGATGACCCTGATGCTCCCAGTAGACACAGCAGCAGATAGAATGAGCTGTAACTCCCTGATTCAGTTGTTTGTATAGATTATTTTGTATGATGTTCTTTAGTCCATTTTTAATTTCTTTACACTGTTACACCACGTAACAAATGTAGAGGAGTGAAATCAAGGGAAAAAGAGAAAATAACAAGCAGGCACTCAGTAAAACAGCAAGTAGACAATTAATTGGTCAGTGAAAGATGCCAACAGCAGTTTAACTTTCTCTTAGCCAACTCATTTGGTGATATTTTCACTGTTATGGAGCAAGAACATAGGTCTGGTAACAAAAGTTTAAGTAAGAAAAAACACCAAAATAGTCACGCCCACTTGCATTGGTATGCGAAACCAGTCCACTTATTGGACGAGAATAGCAAAGCTAACGCTGAGATGGAGTATAGTTTGAAGGCGCTGCTGAAAGAAGTGGGATTCCTTTCCACCTAGGATGGCGTAGTGGGGCTCACTCGTGGTACAGAAATAGTACCTATATTCACTAACAATTTGCACATCAAAATTCAGTGATCTGCGGTGTCAGTCTCAAGGAATGTTGATTACACTTAATTGGAAAATTGACATTGTTTTCATGCAACTTATAAATAATCCGTTCATATGAGACCATCTTATCCATTTGTTTTACCCATTCTTCTCCAATCGGTCCTGTGGCAACCACCACTATCAGAGTATGAATATTCTGCTGCGCTCAGGGCTGTGGTAGACAGCCATTGTCTATGATGCAGACAAGTCTAGGCTACCTCCGAAGTCGTGTAAAACGCTAATATGCCTGTGATTTATAATGAAAGTCTGTTCAGAATACTTTCCAAGCTCATTCTAGGCAATTAGAGCTGATCATACTGAATTTTTTTTTTACACGGATAACAAGCAGACACAGTTTTCACCTATGCACAGATATGGTCTGATTCAGTGGAATGTGTGTCGGTAGAGATTATATAATGTCCACTTCATTGTGCCCAGCCATAGCCACTCTATGACTAGGAATCCTCCTCATGTGCCAGTATGTAGCTTTACATATTCAAGCGCAGCCTCTAATGCTAAGGTAATTTAATCATTTACCTATATTGTACTGTCACATGCCAGCAGGTGCTGATGACGCAGAAAAAGAGGGTCCAACATATATTCATACATATCACGTAATCAAAAGCATATAGGGCCAGATGTAGCAAGGCATTAGCGCCTCGCAAACGGCGAAAAACGCCGTTTGCGAGGCGCTAATGCCTGTGCGCGATGCAGAAACACATTTTGCGAGTCGGAACCGACTCGCAAAATGTGTTTCCGACTTGCAAATAGGAAGGGGTGTTCCCTTCCTATTTGCAACTCGCACCGCGATGTAAGTTGATTTGTGACCGCAAAAGCGGTCACAAATCAACTCGCAGTTACCATCCACTTGAAGTGGATGGTAACTCATTCGCAAACGGGAAGGGGTCCCCATGGGACCCCTTCCCCTTTGTGAATGATCACAAAAATAATTTTTCAGAGCAGGCAGTGGTCCAATGGACCACTACCTGCCCTGAAAAATACCGAAACAAAAGGTTTCGGTTTATTTTTCAAAGTGCAGCTCGTTTTCCTTTAAGGAAAACGGGTTGCACTTTGAAAAAAAAAACCTGCTTTATTGAAAAGCAGTCGCAAACATGGAGGTCTGCTGACGACAGCAGGCCTCCATGTTTGCGAGTGCCCATAGTCGGTATGGGGCCGCAATTTGCGACCCACCTCATTAATATTAATGAGGTGGGTCATTGCGACCCCATACCGACTCGCAGAAGGTGTCTGAGACACCTTTCTGCATGTGGTTTTGCGAGTTGCAATTTGCGAGTCTCTATGACTCGCAAATTGCAACTCGCAAAACCATACTTACCTACATCTGGCCCATAATGTAGTGTGATTTTAGTAAAGAAAATAATGTACGAGGGAAATTGTGCCCTCGGGGTAGTTCGCCAACATTGTAAACGAGCTTTATTAATCATGAAGTATTGAAAATGTAGTAATCCGTCATAATTGCAAATGTATGCCATGATTTCTTGTTTGAAACTGTTTTGCTTAGCTTAAATTTAGTAGAGGCTTTGGCCTAGTTGCCTGGTCTCAAATTCTTTTTCCTTGAACTAATGAAACATATAGGGGGTTATTCTAACTTTGGAGGAGGTGTTAATCCGTCCCAAAAGTGACGGAAAAGTGACGGATTTACCACCAGCCGTATTATGAGTCCATTATATCCTATGGAACTCGTAATACGGCTGGTGGTATATCCGTCACTTTACCGTCACTTTTGGGACGGATTAACACTCCTCCAAAGTTAGAATAACCCCCATATTCTTGCTTGAAGTTGTATTTTTCCAGCAGAGATGACTAATACACTTATCTCCAAGGTTTCGTACTAGGCCGGTTTCATCCCCTTTGATACAAGGCCAGTCTGCAGGTGCGGACAATGAAGGTACAGATAGTAAAATAATTGGCAAACCATGTTACAACTTGTGTTCCAAGGCTCCAAGGACAGTGTATGCATAAATGAGCGCTAGTAAAGGACAAATTTTCATTGGACAATTTGAAGCCAACCTATGAACCCTCCAATGGAAGACCCTGCAAAATTTGGAATGTTTCTTACTTAAACCCACTGGACAAAGAGAAGTCAGCCAATTTCCTCGATGCCAATTTGGAGCCAGATGCCAGACTCCATTTTGGACTACACCCTGATGTCCTTTTCTCTATTTTAGAGAAAGAGACTTTTTAGAATTCTCACCCTAGAAACTTTAACTTTGATTTGCCCCGTCTTGCCTATGAAGTAACTTTGCCCCATTTTCCTTGCCGCTGCAAAGAAGATTGCCCTTACCTTTGCCCCTTTGAAATCTGCCCCATGCTGATCGAACCAGTACCTGAAGGACGAAGACTTTCTTGAATGCTGATTGTATTTGGTAAATATGAAAGGACAAATGTATTATGCATTGTGTTTTTCCTTTTAGGTACCAACTGCTATTTTGATAGGGTCCTAGCTAGAAGTTTTCCAAATTTGTGTTGACTAAATTTGTTTTGCATGAAGTCCCACATGCCAATGCTAATTAGAGGTTAGTCGAGGGATTCATTCGATGCACCATGTTGATTTGAGATCTTGTTATGCTGACCAATGTATGAAATTAGTCAAATACAGTTAGTCATATTAGTTATTTGTATTGCCATAACTGAGTGTATAATAATCCAGATTTTGCGTAGATTGCGTTTCTTCCGCCGCTATGGACAGCTAGTAATGTTCATCTACATATATCATTTGGTTTTGAGACTTATATACATCGTGCTAGCTTTGTTAATATAGGGAAATAAATTCACTAACTTTTAATAAACTGGTGTGGTTATTCATGACTGAAAGGTCATGGTGCGCCGAATTACGAACTGTTATTGATTTCTGATGTGTTATTTTGATCTATTAATTGAGTATTGATTGCCGATTATAATAATTATTGATTATTGATCTGAGTGACCCGATTATTCTAGGATGAGGAGAGCCCAACTCGGTTAAAAGATCCACCGACCTCCAACGTGTCCAGTAATAGGTAATTTATAAGGGCTGGACGCTTTATCAGTAGATGGTAGCAGAGATTGATGGTTTAGCCCTTTGGGACCCCATCCGAACAATAGACAGAGTCAAGTTAGAATTTTCTTTGATAAAACAAGTTGGAGGGATGATGATGCCCTAAGTCCCCAATGACTTTCCCGGGATCTCGGAGCTTGCGAATGGAGGACATGGAGGTGTGAGAATGTTTCGGAGTTTCTAGTGACGGTATGAGTGAAGTTAGGGTTTTGCGCTTGCACAGCTTATTGCCGCAGATTAATTGAGAAGTTTGTGAGGATTTTTAGGGGGTTAAAAGATATTAGAAGAGTGTTACTCTAAAAGTGTGAGAGTAGGGAAGTCGTCGAACTTCACGTGTGTGTAGCGCTTTGTGCAGAAAAATTGTCCACGTGGTTGTTGATGTTGAGACGGGCCCTGCGAGGTCAAGAGACTCCGGAGTATGTTGAAAAGTGCATGAGACACTTGTTTGATGTTGTGATCTGGTCGGTTTAATAGGTTGATCGGGCGTGGTCAACGAGTCGGTACGAATGTTGAGGAATGAAAGAAAATTTCGACTTTGAGATTTGACAAATTCTAAAGTACACTAGAATAGTTCATTGATCAGTTGAGAGTAAAGTTTGCGGGTCAAATTTTGCTTGCGAAAGTGGGAAACCGAGAAAGATGGAATAACTGCTGAGGCTAGTGAAAAATCCCTAAGTTTTCTGAAGCGATTGTGTTACCCTTCCTGTAGTAAACCGACAGATTTGTTTTATTCTTTTGGTTAGTGCTCGCGTTATATTGCAGAAATTAGTTTGTGAGTGAAGATGAACGAAAGAGGACAAGCCGCAGGACTTTGTCAGCCGCAGTGTGTGAGTGTGACCTCACTAGGAGCTGCGCTGGGATATGTCGATTGGAGAGAAGGGTCGCGCACGGATTGGACACAGTCCGTGAAGCACAACTGGTAGGGGAAAGGCAAGCGAAGAGTATTCCGGGAATTAAAGTCACTTATTGATTACACATTTTAAGAAAATAAAAGACGGAAAGATTAAATTTTTCAAAGCATTCAAGAGTGCCATGAGGGGAGATGTTTACATTAAAGCAAATGTAGGAGAAGAAACACCGCCTGAGGGTACACCAGCTTACATTGTCATTGAAGAAAAGGGTGTAGCACCATGTCTATGGTTAAAACAATGGTGCAAATTAACGGAGAGACATGGAAGTGTAGCGTTCCCTATCCACGGGTCGTTTAACTTAAGGGTTTTAGAGAATCTGAGATTTGCGCTATACGACATGAAAGTACCTCCAAGACCAGCACAGTTTGAGGCACTAGCAATTTGGGAGCTAATAGCTAGAAACCAACAACAAAAGAAGTTCGAGACCAGAATAAGAAAAGTCGAAAAGACACTAGCGGATGCTAGATGGGACAGCACACAAAAGGTTTGGAGATCAGACGTATTGCAGGGGATTAAATTGTTTCCAGCAATTAGTGATGAAGCGGAGAAGGAAGGAAGGAAAGCTACCTATAAGACAAACAGGAGTCAGTCCAGAGATAGAGAGAACAATAGAAACTCGAAAAGGGGAGACGAGTCAGATGATGAGGAGTTCATTATACAATTGCTGAATGATCGCCCGCCACCATTTGTGGAAAGCGAAAAAGGCTCAAGCATTAGTACTGCCCCTCCAGAACCAATACAGGGTAATGTAACACCAAATTTGAGAATATCTCAGAAGCCGAGCAGTTCCGAGATGCCTTTCTCACCACAAATACCACAGGTTCGGAGAATATACCCAGACGTGCCTACGTTGAAACCTGCTGATAATTATCAGCCCCAGGTTCAAAAACACTGCTGTGATGAGCATAACATGGGAATGACTTCTGATTCAACGGCGCAAGGAGGACAGAGTTATCAAAGACCAACATTGATTCAAGCTGGATCAACACAGTTCTCGATGCCCCAAAAGCAGACACAAGAAGTGCGAGTAATAGAAAGCCAGTTAGGTATGCCAGCAATGATGAACCATAATGTTGGGATTAACATGCCACAGAATTCGGGGAACAGACAGAATCCAGACGCGATATCTCTGCCTATCACTGTAGGTCCACCAGTACCACTGTACATACAAGGATATCCAAACGTATGTGAACAAGGGGTAGTAATGACACAGAGTGGAACAGGGAGAAGATGCGTAGAGACCACTCCAGAAACAACTCCAATAGCAGCACTGCCAAATGGATCTGGGTCCTTGTCAGAATTCAGTCCAATTCCAATTTGTGCTCCGTCGACCGTGGTAAGGTCACATCCACCACTATTAGTACCGTTAACCTCACAGACTGAAACATTACAGAAACCATCAGTAGCAGTTGATGTAACTGCTACACTGATGGGATTGAACGCGCAACAGTTAACACAATGGTTCAACAGCCTGAACTCCCCACAGAGTACATCCAGCGGGAAGGGTGAAGAATACCTGAATAAAATAAGGTTGGGAATGGAGGCAGATGAACTGGTAGAGGGAACAATGGGTTTGAACAGATTAGAATCATACACAGAGGAAGAACTAAGATACATGTGCCCTAGGATTACAAGAGAAGTAAGCAGCATACATAAGAAGTTACAAGAAATTGCAGACAGAAACGAGATTGATATAAGTAAGACTAAACACCTGAGCAGAAGTTACAGGTTAGACTTTGAGACAAAAGATTTTGAACACATGAGATCCGCAGGGATGAAAACACACCTTAAAGAGATACTGCAGAGTGCACAGGTCTGGAGATGTTTAGACAAATGGGAAAGCAGGTGGGTTAAGAAAAAGGACAAAAAGAAAGAAAATACTCCAGTGCGGAATGAGAAAAAACAACAGAATGACGATCTGATAACTATGTTACCGATGAGAGAGACAGCAGGGGGAAAACTTGTACATGTACCATGGCACAGGTGTGATATTCAGTCCTTTACGGATGACTTTCCCAAATTGAGAGAGAAGCCGATTGAGTGGTATCAACAAACAGATAGATTTGTGAAACTTGCGAAATGTCTCTGGGAAGACCTGAATACTTTATTTGAGATTGTGGTTCCGGCAGATTTGTGGGAAGATTGCAAAAGGGCTGTAGGTTGGCCGACGAGTGAACCAGAGAGATATAGGGACACAGGTGCGCCATCACCTACGGTAATGAGTTTGTACCACAAGGTGATCGAGCACTTAAAAACCAAGGTTGCGTAAAAAAATGTGGATTGGCAGAGGATTGACAGGACCGCCCAAGAGGTTAAAGAATCTATACATGTGTATTATGAGAGGTTGTTAAAAGCGTTTAAAAATTACAGTGGCACAGAAACGATTGAGGCAAAGGACATGCTCCATTTTGTGTTCAGATTTGTGGAAGGGTTGAGACCATAAATCAACCAGATGATTAAAACGCATTTGATTTGTTGGCAGTCAAAATCGATCGATGAAGTGTTGAATTATGCAAAATACTGCAGTGATGAGATTGAGACAAAGCAGAAAAGGTTGAAAGAAAATGTGATGGTGATGCAGCTTAGAGCAGCTCAGACAGGTTTGCAAGGTTTACAAGGTTTCCAACAACAGATGCCGCAGAAACAGCAACAGGGAAACGCTATGTTTCAGCCGCAGGTGAGAGGCAGGGGCCGAGGAGGTTTTGTGAATAATGGTCCTGATTTGAATACTTTTATGATTCCAAATGGTATACAGGCGATGAAGAAGGTGATGCCATGTCACACGTGCGGAATTGTCGGGCATTGGAAACGGGAGTGCCCAATGATGGTGCAGGAAGGTGTAGGTCAGCAAAACAATGATGTCAATGCATTCCAGACTATGAGAGGACCGAAACCGAGAGGTCCAAATCCAAATTTCCAAAACAATATAAACCAGCTGCAGGGTTTACAACCCATGCAACTGCAACAGGTGCAAATGCCCGTGTGCAAATGGCACAATTGCAGCCAATGCAGCAGCAGTTTCCTATGGTACCTAATCAGCAAATGCAAATACCCTTAGCACCAATGAATCAGCAGCAATCAATGCTTCCTCAACAGGTCACGGGTCAAGGGATGAATCAAAATGACACAGTACACCCATTACACAGTGAGAATGGAATAAACGATGTATGGGAGAGTGAAAGTTCAGATGAGGAGGGAAATTATATGTGGAGGGAAGAGTTATGGGTCATCGTGTTTCATTCTTGGTTGACACAGGAGCTACACGTTCCACTGTTAGGAGCATTGAAGTACCAAATTTGCCACTTTCAGGGAGAACAGTTCAAGTAGTGGGAGTAGCAAACAGGTACCTGACGAACCCAATCACAGACCCAGTGCAAGTCAGTATTGGTAACTACCAAGGGTCACATAAATTCGTGGTGTGTGACTCAAGCCCGATATCACTGTTAGGGAGAGACCTATTGTGCAAATTGGGATGTTCAATTATGTGTTCAAACGATGGAATTAAAATTCGGACTATCAGTGATGGGGAAGAAGAGGACAGTGTAGGAGGGGACGAAGTGGAAACTGTCGATGAAGTGTATCCCCTGATTACCCTTTACCCAATGATCACTGAAGCAGACATTCCTGCTGAGTTACAGGAAACAGTCGGAAAAGAAGTGTGGGATATGACAGGGAAAGAGGTGGGATTGGTGAAAGGAGTGGAACCAGTGAAAGTGACTGTAAAACCCAATGTAGCCTTTCCCCAGACCCCACAGTACCATATGGCACAAGACACCCTCATGAAAGTCGCACAACTCATTGATGAGTTTGTAAAACAGGGAGTACTGAAAGAGGTGTTAAGCAGTCCATGTAATTCACCAATCATGGGACTAATAAAACCGAGTGGAAAGGTCCGAATTGTTAAAGATTTGAGGAAAATAAATTACATAATAATTAAATGTTGTCCCGTAGTACCGAATCCAGCTGTGATAATGTTTCAAGTTCCCTGTGATGCTGAGTGGTTCTCAGTTATCGATTTATCACAAGCATTCTTTTCTGTGCCCCTACATGAGGACAGCCAGTTTCTCTTTTGTTTCAAATTCCTAGACAGAGTCTATAGTTGGTGTCGAATTCCTCAAGGGTTTTCAGAGTCACGTAAATTTTCAATCAGATTCTAAAGAAAGATTTGGAAAAGTTGGAGTTGCCATTCGAGTCAACCCTAGTACAGTACATTGACGATTTACTGATCGCATCCAAGACAGAAAGTGACTGTACAGCTGGCACCATTGCCCTATTGAACCATTTGGGAAGGAATGGACACAAGGTGTCCCCTTCAAAATTACAGTTCTGTCAGAAGAAAGTGAAATATTTGGGTCACCAAATAGAGAAAGGGTCACGGAGAATAATGAAGGAAAGAATAACAAGTGTACTTCAAATGAGTCCCCCAAAGACGAGGAGGGAGGTGAGGAAGTTTTTGGGAATGGTGAGCTACTGTCGCCAATGGATTCCCAACTTCTCAACTCTAGCAAAACCTTTACTGAAACTGACCCAGAAAGATGCATTGGATGAAATTGAGCTGAAAGGAGATGAGATGGATGCTTTTATTGAATTGAAAGAATGCATGTGCAGGGCTCCAGCTTTAGGTATGCCTGACTACACAAAGCCTTTCACATTGTTTTGTCATGAACGTGATGCATGTTCCTTGTCTGTCTTGACCCAAGCCCACGGTGGCGTAAACAGACCAGTAGCATATTTTTCAGCTACTTTGGATCCGGTCGCAGCAGCACTGCCAGGGTGCTTCCGTGCCGTAGCCGCAGTTGGCATCAGCCTCACTCAAAGTGAAGGAATAGTGATGGGACACCCTTTAACAGTCATGGTCCCTCACTCAGTCGGGATACTTTTGACACGTTCCCGAACACAGCACATGACTGGTGCTAGGCTCACAAGGTATGAAACGATAATTCTGGAATAACCTAACGTGCAGCTGAAATGGTGCACTACGTTGAATCCAGCAACCTTGTTTCCCAGTGAAAATGCCGAAATTGAGAACGCTGAAGACATCGAGCACGACTGTCTTCAGGTGACTGAATTTTGCACCAAACCAAGACCTGATATCAAAGATACCCGATTGGAAGAAAACAATCAAGTTATTTTTGTTGATGGTTCATGTTTAAGAGATGCACTGGGAATATTGAAGGCAGGATACGCTGTATGTACGGTAACAGGTGTTCTGGAAGCATCTTGACTTCAAGGAGTTTACTCTGCACAAGTAGCAGAATTGGTAGCCCTTACTAGAGCTTGCCAACTCTCTGCATTAATGAAAGTTACCATTTACACTGACAGCCAGTACGGATTTGGAATAGTGCATGATTTTGGACAATTGTGGTCACAAAGAGGCTTCATGACCTCTTCAGGATCACCAGTGAAAAATGGTGAAAGAATAAGAGAATTGTTACATGCCATCCAACTACCAGGAGAAGTAGCAGTGGTAAAATGCAGTGCACACTCGAAGGGACAAGACTGTGGGGCATATTTATACTCCGTTTGCGCCGAATGTGCGTCGTTTTTTTCGACGCAAATTCGGCGCAAAACTAACGCCATATTTATACTTTGGCGTTAGACGCGTCTAGCGCCAAAGTATGGGCAAATAGCGTAATTTTTTTGCGTGAACGCCTTCCTTGCGTTAATTAGATGCAAGGAAGGCGTTCCCGTCTAAAAAAATGACGGCGACGCAAATGCGTCGTATTTATACTCCCGGGCAAAAATCACGCCCGGGAGTGGTCGGGTCAAAAAACCCCGCATTTGCGCCACTTTTTAACGCCTGGGTCAGGGTAGGCGTTAAGGGGCCTGTGGGCTCAAAGGCCCGTATTTATACTTTTTGACGCTAAACTGCGCTAACGCAGTTTAGCGTCAAAAAATTCTGCGCCGGCTAACGCCATTCTGAAGCGCCATGCGGACGCCGTATTTATTGAATGGCGTTAGCCGGGAACGCCTTCCTTGCATCTCATTAACGCAAGGAAGGCGTTCACGCAAAAAAAGACGCTATTTGCCCATACTTTGGCGCTAGACGCGTCTAACGCCAAAGTATAAATATGGCGTTAGTTTTGCGCCGAATTTGCGTCGAAAAAAACGACGCACATTTGGCGCAAACGGAGTATAAATATGCCCCAAAATGAGCCCACAGGTGCCCTCCCATACCCCCAGGGACCCCCCCTGCCACCCTTGCCCACCCCAGGAGGACTCCCAAGGATGGAGGGACCCATCCCAGGGCCATTCAGGTAAGTTCAGGTAAGCATCATTTTTTTTTTTTTTTTTTTTTTTTTTGGCATAGGGGGGCCTGATTTGTGCCCCCCTACATGCCACAGTGCCCAATGACCATGCCCAGGGGACATAAGTCCCCTGGGCATGGCCATTGGGCAAGGGGGCATGACTCCTGTCTTTACTAAGACAGGAGTCATGTAAATGGCGTCTGGGCGTCGTTTAAAATGGCGCAAATCGGGTTAAGACGATTTTTTAGCGTCAACCTGACTTGCGCCATTTTAAGACGCCCTAACGGCATTTTTCCCAACGCCGGCGCTGCCTGGTGTACGTGTTTTTTTTCCACGCACACCAGGCAGCGCCGGTCTGCTTGCGCTGGCTAACGCCATTCAATAAATACGGCGCCCGCATGGCGCTTCAGAATGGCGTTAGCCGGCGCAGAATTTTTTGACGCTAAACTGCGTTAGCGCAGTTTAGCGTCAAAAAGTATAAATACGGGCCTATGTTTCTCTGGGAAATGGATATGCGGATCAAGTCGCAAGGTTTTGCGCATTGAACTGTATATTGCTCAGGGATGAACGGAATTTGATAAATGAACCAGAACTTGAACCAAGCGAAATCTTTTCTCTAAAGGTTGTAGATACAATGGACGAATTGAAATCCTTACAGAATGACGTCAGTAAGGATGAGAAACTCTCATGGACCAAATCACAATGTGTAAAGAGACTAGATGAATTATGGGTTTCAAGTGAGGGGAAATTTGTTCTTCCAAACAGCCTTTTGACACAGATAGCCAGATTTTACCGTGGACAAGCTCATCTTGGGAGGGATGCCATGATTAGACTATTTAAAACTGATTGGTTTAACCCCAAATTCCGTCAAGTTGCTGAAGCAGTTTGCCATCATTGCGTCATTTGCCAACAGATGAACGCAGGGAAGGGAAACGTAGTAAATTTGAGCCATATTGGAAGAGCAGGGGGTCCCTTCAGCAGGATGCAAATGGACTTTATTGAGATGCCTGTGCATGGAGGCTTGAAGTATGTGTTGGTGGTTGTGTGCATCTTTAGTCACTGGATTGAAGCATACCCTACACGCAGAAATGACAGTCTCACAGTTGCAAAACTACTCTTGAGAGAGCTACTACCACGTTTCGGATTTCCGATCTCCTTAGAATCAGATAGGGGAAGTCACTTCAATAACGAAGTAATAAAATTACTTTGTGCAGCGCTGAACATTGAGCAAAAGTTGCATTGTAGTTACCGCCCTGAAGCATCAGGTCTAGTGGAGCAAATGAATGGCACATTGAAGTCAAGGATGGCGAAAAAATATGTGCATCAACAAACTTGAAATGGCCTGACGCATTGCCCTTGGTGCTAATGTCGATGAGAAACACCCCTGACAGAAAGACTGGACTGTCCCCGCACGAGATTCTCATGGGCAGAGCTATGAGACTCCCAGCAGTTCCTGCAAATGCGCTTTTGAATATTACAGATGATATGGTGTTAGACTACTGCAAAGGTCTAGCTGATGTGGTTCGCTCTTTCTCTCACCAGGTGGAGGCAACCACCTTGCCACCGATCCAAGGTCCAGGACACGCCCTGAAAGCAGGTGACTGGGTTGTGATAAAGAAGCACGTGAGGAAGTCGTGTTTGGAACCCCGTTGGAAAGGACCTTTTCAAGTGATTCTGACGACTACCACCGCTGTGAAGTGTGCGGGAGTTCCCAACTGGATTCACACCAGTCACACAAAGAGAGTATTGTGTCCCACAGACGAGGAAGTTGAAGCGCCAAAGTCACCAGTACCTGATAACAAAGTGCCAAGCGCCGAGACAGAGCGAAAGGGAACTAGAAGCGAACAGGTAGAAATAGAGGAGGGAGAAATATTCTCTGAGGACGAAGCAACTGACTCATTTGGGGAAGACCAAGGAGGAGCCTCAGAGAGTGACGAAGGTCCGGAAGGCGATAAAGAACCTGAAACAGCTGAAAGTGACAAAGAGCCGGAAGAAAGTAACGGTGGCAAAGAGTTCGAAACAGGTGAAGAAGCAGGAGAGCCTGATCAGAGGAGGGCTTTCCCAGAAGCAGACGATACAGGAAAAGAAAAGGAAAACCAAATTGACTCCCCAGAAGGAGGGGACAAGACAGAACAGAACGAAACTGCTCAAACTTCTTCAGAAGAAGTTGCGGGTCCATCAAGTGGACACAGTGCAAAAAGAAGACAAAGCATATCGCCAGTAAAATTAAGAATCAGAGAAACGTTGAACGACAGTGAAGGGCCAAAAGTGAAAGAGAAAAGAAAGGAAGTGTCTGTCGTAGTACCGGCACCAAGTGGAGAAAAGGACTTGGCCAAGGAAGAAAGTACCAGCGAGAAAGAATCAAAGAGAGATGCAAAATTGAAAAGAAAAAGAATACCGAGCAGAAGGTATTCTGGTCCGGAGTGGGCATACTTAACCAATAACGATTGGTCAGACGAATTTGTGTCCCTCAGTCTCGAGAACGAAGAGGCAGAACTTCATTTTGGCACATGAGAAATAAAACTTCATGAACTCTATCGATTAAAGACATTGATCACCTGATTGACTTTTCAACCGGCTAAGACATAGCTAACTTGATTGACTTTGAAACCGATTTTGAGACAACGCTGCTAACCGATAAGAGACTAAAAAAAGCTGTTAAAGAAAACTGTGGGAACATTGAACTCGTTCAGCTTGTAAATATCTGCAAATCTGCTTTGATAAAGTGTCTTCAACTTTCTGATTCTATACAGATCATGACTAGCTTCACTACACAGGGGCGTAAAATTAAGTGTTGTAAATATATGTGTATAGGTTTAATAACCACATACGTACTAATCATTATAGCAATAGTTCTTGGAATGCATGGTAAGGATGAGAGTGAGACGAATGATGCTTCTACTTCTAAACCTACTATTGTTACTGAATTAACAGCCCTAAAGAGACTCGAACAAGATGAGAGACATTTGCATAATAAAAAGGAACTTTCATCTAACGTTTTCTATCACTTGCTGAGTGAGTATGTTGAGACCATGGATGCGAAAGATTGTTATGTGTGTACACAAATACCTACCTCAGTAGTGGAAGGGGTGACATATCACAGCATGCCTCTTACGTACGGAATTACATGTAGTATAATAACGTCCAGATTTTACGGTCAGACGTACATTCATTATTTTTACTCTAACTATGATGTTACATTTGCATATGTCCCCATAATCGAGTACCTGAGTAAAATAGCTAGAGATTATTATTTCAAATTAATGAGAGAATTCTTTGAGCCGTTGTCACCTTTTCACACAGCACACGCACATAGAGAGAACCTTACATGCTTGCTTTCACAGGTAGAGATACATTTTCTAGACCGCACTGATGATAGGAGAAAAGAAATGAAGGAGGAATTAGAAAGGGAATTACACAAAAGGACATCTGTAGATAACTATGCTTTTGCCGCAATAAAGACACAAGGGAAAATAGCTTTAGATACATTGCATGTAGGGAGATTTTGTATACATAGACATAAGTCATACTATGACACAGTTTTTGTGGGAACGAGTGAATGCAAACATACGTTTTTGTTTCAACCTAAGTGGACGTTCATGCTGAATGGACAAGATTCAGTTATTCCTGGAATATATTATATTTGTGGACTTAACGCCTATTATCGTCTTCCTAAAGGATGGTATGGGAGATGTTATTTGGGAATAGTGTTCCCAAAGATTTACCAGCTGGATGACTTAACGAAATTTCCAAAGCTGTCTGAATCACATCATGTTCAGAAAAGGGAGACA
The DNA here is from genome assembly GCF_031143425.1 of Pleurodeles waltl. Classification (NCBI taxonomy): domain Eukaryota; kingdom Metazoa; phylum Chordata; class Amphibia; order Caudata; family Salamandridae; genus Pleurodeles; species Pleurodeles waltl. The sequence continues at coordinate 594,895,428 of NC_090451.1, forward strand.
GCTTCTGGTGTGGTAGGAGATATATTTGGAGCATTGATTCCTTCAGTGGGAGTCATATTGAATTCAATCAAAATACGAAAGTTGTCTACTATTGTGGATAACATGCTGACAAAATTTTCAGGAGCTATAATCCTGATGGATGCTGAACTTGCTGCAGAAAGAGCTATGACTCTTCAAAATCGGCTTGCCTTAGACATTCTTTTAGAAAAGGATGGCGGCGTTTGCAAAATGCTTGGTACACGTCACTGTTGTACATATATACCAGACAGCAGTGGGAAAATTAGAACGATGCTTACAAATTTAACTAAAGAAAGTGTAGATTTAAAGGAATTGAAAGAACCAGGAGTTTGGGAGAAAGTTGGAAAAGGATCTGCTTCTGTGGGAAATTGGCTCAGCAACGTTTGGAACGGATTGTTACTAAAAATAGTGAAGGGAATATTGATAATATTAATTTGTTTATTAGGCTCTTGGGGAACATGGAAAGCTATCAAAATATGGAAAATAAGACGTGAAAGGAAAAGAGAAGAAAAAGAACAAGCTAAAATGGTGGAAATATATAGAGAAAAATCAAAAGGGACTAAAAGAAAAAGGGAATTGACTGAAGTGCCAAATTACTATACAGAATTTTAATGGAATAAAATTTGTGGGTAGATTTGATGTGATGACATAATTAGTCATCAGAGGAGGGATTGATGACGCAGAAAAAGAGGGTCCAACATATCTTCATACATATCACGTAATCAAAAGCATATAATGTAGTGTGATTTTAGTAAAGAAAATAATGTACGAGGGAAATTGTGCCCTCGGGGTAGTTCGCCAACATTGTAAACGAGCTTTATTAATCATGAAGTATTGAAAATGTAGTAATCTGTCATAATTGCAAATGTATGCCATGATTTCTCGTTTGAAACTGTTTTGCTTAGCTTAAATTTAATAGAGGCTTTGGCCTAGTTGCCTGGTCTCAAATTCTAACTGCGTGGCTTTTTCCTTGAACTAATGAAACATATATTCTTGCTTGAAGTTGTATTTTTCCAGCAGGGATGACTAATACACTTATCTCCAAGGTTTCGTACTAGGCCGGTTTCATCCCCTTTGATACAAGGCCAGTCTGCAGGTGCGGACAATGAAGGTACAGATAGTAAAATAATTGGCAAACCATGTTACAACTTGTGTTCCAAGGCTCCAAGGACAGTGTATGCATAAATGAGCGCTAGTAAAGGACAAATTTTCATTGGACAATTTGAAGCCAACCTATGAACCCTCTAATAGAAGACCCTGCAGAATGTGGAATGTTTCTTACTTAAACCCACTGGACAAAGAGAAGTCAGCCATTTTCCTCGATGCCAATTTGAAGCCAGATGCCAGACTCCATTTTGGACTACACCCTGATGTCATTTTCTCTATTTTAGAGAAAGAGACTTTTTAGAATTCTCACCCTAGAGACTTTAACTTTGATTTGCCCCATCTTGCCCATGAAGTAACTTTGCCCCATTTTCCTTGCCGCTGCAAGGAAGATTGCCCTTACCTTTGCCCCTTTGAAATCTGCCCCATGCTGATTGAACCAGTACCTGAAGGACGAAGACTTTCTTGAATGCTGATTGTATTTGGTAAATATGAAAGGACAAATGTATTATGCATTGTGTTTTTCCTTTTAGGTACCAACTGCTATTTTGATAGGGTCCTAGCTAGAAGTTTTCCAAATTTGTGTTGACTAAATTCGTTTTGCATGAAGTCCCACATGCCAATGCTAATTAGAGGTTAGTCGAGGGATTCATTCGATGCACCATGTTGATTTGAGATCTTGTTATGCTGCCCAGTGTATGAAATTAGTCAAATACAGTTAGTCATATTAGTTATTTGTATTGCCATAACTGAGTGTATCATAATCCAGATTTTGCGTAGATTGCGTTTCTTCCGCCGCTATGGACAGCTAGTAATGTTCATCTGCACATACATCGTGCTAGCTTTGTTAATATAGGGAAATAAATTCACTAACTTTTAATAAACTGGTGTGGTTATTCATGACTGAAAGGTCATGGTGCGCCGAATTACGAACTGTTATTGATTTCTGATGTGTTATTTTGATCTATTAATTGAGTATTGATTGCCGATTATAATAATTATTGATTATTGATCTGAGTGACCCGATTATTCTAGGATGAGGAGAGCCCGACTCGGTTAAAAGATCCACCGACCTCCAACGTGTCCAGGTATAGGTAATTTATAAGGGCTGGACGCGTTATCAGTGCCACAATACCCCAGGCCAAGCCTCTTATTTCCAGGTATAGTATCGCTGGTCCAGATATATCCTCCCATTCCCTGGCAATTTTAGGTAAGTCTCACATGCTCATGTACAGTCAACGTGCACCAAGGTGAAATAATCATATGTATAGTGCCATGACGTGCCCCAACTACTGGCATCATATTACCAAGAACGATCAATATATGATCAGGCACAAACATGACGAAGGGAGTACCTGCTTAACTACTTCCTCATTTAAATATTACTGTTCCTAATAACCATTTGCGAAGATACAGCTATCATAAAACTATGAACACCCACCATACTCCTAAGCACTTCCTCATGTGGCTAGGTACAACCATCATATGCTAGTTGCAGCCATCATATGCCCAGTGAATGCCATCATATAAACAGTACAGTTTGACGTGGTGGTACAGCCTCACAGGGCTAGTTAAAGCCTCAGAGGCTTGGGGATAGTTTTCATAAGACTTCGTACAGCCTCATATAATCGGACATCCATCACTGGGAAGGATACATTGCTATATGCCAAAGTACAGCCTCAAACTTCGGAATTGTGGACATAAAGGCCCCAGTACAGACATCTTTTATCAGGTGCTCCATTATACGCCTATGTCATTATATTGACCAGGTCAGATACTGCCATCATAAGTCTAGGAAAAGCCATTTGAGACCCCTGAAAGAAACGTGCTATCCCAGGAGCTATTGCTAATGGTGACCAGATAACTGTCCCTGTTCGTACTTATTAGATAATCCCACAAAGCTGCTCTGAGTCCATTTCATGTTTTCTGTGTGTGCAGGGAAACTTGCACCCTGTGTTCTAATTTATATGAACAGTGTCAGCTAAGGATGTAACTGTCAGAAAATAGAGTTTCGTCTTAATGCAGGGCTGCCCAACGTAGGTGAAGGATTGGCGGATCTTGGCCATATTTTTCATGATAACAACTGACTATGTAAGTGAGTTCCTTTGAGATTCATTGTACGTGAATTTATCTGCTGTGAATTTCCTGAAAATCTGACATAGATGCGGTCACTGTGGGCCTTCGACAGGCGCTCCTGTCTTTTTGTGGCTGCTTTAAAAGGCAGTGCTCCACAGGTCACTATGCTGTTCTTAGTGTCAGCTGTATACAAACGATTTACTAAGTACTGGAAACATATGGGTCTTGGATTCCTTTCAGCTCTTATCTCTTGAAGTGTTTTGGAAGCGAATCAATTGGTTTGTGACATGTTTCCCCTTTAAAACCTTGCTTTTCAACGTGGGACTCAACAACCAAGTTATGAAACAAATTCTTAAAACATTTGAGAGTCTAGATATTTTCTGATCTTAGTAACCTGAGATACAGCTCTGCTATCGTACTCATGAGCCTCTATGATATGGCTTCCTGTCTGAAGCTGTCATTGTAAGATCTGTGTGACTGGGTTCTTTCGTTTGAGACCTTACCGTGTACAATTTCTGTACACTGATACTAGACTTTCTGTCAAAAGCTTCATTTCGTAAGATTTGTGTAGCCTGAGTTATAGATTTTCTCTCAGGGCTTGAACCTTGAAAATACCTATAACCTCATGAACAGCGCTGGTGTTTGAAGTCTGAACGTGTAAGATCTCGGGTCGCTCTGTTGTCATAATCCTACAAGGTCTTGTTCTGCTGTCAGATGCTGGAGTCTGTAGGTGTTTTTTAAATAAAGACACTAGGTATGCCATAATTGTCCAGAACCTTTAAGAGCCTTGTAGAGGGACAGCTTTGCAGTCAGAGGCAAAATCTATTTCAATATGGTTAACCTGCAAGATAGTTTTTTTCTAAATGCCTGCACTTTTATTGTCTATGTAACCTGACTACAATTCTGTTTTCATAGTTCTAGCCCAATGATACCTGTGCAACCTGGGAGTAATCTTTTTGTGCGTTCATTGAGCTGGTTAGTTCTTTGTGACCTCAGTATAGATTTGTGTTACAGGTGTGACTCTGTGTGACTTGTGCAACCTTATGGAAGGTTAACTGTCTACTGCTTGAAACTATGATATCTATGCAACTTGATCGATCAATCTTTAGAAAAGTGAAGTAAAAGATGTTCAGAATTAAATCAGAAGAAAATGGTAACCAATGCATAAGCCGAATGATCTTTTAATGTCTACGCACGCTTTACTGCAGATATTTCAATTTTAGAATGAGTAAAGGTTTAGTTCAAATTCATATTTTACTCGAAAGTTCTTTTTTAGAATTTTTAAACAAAGACATAGGCCCTCATTCTGACCTTGGCGGGCGGCGGAGGCCGCCCGCCAAAGTCCCGCCGTCAGGTTACCGTTCCGCGGTCGAAAGACCGCGGCGGTAATTCTGACTTTCCCGCTGGGCTGGCGGGCGGTCGCCTTCAGACCGCCAGCCAGCCCAGCGGGAAAGAGGCTTCCACGATGAAGCCGGCTCGGAATCGAGCCGGCGGAGTGGAAGCTGTGCGACGGGTGCAGTTGCACCCGTCGCGTATTTCACTGTCTGCGCAGCAGACAGTGAAATACATGTAGGGGCCCTCTTACGGGGGCCCCTGCAATGCCCATGCCAGTGGCATGGGCACTGCAGGGGCCCCCAGGGGCCCCGCGACCCCCCCCTACCGCCATCCGGATCTCGGCGGTCCGACCGCCGGGATCTGGATGGCGGTAGGGGGGGTCGGAATCCCCGCGGCGGTGCAGCAAGCTGCGCCGCCGCGGAGGATTCAATGGGGCCGCGGTACACTGGCGGGACCCCGCCAGTGGTGCCGGTCCGACCGCGGCTTTACCGCCGCGGTCGGAATCCCCATTGGAGCACCGCCGGCCTGTCGGCGGTGCTCCCGCGGTCCTCCGCCCTGGCGGTCAAAGACCGCCAGGGTCAGAATGACCACCATAGTACTGGAGTTTAAATTCTTCTCTTGGACCACATGGCTTCATGGCTTTACTTTTAGAGCTGTTACATTTCTTGAATCACTGTGATGTTAGTTCAAAGTCATGTTTATATATTAACAACTGTAGGGGATATGGTAAGGATCATTGTTTCTCCTCAAATCCGTAATTTAACAAAAATATTCCTTTCTTTTAGCGTGGCTGACAAGCGTCAGTGGCCATGTACAGCTGGAAGGTTTTGTTGGGGAGAATGTGTCCGTCTCAGCAAAGGTACCCTTGGATTTCAACATCACAGGAGTCATCTGGAGACATTTGTCATCAACAGAGAAATTGGTTGCCATGGCCTTCAAAGGATCCGCTGAAACAACATACCAATCCCGCTTCTTTGGAAGGGCTCGACTCCTTCCTAACTTTACCTTGGAAATTGATAACTTGGAGTTGGGAGACAGTGGAACCTTCAAGGCATTGCTAATGGACTCCAGCGGACAGATTGAGACTAACATAGTTGTCCTTACTGTGTATGGTAAGTGGATTTCAAGGAAAGTAGAGATCAGTGGCTTGTGACTCACTATTAAGCTAGCAATATATTCATCATTTTCCATAGTGCATTACTCTTCAAAAGCTAGTTATGAATTCTCACTGGTAGGAGTAGATTTCAATATTTTGTATGGGATCTGCCTGAGATTATAAAAGAGGTAAAAGAAGTAGATAATGGGCTTGAAATACATAGACACTATTTTTTGTGACTGTTTTCATGATCTGCTGATCCCATCCGCGGGCTCAGCGCGGCCCCATGTGCACAGGCGCAGGTGGGTCTGCAGATTTCGGCAACTGTAAAATAATTTTTTTTTTAAAAAGTAAAAATATGATATATATATATATATATATATATATATATATATATAGTCACACACCCACTAAAACAGTAAGGCAAACACTCGCACAGACACTCACACCCAGACAGACACTCCCACTCTCACACCCATACAGACACTCACACACCCACTCACAGATGCACTCAGACACTAATGCACCCACTCACAGATCCACTCAGACATTCACGCACGCACTCACAGACCCACTCAGACTCTCACACACCCACTCACAGACCCACTCAGACATTCATGCATTCACTTACAGACTTACTTAGACACTCATGTCCCCACTCACAGAATCAGACATTCATGCACCCACTCACAGACCCTGTCAGACATTTATGCACCCACTCACAGGCCTACTCAGAGACTCATGCACTCACTCACAAACCCACTCAGAGACTTGTGTACCCACTCACAGATCCTGTCAGACATTTATGCACCCACTCACAGGCCCACTCAGAGACTCATGCACTCACTCACAAACCCACTCAGAGACTCGTGTACCCACTCACAGACCTACTCCGACACTGACACATCCACTCATAGACCAACTTAGACCCTCACACACCCATTCACAGACCAACTCAGAGACTCATGCACCCGCTCCCAGACCCACTCATAGAGTCATGCATCCACTCACAGACCCACTTTCGGAAATCTCAGTTTCCTTGAACAAATCTATACAAACAAAAAATTGTAGGTGGGGTGCACAATATTACGAGTTTGGTACACGGTTGCACTTCTTGATATTGGATAAACATTTTCTGATGATGGATTTGAAGCGCAAAAGAGCTAATATATCCTTCATTATGTGCCCACTATGCTTTAACAAGAAATTTCTCATGTAAGAAGTAGAAAGTATGAAATAGGTAGTTGTTTTTATAACCGAGTCTGTTTTCAGGAATGAGTGTTAAAATTAGGAGACAGGAGAAAAATGAGGTAATCTTTTAGCCCACTTGGGCTGGTAGGTTATGACAACGATATGAGAATAACAGGTTAATGCTATAAATTGAAGTCTTTATGCTTATTTTGGGTTGATGTCTGCATTGTAGTATCATGGGGATGTTAGGTCACTTAAAGATTATGGAATTAGGGTTTGTAGGTAGCTTGATGTCAATAAAATAAAATAAAAATAAAATAACAATAAAACAATTATATTAAAATAAAATAATAGAATAGAATAATAGCATAATAACAAGAAAATCATAAATACGACAATGAATTTTGATAACATTAGAATGTGTATTAAACTGTTGATTTGTAGGTTTGAATACCCAGTGTAACTGTAATAGGTATTGCTAACAGTGTACATGGAAATATCTTTCAAGAGCACCAATTTGTTGTTATTGAAAACACTGTGGATTGCCAGGGTAGTCCGTTGTTTGTGTTTGTATAGCCACGAGAGCACTGGTAATTTAAAAATGGCAGATACATTGTAATGTAGATTTTCCTAGTAAGTTATGACGGAAAGTCTTAATTGTATTAAAGACACGGAGGCGAGTATTATGCTTCTCTATCTTGCTTTATTTTAACAGCAGTAGTCAAGAAACTACAACTCCCATGAGGCTTGAAAAAACAGGAAAGCCAATGGGAGGTCAAAAACGCAATAACTAACGCACCAATCACGATGTCAGGACAAATACGTAATCACTAGTCTTGACTGCGACCAGCCATCTTGCTTGATGCGAGAAGGTTATTCAGTGTGAGAAAACAATGGAAAAATAGCCAGAACAATTGCAACTGCTAAAATGAGTGAACAGAGTTCTTGGATAAAGTTCAGGTAAATGTGGAAAGGAGTAGAAATCCGGAGAGCGGTTGGAAGACTCCGCTGGAACAAAGCTGGATATCCAGAAGAAATGTCTGGAACCGATAGAACCATGGTCCGATCAGGTAGAAGGTTGAGATGTCGTGGAGGTTGCTGTGAGGGAGGGAAAAGAAGACAAAATCAGGAGATTGTCCTTACTGAGGCGGGATAATACTCGCCTCTGTGTCTTTAATAAAATTAAGACTTTCCGTCATAACTTACTAGGAAAATCTACATTTTATGTCAAGACAGGAGGCTCGTATTATGCTTTTTTAAAGCATGTTAATCACCACAGAAGTTGCAGTATGTATAGGCTTACAATAGAATGTTCTGAAAACATTATCATTAGACCAATCGGCCGATCTCAGAATGTCTTCCAAACTGGAACCAACCCAGAAAGCTTTGGAAGCCATAGCCCCTCTAGTGGAATGAGCCCCAAAAACAGAGGTATCTATACCCACCAAAGACATTACCTAGCTAATCCATCTGGCAAGAGTTGCCAAAGACACAGGCTTATGGGGTTTGCAAAAATAAATAAGTAACTGGGAAAGAGAAGACGTTCTGAGATCGGCCGTGCGTTCCTCATAACATTTAAGACATTGTCCTACGCATAATTTAGGTTGGTTGGGGAAATATGGATAAGAAACTGTATGCAAATTAGATTTGGTACATTTGTTAATGGAAAATAAAACCCCCGTAGGGGCGAACTGTCGAGAGGTAACATCTAAAGCTTTAACGTCAGATAACCGTTTAATGGAAACTAGACAAAGCAACATAGTAAGCTTGGCAGAAAGCATTTTCAAAGAAATCTCAGAATTATCTTGCCAAGATAAGAACAAATTCAATACCACATTGACGTCCAATAGCTTTTGGTATTTAGGCAACGGAGGAATAGAAAATTTTACTCCCTTTAACAGGCGGCAAAGTAGAGGGTGTTCTCCCACGGGTTTCCCATTGACGTAAGCATGATGCATGGAAATAGCCGATCTATACAGATTGATCGTCCTGTATGACTTACCTACACTAGCCTGCACGGCCAAGATATTCATTACATAGTTTATATCTGTTGAAACTGGATTGAGGTCCCTTCCCACACACCAGCTTGACCAAAGAGACCAGGCGGGATTATATGCCTTCCTGGTACCTGGAGTCCAGGCCTTGCTGATGAGATCTGCAGCTTCTTCCGAAATTGGGATGGCAGGTCGGGAAGTTCTGACACTTACCAAGCAGAAAGATGGAGTGATTTGTTGATGACAAGGGGATGAGGGTTCCCTAGAGGGTCCCGAAGAAGGGAAGGGAAAAGGGGGAGAAGAATGGGGAAGTCAATTGTCAATTCCAAGAGAGGGGGAAACCAAATCTGTGATTGCCAAAAGGGCACCACCAGCACTACAGTTGCCCTCTGGCGTCTGACCTGGGCCAAGACTCTGGTGATCATTATGAATGGAGGAAAGGCATAGTTGATCGCTTTGGACCAGTCCTGAAGAAAAGCGTTCGAGGCTAATGCTGAAGGGTCCGGACGCCAACTGAACAAGAGAGGTAGCTGAGAATTGAGGCGGGAAGCAAATAGGTCTATGCCAAAGGGACCCCATTTGTGAAGAATAGAATGGAAAACAGGGGATGAAGCTTCCAATCACTGTAATCTCTGAGGAAACGTGAGTGCCAATCCGCCGTTTGGTTGATAGACCCTGGAAGATATTCTGCTGAAAGAGATATTTCGTTGAGAAGGCAAAACTCCCATAGGCTTTTTGCCAGGTCTGCTAACGGTTTCGATCTGGTTCCTCCTAGATGGTTTATGTAAAAGACAGCCGAAACATTGTCCTTGTGGAGGAGGATGGTACACTGCACTCTGACTTTTGCCAGGCTTTTGATTGCAAAGGACCCCGCAAGCATCTCTAAATAATTGATGTGCAATTTGGACCATGTACTTCCAGTCGAGATTGGAACACAGCGGGCGCCCCAACCCGTCAGGCTTGCATCGGACTCTAACACAAGGTCGGGGGTGATAGAAAAATAGCCCTGACGTTCCAGGCATCTAAATGGTCTATCCACCATTGGAGTTCTAGACGAGATTCCTGATCGAGAACAATCATCTCTGAATAGGAAAGTAGTCTTCTGAGATGACAGATTCTGAGCCTTTGAAGAGCCCGGTAATGCAGCGGACCAGGAAAAATGGCCTGAATCGAAGCAGACAGAAGGCCCCCTATCCTGGCCAGAGCTCTGAGAGAAATCTGAGATCTGTGGAGTGTTTTTAGAATCTCTGCCTTGATGGCATGTACTTTTTAATGAGGGAGATGGAGAGTGGAGGAAGAGAAAGCTATCTCGAATCGTAAGAAGTCTATCCTTTGAGATGGTAGAGTGTTTGACTTTTCTTTGTTGAGAAGACAACTTAGTTGGGAAAGAAGGGAGCAAGTTATTTGTAAATGAGATAGAAGAGTGGAACGATCCTGATGTAATATGAGAATGTCGTCCAGATAAATCAACAGTCTGATGCCGAAAGATGTGAGATGAGCTGTGACCGGTTACATTAACTTGGTGAAACACCAAGGTGCTGAAGACAGGCCGAACGAAAGGGAAGAAAACTGGTACGTCTGACCTAGCCATTGGAATTGAAGATACTTTCTGTGATTTGTATGAATGGGGACTGAAAGGTACGCATCCTGAAGGTCCAGATGAACCATGAAATCGAAGGGAAGAAGAATGTCCCTTAGATGTAGAATGGTCTCCATTTTGAAATGTCGATATACGACAAACTGGTTGAAATTTCTGAGATTTATTACAGGTCTGAATTTCTTTTTTTCTTCTGAACCAAGAAGAGAGAACTGAAAAAAACGGAGGGATGTAGGGGAGAGATTTGAATGGCTTGTTTTGTAAGAAGGGAGCCGACTTCCTCTGAGATCAGACCAGACATCTCTGTGGAAAAACGTAGAGGAGGGGGAAGGTAAACCTGGTACGGATTTGAATAGAATTCTATTTGGTAACCTATAATTGTGTTGAGATCCCATGGATCTGAAGTTAGAATGCGCCACTTCTGAATAAATTAACGAAGCTGACCCCCAATTGGAGGAAGGCCAGAAACAGGGCTTACCTTGATTGTTGTTGGACCGGAAGCCACGTTGACCACGACCCCTGTAACCTCTGCCTCTTTGGGGGTAAAACTGGGGTTTGTAGGATTGAGTCCCATAGGAGGAGTATGAGGAGCCTCTGTTTCCTTGGAGCGATCGGCCGGTAGAGCGGCTACTGCCTGTACCGGCCCTGGCAAAAACACATTGGTTGAAGACCTTTTTGATGTTTTGTTGCGCCTTGTCAATGGAGGCAAACTTGGAAACAAATTTTCCTAGATCCTTAATGAAAGAATCACCGAACAGGCGTCCTTCGGCCTTAATTCCGGGATCCATGGTAGCCAGATTAGACCATTTGGGATCTAACTTAAGGAGTAATCCTTTTCTCCTTTCATGAATAATGGAGGCATTTGCATTGCCTAGGAGACAAAAGGCTCTTTGAGTCCATAAGGAAAGTTCCGCAGGATCAATTTCTGCATCGTCCATTTTTGCAGATTCTGCCAGGTAGAAAATACGGGCCAAGGGCCCAACTAAATCCAGGAGTTTATCCTGAGAGTTTGACCAGGCCTTGTCTACCTCTTTACAAGGGTCTTTCCCAAATTTGGAGAAAAAAGTAAGGAGGGGTTGATCAATGGTTGGAGTTGAAGTGATACTGGAAAAAAGGGACGGTCTGGGACACTCCGATCTTAATTTGGCTCTTGTCTACTTATCCAGGGGAAGCCTTAATCTGGAAGCAATGTATTTGCCCACGTGGGATGAAGGGGTCCATTCTGTGGAATTGGGGTGATGAAGGAGTGAGGGATCAAACATGGGGTTACCATCCGAATCAAGAACAGTTTTGGCCAAAAAAGGGTCAGAAACCTCCAATTTAGGCTTTTTTGAAGGGGAAGCCTGAGATTGCGAACCCCACATATCCGAGACGTCATCCGCCATATCCGCATCACCAATATCATCATCAGTATCCGAGAAGTGAGAAATCACAATCTGTTTTGGCGCAGAGACAGTATGCTTTGTCTTGGATTTACATTGCCCATAAATAACTTTTGAATTCCCCTCCTGGGAAGGAGGCCTGGGAGGAAACTCGTCCTCAGTCATGGGTGAAGAAACTTCACCAGTCAGAAAAGCGCCATCGGATGGTTTTTGTGCAGACAAATCCTTTAATTTTCTTTTTCTGCTTTCCCCCGCAGAATGGGCCAGAAAGGATTTGTAGACCATGGTATGGACAGTGGTCTCAATATTTTTTGACATTTTGGTCATAGTGGTTGAAACAGCCTTGGCCACAGCCTCATTAATAAAGGCTCCAATCTCATTGGAATCAGGTAAGGTAGAGGAGTCTTGACGTTCCATTTTAACAAAGGAAACAAGAAAAAACAAAGCAGAATCCATGAAAAAAATTCCCCGTACTGAAGGGGTTAAATATACCAGGAAGTGCCGGCTAAAATTGAAGTACATGCACCCAGGCGTGTCTGCCTGATGAGGAAGTGTTTCGGGGCAGAGAACCCAACCAGGGGAGCGGTGCGGCTGACAAAAGAAAGCCGAGGCAGTCGGAGCGGAGAAAAACACGAGCGCCGAGATAAGGGCTAACCAACGGTAGGCAGTGCTGCCGTTCGAACGTTAGAGAAAGGAAGTTAAACTGCCTCAGGTGCCGCATGAATACATGAAAGTAAATGGGGTTTGCGAACCCCTGGGGAAATGAGTAAACGCGCGCGAGCGTTGTAGCCTGAAATAGAGAGATAAACTCACAGGTATAAAGAGAAACAGTCTAGCGGTAGCAAAAGCAAAACCACAGTAATTAAGGGCCAGATGCAGCAAGGCTTTTGCGCCTCGCAAACGGCGAAAAACGCTGTTTGCGAGGCTCAAAAGCCCTCACGCTATGCAGAAACGCCTTTTGCGAGTCGGAACCAACTCGCAAAATGCGTTTCTGACTCGCAAATAGGAAGGGGTGTTCCCTTCCTATTTGCGACTCGCAACGCGATGTAAGTTGATTTGCGACCGCGAAAGCGGTCGCAAATCAACTCGCAGTTACCATCCACTTGAAGTGGATGGTAACTCATTCGCAAACGGGAAGGGGTCCCCATGGGACCCCTTCCCCTTTGTGAATGATCACAAAAATATTTTTTCAGAGCAGGCAGTGGTCCAATGGACCACTGCCTGCTCTGAAAAAAACCGAAACAAAAGGTTTCGGTATTTTTTTCTAAGTGCAGCTCGTTTTCCTTTAAGGAAAACGGGCTGCAGATAGAAAAAAAAAAGACTGCTTTATTGAAAAGCAGTCACGGACATGGTGGTCTGCTGTCTCCAGCAGGCCACCATCCCCGTGAGTGCCCAGACTCGCAATGGGGTCGCAAACTGCAACCCACCTCATTAATATTAATGAGGTGGGTCTTTGCGACCCCACTGCGAGTCGCAGAAGGTGTCTGAGACACCTTTCTGCATAGCAAATTGCAAGTCGCAATTTGCAACGTACCTACATCTGGCCCTAAAACATCACATGAATTGAGGAAAACAAGAGAGAAAAAGAAAACGTCACTTATCTTGACTGCGAGCAGCAAGAAAGAGGGCTGGTCGCATTCAAGCGTTTTTGACCTCCCATTAGCTTTCCTGTTTTTTCAAGCCTCATGGGAGTTGTAGTTTCTTGACTGCTGCTGTTAAAATAAACCAAGATAAAGAAGCATAATACGAGCCTCCTGTCTTGACATAAAATTGGTTTGCCCGTGATCAAGGAAACTGAGATTTACTAAATGCGTTGAGTGTTTTTCTGCCTTTGAAATTAATGTTTTGCTTTACAATATGTATGTGGCTTTGGCAGTTCTTTCATTTGGAACTTAAGGCAGGAGGAGTCACTGGAAGTTAAACTATCCACAAGATTTATGGGGGATAGCAACCCTGCCAAGGCATGCGCTATGGGGTTAGGGAAACAGCGTTTTATAGTGGGTATGAGTTTTTGGATGGCAAGGGCATTTTAAGGGCCTAAGGTGGGTATGGGTTTTTGGGTGGCAAGGTCCACCTTTAGGTTTTAGGTTGGTTATGGGTTTTTGGGTGGCAAGCACATTTTAGGGTTTGGGTTTTTGAGTGGCAAGGGTGTTTTTAGGGTTTAGGGTGGATATAGGTTTTTGGGTGACAAGGGTGTTTTTAGAGTTTAGGGTGGATATGGGGTTTTGAGTGGAAGGGTGTTTTTAGAGTTTACGGTGGGGATGGATTTTTTGGTGGCAAGAGTGTTTTTAGGTTTTAGGGTGGGTATGTGTTTTTAGGTGGCAAGGATGTTTTTAGGTTTTTTTGATAGGTATGGGTTATGGGTGGTAAGGGCATTTTTAGTGTTTAGGGTGGGTATATGTTTTTGACTGGCCAGAGCTTTTTTAGGATTTACGACTGGTATATGTTATTGAGTGGCAAAGGTGTTATTAAGTTTTAGGGTGGCAAGGGCATTATATATCTATACTGTTGTACCTGGCTTTTTGACAGGGTCATCCCCAAACTTTTTGCCTCCTTCCTCCTAATTTTTCTGACCTGTTGTTGTTGGCTTTTGACCTCTGGGCACTTTACCACTGCTAACCAGTGCTAAAGTGCATATGCTCTCTGTGTAAATTGTACTATTGATTGGTTTATCCATGATTGGCTATTTAATTTACTTATAAGTCCCTAGTAGAGTGCACTATATGTGCCTACGGCCTGTAGATTAAATGCTACTAGTGGGCCTGCAGCACTGGTTGTGCCACCCACTTCAGTAGCCCCTTAACCTTGTCTCAGGCCTGCCATTGCCACTTCGACTTGGCATTTAAAAGTGCTTGCCAAGCTTAGAACCCCCCTTTTTCTACATATAAGTCACCCCTAATGTGCGCCCTAGGTAACCCCTAGAGCAGGGTGCTTTGTGGGTAAAAGGCAGGACATGTACCTGTGTAGTTATATGTTCTGGTAGTGTAAAACTCCTAAATTCGTTTTTACACTACTGTGAGGCCTGCTCCCTTCATAGGCTAACATTGGGGCTGCCCTCATACACTGTTGACGTGGCCGCTGCTGATCTGAAAGGAGCAGGAAGGTCATATTTAGTATGGCCAGAATGGTAATATAAAATCCTGCTGACTGATGAAGTCGGATTTAATATTACTATTCTAGAAATGCCACTTTTAGAAAGTGAGCATTTCTTTGCACTAACATCTTGTTGTGCCCTTCAATCCACGTCTGGCTAGGTTTAGTTGACAGCTCCTTGTGCATTCACTCAGACACACCCCAAACACAGGGTACTCAGCCTCACTTGCATACATCTGCATTTTGAATGGGTCTTCCTGGGCTGGGAGGGTGGAGGGCCTGCCCTCACACAAAGGACTGCCACACCCCCTACTGGGACTCTGGCAGACAGGATTGAACTGAAAGGGGGCTTGGTGCATTTCTTAGACACTCTTTGAAGTCATCCCCACTTCAAAGGCACAACTTAGTATAAAACAGGGCCTCTGCCCTACCTCATCAGACACTTGCTGGAGAAGAAACCTGAACCAGAAACTACATCCTGCCAAGAAGAACTGCCTGGCTGCTCAAAGGACTCACCTGTCTGCTTTCTACAAAGGACTGCTGCCTTGCTGTTGGCCTGCTGCCTTGCTGAACTCTTGTCTGGCTGTGAAAGTGCTCTCCAAGGGCTTGGATAGAGCTTGCCTCCTGTTCCCTGAAGTCTCAGGACCAAAAAGACTTCTCTTTTTCACTTGGAAGCTCCGTGAGCCGAAATTTTCGACGCACAGCTTGTTCCGCGGCAAGAAAAACGCTGCACACCGACGCTGATCGACGCAACGCCTTCGGGACGACCGAAACTTTGACGCACGGCCTCGCAAGGACAACGCTGCCTGACTTCCAAAGAGAAATCGACGCGACGCCTGCCGTGAGATCGAAACTTTGACGCACGACCACGCAAGGACAACGCCGCCCGACTTCCAAGGAGAAATCGACGCGACGCCTGCCGTGAGATAGAAACTTCAACGCGCAGCCCCGCAGAACGACGCGCAGCCGGAAAACAAGCAGAAAAATCCACGCACAGACCCGGGACATCTAGTAATCCCCGCGATCCACAGAAAGAGACTGTCCGTGCGCCGGAAAACAACGCACGACTTCCCCGTGTGAAAAATAACGACGCAAGTCCGTGTGTGCTGGGGAGAAATCGACGCGCACACCCTTTTTCCAGGCATCTCTTCTTTTGTGGCCCTCTGAAGAGATTTTCCACTCCAAACCAGGTACTTGTGCTTGAAAGAGACTTTGTTTACATTTTAAAGACTTAAGACACTTTATATCACTTTTCAGTGATAGCTCTACAATTTCACATTGCAACTTTTTTCTTTTTGACCTACAATTATCCTGATAAATATTATATATTTTTCTAAACACTGTGTGGTGTATTTTTGTGGTGTTATATGGTGGTATTATATGATTTATTGCACAAATACTTTACACATTGCCTTCTAAATTAAGCCTGACTGCTCGTGCCAAGCTACCAGAGGGTGGGGACAGGATAATCTTGGATTGTGTGTGACTTACCCTGACTAGAGTGAGGGCTTTTGCTTGGACAGGGGGTAACCTGACTGCCAACCAAAAACCCCATTTCTAACATTGGTGATCAGCGGTGAGGATAGGACTTGTGTTTGTGCAGTGACATACAGTAGCTAAGTATTTCACTACCTACCCGCAGTTGAAGGTCAACTTGATTTTTCATTTTTTTTGCTTTTGGTTCTCTGATGTCCTCCTGGATATACTATTGATATTTTGGACTTTGGGTTTTGGTTTTTGCTGGCAAGACCTTATCAGAATGGGATTGTGTACCTACTCATTCTTTGTACGTACTGGCCACCTCACTAAGGCTGACCTAAGGAAGCTTTGCAGAAAATGGGGCCTTCCTGTAGCAAGGAGATCTACTAAGGAGGAAATGCTACATAACTACATAGTCTGGGGGGAAGAAAGATGGGCAGAGAGAGAGGCAGCAAGAAACCAAATGACTAAGTACCCCTCAGATGAGGAGGAGGACTGCTCACATGAGGAGGAAGACTACTCAGATGAGGAAAGAGACCCAGAGATAGATGAATGGCTCCGAGGTCAAAGGCGGCAGGAGCAACAATTAGAGGAGTATCTTGCAAGGGTTGAGGCAGAAAGACTCTTAGCCCTAGAAGAAGAAAGGACTGCAGCTCAAGAGCTGAGCTGTGAATTGCTGAAACTGGAGGCCGGAAGGACTGAGTCCCGTTCAGATGGTGGCAGCAAAAATCTTGCATCCAGTACTGCTGAAGAAGGGCAAAAGCCCAGAGATGTGGTGCCCAACTTGAAGAAGGGAGTTGACACACCCCAGGTGGTTCAAGGGTATGAGGTAGTTCCCGTTATGCACAGGGTCCCTGAGAAGGATTGGGGAACTGGCACAGGGAGTCATATTCCTACTGGGGGCAGGGACACTTTACTGACTCTAGCAGAGAGTGACAGAGAAAAGGGTTCCCCCCTGGTGGACGTCCTGGATATAGAGTGTAGAGACATCCCAGAAGAGTATGGGTTGAGTGTCAGGGACAGGCAGATACTGTCTCACCAGTCTCAGGAGGGTGATGTAGAGTGCTTTTCCAAGGCTGAGTTACTGGGTGGTTGGGTGAAGGGTACTGTGGTTAATACATGTGAAGGGCAGAGTGATGTAATTGCTGGAGAGCATATGTCTGGTCCTTATTTTCCAGAGCTACGCCAACACCAGGTGGAGTGTGAGTTCTCTGACCCCAGGGAACTTACAATGGAGGCAGACTTCTGGGTGAGTACCAGAGAGTCTGAAGAGGCATTTGGGGGTGCTCCTGAAGGGAGTGGTCTAGGTGGTTCCCAACCAAGTGAGGTGGGAGAGGATTGTAGTGTCCCAGGTAGGTCCCAGGTCCTAGAGGGTTCCATGAGGGAACACCAGGAGGGAAGCCTAGCCTGTACCGTAGGGCCACCTTTTGAGGGAAGCCCCGCAGTGTCAGAAGAACTTGGGGGGGGTGACTGTAGCCAGCATCCCAACAGTTCTGGTGTCTAGCAGTACCACTCCTAGTGAGGGGGTGCAGAAGTCCAGACATAGGGTTGAGAGGGGGTTGCAGACCCCAGTGGAGGACCTTGAGAGTCAGGGGTCAGCTCTGAGAGCAGAGCCCCCCAGGAATGACCCAGGTGAAACTGTTTCTGGTTTGGGGGAAACCCAGACTCTGCCGGATGGGCAGAGGTCGGGAGACCTGCGCCAACCAGACTCTTGTGTGGCCCTTGGGGACGGTGTGTCCCTTGTGGGGTGTGAGAGTGCCCCCCAGAAAGTCCTGGTATGCCAGGCAATGGTTCAACCTCAGGGTGGTGACTCTGGGTTGGATACCCAGGTTCAGAGGGTAAACTCTGACCTGGTGGGGGGTAGGTGTGCCCCACAGAAAGTCCTGGTAGGCCAGGCAATGGTTCAACCTCAGGGTGGTGACTCTGGGTTGGATAACCAGGTTCAGAGGTTAAACTCTGACCTGGTGGGAGGTAGGTGTGCCTCCCTGGAAGTCCTGGCCTACCAGGCAATGGTTCAACTTCAGGGTGGTGACTCTGGGTTGGCTAACCAGGTTCAGAGGATAAACTCTGACCTGTTGGGGGGGTAGGTGTGCCCCCCAGAAAGTCCTGGTATGCCAGGCAATGGTTCAACCTCAGGGTGGTGACTCTGGGTTGGATACCCAGGTTCAGAGGTTAAACTCTGACCTGGTGGGAGGTAGGTGTGCCTCCCAGGAAGTCCTGCTGTGCCAGGCAATTGTCCAACCTCAGGGTGTTGACTCTGGGTTGGATGGCCAGGTTCAGAGGTTAAACTCTGACCTGGTGGGGGGTAGGTGTGCCCCCCAGAAAGTCCTGGTGTACCAGGCAGTTGTCCAACCTCAGGGTGTTGACTCTGGGTTGGATAACCAGGTTCAGGGGTTAAACTCTGACCTGGTGGGGGGGTGTGTGTGCCCCCCAGAAAGTCCTGGTGTGCCAGGCAGTTGCCCAACCTCAGGGTGGTGACCCTGGGTTGGAGTACCAGGTTCAGAGGTTAAACTCTGACCTGGTGGAGGGTCAGTGTGCCCTCCAGGAAGTCCTGGCGTGCCAGGCAATTGTTCAACTTCAGGGTGGTGACTCTGAGTTGGATGGCCAAGTTCAGAGGTTAAACTCTGACCTGGCGGGGGGTACACGTGCCCCGCAGAAAGTCCTGGTTTGCCAGGCGGTGATCCAGTCTGAGGGTACAGACCCTGGGCTGGAAGACCAGATTCAGGGTGTCCCCCCCGGACCTGGAGGGAGGGGCTACTGATAACAGTTCCCCTACCATGTTGTCTTCTGAGGAGGCCACTCCTAGTTGGAGAGTGCTGGATCCCAGAAGGGAGGGCAGGGGGAGGGAAGCCTCACCACGGGCCCTAGTCCGACCTGAAGGTACAGACCCCAGGTTGGAGGGCCAGTTGCAGGTTAACAGCCCTGCACTGGTGGAGGAATGGTACAGGGCGACTTCTATAAGCACCCTGACCATGTTGGACTCTTGGGGTACCGCTCCAGGAGGGAGGGTACAGATCCCCAGAGGGGAGGACCAGGTTCAGGCTGTCATCCCTGACCTGGTGGAAGGGAGAGTGGTTAAAGGGTGCCCAGCACCTGGGGCTACCGCCCCCCACTCTCCACAACCACAGTGGTGGGAGAGCTTTGAGAGGCCTGGGTCCTGGCTCTCCTCACTGGCAGCTGTCTGTGACCACTGTGGCTTGCTGTCCGGGAGGACAGAGTTAGCCCTGGGGAGGGGACAAGTGTCACACCCCAAGGGTAGAGTGGGCAACACCACTGTGTTAGTCCTGGTGGTACTATCCTGCTCCTGGGATACATCTGTGAGCAAAGTAAGGTTAGGTGCTGCACAGATGGGATCCGCAGGTAAGGAGAAAGGTTCCCCATGGATGGTCTTAGTGGGCCCTGAGAGTATGGACAGAGGCATCCAATTGGAGTCAGGAAGGCGAAGAACTGGAGCATGGCCCTGCTGTTGTGGGCCTGGGTCCTTGTTCTGTCGCCTCAAACAGGGAAGTACATCAGGTTAGTGATTGTTCTCCCCTGGCTTTAGGCTAGTAGGTGGTCATGTTGTACCTGGCTTTTTGACAGGGTCATCCCCAAACTTTTTGACTCCTTCCTCCTAATTTTTCTGACCTGTTGTTGTTGGCTTTTGACCTCTGGGCACTTTACCACTGCTAACCAGTGCTAAAGTGCATATGCTCTCTGTGTAAATTGTACTATTGATTGGTTTATCCATGATTGGCTATTTAATTTACTTATAAGTCCCTAGTAGAGTGCACTATATGTGCCTAGGGCCTGTAGATTAAATGCTACTAGTGGGCCTGCAGCACTGGTTGTGCCACCCACTTCAGGAGCCCCTTAACCTTGTCTCAGGCCTGCCATTGCAAGGCCTGTGTGTGCAGTTTCACTGCCACTTCGACTTGGCATTTAAAAGTGCTTGCCAAGCTTAGAACTCCCCTTTTTCTACATATAAGTCACCCCTAATGTGCACCCTAGGTAACCCCTAGAGCAGGGTGCTGTGTGGGTAAAAGGCAGGACATGTACCTGTGTAGTTATATGTTCTGGTAGTGTAAAACTCCTAAATTCGTTTTTACACTACTGTGAGGCCTGCTCCCTTCATAGGCTAACATTGGGGCTGCCCTCATACACTGTTGACGTGGCAGCTGCTGATCTGAAAGGAGCAGGAAGGTCATATTTAGTATGGCCAGAATGGTAATATAAAATCCTGCTGACTGGTGAAGTCGGATTTAATATTACTATTCTAGAAATGCCACTTTTAGAAAGCGAGCATTTCTTTGCACTAACATCTTGTTGTGCCCTTCAATCCACGTCTGGCTAGGTTTAGTTGACAGCTCCTTGTGCATTCACTCAGACACACCCCAAACACAGGGTACTCAGCCTCACTTGCGTACATCTGCATTTGAATGGGTCTTCCTGGGCTGGGAGGGTGGAGGGCCTGCCCTCACACAAAGGACTGCCACACCCCCTACTGGGACTCTGGCAGACAGGATTGAACTGAAAGGGGGCTTGGTGCATTTCTTAGACACTCTTTGAAGTCTCCCCCACTTCAAAGGCACAACTTAGTATAAAACAGGGCCTCTGCCCTACCTAATCAGACACTTGCTGGAGAAGAAACCTGAACCAGAAACGACATCCTGCCAAGAAGAACTGCCTGGCTGCTCAAAGGACTCACCTGTCTGCTTTCTACAAAGGACTGCTGCCTTGCTGTTGGCCTGGTGCCTTGCTGAACTCTTGTCTGGCTGTGAAAGTGCTCTCCAAGGGCTTGGATAGAGCTTGCCTCCTGTTCCCTGAAGTCTCAGGACCAAAAAGACTTCTCTTTTTCACTTGGACGCTCCGTGCGCCGAAATTTTCGACGCACAGCTTGTTCCGCGGCAAGAAAAACGCTGCACACCGACGCTGATCGACGCAACGCCTTCGGGACGACCGAAACTTTCACGCACGGCCTCGCAAGGACAACGCCGCCCAACTTCCAAGGAGAAATCGACGCGACGCCTGCCGTGAGATCAAAACTTTGACGCACGGCCTCGCAAGGACAACGCCGCCCGACTTCTAAGGAGAAATCGGCGCGATGGCTGCCGTGAGATCGAAACTTCGACGCGCAGCCCGCAGAACGACGCGCAGCCCGTAAACAAGCAGGAAAATCCATGCACAGACCCGGGACATCTGGTAATCCCCGCGATCCACAGAAAGAGACTGTCCGCGTGCTGGAAAACGACGCACGACTTCCCCGCGTGAAAAATAACGGCGCAAGTCCGTGTGTGCTGGGGAGAAATCGACGCACACACCCTTTTTCCATGCATCTCTTCTTTTGTGGCCCTCTTCTTTTGTTTCCACTCCAAACCAGGTACTTGTGCTTGAAAGAGACTTTGTTTACATTTTAAAGACTTAAGACACTTTGGGGGTCATTCTGACCCTGGCGGTCTTCGACCGCCAGGGCCACGAACGACTGAAGCACCACCAACAGGCTGGCGGTGCTTCATTGCCCATTCCTCCATGGCGGTGCTGCAAGCAGTGCCGCCATGGGGATTCCGACCCCCTTCCCGCCAGCCTGTTTCTGGCGGTTTTCACAGCCAGAAACAGGATGGTGGGAACGGGTGTCCTGGAGCCCCTGGGGGCCCCTGCACTGCCCATGCCACTGGCATGGGCAGTGCAGGGGCCCCCTAACAGGGCCCCAGTGTGCTTTTCACTGTCTGCTTAGCAGACAGTGAAAAGCGCGACGGGTGCAACTGCACCCGTCGCACACCTGCAACACCGCCGGCTCCATTCGGAGTCGGCTTCAGTGTTGCAGGCCCTTTCCTGCTGGGCCGGCGGGCGCTCCCTTGGCTGTAAAGCTGCGGTCGGAAAACCGGGTCCGGCGGTATCCCGCCGGATTACCCCCGGCTGGGCGAATCCTCCATGGCGGTGCTGCAAGCAGTGCCGCCATGGGGATTCCGACCCCCTTCCCGCCAGCCTGTTTCTGGCGGTTTTCACCGCCAGAAACAGGATGGTGGGAACGGGTGTCCTGGAGCCCCTGCACTGCCCATGCCACTGGCATGGGCAGTGCAGGGGCCCCCTAACAGGGCCCCAGTGTGCTTTTCACTGTCTGCTTAGCAGACAGTGAAAAGCGCGACGGGTGCAACAGCACCCGTCGCACACCTGCAACACCGCCGGCTCCATTCGGAGTCGGCTTCAGTGTTGCAGGCCCTTTCCTGCTGGGCCGGCGGGCGCTCCCTTGGCGGGCGCCCGCCGGCCCAGCGGGAAAGTCAGAATGGCCCCCACGGTCTTCTGACCGCGGAGCGGCCAATTGGCGGTTCCCTTAACTCGGAATGACCCCCTTTATATCACTTTTCAGTGATATCTCTACAATTTCACACTGCAACTTTATTCTTTTTGACCTACAATTATCCTGATAAATATTATATATTTTTCTAAACACTGTGTGGTGTATTTTTGTGGTGTTATATGGTGGTATTGTATGATTTATTGCACAAATACTTTACACATTGCCTTCTAAGTTAAGCCTGACTGCTCGTGCCAAGCTACCAGAGGGTGGGCACAGGATAATCTTGGATTGTGTGTGACTTACCCTGACTAGAGTGAGGGCTTTTGCTTGGACAGGGGGTAACCTGACTGCCAACCAAAAACCCAATTTCTAACATATACATATACGTACACATATGTACACATGTATATATGCACCCACACAAACATATGTATATATACACATACACATACATGTATGCAGATGTGTATACATAGATATACATAAAGGAACCAGATATTACTGCAAGCTTACTAAAATACCACATACCTCCTCTTTTAGCTTTGACTTTCAGATGGTAGCAAAGGTGAATAGTTAAGTCTGTCTCTTGGAGGGTGGTGTGCGTAGAACATCTAGTTCTGTTAGCACATTCATCACTCACAATAGATATAAGTTCCAAACAGTCTTGCAGTTTTAGAAAAAAGTATATGACTTTTGTTATTATTATACAGCTTACTAACAAGCTTAGAGCTGATCGTGAAGGTTCCAGGCAAGGCATCTTTATCTTTGAACATATGGCCCCAAGTCTCCAAGACTGTAAGAACCAAGGGCCAGATGTATCAAAGGGTTTTACCCATTCTGTGTCTATGGAAAAATGTGTTGGTACATATGGCCCCAAATCATTTTTTGGGTCACAAACAGCCCAGTTTTTAAATGTACAAAAATGCAAATTGCGATTTGGTAAAACGTTACCAAATCACAATTTGTGTTAGTGATTCAGTATTTGAGAGTGTATAGTGCAAAACGCACAGAAATTATAGAAAAGAAAGCAGTCGACCAGCAGGACATAAAATGAGTCTAAGAGAATTACAAATCACGTAGTAACATAGGCCCTCATTACAACCCTGGCGGTCGGTGTCAAAGCGGCGGTAAAACCGCCAGCAGGCGGGCGGTAAAAAAAAGGGAATCCCGACCTTGGCGGAAACCGCCATCACAGACAGCCACTTCAACACTCCGACCGCCACGGTGGTAGAAACAAACACCGCGGCGGTAACCGCCAGCAGACAGGCGGAAGACAAAGTACCGGCCACTGTATTACAAGGCACCAATCCGCCAGCTTTTCCGGAGCGGTACTAACGCCATCAAAGGCACCACGGAAACAGTACACAGAAGGGAAACCACTCACCTATCGACACCCAACGAGGAACCAGGACGCCATGGAGCCCGAGTTACAAGTGCTACCAATGTTGGTCTGCCTCCTCTTCTACCAGGAACATCAAAGACGGCGGCGACGACCACGGTGAGTACTGCACCTAGTACACAGGGGAGGGGGGAGGAAAAAGAGAGTGACACACATACACGCAACGTGCAACACCCCCACTCCCACCTTCACCCCAAACACCATACACACAAATACATGCAGCAACATTACATATGCACCCCGTAACCCTCTGGAAGAACACAAGAACAAAATGAAATGAGTTTAACGAGTGTAATCATCGAAAATACAGATAGGGAAACAGGTCTGTAACAGTTCATTATATACAAATATGTACAGCAACTACACAAGTCCGGATAGTGTTCCATTCATTGTCCATGGACCAGTGGTCCCAAAATGCATGGGCGAAGCCCACACACGATACCTGCCTCTAAACGGAGAGAACACTGCAGGGGCATCAGGTCTTAAAAAACCAGGCACCTCAGAGGGAAGGGGAGGGTTGTCCACCTCACCCGGATGATGGGACGACGCCACTGCACGAGGGGGCTCCATGCCCACTGTTTGCTCCTGGGGAGTACAAAGCCACAGTCTCACAAGTCTCTCAAGTGGGTGGGTTGCCCAGTGATTGTTCCTGGGGAGTGCAAGGCCACAGTCTCACAAGTCTCTCAAGTGGGTGGTTTGCCCACTGCTTGGTCCTGGGGAGTGCAAAGCCACAGTCTCACAAGTCTCTCAAGTGGGTGGGTTGCCCACTGCCTGGTCCTGGGGAGTGCAAGGCCACAGTCTCTCCAGTGGATGTATCTCTCCACTGGTTCTGGAGGTAGCTTGGTGCCCAGAGTGCTTCATTCTGCCAAGGACTGGGGAGTGGATTTATCTCTCCACTGGTTCTGGAGGGGGCTGTGTGCCCAGAGTGCTTCCTCCTCCCAAGGACTGGGGTAGTGGATGCTGTTCTCCACTGGTTCTGGAGGGGGCTTAGTGCCCACAGTGCTTCATCCTGCCAAGGACTGGGGTAGTGGATGCTGTTCTCCACTGGTTCTGGTGGGGGCTTAGTGCCCACAGTGCTTCATCCTGCCAAGGACTGGGGTAGTGGATGTATCTCTCCACTGGTTCTGGAGGGGGCTTTGTGCCCAGAGTGCTGCACATGGTGTGTGGCAGTTCCCATTCCCGCAACTGGGTGTCAGAACCACGAGATATCCTGGGAACAGGTAGCATTATACTCCATGGAGGCAGAGACACACTCCACCCTGTGGCGACATAGCCTGCCAACTGATGGTACTGCCAGTGCTGGTTGTGGTGCCTAATGTACTCTGTGCAGGGTCCAGGATGTCTCCTGCAACCTCGGACGACTGCCCACTGGGGATGATGTTCATGCCGGCTGTGGTTGGCACCGTGTGAGCACGTCGCGGGGCAGGTGGCAGTGGTTGCGGCAGTGTCAGTGGCGGAGATGCTGGCGGTGGTGCATGTGTCAGCATTGTGGAAGGAGACACCATGACGTCTACTGCAGCCTCTGACGGCTGCCCATTGGGGAGGATGCTTGGGACTGTAGCAGAGGCAGCAGACGTGCAGGTGGCGGTGCAGGTGGGTGTGCAGGTGGCGGGGGTTGCGGGGGTGGGCACCGCTGTACAGGTTGCTGTTCTGTCTAGCAGAAGAGGTGTCACCAGTCCCTCACCCGGAGGCTCCATGCCCTGAGCTGACTTCCCTTTAGTCTTTTGTCCCTTCCAAACCTTGGAAGTCGCTGCTGGGACCTTGGCACTGTCCTCTTTTGTCTTGGAGGAGGCCTTGCTGGGTGGTTGGTGCGGCTTTTCCGTACGGCATGTTGTCCCATTCTTCACCTTGGCAGGTGGCGGAATAGGGTGATCCTTGGCCTCACTAGGTGGCACACTGGAAGCTCTGATGGGTGCGGCCCTTGATGTTACTGGACTTGCAGGGACCACAGTGCTCGAGGATTGTGTGGCTGAGGATCTGGGCTGGGATCTGGACATCCTGGCTCTAGGGGAATGACGGGGTGGGGGAGGTGTAGGGAAGAGGTCAGTGTTAGCCAGGAAAAGTTTTTTAGACATACTGGGACGGGAAGATGGAGGGAGCTTGGGAGTGGTGGAAGAGGTAGTGGTTGTAGGAGGTGTACATCTGCTGAGTTTGGGTGAGGGTGCATGGGCTGGAGGCTATTGTGAGGTGGATGGCTGTTGAGTTGGTGTGTGCCGGCGTTTGTGTACTTTGGGAGGAGGGCTCACAGACACACTTGGAGAGGACACAGGGGACATGTGCATGGTAGTGGGGGTGGTGATTGCACGTGAGTGGTGTGTGGTGATGGGCGTGCTAGTGATGGAGGTAGTGGCTGAGGATGTAGTGCATGCAGGTGGTAGTGGAGACGAGACTGGGAGGGAGGAGGAGGACGTGGAGGAGGGGGACACAGTGGACAGTGGATGTTGGTGTGTCTGCATGGGGATGTTGCTTGTGTGAGTGCCTGTGGGATGTGTGGTACTTATGTTTGCCATGTCCACTCTTGTGTGTTGATGAGTGTGCATGCTGGTCTGATGGTGTGCTTGGGATAGCCTGAGGTACAGGGGATTGGGTCTGGGTAGTGGAAGCTGGAGGGGGGAGGCTAGACACAGGGACAATGGCTGCCATCAGTGCTGAGGCCAGAGCCTGAAATGCTCTCTGTTGGGCTGCCATGCCAGAATGAATGCCCTCCAGGTATGCATTTGTTTGTTTCAAATGCCTCTCGACACCCTGGATGGCATTCAAAATGGTTGATTGCCCAACAGTGAGGGATCTCAGGAGGTCAATAGCCTCCTCACTGAGGGCAGCAGGGCTGACTGGGGCAGGGCCTGAGGTGCCTGGAGCGAAGGAGATGCCCACCCTCCTGGGTGAGCAGGCACGGGAAACTCTATGAGGGGCTTCTGGGAGGGTGGTGCTGGTAGGAGGGTGGCAGCTGTACCTGTTGATGCGGTGGGCACAGAGGTGCCCGTCACCACAAGGGAGCTCCCATCAGAGGAGGAGTCGCTGTTGCTGGTGTCTCCTCCTGTCCCCGTCGTGGAGCTCCCCTCGCCCTCTGTCCCACTGGTGCCTTCAGACTCCGTACATTCACCCTCCAGGGCCACGTGGGTTGCAGCTCCCTCCTGCTCCGGTGCCACTGCTCCTCTGCCAGATGATGCTAATGAACACAGGGACAGGGTGACAAAACAAAAAGGGGGGGAAGACAGAGGAGACACATGGTCAATGCCTGCAACAACTCCACCGTTGGCGAACACAACACACAGGGAGCAGCCCTATGCACTAGGCCATGCACTAACAGTTCAGGGGAACATCACATGCCCATGGGGGACTGTACCTAGACCCATTTGATGCACACCTGGAACCCACAGGAGCCTGACTAGGTGTAGAGGGCCACTACCACTTTTGGGGTTGGACTGGCCCTGAGCCTGCCTAGCAATGGGTCTACCCTGGCACGTTTGCCCTGGCCTAGGGGAACCCACAGCCCACTTCCCACACCCAGAAACCTCCTAAACCGTGCAGAGTCAGTTGCATAAGACTGTACTCACCCCCTTGTGGCTGCTGTGATGCCCTTAAGCGCCCATCCAACTCCGGATATGCCACTGCCAGGATACGGTACATCAGGGGGGTCATGGTGCGACGGGCACCCCTTCCACATTGGGAGGCCTTCCCCAGCTGTGCCTCTGCCGTCTTCTTGCTCCAGCAGTGCAGGTCCTCCCATCTTTTGCGGCAGTGGATGCTCCGTCTATGGTAGACCCCCAGGGTCCACACTTCCTTGGCGATGGCACGACAAACATCCTTCTTCTGGTGGGTGCTGACCTAGGGGAAAAGTAAAGTAAGAATGGATTTTACTCTCCCGTCCAGTTATTCTTACTCAATGGCCACAACCTCCCACCCTGGCCCACAAACACATACACTGACCATCCTCACATGGTGGCCTCTGCCCACCCCCCACCTCTATCTTCCATTGACACCACTCCATACATCCATGTCCCATCCATCATGCTCACAGTGTACTCACCTGTTTGTCTGGTGGACCGTAGAGTTGCGTGTACTAGGGGAGGACCCCATCCACCAGTTTCTCCAACTCCTCCTCAGTGAAGGCAGGGACCCTTTCCCCAGACACTGTAGCCATTGTCGCTTCCAGACTCAGGTCACAGCAGCACTAGCAGTGTACGTCCTCTCCTGTTGAAGGTCAGGTATCAAGTGAGTGAACAGATAGAAAATGGTGGTAACGTCCAAGGCGGTGCGTACCGTCACCACCGGCGTACATCGTCATTGGATCCTGGAACCCATAGGGCCCAATGATAACCAATGCTGAATTGAGCTGTGGTCTTCGTCCGCCTACCGCGACACTGCACAACGCCAGCGCAGTTACCTCATTTCCCCTTGTCCCTCCTTACATGTTAGGCAGCCGCCATTTCAGGAGGCCACATGGCAGGGCAACTAACTGCGTCACAGCACTTTTGAGCAGGAATACGGACATACAGCGCAAAACACTGATTACATCACATTTGTTCTAAACACCCTTTTGCAAGCTATGTGGTGTATGACCCTCTGCTCACACTTCCCCTCCATATTGCACATCCGCTGGGGCAGATGATGAGATGGCATCATCCTCCGGTATACAGACCCCTAGTGGACCTGTCGACAATGGAAGACAGACACAACATTATCTCCTACAGACTTGATTGTGCCACAATCCATGAACTGTGTGCCCAATTGGAGCCAGACCTGATGTCAGCTATCTGACATCCCACAGGAATCCCCCCCTCTAGTGCAGATCCTGTCAGTACTCCATCTCCTGGCCAGTGGGTCTTTTCAAACAACAGTAGCCATGACTTCAGGGATGTCATAGCCAATGTTCTCTAATGTGTTGTCCAGAGTGTTGCCTGCCCTGCTGAAATACATGCGCAGCTACATCGTTTTCCCTCAGGTGGAGGATTTGCCCACAGTGAATGGTAACTTCTATGCCCTGGGACATATCCCCAACATCATTGGGCAATTGATGGTACACATGTGGCATTTGTCCCCCCACAGGAATGAAGAGGTGTACAGAAACCGCAAAAGCTACCATTCTATGAATGTGCAGATGGTGTGTTTGGCAGACCAGTACATCTCCCATGTGAATGGCAAGTATCCTGGCTCTGTGCATGACGCTTACATTTTGAGGAATAGCAGCATCCCTTATGTGATGGGGCAACTGCAGAGGCACCGTGTGTGGCTAATAGGTGAGCCCAATGTCCCAACACAGTTTACATAGGTGTCTGGGTATGGTATAGTCCGTAAGGGTTGGTGTATGTCTCACAGTTGTCCTTCGATATTTGCAGGTGACTCTGGTTACCCCAACCTGTCATGGCTACTGACCCCAGTGAGGAATCCCAGGACAAGGGCAGAGGAACGCTACAATGAGGCACCTGGGAGAACTAGGAGGATAATTGAGCGTACTTTCAGCCTCCTGAAGGCCAGGTTCGGGTGCCTCCATCTGACAGGTGGCTCCCTATACTACTCACCGAAGAAGGTATGCCAGATAATCATGGCATGCTGTAGGTTGCACAACCTGGCTTTGCGACGCCAGGTGCCTTTGCTGCAGGAGGATGGGTCTGATGTTAGTCTTGTGGCAGCTGTGGAGCCTGTGGACAGTGAAGAAGAGGAGGCAGAAGAAGAAGATATAGACAACCGAAACAACATCATCATGCAATACTTCCAGTGAGACACAGGTGAGAGACTGGCACTGTTCCCCTCATATCATACTACTGTAGGACATTGCATGATTTTGCCTTTTTACCTCTGTGTATGGACCCTGACAGTTCACTTTGGCTTTCCATTTTACAGATCTGTACCACTTTCCGCCTTCTGCTATGTTTACTGCTGCCCAACAACTGTCTAACATTGGTATGTGGAAATGAACATTGACATTGCTATTTTTCAGATAGGTTGCAATTACACATTTGTGAAAGTACAGACTGACTCCAGATTGCTTTGTGATTCAATGGTGTTTATTTCTGTGGAGGGGGCTGTGGCATGGGCTAGGGTGATGGTGGAGGAATGTCCATGGGGGAGTCCAGTCTATTGGCATCATAGGTGCATTGTCCAAAGGGGCATAGGAAGTGGAGTAATGGCAGTTCAAGGTGGACAGGGTAACAGAGTGGGACAGAAGGGTGACAATCAGGAGAGTCTTATTTCCTGGCGGGGGTCTTGGCAATGTTCTCTGTCTTGTTCCTGGATCTCAGGGACCGTTTGCGTGGTGGTTCTCCTTCTCCAGGGGGTGGGGTGCTGGTGGCATGTTGGGTCTGTGGCGGGACCTCCTGTCCACTAGCGCTGGCGGAGGTGGAGGGCTGTTCATCGTTCAGGCTAGTGTCAGGGGCCGTTTGGTGTGCCACTGTGTCCCTCTTGGTGTTGGCCATGTCTACCAGCACCCCTGCAATGATGACCAGGGTGTTGTTAATGGACTTCCAAGTCCTCCCTGATCCCCAGGTAGTGTTTCTCCTGCAGCCGCTGGGTCTCCTGAAACTTGGCCAGTACCGTGCCCATGGTCTCCTGAGTATGATGGTATGCTCCCATGATGTTGGAGAGTGCCTTGTGGAGAGTGGGTTCCCTGGGCCTGTCGCACAGCAGTCTTCCCAGCTTCCCTGTTATCCTGTGTCTCTGTCCCCTGAACCGTGTGCCCACTGCCACTGACCCCAGGTCCCTGATTGTCTTGGGTTGGTGGGTTTGCCTGGGGTCCCTGTAGTGGTGGACGCACTGCTCATTGACGTGTCCTGGGGACAGAGGGATGGGCCCACTGGGTGGGTGCTGTGGTGGTGTTTCCTGAGGGGGGAGGTTCAGTGGTTGTTTGTGACAGTGGCAGGGGAACCGACTGTCCAGAGGTCCCTGATAGGCTGGGTTGGTCATCTTGATCCAGGCGTGCAGAGCTGCTCTCGTCACTGTGGGCCTCTTCTGTGGGTGGACTGGATATGTCTGGTACCTCCTGTCTGGTGAGGTTGGGTAGGGGTCCTGTTGTGGGGTAAATGCATAGTTATTGTATCTGTGTGTGCTATCTTGTCCAATGTGTGAGTTGCCCTCTACTCCTGTGCTTGGCTTATTGTCTTTGGCCTTGTGTGATTGTTAATTGTGGGGCCTGGGTGAGTATCTGTACTGGACATGCTTTGGTGAGGGGGGGTCCATGCATTGGTGTAACATGCAGGGCTTGGTATTGGGATGTGTGGATTGTGATAGTGGGGTATCTGTGGGGTGTTGAGGTGATGAGTGTGAGGGTTGGGCTAGGAGTTTGTGATAGCATGCAGGTAGGGTGGGGGGGATTTAGTAGTAAAGAGTTGCCTTACCAGAGTCCAGTCCTCCTGCTACTCCTGCGAGGCCCTCAGGATGCATGATTGCAAGATTTGCTTCTCCCATGTTGTTAGTTGTGGGGGAGGAGGTGGAGGTCCACCGCCAGTCCTCTGTACTGCTACCTGGTGTCTCAATACCACGGAACGCACCTTCCCCAGTAGGTCGTTCCACCTCTTCCCATGTTCTTGGATGCTGTCCCACTGCGTTGACCCTGTCAACAATTCTCCGCCATAGCTCCATCTTCCTTCCAATGGATGTCTGCTGCACCTGTGATCCGAATAGCTGTGGCTCTACCTGGATGATTTCCTCCACCATGACCCTGAGCTCCTCCTCATAAAACCTGGGGTGTCTTTGAGGTGCCATGATGTGGTGTGGGTGATGTGTGAGGTGCGGTTTGTTGTGCTTTGTGATGTGTTGTGTTGGTGTATGTTGTATAAGGTGCGTGGATGTTGCATAAGTGATGGTGTTGTGTGCCTGGGGATGCTGGGGTTGAGTTTGCTATTCTCTCTCTCTGCTTCTTCCAAGAAAATCGTTGTAAGGGGTTGTGGGTAGTGTGGGTGTGTGTTTTATAGTGTTGTGGGTATGTGGGTGTGGTGTGTGTATGTGTATCAGGTGTGTGTATTTTGAATTGTCCAATGTGGTTGTGTATTGTAAATGTGTGTGTATTTTGAGCGCAGCGGTGTGTAACGCCAATGGATTACCGTGATAGAATGACTGCTGCGTTGATTCATGGGTCGTGATAGTGAGGGCGTAGTTCTGTTGGTGTGACGGTGTAGGTTTTCCTATCGCCAGTTTATCACTGACCTTTGGTGTGGTGGACTTGTGTGGGTGTCTGTATTGTGACGGATTACGAGATGTGGGTCGTAAAACCTGTAGTGGATTTCTGCCACGGTATCTTGACGGCCGTCAGCACAGCGGTAAGCGGGATTTACCACAAGGGTTGTAATGAGGGCCATAGTATTGATGGTCCTTCCAATGAATGAACACTTGGTTGAAATAAAGTTAAAGTTTCAACCCTATAAGTAAGAATTGGGAAGGGGCTTCCAGTGAAAAATTGTAGCTACCTGGCCTGACTGCAGGCTATATCTCTCAAAGCATAAGATAAGAGGAGATTAAATGAGACCGCCAGGGTCGGTCATATGAGGGGAATCCAGGTCAGATCTGAGTGCCTGCAGAAAAGGAAGAAATGCTGCTTTTCTCTAAGTACAAGTGATACACTGTGAATGAGAAAAAGACATGTTCCTTTCATTGACAAAAATGTTTGCAAGTACGAGAACACAGTGTCCCTTGAGGTACACTGAACTTCTAGGGGCATTACTTTTGCGCCCAGCATGGCATGCTACTACAGCCATCATGAGTAACGTCGACCCTTCCAGTAACCAGATTATACTCTGGAAGAGATATACTGATGTTTTTGCAGCTCTTGAAATCAGATCTGCACAGTTCAAAACAGTTCCTTGAGTGAATAAATATGCAAGATGAATTCCTACACTTTTCTCATTCAATCGACACAGAGTCATTAGTATTCCTTGATGTCAAGACTTTCCATGAGGCTTATGTTGTGAACTGATACAGAAACCAACAGATAAGAACAGCCTTTTAAAATCTGAAAACTTCCATCCACTACCACTGCTTCCTTCTCCACCAATTTTAATGTGATTGGCCACTACATCACCCACTAGAATGCTCATCTAAAACTCGCTGGTAATCCCCGGGGTCCTGGTGGCTTCGCGTTGCACTGTGGTGTACAGGAGTTACTCCACACCCTGTTTGGTCACAGGTGTTCCAGAAATATTAAGGATACCCTGGTACATACTAGGCACCAATGACTTAGGAGGAAGACTAATACGACAACATTGTGGGGGTTACCCGAGTTCATGGAACATTATCTGTGCAGACCTTATAATGTTTGCTATTTGATTAAAACATCCAAAACACTGGACCATGGAGTACCCAAGCTGCCAAACACTCCAACTGTTAACACAGGAAAAATGTAAGATGTAAAAGAGCTACAACAAAAATGGCCAGGCATTATATTGACTATGAATACACTGTGAATTATCTTATTTGAATTGTACTTGAACTGATCATGATGCCCGCGGCTGCCATTTCTGGTGCCCGGATTCTTTTAGAAAAAGAACAGCAGTGGATTTATAGATTACCCATACACACATCAGTTGACTTGATGATGATATTCTGTGGTCTACTCTATTCTAAAATCTTGAGACCTCCTAGTTTCATGATGTTATCATAAGTGTTCAAGCAAACACATGACGATGCTCTTACACAGTGATTAATGGTACAACTCTTGTCCCGTGATATCTGTGATGTAGCAACAAGATTTTGACCTCTTTATTAAGCTAGAGGAATCCTTGTCTCCAGTAATGTGATTATGGTTGCATCCCTTAGAGAAATAGCAGGCAACAGGGTTTTATGGTGACATGTAAATGCCCGTGCCATTTGTGTTCCAACAGTACATTTTTGAAATCTCGTTTAAGCATGTCGCACCTTCGATGTGATCTTTGGTCAACCCCCCCCCCACCCCTTTCCAGCAGCTGAAATATGTTAACCAGTAGATATTTGGAGAAATAGATAATCCATGGGTATCCCTCTCTGTTGTAATATGTCCAAGTGGTCCCATGGAATACAAATTGTCCTTGAAAATGTTAGGCAACACCCTAAAAAGTTTTAACCTTTTGCTTTCCCTGGTCCCAATATTGTGATCTTCCATGACATCAATGTGCTCCCT
Organism: Pleurodeles waltl; assembly: GCF_031143425.1. Classification (NCBI taxonomy): domain Eukaryota; kingdom Metazoa; phylum Chordata; class Amphibia; order Caudata; family Salamandridae; genus Pleurodeles; species Pleurodeles waltl. The sequence continues at coordinate 594,929,556 of NC_090451.1, forward strand.
ACAAAAGTGGGGTTGAGACCTCCTGGTATTTTGAAATATGCCAAACGAGGACTTAATGATGAAACATGTAACAAATATGAGTGTTTTTCTGTTTCTTTGGAAATGGAGTGTAAGGAACCAAGGAGAATTAATAAGGGATCACCTCTATTTTGATTGTTTTGTGTTTACCTTGGGAAAATGAGGTACTTTGGTTTGTATTTTTCCTCACTCTCTCTTTAGGTTAGTATATCTTTGATGTTAGTCTGTTCTTGGTTTGACCTTAACTCCTGAGAAATGGGAATATGGGTGGCATGTGGTTGCTTCACTTCAATGTTAAAGTTTAACTGGGATAAATAGATGTTATTTTTGTTTATGGTATTTTGATACTGTTGCACTGACAAGTTGGTCAAGTCAGGTCAAATAAGCAATTTAAAGGTTTAAGTTAGTGCCTCTGGGCCCGAGGTAGTTCAAATGAACAGTAAGGGCTTACTCCAGAAGGTGGTGTTAGCGTGTCTGACCTTATTTGGTTTGTATCATTAGTTTATAAGGGGACGCGTTAGAGGTTCGATGGACCTTTTGCCTGCTCTTAGAGTAGTTCCCACCATAAGACTCATTTTCAATACTGATCAATAACTATACCAATCAATAACATCAATAATCTTGGGAGTCAGTAATTTCCACACACCATGACCCCTTGGTCATGAATAACCACACCTTTTTGTAAAAGTTAGAATGTTTATTTCCCTATATGAACAATAATGTCACGTAACTTAGTCTCACAATCAAATGATACACATACAGAAACAAAACTGGTTGACCCAATCTTCTAAAGAATCTTAATTTAATCAAAGCATGGATCACTACACATTCTAGAATTACAGTACAAATCAATAGCAAGAATAACTGTGCAAAAGAAATAGCATACATTTAGATTCAGCAAAGAAAAGACATCAACTGTTGTTAAGATTTAGCAAGCATCATCAATGAGTCTCCTAACTAACCTTCTGATTAGAATGGCATGTTTGGGCTTCATGGTAAACAATTTAGCTAGCCCTAATTTGGAAAAAAAGCTATGGCTCAATCAAAGTTAGCGGTTGGTACATAAAGTCAAAGGCAAATAGACATGGCAATTAGTAACATAGTCGTATACCTTGCCTCAGTATGGTTCAGCAAGCTGTGACAGTCTTCGTCAATTGGACATCTGTTTGGTCAGCATGCATTGGGACTCAGCAATAAAGTTCAAGAAGAGATGTCTCAGGAATGGACAAAATAAGAAGGGCACTTCTCCGTAAAAATTTCGGAAAAAGTCAGCTCTCTCCCCTCCATGTAATCTGGCTATGTTAGATTCCCTAAAACCTCCTCCCATGTTGCTATTGGTCAAAGAATCAAATGTTTACGTTTAGTCCAATGAAAGTAGAACCTCAAATCTAAGATATACCTAAATGGTCTTTCACATGTCAATGATTGGCTCCTCTTCTTCCGCTCCCGTCGTTGGGCTTATCAGGTAACACTTTGTATCAGCTTATACTCTAGTCAGTGCATCCACCGTTAGTTCCTGGGAACATCGCCTTTACACACACTAAGTTTGACAAAGTATCAATATCTAGTACAAGATATTCTAGCTAGAAGTTCCCATGGAAAAGAATTTTAGCTACTTGTATTCGGTCAATGAAATGGAAAATTACAATATAATTCTCTAAGCAGCCATTTTATTATTCGTCCAAGCAATGCAATTACAAAATGCATGATCATTAATATGACATACTACTACATTAATCCAAATATGAGCAAGACATTTTGTATTTATAAGCAGTTAATGAGGACACTTTGTGATTATTGGTGGTCACTCAAGTAGGCACATTTTTAAAGTTGTGTAGTATTTCTCTATATTAACTTCTATGCAGATTTAACACTCAAAATACATAAATACTCATTAGCAAACTTTCTGTGTTAAGAATTCCTCCTCTGATTACTAAATATGTCATCACACTTCTTCCCACACAAAATTTCGTTTCAGCTAAAATTTGTCAACCCTATTCCTTTCAATTTTTACATTTTTCGTTCCCTCTTTGAATTTTCCCCAAACAATTTGTCCTTTTTTATCTCTTCCTGCCTCTGATCTTTCTTCATCTTCTTTGATTTAATCACATGACACAATTTACATATTGCCCATGGTCCAATCATGCAAATCACAATAACCAATATTCCTTGCATTATTTTCAATATTATCCCTTTCCCAGTGTTGTTGAGCCAGTTTCCCACTAATGCAAATCCTTTGCCAGCTTTCTCCCAAACACCTGGTTCTTTCAGCTCTTTCAAATCAGCACTGTCATTAGTGAGATTAGTAAGGAAGCTTCTAATTTTTTGCTATTATCAGGAATATATGAACAACAATACTTTGAATTCAGCATTTTGCAAAGTCTGCAATCTTTTGCTAAAAGAATGTCTAATGCAAGGTGGTTCTGAAGAGTCATAGATCTTACCACAGCCATTTCTGTATTCATTAGGATCATGGCTCCTGAAAAATTTGTCAACATGTTATCCACAGTAGGAAACAACTTTCAAATGTTTATAGAATTCAGAACAACTCCCAATGAAGGAATTATTGCTCCAAATATATCTCCTACTATACTAGAAGGAGACTCCCTGTTTTGTTTAATGTGATGTAACTCAGTCATTTTCAGCAATCTTTTTGAGTCCTCAAGTTGGATTTTTTTTTGGAAAACTATCCCTAAGTAACATGTGCCTCTTGAAAGATAGTAATATACATTTGGTCCACAGATGTAATAAACTCGAGGAATCACTGGGCTCTGTCCATTCAACATGAACGTCCATTTACTCTGAAACAAAAAAACAGGTCTACATTCACTCGTTCCCACAAACAATGTATCATTACTAGATTTAGGCATATATATACAAAGCTTTTCTACATGTTGCGCATCTAAAGCTAACCTTCCCAGTGTTTTTATTTCACTAAAATTGAAGACTTTTGAACCTTATGTTCAGATTGTAACTGTATCCACTATGGAATCTTACTTAACATAGTTTTCAAGCCTAAAAATATACTCTCTTTTAACCTCATTTAGAATGAATTTGATTCACTTTAAGGTGCTTTCCCAAAACAATGTATCTGGCTAAAAGATCTGCAACCTTGCCCTTGCGACGCCAGATCTAAGCAGAGTACCTCTCACTTTTTTCTTTTTTGTGTACTTTATGCTATTCCCAGACATACTTTTATATTGTCCCTACTTCGTAAATTAAGGCTTACACATTACAGGGATGCTCTGATATATTTCCAAAAACTGTCAGAAACTCAAATCTGTTATGTATTAAACTTTATTAGATCCGCTATCGCTATTAGGAAACTATTAATCTCTTGATACCGCTCTATAATAAGCCTATTACGGAACTAGATATGTTTTGAAATGCATTTGCAATTTTGCAATAAAAGAGGAGCTGTTATTATATTCTGGGTAATTTTATTAATTTTAAATAACATTTTATTTGTTTTTATAATTTAGATAATGCTTTGTATTATAAGAATTGACATGAGCGTGCATAATTCTGAAGGGTAGTAAAATTTTATTTTATCCCTGTAAACGCTAATCGAAACAGATAAGCCTAGGTTGTTTTGGCAGTTTAATCTTGTTTTGTTTCGAGTTATCTTGTCAAAATGTTCTTTGAATTGATACTTTGCTTATCCTTTTAATTATTTCTAAAAAAAATTAAGTTATGTGAATTTCTATGTACTTTTATGACAATTGCCAATTAAAGATTTTCTGACTGACTGACTGACTAAAAGCATAATCATTTCTAAAAGTCCTTTTCTCTAAGCCCTTTTCTAACTTCTCCTTTAATGCCTTTCCCTTGTCATCTGTCTGATCTAAGAAGCTCGTTTCTAATGGTGTAAGCAAGCATGTCAGATTGTTTCTATGCGCATATGCAGTACCAAATCTTAATGTAGGCTCAAAGAATCCTCTCACTACTTCAAAAGTGACCTGCTTAGCTACTCTACTTGGGTACTTGATTATAGGGACAAACGAAAACAAGACATCGCAATTGGAATAGAACTACTGGATGTACTCCTGGTTATAGAATCTCGATAGTAACAGACTACAACTTATCCCGTAAGTGTCAACATCAGGACAGTGCGCGCTCTATGAGAGACGTAAATGCAAAAACCCAGTTCTTATGCAGGGTCAAAATTCATGCATTGTGTTTCTATGCAGTATGTTAACCTTTTGCATTGCAGAACTTTTACCTTGAAAAGCCATTACTGCTGTTTGTAATGTATTGTTCATTTGCAAGGCTTTGCTGCAGGCTTACAGGGTGTGGTTAGGGATTGGTCCCTATTCTAAGACTTTCTAGAAACCTTTCCTGCAGCATGGCTGGGTGTGGCTCGTGGGCGGGGCTTGGCACTATTTAAGGGAGCCAGCCCAGCTCCACATGCTCACTATTCAGAAGTCCCGATGCAGAGCAGCAGCATTTTCCTGAGCTCCCGTTCCAGAGGCCTACCTAGGCATTTCCAGGCCTACCCTCATTTCCTTTGTGATCCTCAAGCAGGGCGGTAAGGCGGAGGTCGGGTTAGGCCCCGACTCCGTTTTCAGTGACATTCGAGTTTTGGGCCTAATTCTGAAATCGCGTGTGCGATTGTTTTTCCTGGCCTTCAGGTCGGCAGTGTACGCGATCATTTCATGGCATTTGCATTGTGATGTTCGAATCGGTAACAGTGTATGCGATTCATTCCTGGCATTAAAGTCTTGGCATTCAGGTCGGCAGTGAGCGTGATAATTTCATGGCATTTGTATTGTGATGTTCGAATTGGCAACAGTGTGCGCGATTCATTCCTGGCATTAAACTCTTGCCATTCAGGTCGGCAGTGTGCACGATCATTTCATGGCATTTTGTATTGTGATGTTCGAATCGGCAACAGTGTGCGCGATTCATTCCTGGCATTGAACTCTTGGCATTCAGGTCGGTAGTGAGCGTGATCATTTCATGGCATTTGTATTGTGATGTTCGAATCGGCAACAGTGTGCGCGATTCATTCCAGACATTAAAACTCTTGGCATTCAGATCGGCAGTGTGCTCGATCATTTCATGACATTTGTATCTTGATGTTTGAATCGGCAACAGTGTGCGCGATTCATTGCTGACATTGAAAACCCTGGCATTCAGATCGGCAGGTTGCGCGATCATTTCTTGGCTTTTGAATATTGACGCTTGAATTGGCTACAGTGTGCACGATTAGTTCCTAGCATTTAACTCTTGAAGTACAGATCGTCAGAGTGCGTGATCATTTCTAGATCTTGAAATCTTGGATGTACAGCTTGATTATTAATGTGCATAATAATTACTGATGAATTGAAACTTAAGACTCTTAGAGGACGTAGTGTTATTCAGGATTCTAGTACAGTTCATTCATGAAGGAAAAACCATATGTTCTTTGATCGTTGTTATAATGTAGTGACTATTCTAAGAACCAAATGGAGAGTGTTTAATATTCAAAGTGTGAGATGTTAACTGTGGAATGCTCTTATGACAGTTTGCATAATCCTTGATTTCCAGGTGCCCAAATTTCTGAGGCCTAGTTATAGTGAAACTCTAGGCCATTCAAGTTCTCAGTATAATGTTATTTGAAAACAAAGCTTATTGAAAGTCATTGTGTTTAATCTTGCAATTGTGTTGTTTAACTCTTGCTTTCCACAGGTCTCCTTCCCCGCTGTTCCCAACCCAAAACCCATGCCCCTACTTGGCCATTCTTTAACTCTGTGATATAATATCTAGTGGAGTTTGGAGCTGCCAAGAGGTGGGCATGTTGGGAACATGCGCAAGCCCCGAGGATCTGGTCTCCCTGACAGTAATTGAGGGGTTATCTATGATAGATAACTCCTTCCTCGACTGACAAAAAAATCTGTGTGCAAACATAACAATCTCTCGCATCCATCGTCTCAACATGCTCACTCAATAACCAATAGAAAACATTAGAAGAAAGTTCTCCCTGTGCATTATCAACATGCAGATATTTCTCATCCAACCTAAACTTCTCTACTTCTGTGAGTGCAGTAGTTGTCTCTAAAGCTGAAGTATGTTTAGCTTTACTCTTGTCAAGAACAGTCATTCCTACATTCAATACCAGGCACAATATCATGCATACAATCGCCAAACCAATACTCAAGTATTTACAGCACCTATTCTTCCTACCCTGCTGTCTATTGTTACTTATGATCTGTAAAGAATTAGAAAGTAGAAGGGAAAAATTATAACTATGCAGCAAAAATCTAAAACAAAAATCTTCAATATTCTTCAGTAATTATTTACAGCTTTCAGTCTTATTTCCAGGACCCTTTTGTCAAAATCTGTAAGGGTGTCAAAAATCAGTTTAGCAACTTGTCAAAATCAGGTCATCTTGTCAAATCAGGTTATCAAAAGCCTTTTCCGGTTACTTTCAACAATCTCTTTTCTTTATCCTTCTCTCAGCTTAACAGTACAGTTCATTGGTTTCCTTCAAGTGTCAAAATATTGACCTGAAATGTCTCGATCAAAACAAAAAGACAAAAATTCTCTGTGCCATTCACATGTTGTTGCATACACCCATTGAGGACCAGAGTACCGTTGACTTGCAATTTTCTTTCTTTTTAACTTTCGATCTCCATCCAATTCTCCTTCACTCAAATCTTTTCTCCTTATTGTATCTACGCCCTCCTCAATAGTTGTCACTGTAATTGCTTCTTTTCTCTTCTCTTGTGACTCTGGCCACTTACCACCTTTCAGTGGACCCATTGTGAATGCTCTTTTCAGTGTTGAACATGTAGCTTCCTCTTGCTCTGCAGGACTTTCTCTTGATTGACGTCCTGGATCAGGAGGAGTCAGACCACAGTGGCTTTGACCCGCCTCAACTCCTTCCTTTTCGGGGTCTGTTGGTTGCTCTGTTTGTCTCTCAAGATCGTCTGTTTCTGGGAGAGCCCTCCTCTGGCTAGACTATCCTGTTGCCCCAATTGAGATTTGTTCACTTCCACTTTCCTGTAGGTCTTCTCCTTCGTCTCTCACAGGAGTAGTTGAACCGCTTTGGATTTGCTCAGATCCGGTCTCAGTTCCCCTTTCTCCCCTTTCCGGCTCTGAGGTTGGTCTGGTCATTGTTGGTACTCTCAACAACTCCTCTTCGTTGTCCAAAGGACATGCCACTTTTCTCGTATGGCTTGCATGGACCCAGTTCGGTACTCCAGTGCACTTCACAGCTGTGGTAGTGATTAACACTCCTGGTAAGGGCCTTTCCACCGAAGCTCCAAACACGTTGTCCTCACGTGCCTTCTGATCACAACCCAGTCACCTGCTCTTGGGTTGTGTCTTTGATTTTGAGACGGTTGCAGTGTGGTGGCTTCCACCTGATGAGAAAAAGAGTGAACCACATCCGACTGACCTTTGCAGTAGTCCAACACCATATCATCTGTTATGTTCAGAAGAGCATTTGCAGGAACCGCTAGCAAGCTCTTTGCTCTGCCCATGGGGATCTCATGCGGTGACAGTCCTGTCTTCCTGTCAGGTGCGTTTCTCATTGTCATCAGAATTAACAGTAGTGCATCGGGACATTTCAGATTCATGGACGCACACATTTTCGCCATTCTTGATTTCAAGGTACCATTCATCTGTTCCACAAGTCCTGATGCTTCAAGGCGGTAGATACAATATAACTTCTGCTCAATGTTTAAGGCTGAACATAGTAATTTAATTACTTCATTGTTGAAGTGACTTCCTCTATCTGATTCTAAAGAGATCGGAAAACCAAACCGTGGTATCAGTTCTCTAAGCAGTAATTTTGCTACTGTGAGGCTGTCATTTCTTCGTGTAGGATAAGCTTCGATCCAATGACTAAAGATGCAGACAATCAATGGACCGCCTGCTCTTCCAATGTGGCTCAAATTGACCACTGTCCCTTTACCCACGTTCATTTGTTGACAAATGACACAACAATGGCAAACTGCTTCAGCAACCTGTCTGAACTTTGGATTGAACCAATTCTGTTTAAACAATTGAATCATTGCATTTCTCCCAACATGTGTTTGACCATGATAATATCTAGCTATTTGTGTTAACAAACTGTTCAGCAGTACCAATTGACCCTCTTCTGAAATCCACAGTTCATCCTGACGCTGTACACATTTCATTTTGACCCATGACTTTTCCTCCTCCCTCTCAACATTATTCTCCATTGTCTTTAGCTCTTCCAAAGTATCTATAACATGTAATGCATAACTTGGACATGTCTCATCTTGCTCAGGTAACAATTCCCATTTATCTTTGAATGATATACAGTTCAATGCTCAAAACCTTGCAACTTGATCTGCATATCCATTTCCCATGGACACAAAATCTTGTGATTTCAGATGTGCACTTCATTTCACAACGGCAATCTTTTCTGGCATTTGAATAGCTTGCAACAACTCCTGAATTCTCTCACCATTTCCTACTGGTGAACCAGAAGAGGTAAGAAAACCTCTCTGTGACTACACCTGGCAAAAGGCATGCACTATTCCAAATCCATACTGACTTTCTCTATAGATGGTAACTTTAAGCTGTGCAGAAATATGGCATACTCTAGTAAGGGCTACCAGTTCCTCTACTTATGCAGAGTATAATCCTAGAAGCCAGGATGCTTCAAGTATACCAGAAATTGTGCACATAGCATATCCTGCTCTCAGTATTCCTGTGTTATCCCTTAGACAGGAACCATCAACAAAGATAATTTGGTCATTTTCTTCCAATCGTGTGCCTCTGATATTGGGTCTTGGTTTTGTGCACAGATCAGTTACTTCAAGACAATCATGCTCAATATCTTCCAGTTTTTCAATTTTTACCTTTTCATTTGGGAGTAGGGTTACCGGGTTAAGCACTGCACATCTTTTCAGTGACACATTTGGGGACCCCAGGATGCTTGTTTCATAGCCAGTCAGCCTGGTACCTGTTAGCTACTGCATCTTTGTTCTTGTTTGTAAAACATTAATAGCGTGAGGGACCATGATAGTCAGGGGATGTCCCATTACAATACCCTCACACTGAGTGAGGCTCTGTCCAGTTGCAGCGACTGAACACAAACAGCCTGGTAAAGCTGCTGCAACTGGGTCCAAAGTAGCTGAAAAATATGCTACTGGGTGGTTCACACCACCATGGACTTGAGTTAAGACAGACAAAGAACATGCATCACGCTCATGAGAGAACAACGTAAAGGGTTTTGGGTAGTCAGGCATTCCCTAAGCCAGGGCTTTGCACAAACTCTATCTCAACTTAGAAAATGCTTTCATCTGATCTAACACTAAGGGATCAGTAACTTCTTTGTGAGCCAGCTTCTGCAATGGCTTAGAAATGACTACAAAGTTGGGAATCCACTGGCAACCATAGCCTACCATTCACAAAAATATCCTGACATCTCTCTGTGTGTCTGGGGGACTCATCTGCAATATGGCTGGTACCCTTTCTCTGGATATTTCCCTAATTAACTTCTCAACCTGGTGACCCAAATATTTCCCTTCTTTCTGACAGTATTGTAATTAAGTTGGGGACACTTTAAGGCCATTCTTTCCTAAATGGTTCAGTAAGACAATCATATGGTATTTGCACCCTTCCTTTGTTTTGGATGCAATGAACAAATCATCAATATACTGTACCAGCATTGATTGGAAAGGCATTTCCAATGACTCCAGGTTCTTTTTCAAGATCTGGTTGAAAATGGACGGTGATTCTGAAAACCCTTGAGGAATTCTACACCAATAGTAGACTTGATCTAAGAATTTGAAACGGAAGAGAAATTGACTATCCCCGTGAAGAGGCACAGAAAAGAATGCTTCTGACAGGTCTATTACGGTGTACCATTCAGAATCGCATGGAATCTGAAACAACATTACTGCTGGATTTGGTACTATGGGACAACATTTTATCACAGTATCATTTATTTTCCTCAAATCCTGGACAATTCAAACTTTCCCACAGGGCTTTCTAAATCCCATTATCGGGGAATTACGTGTACTGCTCAACACTTCTTTCAGAACCTCTTAGTTCACAAATTCTGCAATTATGAGAGAAACTTTCTCAGTGATGTCCTGTGTCATGTGGTACTGGAGAATTTGGGGAAAAATTGTGTTCAATTGTACTGGGACTTTAACTGGCTCAACTCCTTTTATTAGGCCAATATATTTTCCTGTCAAATCCCAAACTTTCTCTTTAACTGTTCCTCGCAAATCAGATGGAAGATCTTTTTCTGTGAAAACTGGAAAGAAGCTAATCAGAGGGTACTCCTCATTTATGGTCTCGCAATCTGTCTCTGGAGCTGGGCCATCCTCATCATCACTGTTCGTCTGAATTTCAATTCCATAATTTGAACAAGTAATCAACACCTTGTTTTACACAACAAGGGCCATATGTACTAAAGCTTTTCCCATAGACACAGAATGGGTAAAATCCTTTTAAACATCTGGCCCCAAGTCCCTTCCCCGTAAGGATACTGGTCTTGAGTCACAAACTACAATTTTGTGTAATCCCTTAAAGTTGCAAATTTTAACCTGACCTTGTTCTGTGATTGGGTTGGTCAAATACTGATTCACTACTCCTACAATCTCGACTGGTTTTCCTGAAGGGGCAAATGTGGAACTTCTGCAGTTCTCACTGTAGAGTGTGTAGCTCCTGTGTCAACCAAGACTAACAATTTGTGACCCATTACTTTTCCCTTCACATATGGATCTTTCTGATCTACTTCTAAGGAAGCTGCAAGAACACACTCTTCTTCCTCTGAACTCTCACTCATCCAATCATTGTTTATTCCATTCTTACTGTATAACGGAGATTGGTGTACTGTGTTATTACTCTGGTTAAACCTTTGACCTGTGACCTGTTGAATAAGCATCAACTGTTGCTGCTCCATTGGGGCTTGCGGTATTTGGATTTGCTGCTTAGGTACCATTTGAACCTGCTGTTGCATTGGCTGTGACTGTGCCATCTGCATGCGTCACATTTGCACCTGTTGCATAGGTTGAAAATGTTGCATCTGATTCACATTACTTTGAAAATTTGGATTATGACTTCTCATTCTTGGTCCTCTCATGGTTTGGAACAAATTGAGGTCACTTGTTTGCTGAACAACACCTTCATCGGACACTCCAGCTTCCAATTTCCGATCCCTCCACAAGCGTGAAATGGCAGCAATCTCTTCATTCACTGCACATCATTCTGAACCACTACAGTACCTAAATCGGGACTACGGTTTCTATTTCCCATTTCTCGTTGACTTCTGCCTCTCGATAGATTTTGAAATAGCACACTTCCCTGCTGCTGCTGTGGAAAATTTCCCTACATTCCTGTTTGTGTCACTTTCATCTGCATCACCATTGCCTTTTCTTTCAACTTTCTCTGCTTCAACTCAATCTCGTCACTACAGTACTTTGCATACTGAAATACCTCATCAATTGGCTTTGCTTGCCAGCAAATCAAATGACTCCTACTCATCTGGCTAATTTCAGGTCTCAATCCTTCCACAAATCTGAACACAAAATTAATCATGTCTTTCTGCTCACTTGTTTCTGTACCACTGTAATGCTTAAATGCCTGCAACAATCTCATAATATGCATGTATAGACTCTTTAGCTTCCTGAGCTGACCTGTATATTCTCTGCCAGTCAATGGTCTTAGGCGAAATTCTCGTTTTAAAAAATTCTATCACTTTATAGTAATATTTCATCACTTCGGGAGAGGGTGCACCTGTAATTGGGTATCTCTCTGGTTCCCTATTCGGCCAATCTACGTTCCTCTTGCATTCAATCCATAACTCTGCTGGAACTACTATCTCTAAAAGGGTGTTCAAATCTTCCCACAGACATTTTGCGAGTTTCACAAACCTGTTGGTACCATTCTACTGGTTTCTATCTCAACCTGGGATAATCATTTGTAAATGAGAGAATATCACTTCTGCTCCAAGGGACATGGACAGAATTCCTTTCTGGAATGTCTCTCAATTGTAGAATTTTTACAGGGTCCTCTACTGCTGCACATTCTCAGTAATATTTGCAGAATCCCTTTTCTTCTTGTCTCTTTTCTTCACCCATCTGCCTTCCCACTTGTCTAATGCTCCTCATATCTGGATGATTTGGAGTAACTCCCTAAGATGTGCTTTCATTCCTGCAGATCTCATGTGTTCGAAATCTTTTGAGTCAAAATCTAATCTGTAGCTTCTCTTCAAGTGTTTTGTTTTCCCTACCTCTATGCCGTATTTCTCTGCTAAGTCTACTAACCTTTGATATATCTCGCTCGCTTCCCTTGTAATTTTCAGGCACAAGTATCTCAATTCTGATTCTGTACAGGATTTGAGTCTGTTCACACCCATAGTTCCTTCAATAAGGTCACCCGCTTCCATTCCTAGGCTAGTATAGTTTAAGTGCTCTCCTCCCATAGGAGCGCTCTGCTGGGTATTCAGCTTATCTAACCAATCAGTCAGTTGTTGGGCAGTCAAACCTTGCAGTGAAACGCTGTTGGGATGAGTATTTGGCAATGGTTGTACAGTTAGTTTTGGAGAATGTGGTGTCAGTAACTTGAGGGTAGGACTGATATTTGACAATGTTCCAGTATTCGGTGGAACTCCGAAAAGACTAAGGTCTAACAATGATCCTGTTCCATCAAAAGTCTGTCCCACAAGAGAGACTACTCTTGGGCTCTCATTGAGTTCTCCCCTCATTGAATTCTGACTCAGGACTCCCTGTCTATTTGTACTGTTATTTCCCTGGGCAAACAATGGTATGAAGGGGCCAATGGTGACGGGTACAGACACAGCATCTGGATTTGGTCTAACGTTTGGGTTTTGTGGGTGCATGATTCCCGCATTTTGACTCATCAGTGTGGATATATATGTCTGTGTTCCTGTTACGGGGGTGTACTTTGGCATTGTTTGTGTCTGCACTTGAGGCAGTAAAAGTTGATTTGGCTCTGTCTGAACCAATGTTGGTTTCGGGAAAACCTGTCCTGTTGGCACTATTAAGTTTGTTGCTGTTTCCACAATGGGTACATCAGGGTAAATTCTCAGAATATTCAACTGTGGCAATGGGGTTTGAGCTGCTGATGTAGGAGGCAGGTGAAGGCTCTGTGTCATGTTAGTATTAATCTGTACTGGACTCGTCGTCATGTCAGTGCTGAAGGGTTTACACTAGTGCTTGGACCGCTCTCTTGTGCTGCATATGGTGGGGGATGATTTCTTAGTAACTGTAAAATGAACTCATCGTCATCTGACTCTTCATCAAGTGTTAAAGAAATCCTGGACTCTTTTGATCTCCACTTCCTACTCACTGAGGGACTTCGGTTTGTCTTTCTGTAAGCATTCCATTCTTCTCTCTCGCTGTCCTGTGTGATTGCTGGAAACAACTTAATTCCCTGTAAAGTCTTGGTTCTCAAAAATGTCTGATCGCTGTCCCATCTAGCCTCTGCTAGTGTCTTTTCTGCCTTTCGCATTCTCCTCTCAAACCTCTGTTGCTTTTCCTGTCTGGCTACTAATTCCTGGATTGCTAATGCCTCGAACTGTGCTGGTCTCAGAGGGAGTTTCAGACCATATAGCACCCTCCTCAAGCTCTCTAAGCTCTTCAACGCTAAACTCCCATCTTTCTCTGTCACTTCGCACCATTGTTTCAGCCAAAGACTTGGCGCAGCACCCTTTTCTTCTAATACAATGTAAGCAGGTGTACCTTCTGGCGGTGCACATTCTCCAATACTCGTTGTAATATACGTATCTTCCCTTGGGGCACTCTTTTAATTTCTGCAACCTTTATGTTTTTCTAAATCAAATCAAGAAGAGACTTTCAATCACAGAATCCTTTTCACCGGCCCTCTTAACCAATTGCACTTCACGGTTGTCCGCCAATTTAATGACTTCACACTCACATTTACAGTGGGGTAACGCAATCGCTTCAGAAACCTTATGGATTTTTCCCTGATGGCGTTTAGCTCTTGCAACTACTCTTTCTTTCCCGGTTTCCCTGATTCGCAAGCAAAATTGAACCCGCAAATTTTACTCTCAATTGATCAGTGGGTCTGTCCTGGTGCCCATAGAACTCAGCAGATCTCAGTCGAAAAATTCTTTCACTCACTTTGACTCACACTCTGACTTTTCCACCGCACCCCATCGACCTATTAAACCAGACAAATTACAACAAAAACCAAGTGTCTCATACACTTTTACAAATTACAAATTATTTAGAGTCTTAGACCTTGCAGGGCCCGTATACCAACAACCACGTGGACAATTTTGATGGCACAAAGCACCACACACATGTGAAGTTCGACAACTTCCCTATTCTCACACGTTGGAGTACGCAAACTCCTTCAACAACTTCATTTGGAGTACGCAAACTCCCTAAAACCTCACAAACATCACAATTCACCTGCAATTTGCATAAGCTATGCAAGCACAAAAACTAGTCCATGCACACTGTCACTAGAACGCCGAGAACATCCTCAAACAATCATTTGCAAGCTCCAAGGTTCTAGGACAGTCATTGTAAGTACTTAGGGACACACTTTCTCTCCACTTAGTATTATCAAATCTGAAAATCAAAATTTTCTGCAAATTATTTTCTCTTTAGGGGACTAACCATGTACCCCACAACAAACCTCTGGCTACCTGCCATTTCTCACTTACTTTCTCTGGGGCAAAAATGCTTTATGATATGCTCTTAAGGAGACAAACCATGTACCGGGCCTTTATGATGGGCTCTCAAGGAGATTAACTGTCATACTCTGCTACCATCACTGTTAGCGAGTCTGACCTTATTTGTTTTGTATCATTAGTTCATAATGCGGCGCATTAGAGGTTCGATAGATTGTTTGACTGCACTTAGAGCAGTTCCCACCATAAAACTCAGTTTCAATACCGATCAATAACAATACCAATCAATAACATCAATAATCTTCGGAATCAGTAATTTCCACACACCATGACAAGCCCAACGACGGGGGCAGGAGAAGAGGAGCCAATCATCCACATGAATAACCACACCTTTATGTAAAAGTTAGAATGTTTATTTCCCTATATTAACAATGTTAATATAATGTAACTTAGTCTCAAAATCAAATTATACACATACAGAAACAATACTGGTTGACCGAATCTTCTAAAGAATCTCAATTTAATCAAAGCATGGATCACTACACATTCTAGAATTACAGTGCACATCAATAGCAAGAATAACTGTGCAATAGAAATAGTATACATTTACATTTAACAAAGAAAAGACATCAACTGTCATTAAGATTTAGCAAGCATCATCAATGAGTCTCCTAACTAACCTTCTGATTAGAATGGCCTGTTTGGGCTTCATACAAAACAATTTAGTCAACACAAATTTGGAAAAACATCTAACTATGGCTCTATCAAAGTTAGTGGTTGGTACCTAAAGACAATGGCAAATAGACATGGCGATTAGTCACATAGGGGGTCATTCTGACCCCCGCGGGCGGCGGAAGCCGCCCGCCTGGCGGGAACCGCCAGAAGACCGTACCACGGTCAAAAGACCGCGGCGGTCATTCTGACTTTCCCGCTGGGCTGGCGGGAGACCGCCAAAAGGCCGCCCGCCCGCCCAGCGGGAAAGCCCCAGCAACGAGGAAGCCGGCTCCGAATGGAGCCGGCGGAGTTGCTGGTGTGCGACGGGTGCAGTTGCACCCGTCGCGATTTTCAGTGTCTGCCAAGCAGACACTGAAAATCTTAATGGGGCCCTGTTAGGGGGCCCCTGCAGTGCCCATGCCAGTGGCATGGGCACTGCAGGGGCCCCCAGGGGCCCCACGACACCCGTTCCCGCCATCCTGTTTCTGGCGGTGAAAACCGCCAGAAACAGGATGGCGGGAAGGGGGTCGCAATCCCCATGGCGGCGCTGCTAGCAGCGCCGCCATGGAGGATTCCCTGGGGCCGCGAGAAACCGGCGGTTGACCGCGGCTGTACCGCCGTGGTCAGAATGGCCCCAGAAGCACCGCCAGCCTGTTGGCGGTGCTTCCGCGGTCGTTGGCCCTGGCGGTCCATGACCGCCAGGGTCAGAATGACCCCCATAGTCTTATACCTTGCCTCAGTATGTTTCAGCAAGCTACGACAGTCTTCATCAATTGTACATCTGTTCGGTCAGCATGACATCGGGACCCAGCAATAAAGTTCAAGATAGAAATGTCTCAGGAACTGACAAAATAGGAAGAGTACTTCTCCATAAAAATTTAGGAAAAAGTGAGCTCTCTCCTCTCTGTGCAATCTGGCTAAGTTAGATTCCCTAAAACGTCCTCCTACGTTTATGTTTAGTCCAATGAAAGTAGAACCTCAAATCTGAGATATAACTTAACTGTCTTTCACATGTGGATGATTGGTCCCTCTTCTCTTGCCCCCGTCGTGGGGCTCATCAGGTAACAAATTTGTATCAGCTTATTCTCCAGTCAGTGCATCCACTGTTAGTTCCTGGGAACATCGCCTTTACACACACTAAGTTTTACAAAGTATCAATATCTAGTACAAGATATTCTAGGTAGCAGTTCCATTGTTAGTTCCTGTGAACATCGCCTTCAACATATTCTAGCTAGCAGTTCTCATGGGAAAGGATTTTAACTACTAGCATTTGGTCAGTGCAATAGAAAATGAAAATCTAATTCTCTAAGCAGCCATTTTATGATTTGTCTAAGCAGTGCAACTTGACATGAGGCAGTGCAAGTAGGCCCAAGACCTCGCTAATTTAAGGCATATGATTAATAAAGCAAATACAAAATACATGATCATTAATATGACATACTACTATATTAATCCAAATATGAACATGACATTTTACATTAATAAACAGTTAATAAGGACACTTTGTGAATCTTGGTGGTCACTCAAGTAGGCACATTTTCAAAGTTGTGTATTATTTCTCTATATTAACTAATTTTCTATGCAGATTTAACACTCAAAATACATGAATATTCATTAGTAAAATTTCAGCGTTAGCAGTGGCAGGAGTTAAATATGGTGAAACATAGGATGCAGTAATATGGCTGAATGTTGAGTCAAGGCTGCGACCGCAAAGAAGATTAGGCTAATAGACAATGGTAATTATAATGGGCAACTTAAAAGATCGTAGTTTATGGTGCTCTCTTGACTACGGGCCTTTCAAATTCACAATGAGTTTGTACAGCTTTCTGGCCACAATTTGAGTTTAAATGGTGTGCAAAAAGAGCTGACAAACTTCCAAAAAACATTGAGTGCTCTCTTGACTCTGGGCCTCTTGACTTCCTTGACTCCGGGCCTATCAAATTCACAATGAGTTTATACAGCTTTCTGGCCGCAATTTAAGGTCTCAATAATATGGTACTCACAAACAATACCCCTATTTAAAAACGGTGTGCAAAAAGAGCTGAAAAACTTCCAAAAAACAAAGATTTGTCAAAAAATCATATGCGATGTTACACAACCAAGGGACAGAGTTCAAAGGTTATAAGTCATGAACCATAGGTCAAAGACTGATATGGTGGGCAACAATGTCATCTCACGGCAGTTGCCTCCCTGGCCTTCTGATCTCAGAGCACAATCTGATACCAAACTGGTGGGCAAAAACCTTGGACTTAAATTGTATGTCACTCCCAAATCTCTTCTTTTATAATAGCATGGCACATGCTCTTGTGTAGCCTTAGGCTTATCCTCCCTCTTCTAATAGATGGACACTCAGAGAAGCTGAGGCCAATATTTAAGAAAAGTGGTGCTTCATGTCATGAAGCTCCACTTTTCCTGCTGCCCATTGCGCCCCCATAACACCACCATGTGTGTGCCTTGTTTAACATACGGCGCACCATGGCTCAAGTTAGGGACAATAACGTCATAATTGTTTATGCTATTGTACTTTGCAGCATTAGCGTCAAAAATATTGGTGCTAATTCTGCAAAGTACATAGAGGCCCATTTAAAATAATGGTGTGCCACCTTTTAACGCCTGCCCTGTGCAGATGTTAAAATGCCGCTAAAAATGGTGCAGTGGAATCACATAGGTTTCACTACGCCATTTTTGCGGGCCCCCTAACGGGGGAGTGCCCCCTTTGCATACATAATGCCTGGTGCACGCATAATGTGACACAAGAGTTTACAAAGTGGCGCAATGCTTTGTAAATATGGCATAGCGTTTTTGCCACACTATCGCCACATTAGCATCTAAAATTACTCTAATGTGGTGATAGTAGGCACTAGGACCTTCTTACATTTGGGCCTTAGTCTCAGCGTTAAATGGATCTTGCTTATACTAACAGCAGCTTAATATTTGCAGCCTGCACAAAATCAAGCAGCCGGTGCCACTCCATGGTTTGCCTGGGCGAAGCCAATCTTCCTTAAACTTCACTGGCTTCTATTTTCAAGAAGGATTGTTTTTCAAATACATGTGCATTATACCCAAGTACATCCATAGAGATGTTCCCTATTCTGGAAATCAAGCTTTAAGTTATGCCGGTCGCCCCAGCTACTTTGCTCTTCCCATTTCAATCTTTTAGCTGTGTGTATCAGGAAAGATGTCTCAAGAGTGAAACCCTTCTCTTACTTGGCAGCTCGCAAATGGAATCAGCTCCCTGAAGAACTGAGGACAATTTCTGCCCAGTCTAGTTTTGGTAAAATGCTTAAGACCTTCCTTTTCAGCCTTTAACTTACTTGTATTCAGTCATGCTCTACAGATAGCACCAAGAGAGCCCTGGGCATGTAGGCATCCAAAAAATGTCCTCAGCATTAACATTATGAGAAGTCAGCAGTTGCAGCTCGCTGCATTCACACGGGTGGGGTGGGTTCTACATGCGGTCGTGGGAAGGGGTACAATTTAATTTAAAAAAATACAATAAAATAAAATAAACTTACCTACATGCTGCAGCGCCGCTTCGCTCTTCTGTCTCCTGTGTTGCATGCAGGCACAGGCTCCCAGCCTGCCTTGTGGCCAGTCCTGCTCATCTGGCTCAAAGCAGCATCAGGAGTGGCTGGGAGTGCCCAGCGAGGACGCTCCCAGGCAGACTGGGAGCCTGTGCAGGCTCTCTCCAGCCTGGCAACTGTGTTGGTGGGCTGGAGAGAACCTACTGAACATGTGTGTTCGGCAGGCCCAAGACGGCCAGCCAAACATACATTCGCACTCAGAGGGAGTGCTGTGCACTCCCCCTTAATGCTCATCACAGTTGGTGGCCCCGCCCCTTTTACCAAAAAATGAAATTAAACACAGTTTGTTATGGTTTTTTGGTATACAGTTTGCAGCTGCCACTTCTGGCAGGGGCGACGCTCCTCCACCCTAATGGAGGAGCCACCCCTGGAAGTCAGCATTTTGACTGAACAGTCTGTTTAGCAGATTTTGTCTAGGCTTTTTTCTCAGAAGTGCAAATAAACAGCATGGTATTGGCTAAACTGTATTTTACATGTTATGCCAGACATCTGATAAATAAGAAGGTTTCACAGAGCAGCTACCAAAAGCTGTTTCTTTAAGATGGCCAGACCTAGATATGCACTATACAAATGAATGGACACTGGTGGGGAGGCAGGGGCAGCTTCTTCGCAATGGTGAAGGATTGTCACCCTCCTGGCTTAGCCAGGAGCTGAAAGATAAAACGATATTTTGTTTTGTTTTATCTTTCAGCTGCTAGCTCAGCCAGTAGCATGTGAAGGGAGGGGCGGGCTGGGCCGTGGGAGGTGGGTGGAGGGAAGAGGAGAGAGTGCACCTAAGTGTGCATGTGTGGTTGGCCGGCTGTCTTAGGCCGGCCAAACACACATGCTCACTTAGGTTTCTGCAGCCCGGCTGTGTTGAACAGCTGGGCTGGAGAAACTGCAATGACCCCAGGGTTGTGTCTAAGCGGCAGTCCATACCACGCAGACAAATCCTGATGCTGTTTTCATGCTAGGTTTAGCATGATAGCAGCAGTAGGATTGCTGGGGAGCCTGTGGTGGTGTCCCATTGAATGCTGGGACACCAGAAGAGGATAGATGTGGCAGGTGGCAGCGGCGAGAGGAAGACGTATGCTTTTTTTAAATTATTTTTTATTCCCTCCACAACTGCCTGTCATGATCCTTCACCTGCCCCTCCCATTGAGATTTGTGGCACCCACCGCTGAGGTGAGGGGAGGCTTCCTCGTGAAGGGTCCTTAATAATAAAATAAACTCCTTATTGACTGCTGCGTTCTTTTGTCTCTAACCTTTGCTGTAGTCCCTGTTTCCGCTAAGCCTCTTTTGGATATAGGTTGTTTTCAGTGTTGACCCCTTAACGGTGGAATCAACTACAGAGAGACCTATAATCCACCACCTCCTATCTGCATTTTTATGAGAAGCTTAAGACCCGCCTTTTATTACAATTTTGTGCTGTTTAGGATTTTTTTAGCGCCAGGAGACCGTTGAGTGCTCTGCAAATATTAATTTTTGATTTCATAGTGTAGAAAAAGCCAGAGCAATCAAAATGGATTTCTCACAGTGTGGCAAAAAGTAGTGCACATCCATTTTTTATACTTTAGTAAAATGAATACACAGTGCACTGTTTTGCAAGGTGCAAAGATTTCTGGTAGAGTAGTAAAAGACAGGCACACCAAATTCTAACAGTGTGATAACAAGCAGTGCAACGGGAACACAGTCCGCACAATGTAGCAAGATGCAGTGCAATGTAGCAAGATGCAGTGCAGAGCGTACGGATTCCAAATAGTGCAGTAAACGGCAGTACTGTGTGCACAGATTCCTTATCCTGTAGTGAACAGCAGTATACACAAGTCCATCATAGTGCTGTACGATGCGATGCAGTGTGCATAGATTCCTCATAGTGCAGTAAGATGCAGTGCACACATTCCTCACAGTGCAGTGTGATGCAGTGTAGCTAGTTGCCTCCACGTTACTAAACACTGCAGGCTTGCTTCAAAACCTATCATGAAATTTTCCATGGAAAAGCAAGGCCTCAGGAATAATAACTATAAATCCGCCCCAATGGCCTTGTATCTATGAATTTGTAAAGGAACATGACAGTAAGTAGTATTTCTTGCTGTAAACACAAAACCGCGATTTGCAACATTCTTTGGATGTTTCGGCAGGGGGCCACATTCACAGTTGGTATAGCATTGTATAACCATGTCATGGCACTTAGAAAGATGTGCTTATCTCAACCTGCCATTTCCATCTTTCCAATCTTAACAGAAATGGTGAATAAACCGAGAGTTGATGTTTTTGTTTCACGAGTTGAAGAAAACCGCTCATCCAACTCCAGCTGCGACGTGTTCCTCACATGCACCGTAGACAAAGGCACTGCTGTGTCTTATATCTGGAAAAGGGCAGACCATGAGCACGGAACCCTCAGCAATGCAACACATTCCATCTTTGAGAGCGGAAGAATTCTCAGGGTACTCCTGCATCCCTCACAGCAGCACATGTCCTACTCTTGTACAGCCTTCAATCCGGTTAGCCAAGAGGCTACTTCTGTGAACCCTTGGGACAGCTGCCACATCACACCAGGTAAGGCACAACTCCATGCAATATGCTACTCCTTGCTCATTGATGAGTTGCAATTAGGCTTTACATCAGTCGAAATTGACAGTACACAATATTTCGTTGCATAGGCAGCATCTGTCGTGCAGTTTTCAAGCACTGTAAATCATCCAAGTGAATGATACTTACTGACCTCAGGAAGGGTGGAAAGCTTTCTTGGCCATGCCGTGTTTCAAACTTGTGGCCCATTAGCAGCAAACACTTAATTAACTCACTGTATCACCTTACCCGATGCACTGAGCAATGAAGACATTTTAACTTTTGTTTACAGTTTTGAAAAGGGCCAGGAGTCATAAATTAGCATTATATATATATACCATTTTACACCACAATCAAATCATTACGATTTTTCTTAAGTACCATAGTACAAATTAGAACATTTCATTTTATTTAAGTGTTTTTGTTAAACTACATAGAATTTCAATGTCAGGGTTGGAGGAAGTAACACCATGAAACCTTTTACTGACAAAGGCATCACAGGATTTATACCTTGTCAGCCAGTATGCCGCCCCCCCCCCCATCCCCCCCCGGCAGCCTCCTCTTTAATGTTAACGGTCGAAGGGAAGGACAAGGAGTGTACACTACTCATAAGTAAACAGCACTGTCAGCTATGTCGTGTTGGGCGTGCCCTGGCATGGAGATCTAATGTCCATGACTGATGACTGCCTTGCGGCAGGTCCTTCAGTGCTCCTCTGACCTTCATCCATTCAATCCTAAGGTCCAGTGCGTGTGTGGCACCTTTTCTCCCATCGTCTTTCATACCCTTACATTCTTCTCCATAGGGGCCATAATGCCTTCAGGTTCTTCACCAAGATGCCCCCGATGCAACTTGTGCTGAAACTTGCAATAGCGTGATGAGCCCAACATTCTTAAAGCAATGGCAAGTAAGGTGCACAGCTGCAAGCATTTATGATAGATCCAGCTACTTCCTCTTGAGAATTCCATTCCCCACACATCCCTTACTATGCCCAGCCGTAAAGTCGCAGAGGGGAGATACCAACCGCTGTGTCCTAATTATTTGCAAGTAAAATACCACAAAGACCAGGTGTAATAATTAAATTAATTCAACGCCTTTCTACAAACATTTGTTCAATAATCTAAGAAAGTGCAAAACTACTTTTGTTGCATGATAATTTAATCTATATATGTTATCGTTATAAATAGAGGGAAATCTTTGTCGAAATAGTGCACACCTGCCTTCCTGAAATGTAACTATAATGAAGAGGAAGGCACTTGCCGCTTAAAAGCAAAAAATGGCCCATATTACCACTTCAGCAACCATTCTGCCATTCTGTGATTTACATGGGGTTTGAGTAATTTCTGTGAAAGAACGTGACACAGTAGATAAATTGCAAGGTTTGGAGTGAAAAACATGACTTTGAATCCCATCGCAACAACATACTGAAGCTGACCAAATAACATGGGGGTTATTTGCAGTTTATGGTGCAGCAGGTGCTAAACCTTTGGAGCCAGCCACTGGTTTCCGAGGGCGGGGCTTCAGCTGGCTCTGCTGTTGCAAATCCTCGATCCGGCTGCCTGTGTAATGCAAGCTGTTGGGTCACAGTAGTACAACCCAGTTTAGGGCATGAATACAGAATCAGATTTTTCCTTCCCAGGACCATGATGATGGGTACATTTTGCTTTTGCGTTTCAGCAACAGACTATTGCTTCGATGGTGTGTAATTTACAGGTGATCACACTGATTAATCTTCTCGCTACCCTAGCGCCCCGCCCTCTCCCCCCACCTTCAGCAGGTAATAGTTTTTAGTAGTACCCATATAACAATTTTAGTTGTACCCACAACCTTCTAGGCAATACTGTTAGAAGCTCACTGCAGGAACATATCTACAGCTAGGCGCAGGCGTGATGATTAACAATGCTTCATATTATGAGTGAGCGTTCAGCACCCTTAAAAGAGATTTTATCTCTAAGGAATGTATCATATTTTACTCATACTTCTATACGTGATAATTCAAAAACCATCAGCATGGGAAATGATGTCCCCAGAAGCTAGTGTGCCCCATTTGTAGGTGCATGTATTCTAATCAATAATGTGGTTGGCTTGGGTTGCAAATTTCACCAAGTCTATCTTCAATATTCCCAAACTGGTTTAAGTACTATGGCAAAAAAAAGAAAATTGTGACCTTTTCGTACTGGATCACCTATGTGCAGCAAATTAGTTTTTTTCTAGCACTTTCCTTTCTAAAAATACTGAATTAAAGTTTAAATCCGTGTTAACCCTCTGCAGCAAGGCTGCAGAAAACATTAACGTCACATTTTAAGGTTCAGTGGCAAACGTTTTTCTTAAACTCACATACTCCAATTCTGCACTTTGTACCACTGAGCAGCACTTTTACACACAGTCTGATTTACAAAAGAAAAGGGACAAGTTGGCAATTTTTTTCTTTAGCATTAACACTAATGTTTAGTACAATGTTCTGACTTTTATAGGTTCATAAACATCTCTAGAATAATTCTTGAAAAATTCTAAAAGCATATTTTCTAGTACCTTTTTAAATTGTAAACACTTATTTATAAGGAAAACTCTGTGTAGGAAATTATGTCGCCATGTTCATGTACGTATTTATTTTTCTCACTGCAGGGATTATTCCTCTTTAGATACAGCCTTTCCATTGAGCTTAAAGGGTCCCACCTTGGAGGCCCATTTATTCATGACCATGATAGGAGTACACATGCAGTTATTACCAGGGTTGAAGACTATGTGCAAGTTATATGTAAACACACACACAAAGATTCATCTACTTTTTAGGGAGGGACCTCCCAGGAAAGGACACAAACCACAATTGTACAATAGCATTAATTTAGTCATCAATATTCTATGATAATGGTATGTCGTTTGTTGAGCCCTTACCAAAGGACTCTGCAGGAAAGTCTAAACAATAAATGTATGTTTCAGAGACAGTACTGGAATGCAGGGGGATCTAGCCTAATTCTGGAACCTCAGCTGTTATTGGGGAGGATGGCGGATCCATGTGGCCTCCGTGAAAGATTCTGAATTTTTCCCTATGTAATTTGCCCACACTGTTCCACAATTCAGCAGTGCCCTCGCGCTGTTTGCTTTCTCTGTTGGAGGTAGCAACCAATATGCAGCGAAGGGTATTTCTTATTTTACCAATTCACACTTCATCATTCACCTTCATGAGATTTCACATCTTCTTTATATTTCCTTTCAGGTGCTGAAGGTCCAGTCCGTGAAAACAAGTATTTCCTGTGTATCATTCTTCCTCTTCTTTTTGTACTGGTGTCTATCGTCCTCTTAATTGCTCGCTTTGTGAAGTGCACAGGTAGGAGCAATATTTTGGCAGCTACTGATTATGTTGTTTTTATTGTCTGATCTTTTTTAATTCTGTCCTGAGAAATTACTAATGATTGGGATATTCATTTTTCTGTATCTTTTCCGGTTCCTCTAACCTAGTACTCATGCTCATTGCATCAAAGTGTAATTTGATGGAATATTCTTTCTGGACTGCTTCCTTGTGGAGTTCTGTACCAATCAGCCTTAATTCCAGAAAGTACATAAACTACAGATCTTCTGCCTAGCATGTAGGTAGACTTTTCTCATTTGATTAATCAAATGCCCTCCTCCACCAAGTTTCACTACCGGCTGAATGCCTAAGACCGGATATTGCCATCAGCTTCTCAGGCCTCTAAGGACATAACAAATATATTCAAGGATAAACCAATGCACCTTGGCCTGTTGAATGAAGGATCATCTCAACTGACACTATTGATTAGATTGCTGTTTGACTGCCCCAATAAAATCAATGTTTGTACCTCCCACCCCACCTTTATGCCTTCCCAAAGTGTTCTGAAACTACTGTCTGCTCATGTGGAGTAATTCATTTAAGTGCAGCCAGATCCAACAGTAGACTGAAACGTCTAGCCCACCACAGTGCCACATCAGGACACAATACACATACATTTCAAGAAGCATTGAAACCAGTGTACCATGCCTGACGGCATATTCTAGAACCTTCTTATTCATTCCTAGGGTAGTTGAAACCTCATTTATGCCATTATACAAAGGAGCAAGAACACACCGTGGGCTGCAGATCAACCAGACTCTCCTCAATCTTTAACCTCTCTGTGGAAGCCCCTTCTTCAGTGATAATATCCCATGCAACCACTGCCCATCCAATCACTGCCAGAAATAATAAAACATACCAAGGAACATTGTTGTAACAGCCATACATGATTGCAGATAACATATAAGATATTAGGTGGTTTTCTTCCACTCCTTTATTGAAAAAGTGGTTACCTCCAAATACATCCTCAAAGGCCTTGCATGGGTAGCACAGAAAAAGTGCATATACTGACAGAAATGGATTGAAATCAATGAGTTTAATTAAAATCATTGGTTGTAGCTAAAGATCTAGTGCATCTCTATCCCAAATTACATATGTGTGGTCAGATATCATAATCAATAGCATGACCTGTTAGGTCATGCTATTGATAGCAACCTGTTAGGCCTGGTAACCTTGATGTGGTTTTCCCCCTAACGTTTGCATCCAAGCCTCCTGTTTTGTTGCTGTTGTTGTTGCTGGCTTTAGGTTTCTGAACACTTTATCACAGGTAGCCAGTGCCTGTGCTTCCTCCTTAAAACATGGTAGAACTGGCTTATACCCAATTGGCATACTTAATTTACCTGTAAGTCCCTAGTAAATTGCTACTACCTGTGCACAGGGCATGTAAATTAAATGCTACTAGTGTCCCTGCAACACTGATTGTGCCACCAACGTAAGTAGCACTTTAAAAATGCCTCAGACCTGCCATTGCAGCCTTTGTATGCAGTTTTAAACTGCCATTTTGACCTGGCAAAATAAACTGTTTCTTGGGCCAAATCTTCCTTTTTAATACATGTAATTCACCCCTAGAATATGCCCTGTACAGCTTAGTGGGCAGGGTGCAGTGTATTTAAAATGTTTGACATGTACGTTTTAGTTTAACATGCCCTGGTGGTGAAAAATTCCTAAATTCATTTTTCCCTACTGAAAGTCCTACCTTTCCCATAAGACAACATTGGAGTTACCTTATTACATTTAATACGCTGTAATTTCCAAATGGGATCATGTTTGGTGTCTTTGACATTGTAATGAAAAATCCTAATTGATGGTGAAGATGGATATTAAACTACAGTTTTGAAAATGCCACTTCTAGAAACTTGGCCTTTTCATGCCATGGGCATTTGGTGCCTGCAGCCTGTCTCTGGGTTACATGACTGGATATAGTGGACTGTTAGACTCTGTGTATTCCTCCTAGTCAGCCACACATAATAGGGAGCTTTGGTGTGCCTGGATGGGCCATTACCAACAGGTTTGGGAGGGGTGAGCTGGCAACAACCCCACTTACACTTGAATAGGCTGTGTCCTGCCTCCCCAAAAAGGGCTGCATGCCCCCCATAGTGAGTCTGAGCCAGAGCCAAGACGGCAGAGCACCTGAACACTTAAAAGGCCTGTTCTAGAAGCTTCTCTCCAATTCAAAGGCACAACTGTGTACACATATTGGACCTCAGACACCAACTCTTCAGTACACTTCTTGACCTGTGGATATCCTGTCAGGAAGAAGGACTGATATGTTGCTGAAAGGGCTGACACTCTGCTGGACTGCTGCTCTAAAGGACTGCTGCCCTACTGTGCTGACCTGCTGCCTGCTGCCCTCTTGCTTTGGTGAGAAGGACTGGGCCTACATCTGTTGAACCCAGGACCCCAGAGTGACTCCAAGGGCTAGTTGACTGGCTTCCTGACTTGAGCCTCAGGGACAGAAGAGTCCAACAACCTGCACCACACCACCTGGACTATGCCATTTGTGATTTTACCCTGCCAGGTGGTACCATCCCTGTCCTGAGCCCTTGGAAGTTGGCTTAAGGTGCTCTGCCAGCCTCTGTTGATCCAGCAGACGTGACACATCTCCTCTGCTTGCAGGTTTGACCTGAGCAGAACTGAAGCATGGATGGACTGCGTGGATTGGACCCATCACAAAGACTCTCTACACCTCACAATTGAAGCATTGTTTTGGATGTGTAACACATTTTTGACGTGCGTCCTCACAACGCTCCACAATCCAGGATTCAAGGGACTTTTTTCAGCAGTTTTAATTTTGTTCTTGTAGCCGGCCCACGCTCCATCACGTGTGACCTGAATGTGTTACTTTGTTCTGTCAGCGTGACCAGATGTCTACAGTTGTCGCTTTGTGCTTTTTGGCCTTATTTTCATCAAAATGTCTAAAACTACATATCTCTGGTTATATTGATTGGATTTTTTGTTGTTTTGGTCTTGCTTTATTTATTAAAGAAAGCTCTATCTTCCCTTTTTGTGTGGTGTTATTTTACTTTATTACTGTTTGCAGTGTTGCACAAATACTTTACACATTGCCTCTGAATTAAGCCAGACTGCTCTGTGTGACACTACCAGTGGGTTGAGAACAGGTATAATTTAGGGTTGACTTGTGCCTCACCCAGACAAGCATTGTGGTTGCTGCTTGAGTATGGCACACACCCCAGTCAACCAACAACTCATTTTGTTACACACCCCCACCCCATTATGTGTTCAGGCCCAATAGCATTTACACATTTACTCTGGCACAGTACAGTAAATTTTTAGCAAAGAACCTGATTGAAAACTGGGTCAGCAGCACATAAATAATGAGGCAAAGACACCCTGGCCCAGATTTACTAGAATCTGGTGCATCAGTATCGATGCACCAGATTTCTTGCACCCCACGCCACCTAAGAGCACCATGGGTGAACCGTATTTACAATATGGCGCACCATGGCTCGCGTTAGGTCAATAGCATTGAAATGTTGCAAGCTTTTGTGGCGCTTTGCTCCACTACCGTCAAAAATGTTGACGCTAGTAGAGCAAAGTTGACTAGGCCCATTGATTTCAATGGGTGCATCCTTTTAACACCTACTTTGAGCAGGCGTTAAAAATGATGCCAAAATTGGCTCAATTAAATCTTGTAGATTTAATTGCACCATTGTTGCGGGCCTCCTAATGCCGGAGCGCCCCCCCTTGCAAACATTATGCCTGGCGCATGTATAATGTGGCGCAAGGGGTTGCAAAGTGGTGCAATGCATGCATCGAGCCCCTTTGTAAATATGGCGTGGCCATTTTTGCCTCGTTGAGCTACATTAGTGCAAAGAAAAAGTGACGTTAATGTAGCGCAAAGTGGTGCTAGGGCCTTATAAATCTGGCACCCTGAGCCTCGGATCTCTCAACTGTTCCCTATAGGAGCCCTGGAGAGGCCTACTGGACGGTCACCCATCCTGACGAGGAGGCCCAAGGCACCTAAGGGGTGGAAAGGAAAGCTATAGCCATCAGTAGGTTGTGATATTAAGCAGGATCCATAGGTAGCCTATGTAATGAAGTACATAACAGAGCATGTAGTGACACTCTCAAGCGCTACCAATGATGACTGCTGCAGGTAACCGGGACCCTAATATATCAGGGTGGCTCTTGCATTACCTAACATCACTTGATACCTTGCTAGCTCAGGTGATAGTCTGGTGGCAGGAACTAGGTAAGACTCAATGGACAGGCAGCCTTTGAACCAGGGGAATTTCCTATTCAATGCCTGTGAGACAGCAGTTAAGGAGTCCCAGGCCACACAAATATGTGCTGGTGCTTCAGACCTTCACAAATTAAGTACTGAAAAATTAGCACAATATGCCTAATGAACTAAGAATATGAATTTATAATATTCAAAGAAGAGCTAAATAGTAATAATGTTTCGATCACAAACACAACAACAATGTGATACTAATAGGCGTTTGTGGCGGGCGGGAGTAAAGTACAATTAAAATATTTAAAATCTAACCAGTAACACTTGAAACGTGTTGATTAGCTCTAACAAGGTTAGCACTTCAATTGGTAATGGGATAACCACAAAAGAAACAAAAATGCAAACACAAATTAAGGGGAAATTAGAAAAGTCTGAAGATTCTAATGTTATTGATTATTATACGGATTCGTTCGGAGAACATGTTAAATAAAAGGTAGACATTATATCCCCATGAGGTAAACCACAGAATTCTATTACCATTTAAGCAGGAGGCTCACGGATATCCAGACTCTGGACAACTGTTTTCAAGAAATCACTAAATATTAACAATTACGCGAAGACCAAAAGCCCTTAGCCCAGTAAATAATACAATCCAAAGAAAAAAAGGAAATTGTGCAATTCCTCGAATATATAAGAATGCAGGTGTCAGAAGGTGTCTAAAGTCACCTCACATAGCATCGATAAATACAGAGATATTTTTTAAACAAATACAACTATGGCTACGAAATTAGGTACACAACATGAGATAAACCCTCCTCGAACTAAGATCATTGACAGGAGTATAAAAGGGTTGTATCCACTTGCAAAAATGATGTCAGTGAAGTGTAGGCTTAATTTGGTTCCCATATGCAGTGACGATTAATTACATTTAAATTCTTCTGCTGCACCGTTCATTATAAATGTGTACCCAGAGATATTAATTGCCACTGACAATAAACATCAATATAGAAACACTACACTGATAAACATAGACAAACAAAATATTGGTACCCAAAGCTATATTAGTAATCCATGATCACAATCGCATAAGTATTCAAATTTAAGAATATACATGATAAATATTTCAAAGTATAAGGGACCAAACTATTTCACAAGATATAGCGTAATAGTTTTTAGTATATATGTTCAGAGGGCGATAATGAGGCACTCTGGCTTACTCCCATTGGACATATAAAAATAATTCAATTAAACCTGTTTTATCGATCCGAAGGAAGGTATGATTTTGTAAATGGAAGAAGTCGGTTAATAATTGCTCTCAACAAAAGTTTTAAGACCAATGTCCTATAAAGATATTGAAATTTATAGAGTTTTCCAAACGTTTGAAGGGTCACCAAAGGAGGGTGCCAGATTTAAAAATCAATAACCCCAAAATATACATGTTTCTTATTGCGCTAAAGGAGTGCTTTTTTCAGAATTGGTATTAAACTATTAGTTCTTTCATTGTTAGATTATCCAACATTTATGAAGTGAGCTGCCTCTAAAACATATAAGCTAGTAGTTGAAAATTATGAGGAGACAGAGAGGAGGAATAAGTTGAATGCAAAATTCAACATATGAAACCAGGTTTGCTAAAATTGATTTTGTGCACAAGAAATCTAAGAATCAACCTTGCTACAAAAGGAGATCACTCCATCACAGTGACTAGGAGGAGACGGAGTTGGAAGAGTTATGGTGTTCAAGAAGAAGTGTTTAATTCACAAAGCAAAAGGTCCATGGTGGATGATGACTACCTTACCAGCGTACAATAAAAAACAGGAGAGCTGCCTGTTGGAATATTGCAAGCATTTCTCAGACGCTGAGCAGAGCGAGGCCCTTTAGTCCCCTACCTGGTATTACTGTACAGTGTGTTCAAGAAACACAGCACATGGGCAGGTGGGAATAAATGGTATTTAGCATACAAGAAAAGCACTATTAAATGACGCAAAGATAGACCCAAGAGTGAGCTTCGTATTGCACTTTCAACAAGAAACAAATGATCTCTAGAGTTATACGTTGGTGCTAAGGAGTATAACAGCACAAGCTATAAGGGTTAGTGATACGCTAAACGTGGCAGGTGACTTTATACTTTGCCATGCTTACCTCTCCAAGCTCCCCCACTAATGGTAAAAAAGAGACATGGACAAAAGATTTCCTTTTCAACTGGGCCACTCTTTTAGACACAATTATTATTATTAGTATTATTATTATTAGAACTTATAGAGCGCATGGCTACCCAGGGGCTTCCCAGCGCTGATGCAGACCATTAAACAGGCAAAGCTGAAAGGCTATAGAGGGAAGAGCAAAGCCTTCAATCCCTCAAATACCAACACCTATCTTGGGACACTTAAACTGCAACTTGTTTCTGATTAGCCTTGTGGATCCTTTATCGATCCATCTGATTTTTTCAGGCTTACCCAAATCTGTGTTTTCTAAAAGATTTATAAATTCAAGAGAAAAGTAACTACATAAACATTTATTCGTGGTGCGCTTTAGGCAATTAAGGGCCATATGTACCAAAGGATTTTACCCATTCTGTGTCTATGGGAAAAAGCTTTCGTACATATGGCCCTAAATGTCCAGCTTTCCAGGACTTTGCAGCTCCAGCCAGACAAAATTTGGTCAAAGGACATAACTTTGCAGACTACATCTTAATGCAGGGCTCTTATAATCACTCTGTCACAAATGGTATTATCTTTCAGGTAGAGAGCCTCGATCATGACTACCAGTAGTAGGGAGCAAGAGAAGCCAAATAACCAGCTACAGGATCTTGGCATGGGATGCAGAGAAAATATCAGGCTGATGCATTTTGAATGAGTTTGATTTTAGGGAGCAGCTATTGAAGTCCCAAGTAAAAGGAATTGCCGTATTCAAGGAAGGATGCAATGTTTCCTTGCAAGACTGCTTGCTGGTAATTTTACTGCAACATACAAATGAAC
This sequence comes from Pleurodeles waltl, assembly GCF_031143425.1. Classification (NCBI taxonomy): domain Eukaryota; kingdom Metazoa; phylum Chordata; class Amphibia; order Caudata; family Salamandridae; genus Pleurodeles; species Pleurodeles waltl. The sequence continues at coordinate 594,961,532 of NC_090451.1, forward strand.
AGTGCTTCATTTTTGAAAAAGTAAGTGACAGGGCCTAGCTCTGGAGGCCCCTTCAGCCTGCACCACTGACCCTTCCAATGATGCAGCTGCCCGTACCAACACAAATATTACTCATCACACCCCTACAAGTGTGACAATTCAGACTATTGCAGGACACCCAAAGGTTAGAAGAATGACTTGGACGGCTGGGATTACTAGTTTTCACAGAACACTGTATTACTATGTACTCTGTTGATGGGCTATCCTCAATAATAGACAAAAATTATCACCATGTGGTGATCTGTCAGAAGTGCCAGTATTTAGAATGAAGTGCTGGTTCCAAGTATGGGCAAACACCGGTTCATATTAAGCTCTGTTGGCGAACCTGCTTATCATCTGAAGTAGAAGAAGCACTTAGGACCTGTACTAGTGGTTTGAGGACCAAATAACAAGGGGCTGTCGAAGAGAATACCCAAGTTCCTAAAAGATGAAGATGACACAAGAGGATGACCCAGATCAGGGGCCTCCAGTCTGGGGCCAGATTGAAGTTGGCCTGTCAACAATGAGGACCTGTGTTTTGTCTGATTTAAGCATAAGAATGTGTGTTGTTCGTACTCTAGGTGACATTTGAAAGACATAGACAGAGGTTAGACTGGGCCAAAGTAAGAATAAGCTGAATGCCATACACATACATAATTAGTGAAAGACAAAGGACCTAATGAGCTCTGCTAAAGGTGTGACATAGAGCATGAAAAAGGCCAGGCTTAGTCATGATGCCTGCCTCACCCCACTGTCTAATGCCTTTACAAAAGAGGGAAAGGGTGAGATAAACACTACTGGGTGCATTTGGAGAGAAAGGATTTTATTCACTCCCAAGCAGTGTCCGCAATGCCTACGTCCTTGGATTTAAGAGGGATGTGGAAGTGGGACATTGAAACAACAACCACACAGAGATCTAGGATAATAAGGACAGCCCTGTCCTTCGTTCACTCTCATGAGGGGCTTGTTAGTGATTGCCAGAAGAGTGGATTCAGTGATGTAGGAAGGATACAATTCGGACTGCATGGGGTCCAGACTTTTAAGGACTTCTCAAAATTGGGTGATAAGTGGTCATTTAATACATCAAAGGTCCTTAATCACTGAATTAAGAAGTTCCATCACCAGGGAATGTCTATAAATGAAAATCAAACATTTTAGAGTAAAAAAAGCTGATAGGGCTGTCCTCATTATCCTAGGTCTCTGTGTGCATCAGAAAAGGGTAGCGATGCGTCGATTCCTTACTCGTGGAAAATTCTGTCACACGGTATCCAGTTCCTGGGCCCTTGGAAGGTGAAGTTGGCAGACAAGAACTGAAAATCTACGCACAGACGGCTGTGGGGGAAAACTTTCGATGCACCTTCCGTGACGTGGCTGATAAACGACACGCCGCCGGCTTTGCAGCTGAAATCAACACTCCACCTGCATCATGGCTGAGAGATCGACACAACATGGCTGGAGAAATGACATGCAGCACCCGCTAACGGAGGCTGAGAATGATGCAAACCCACGCAGTGCGGTTTCTTGATACTGTGCAACTGGATTTTCCACGCCTCGTCCCTGGGCGTCAAAGTCAACCCGACTCTGCATGGATCCGAGGTGCCCTGCTTAGAAATCGACGCATCGCTCTGTTGCGAGAGAAAAATAAAACATCGCCGACCCGACCAGAGAAGGAAACAACGCACAGCCTCAATTACGAGTAAGGAATCGATGCATTGCTACCCTTTTCCGACGTACGCTCACCTGTGCGGCTTTATTTTTTACGCTAGCCAGGTACTTTGTGTAACAACAGCATTCTCACTGTTTTCTAAGAATGAAGAGTCTTATTCTTTTTAAAATTCATATCCTGACTTGTGGATGTTGGATTTTTGTCGTTTTTGACTAGGTTAGTGTAGATAAATATTACCTATTTTTCTAAACCTGTGTTGTGTAATTTTGTAGTGTTTTTACTACCAACCAAAGACCCCATTTCTAACACCTTGGCTTAATGTTGTTTGTAAACTGAAAAAGGAGGATCAGATGGCATCACGATTGCCCCAAAAAATTGAAAAAAACTTTAGGATTAGAAGGTTAGTAAAAGTATCTTGCAGTGGCATTGCAGTCACTGTAAATTCCCAGAGAGTGGAAGGGAATCATATTGGTGCGATTAAGCAGAAGCAGTGACAAAATAATATCTGATAATGAGTACCTAAAAGCCTTACTGAGTGTGGAGAGCAAACTATTTTCAAGAGAAATGCAAGGAGAATTCCCTCCTTTTGTTAAGACAGATGAAGTATACGAAAAGGAGTTATGTCCCTAACTATGATGGCTGAGTCCATACTTTCAGACGAAAACAAAAGTTCTGAAAAACTGGGAATCATATCGAAAAGCATAGATTCTGAATTTTGAGAAAGGTTGAGTAAAACATTCATGGTATGTAAACGGACTAAGGGCCTGATTTAGATTTTGGTGGATGGGTTACTCCATCACAACGGTGACAGATATCCCGTCCACCAAAATATACATCCTATTATATCCATTAGGATTTATATTTCGGCGGATGGGATATCGGAGTAACCTGTCCACCAAAATCTAAATCAGGCCCTAAATTCTAACAGGCCTTGCGTTACAAGTACCTGGAGGTTACATTCAGCTGCAGCTTGAACTGGAAACAACATATTGAAGACCCCACCGTAACATCCTTCGAACATGGCTTGCGTCTCAGACGTTTATATTCACTGTATGGGAGAACGTTCATGTGACCCCTGTCCAAGATGTTTGCTGTGAAAATCAGAGCTGTGCTGTTACATTGCACTCAGGCTCTTATGCTGAAAAGTGCGCAACTTCAGGATTACATAGAATGCAATCTATTGCAGACGTGACAGGGGCGGCTCCTCCATTAGGGCAGAGGAGTGTTGCCCCCCGCCAGCAGCAGCCGGTGCAAACCTTTAACAACCAAACGATAATAAACTATGTTTATTATCATTCGGTTGTTAAAGGAGGGGGCATGGTGTATGATGAGGGGAGTGCCCTGTGCACTCCCCTCCGTGCGCATGTGTGTTTGTCCGGCAGTCTCGGGCCTGCCAAACACAGATGCGCACAGGGCTCTCTCCAGCCCACCAGCACAGTTGTTGGGCTGGAGAGAACCTGCACAGGCTCCCAGTCTGCCTGGAAGCACCTTGGCTGGGCTCTCCCAGCTAACCCTGTTGCTGCTCTGAGCATCGTCAGGATTGGCCAAGGGCAGGCTGGGAGCCTGTGCCTGCCTCCAACAACGGGAGAAAGAGTAGCGGCGTGGTAGCGGAGCAGTTAAGTTTTATTTTTTACATTTAAATGTTTTTCAATTATTATTCCCCCGGCCCCTTTTAACCCCGCGAGCCACAACTGTAGACGTTATTTAATATTCAGCCACAGACTCCCCTCTGCGCAGATCTTCTGGACGTTGTGGTTCCAACCATATCAAAAATAATGGAATAGCTGTTTTACTTACTAATTCAATCACATTCAGAAAAGCACAGGGAAATTATTGGTGGCACTGATTTGGCAAGACTTGGCCAGAGGGGCTTCCAGGACAGGCTGGAGGTCAACATCTGGTCATAGATCTATGGTCTCCAGAGGTTCTGGGATACTACAGACTCTAACAATGGGACAGGAAGAGTTTGGAATTGTGAATGAGCAATATATGCCTTTTGAGCAATGGACAAAAACGCAGCAGAGAAGCTCAATGCAGAGAGATTGTTAATTGATTAGGTGCAATAACACCCTCAAACCCTAGTAGTGACTCTCTCTGGTGTGCCTACTGAGGCTAAATCAGAATATCAAGTAGGCATTTTAGAATCTGTAGCTCAATGGAAGTGCATCACAGTATGATAGTAAGACTGTGCGCCTGCGTGGGATGGATGAGGAAACTTTTCTATACCTCATGTAACGGGCGAGGTGCCGATCCCGGGTCCGAAGCTCCCGTCGGGGAAGAAAATCGATACCCCCGGGGCACGGAGGAGGATTCCCCTAGAATGACGTATGACGCGGAGGGCGTCATAAAGAGGAAAAGAGAAGACGGACGAGGAGAGAGGTCGGAGGAAAAGGAGGAACCGAGAACGCGGAAGAGCCGAGGAGAGGAAACCACCACCATCCAGGAGCCGGAGGAAGAGCGAGAGAACACCGGGGCAGGAGAGCAGAACAGGAAAAGAGAACCCACCTTCACCCAGGAGCTAAAGGGAGAGGAAGACACCGCCAGCAACGTGATCGAGACGGAGGGAGAGACCCGGAAGGCGGGACGCCTCGAGGACAGGAGGAACCAGTGGGCGACCCCCAACCCGACCGAAGAGAAATCGGGGGACCACCTACTTGCCGGCCGCGCCCCTGGAGGGACGTGGCCCTCCCAGGTACGACTATACCCTGCCTGGCAGACTCTGTCAGGTTGGCTCACAGGGAAAAGAGGGAGGTGGGGGGAGAAAAGGGAGGACGGGGAGGGTTCTTCAAAGGAAGGGCATAGACCTGTAGCGAGAGGGGAAATCCGTTTACTTAACCCACGGACTGGGACACCTCCGGAGAAACCCTAGAAAGAAGAGAAGGGGTTGACCGGGACACAGGGGAGAGAAGGCACAATAAATAAATAGAGAAACCCACCACAACCAGCACCGCCGACCTACCTGTTTCACCACCCCTACTAACCCCTATCTGACCCCTTACCTTAGCCCTACTTCATTTTTCACTTACCTGATTATTTTTATTTTCCTTTCTTTTGGGGAATACGGGCGACCGGAGGACGGGAAACCAGACCGCCTCAAGACGGAGCCAAGACATCACCAGAGCCTGGAAAGAGAAAAGAAAAGGGGCTTTGAGGAAATAGAAACTAGGGCTGATCTTGTGAAGAGGAACAAGAGAGGACTGGCCAAGATATGAATAAAACAATAATATTCCCTCAAATAGCAGTGCCTGTCGTATTCTTCCAATATCTTGCATAGGTCAGATAACGAACCCATTTACAGTGGTGTCAGAAGTGGGATATTGGAACAAGCGACAGGAGAATTCTAGAAGATGGAGGGTGCACCCACAATGGCCGACATGATGCAGCAACTGGCTGAGGGCCAACGCCATCTTCAAATTGTATGGGAGGAACAACAGAAGGCTGCCAAGTTGGAAAGGGAGGCTCTGCAAAATGCACTTAAAAGTCAGGCCACTATCATGGCCAACAATCAGTTGGTACATGACAACGCCATAAAAACTTTGACTGATACCATTGCCGCAACTAGGGTACATCCAAATGTACCGAGTTCCGTTTTGCAGAGATATCAGGAAGGCGAAGAAACCCCGACGCCTTCTTTACTAACTTTGAACGCGTTGCCCTTTCAGCCACCTGGCCGCAGGACAGATGGGGTCAATATATCGCTCCCTTGTTAACCGGGACACTTCAAGCAGCATATCAAGCGGTTAACCCAGGAGGAACAACGCCCTATCCGGACATCAAGAAGAGTATCCTAGAAAGGGTCGGTTTTGATACAGAACATTATCGGGTTCGCTTCCGGAAGGCCAAGTGGGGCCCCGCTGAGAACCCTCGAGCCTTATATTTCCGGGTCAAAGACCTAGGGCTCAAATGGCTTGGACCCATAGGGACGAATAGGGAAGACGTTATCGAGGCCGTCCTCCTAGAACAGTATTTAGATGCCCTACCCACCAATACTCGCCATTGGATCAAGCAACACCCAAACCCCGACACGAATACTACTATTGAGCTGGCCTGCGCTTTCCACCGCTCCCTCGAATTTAAAACACCACTCCCGCGGTTGTTACCTCAACCCGTTAGGCAAAACCCAGGACAATCCGCAGCCACAGGGAAAAGGCTAATAGAGGAACCGGGAAGATTACGAGGGGTGGAAAAACCATATGGGCAGCAGCCCCAATGTTTTAGTTGTGGGGAGTGGGGACACATTGCCCGCTTTTGTCCTTTGAAGGCCGGGAAACCCGAACCCATGGAAATAGGGATTACGAGAGGCCGGGTATTCTACACCGGGGGGAAGGAAACTCAATACAAAAAAATAGTGTCCATTAATGGAAGGGATACGTTGGTGCTCATCGACTCCGGATGTAGCCAGTCCGTAATTAGAGCGGACCTAATTACTGAGCATAACCTTGATCCGGATTTCACGGTATCCATATGCTGCATTCATGGGGAAACAAGGGAATACCCCCTAATATGGACTACCCTTTTTTGGGAAGGAAAAGAGACCCCCATACGGCTGGGGGTAGTTGAAGGTTTGGTGGAAGAAGCCATCATAGGAACAGACTTTAAAGACTTTCCGATCCTCTTAGACAGCACACAGAGTAAGAATGACCTGGATGCCTGGTTGGGAAGTGCCCCTTTTTCTGAACTAAACATACCAACCCCGGTGATCCGCTATAAACCCACTAAAAGAGAGAAACGAGAAGCCAGGAAGTCCTATGAAAGAGGAGATATGAACCACGATAGTCATAATGCACAGGTACTCGCCCTCGTTGGTCTTCCACCCTTCCGCTGTAGTCAAAGAGACGATCCCAGTCTGATCCATGCCTGGAAAAGCGCCAAACCTCGAACCATAGAGGATAAGGGTCCCTCCTTTATAATAAATAGAAATCTGCTATATCGGGTCACCAGTAACGAGAGAGGGGAAAAGAAACAATTATTGGTTCCCGAACCCTATAGGCAGCAGGTGTTGCACCTAGCCCATAGTCAGCCGGGGGGTGGTCATTATGGGAGAGAGAAAACCGAGGAGTACCTATTAAGGAAGTTCTATTGGCCTGGGGTTTTTTCTCATATCAGAAAGTTCTGTCAACAATGCCCTAGATGTCAGTTAATCGATCCCGGACCCCAGAAAAATGCCCCCCTACATCCTCTGCCCATTATTGACGTACCTTTCTCTAGAATAGGAATGGATTTAGTCGGACCACTTCTACCGTCTTCCAAGGGATACCGATATATCCTAGTATTGGTCGACTACGCCTCTAGATATCCGGAAGCTATCCCCCTGAACAGTATTAGCACCAAAAGTGTCGCCAACGCCATGATAAGTTTCTTCTCACGAATAGGGTTTCCCCGAGAAATATTGACGGACCAAGGGACCCAGTTTATGTCCAACCTAATGGCTCAGATCTGTCAAATATTAGGGATACGACAGCTAAGGACAGCGGTTTATCATCCCCAGACAGACGGATTAGTAGAGAGGTATAATCGCACCCTGAAGACCCTCCTGAGAAAGACGATTTCCGAGTCAGGTAAAGATTGGGACAAGAAACTTCCTCTAGTGTTATATGCGGTCAGAACCCATGAACAAGCCTCTACAGGGCATAGTCCATTCGAACTGCTGTTTGGACGACAGCCTAGAACCCTATTGGACATGGCAGCTGAACTATGGGAGGAAGACGAAAACGGGGAAAAGCCTCTCCTAGAATACACTAGCGAGTTAAAGTCTCGACTACAAACAATATGGGAAGATGTGAGAGGGCATATGGAAAAAGCCCAGGAGAAACAGAAACGATACTATGATAGGAACACGCAAGTGCGATCTTTTGTAGAGGGAGACCGAGTATTAGTGCTTTTACCCAGTTCAGACAATAAACTCTTGGCAAAATGGCAAGGACCCTATAAAGTAATAGCAGCAGTAACTCCCGTAACCTATAAGCTACAACTAACAACTAATCCCAACCGATTTCAGATCTTTCATGTTAACTTACTAAAAAGATGGGAGGAATCACAGGTGGATCAAAATATGAACTGCTTAATTAATACAGTAAAAGAGCTCGAAATAGGGTGGTGCCCCACGGACCCCCCCCCCAAGGGGCGAGGTACCCCTCCGAAATGCAGAGTTAACAGTGCAACAGAACCAACAACTAAACCAACTCCTTAATAAGCAGCCCCACATGTTTTCCCAGATGCCAGGTAAAACAGATCTAATCCACCACCAGATTATAACCCAACCGGGAAAAATAATCCGGTTACGCCCCTATCGCATTCCCGAAGCAAGGAAGGTCATAGTTGAAGAGGAGGTAAAAAGGATGTTAGACATGGGTATTATAGAGCCGTCCCAAAGTCCCTGGTGCTCCCCGGTTGTATTAGTGCCAAAACCGGACGGATCTGTACGGTTCTGTATCAACTTTAGACAAGTCAATGCCGTGTCCCAATTTGACACGTATCCTCTTCCCAGGGTAGACGAACTTCTAGAACGGCTGGGTAAAGCTAAATACATGTCTACCCTGGACCTAACCAAGGGGTACTGGCAGATTCCTTTAGCTAAAGCAGATAAAGAAAAAACGGCGTTCTCCACCTCTTCCGGTTTATATCACTTTAACGTACTTCCCTTTGGACTACATGGGGCCCCCGCCACTTTCCAGAGACTGATCGATACTATATTGCGACCACATACCAGATACGCAGCCGCCTATCTGGATGACATTGTTATTCATAGCGAAACCTGGGAAGACCATTTATCCCATTTAGAACTGATTATTAAAGCACTGGCGGCGGCCGGATTGACCGCCAATCCTTCCAAGAGCCGACTGGCCTTCAATGAAATTCCCTATCTGGGGTATCATATTGGAAACGGGAATATCAGACCACAAATGAGTAAAATTTAAGCCATTTTACGCATAAGAGCACCCAGTACAAAAAAGGAGATCCGTTCCTTCCTCGGACTAGTGGGATATTATCGTAGATTCATACCCCACTACTCTACAGTAGCCGCCCCTCTCACTGACCTGTTGAGGAAAGGTCAACCTAAGAATATCCCAAGTTTAACTATTCTACAATCCCATAGCTATCGTACCTTACAACGATGTCTAACCACGCAACCGGTATTAAAATGTCCTGAGTTCAGCCGTCCCTTCCACCTACAAACGGACGCATCGGACGTAGGCCTGGGTGCAGTACTTTTTCAAAAAGATGAAAATGAGATAAGCCATCCAGTGGTCTTCATTAGTCGCAAGCTATTTCCACGGGAACAGAACTATCCCATAATAGAGCGTGAGTGCCTGGCCATTAAATGGGCTGTGGAAAGTCTTCAGTATTATCTCCTAGGGAGGTCCTTCCTTTTATACACCGACCACGCACCTCTTACCTGGCTCTCGAGGTATAAAGATACCAACGCTCGCATTTTAAGATGGTTTATGGAGCTTCAACCTTTCTCCTTCCAGGTTTGTCATCTCCCTGGGGACCTTATGGGGCAAGCGGACTATCTGTCTCGATTTCCGGGACCTGGGGGGCTCGAACAGCCCCATCCAAGGGAGGGGATGTGTAACGGGCGAGGTGCCGATCCCGGGTCCGAAGCTCCCGTCGGGGAAGAAAATCGATACCCCCGGGGCACGGAGGAGGATTCCCCTAGAATGACGTATGACGCGGAGGGCGTCATAAAGAGGAAAAGAGAAGACGGACGAGGAGAGAGGTCGGAGGAAAAGGAGGAACCGAGAACGCGGAAGAGCCGAGGAGAGGAAACCACCACCATCCAGGAGCCGGAGGAAGAGCGAGAGAACACCGGGGCAGGAGAGCAGAACAGGAAAAGAGAACCCACCTTCACCCAGGAGCTAAAGGGAGAGGAAGACACCGCCAGCAACGTGATCGAGACGGAGGGAGAGACCCGGAAGGCGGGACGCCTCGAGGACAGGAGGAACCAGTGGGCGACCCCCAACCCGACCGAAGAGAAATCGGGGGACCACCTACTTGCCGGCCGCGCCCCTGGAGGGACGTGGCCCTCCCAGGTACGACTATACCCTGCCTGGCAGACTCTGTCAGGTTGGCTCACAGGGAAAAGAGGGAGGTGGGGGGAGAAAAGGGAGGACGGGGAGGGTTCTTCAAAGGAAGGGCATAGACCTGTAGCGAGAGGGGAAATCCGTTTACTTAACCCACGGACTGGGACACCTCCGGAGAAACCCTAGAAAGAAGAGAAGGGGTTGACCGGGACACAGGGGAGAGAAGGCACAATAAATAAATAGAGAAACCCACCACAACCAGCACCGCCGCCCTACCTGTTTCACCACCCCTACTAACCCCTATCTGACCCCTTACCTTAGCCCTACTTCATTTTTCACTTACCTGATTATTTTTATTTTCCTTTCTTTTGGGGAATACGGGCGACCGGAGGACGGGAAACCAGACCGCCTCAAGACGGAGCCAAGACATCACCAGAGCCTGGAAAGAGAAAAGAAAAGGGGCTTTGAGGAAATAGAAACTAGGGCTGATCTTGTGAAGAGGAACAAGAGAGGACTGGCCAAGATATGAATAAAACAATAATATTCCCTCAAATAGCAGTGCCTGTCGTATTCTTCCAATATCTTGCATAGGTCAGATAACGAACCCATTTACACCTCAGTACCCTCTTCCTACTTTCTATGTCTTACCAGATTACTAGCGCCCCTAGTAATAGCAGTGGTGGTGGGAAGTCTACTACATATAGCCAATCCGAGGGTGTAGCTGGGCTCACAATTGGCAGTGTAGTTGGGGTTGGTCTTGTTAAGGAGACCACAGAGGCTGTTTTAGTCTCTGATGGTGGTATTAACTTTGCCACCTTGGTTGCTTGTCCCCTTAATATGGGTAAGTACAAGCAACTACCCCTAATTAATGGTGTTGAGGTTGAGGCCTACAGGGGCACAGGCGCCAGTGTAACTATGGTTATAGAGAAACTGGTTCATCCTGATCAACACCTACTTGGTCAGCAGTACCAAGTGACTGATGCTCACAATAACACACTTAGCCACCCCATGGCTGTTGTGAATTTCAACTGGGGGGGTTACTGGTCCAAAGAAAGTTGTGGTAGCCACTGAATTACCTGTAGATTGCTTACTAGGCAATGATTTGGAGACATCAGCTTGGGCTGAAGTGGGGTTGGAGGCTCATGCAGCAATGCTTGGCATTCCTGGGCATACTTTTTCTTTGATAAGGGCTCAGACCAAAAAGCAAAAATGACGGGGAAACTTGGATCCTGAAACAATGGACCAAGTGCTCCCAAAAGCTAGGGGTAGGAAGGGTAAATCCTTGCTCACTATCCCTCCCTCACCAGAAGATTCCCCTTTTGAGGAAGAGAAATCCTCTCCCTGTGCAGAACCTGCACCAGATGAGCTGGCAGCAGACACTGCTTAGCTTTAGGGTGCAGGGGGCCTGCTAGGGAAGAGCTGAGTGTGGCACAGCAGACCTGTCCCACACTAGAGGGTTTAAGACAGCAAGCTGTCAAACAGCAAAATGGGGATGCCAGTGATAGCCATAAGGTGTATTGGGAAGACAACCTCCTGTATACTGAATCAAAGGACCCTAAACCTTGACCTGCAGTGAGATTGGTCATCCCTTTGCAATACAGAGAGTTTCTTCTTACCTTGGCACATGTCATTCCTTTGGCTGGGCATTTGGGCCAAATTAAAACTTGGGACAGGCTTGTTCCCCTGTTTCACTGGCCTCATACGTCAGAGGACACCTAAGAGTTTTGTCGCTCTTGTGTGACCTGCCAAGCCAGTGGCAAGGCTGGTGGCACTCCAGTGGCCCCCTTAATTCACTTCCAATGGTTGGAGTGCCATTTGAAAGGGTAGGGGTTGACATAGTTGGTCCCCTGGACCATGCCACTAGGTAGCCTGAAGCCATCCCCTTAAGGACCATTACAGCTCCTGCCGTGGCAAAGGCCCCCCAAGGAATCTTTTCCAGAGTGGGCTTCCCTAAGGAAGTGGTGTCAAACAGAGGTAGTAACTTCATGTCTCCATACCTCAAAGCTATGTGGAAGGAGTGTGGTGTAATATACAAGTTCACTACTCCTTATCATCCACAAACAAATGGGTTGGTTGAGAGGTTTAATAAAACTCTCAAAGGTATGATAATGGGACTCCCTGAAAAACTCAGAAGGAGATGGGCTGTCATGTTACCTTGCCTCCTTTTTGCTTACAGAGAGGTACCCCAAAAAAGGAGTGGGCTTTAGTCCCTTTGAACTCCTCTTTGGACACCGTGTGAGAGGTCCTCTTGCACTTGTTAAGGAGGGTTGGGAACAACCCTTAAAAGCTCCTAAACAGGACACTGTGGATTATGTACTTGGCCTAAGATCAAGAATGGCTGAGTACATGAAAAAGGCCAGTAAAAATCTTCAGGCCCGCCAGAAGCTACAAAAGCAATGGCATGACCAGAAGGCTGTCCTGACCCAGTACCACCCAGGACAGGTGTGGGTATTGGAGCCTGTGGCCCCAAGAGCACTCCAGGACAAATGTTTGGACCCCATCTAATTTGTTGAGAAAAAGGGTGATGTTACCTACTTGGTAGACCTAGGCACTGCCAGGAGTCCCCTTAGGGTGCTCCATGTCAACCGCCTGAAACCCTACTATGATAGGGCTGATCTCACCCTGCTCATGCCAACTGATGAGGGACAGAAAGAAGGGAGTGACTCTCTCCCTGATCTCTTCTCCACCACTGAAGCTGATAGCTTAGTGGAGGGAGTCGTACTGGCAGATTGTTTTACTGCTGAGCAGAAAGATAACTGTGTAAATCTTTTAAGTCAGTTTTCTGAACCCTTCTCACTATACCAGGTACCACTACTTGGTGTAAGCACACAATCAATACTGGATACACTTTACCTGTCAAGAGTAAGATTTATAGGCAGCCTGACCATGCCAGGGACTGCATTAAACAAGAGGTTCAGAAACTGTTAGACTTAGGAGTGATTGAGCCTTCAGAAAGCCCATGGGCTAGCCCAGTGGTGCTTGTTCCTAAACCTCACAGTAAGGATGGTAAAAGAGAGATGAGGTTTTGTGTTGACTGTAGAGGGCTCAACCAAGTAACCAAGACAGATGCTCACCCTATACCCAGGGCAGATGAGCTGATTGATACACTCGCTTTTTCCAAGTATCTGAGCACTTTTGATTTAACTGCAGGGTATTGGCAGATTACATTATCAGAAGATGCTAAACCCAAAACTGCATTTTCAACCATTGGAGGGCACTATCAATTCACTGTGATGCCCTTTGGTCTGAAGAATGCACCTGCCACTTTTCAAAGGTTGGTGAACACAGGGTTGGAAGCTTTTAGTGCAGCATATCTGGATGATATAGCTGTATTTAGCTCAACCTGGGATGATCACCTGGTCCACCTGTGGAAAGTTTTGGAGGCCCTGCAGAAGGCAGGCCTCACTATCAAGGCCTCAAAGTGGCAGATAGGGCAGGGGAAAGTGGTTTATCTGGGCCACCTGGTAGGTGGGGAACAGATTGCACCACTGCAGGGGAAGATCCAGACCATTATGGAATGGGCTCCCCCTACAACTCAAACCCAGGTGAGAGCCTTTTTAGGCCTCACAGGGTATTACAGGAGGTTTATTAAGAATTATGGCTCCATTGCAGCTCCTCTTAATGACCTCACTAGTAAAAAGATGCCTAAAAAGGTATTGTGGACAGCTAGCTGTCGAAAAGCTTTTGATGAGCTCAAACAGGCCATGTGCTCTGCACCTGTCCTAAAAAGTCCTTGCTACTCTAAAAAGCTCAAAGTCCAGACTGATGCTTCTGAATTAGGGGTTGGGGCAGTGCTATCACAGCTTAATACTGAGGGCCAGGGTCAACCTGTTGCTTTTATCAGCAGGAGGTTGACCCCTAGAGAAGGTGTTGGTCTGCCATAGAGAGGGAGGCCTTTGCTGTGGTCTGGGCACTGAAAAATTTGAGACCATACCTGTTTGGTACCCACTGTATTGTTCAGAGAGACCATAAACCTCTACTTTGGCTAAAACAAATGAAAGGTGAAAACCCTAAATTGTTGAGGTGGTCCATCTCCCTACAGGGAATTAACTATACAGTGGAACATAGATCTGGGAGTACCCACTCTAGTGCAGATGTACTCTCCAGATATTTCCACTTAGACAATGAAGACTCATCTGGGCAAGGTTAGCCTTATTGTCCCTCGTTTGGTGGGGGCTGTGTAGGAAAGTACCATCTTGCCTGGCATGTTACTCCCATTTTTTACTTAGATGTATGTTTTGTTTGCCTGTGGCTCTGGGATCCTGCTAGCCAGGACCCCAGTGCTCATAAAGTGTGCCCTGTATGTGTTCCCTGTGTGGTGCCTAACTGTATCACTGAGGCTCTGCTAACCAGGACCTCAGTGTTTATGCTCTCTCTGCTTTAAAAATTGTCACTGCAGGCTAGTGACTAATCTTACCAATTCTGATTGGCCCATTGAACACCCTTATAATTCCCTAGTATATGGTACCTAGGTACCCAGGGTATTGGGGTTCCAGGAGATCCCTATGGGCATTTCTTTTGCCCCCCCCTTAGGGAGCTCAAACAATTCTTACACAGGACTGCCACTGCAGCCTGAGTGAAATAACGTCCACGTTATTTCACAGCCATTTTACACTGCACTTAGGTAACTTATAAGTCACCTATATGTCTAACCCTCACTTAGTGAAGGTTAGGTGCAAAGTTACTAAGTGTGAGGGCACCCTGGCACTAGCCAAGGTGCCCCCACATTTTTCAGGGCAATTTCCCTGGACTTTGTGATTGCGGGGACACCATTACACGCATGAACTACAAATAGGTCAATACCTATGTGTAGCTTCACAATGGTAACTCCGAACATGGCCATGTAACATGTCTAGGATCATGGAATTGTCACCCCAATACCATTCCGGTATTGGATGGACAATTCCATGCATCCCCGGGGCTCCAGCATAGAGCCCGGGTACTGTCAAACTAGCTCTCTGGGGTTTTCTCTGCAGCTACCGCTGCTGCCAACCCTCAGACAGGTTTCTGACCCCCTGGGGCCTGGGCAGCCCAGTCTAAGGAATGCAGAACAAAGTATTTCCTCTGAGAGTGGGTGTTACACCCTCTCCCTTTGGAAATAGGTGTTAAGGGCCTGAGAGGAGTAGCCTCTCCTGGCCTCTGGAAATGCACAGATGGTGCCCTACTTGCATAAGCCAGTCTACACCGGTTCAGGGATCCCCCCAGCCCTGCTCTGGTGCGAAACTGGACAAAGGAAAGGGGAGTGACCACTCCTCTGACCAGCACCTTCCTAGGGGAGGTGCCCAGAGCTCCTCCAGTGTGTCCCAGACCTCTTCCATCTTGAATGCATAGGTGTGAGGGCACAATGGAGACCTCTGAGTGGCAAGTGCCAGCAGATGACGTCAGAGACCCCTCCTGATAGGTGCTTACTTCTCTCTGTAGCCAATCCTCCTCTGAGGGCTATTTAGGGTCTCTCCTGTGGGTTTCTCTTCACATAATTAATGCAAGAGCTCACCAGGGTTCCTCTGCACTTGTCTCTTCAACTTCTGCCAAGGATCGACTGCTGACTGCTCCAGGGCGCCTGCAAAACTGAAACAAAGTAGCAAGAAGACTACCAGCAACATTGTAGCGCCTCATCCTGCCGGCTTTCTCAACTGTTTCCTGGTGGTGCATGCTCTGAAGGCTGTCTGCCTTCACCCTGCACTGGAAGCCAAGAAGAAATCTCCTGTGAGTTGACGGAATCTTCCCCCTGCTAATGCAGGCACCACACTTCTGCATCACCGGTCCTCTGGGTCTCCTCTCATCTTGACGAGCGTGGTCCCTGGAACACAGGAGCTGGATCCAAGTGTCCCCGACAGTCCAGTGGCCCTTCTGCCCAAATTTGGTGGAGATAAGTCCTCGCCTCCCCACGCCAGACAGTAATCCTGTGTACTGCGAGAACTGCAGCTGCTAGGGCTTCTGTGGACTTTTGCAAGACTTCCTTTGTGCACAGTATAGCCCAGGTCCCCAGCACTCCGTTCTGCTTTGCCCAACTCGCTGAGTTGGACTCCGACTTTGTGGGACCCTCTTTTGTTATGCTGAGACAACCATTGTGCTCAGATCTGCTAAATGCCTGTTCAGGTGCTTCTGCGGGTGCTGCCTGCTTCTGCGTGGGCTCTCTGTGTTGCTGAGTGCCCCCTCTGCCTCCTCCTCCAAGGGGCGACCTCCCGGTTCTTCCTGGGCCCTGGAAGCACCCAAAACCTTGAACCGTGACTCTTGCAGCTAGCAAGGCTTGTTTGCGGTCTTTCTGCGTGGAGACAACTCTCCTTCCTCCAGCATGCCGTGGGACATCTTCTAACCAAAGGAGAAGTTCCTGGCGCCTTCTGTTGTTGCAGAATCTTTGGCTTCTTCCACCAGGAGGCAGCTCTTTTGCACCTTCATCCGGGATTTAGTGGGCTCCTGCCCCCCCCAGACACTTGCGTGACTCTGGGACTTGGTCCCCTTCCTTTGCAGGTCCTCAGGTCCAGGAATCCGTCTTCAGTGCTTTGCAGTCAGTTGTTGTCTTTGCAGAATCCCCTATCTTGACTTTACTGTCTTTCTGGGGTAGTAGGGTAACTTTACTCCTACTTTTCAGGGTCTTGGGGTGGGGTACAACTGTATTTTGTAAGTTTGCGCCGCTTTTGCGTCAAAAAATGACGCACATGCGGTGCTAAAAAAAAGTATAAATACGGGCCTTAGTGTTTTCTTACATTCCCAGCGACCATCTACACACTACACTAGGCCTGGGGTCCATTTGTGGTTTGCATTCCACTTTTGGAGTATATGGTTTGTGTTACCCCTAGGCCTATTGTCTCCTATTGCATTCTATTGTGTTCTACAGTGTTTGCACTACTTTTCTAACTGTTTACGTACCTGATTTTGGTTTGTGTGTATATTTTGTGTATTCTACTTACCTCCTAAGGGAGTATATCCTCTGAGTTATTTTTGGCATATTGTCACTAAAATAAAGTACCTTTATTTTTTAGTAACTCTGAGTATCATGTTTCTTATGATATAGTGCTAAGTGATACAAGTGGTATAGTAGGAGCTTTGCATGTCTCCTAGTTCAGCCTAAGCTGCTCTGCTATAGCTACCTCTATCAACCTAAGCTGCTAGAACACTACTAATCTACTAATAAGGGATAACTGGACCTGGCACAGGGTGTAAGTACCATCAGGTACCCACTGTAAGCCAGGCCAGCCTCCTACATGTATGTCGGGTCACTCCCCTGGTGCCTTTGTGTCCTGATATGTTGCAAGCTACCCCTGTAACTACCACCCACCCTACCTCGCTGTGCCTTGATTCTAAAACTGACTACCTCTCCAATGCATGGTATGTATAAACCCCAAACAGTAACAACATAACAACTCTGTGCAATTTCCTTTGCTTGGCACATCATAAGGTCACACAGTCAATGTTTCTGTGCCTCCCTCGCCACAGTTTCTGTGTCCTATTCTGAATTCTTCACCCTCTGCTGCGTCTGAGGCCCGAAATATGACCCAGATCTTACTGCATCATGCAGTCACCATTGTTCAATAGGATAAGTTCTTCATTAGGCCACTGAGAGAGTACCTCTGAGAGGCAACACCTTACTGCCAACTGTTGATCCCTTATCTGAGGTCCTCTGCAGACATCGGCCTTCCTCCTCAGAGGCAAGCTCCCTTCATTTATTACTGATAAGAGTGTCACTACAATGCTGACCTCCAGCACTGTTTTCACTTGTTCTGCATTCATTTGCACTTTTGTCGGGAGGCCTTGGTACTTTTGTCGTTCCTTTGCCTGATATGCTGACTGCCATCCAGCGTGTCTCTGCTTGTGGGATGGAGGGTAGGACCACAAGTCTTGCTTTTCCAGCCAGGTCCAGACCTCTTGTACTGTCAATATGAAATGAGCCTTGTCTCTCTGCACAATCTGTAACTTTGCCGCGAAATGAATGTATACTTCAAATCCAACTGGCGTAACACTTTTATGATCAACACAAACGCCCCTCTCCGTCTTTGGACTAGGGTGGTAGAGTCTGGGTATAACTTGACCTCATATCTCTCAATTACCTCATGGCTGGGTTGTGACACCTGCAGTATGATATCCCTGTCCCTAAAGTTAATCACTCAGGCTATGATCTGCCGTGGGCACCCCCCAGGTACTGGAAGGATTGCTGGATTCTGTGGGTTCGTTTGACCGAAACGAACCATGATGGACCCCCTTGAAAGGACAGTCTCTGCAAGCCACTTCTCCACAAATAGTTCTGTGTTGGACCCCTCTGCTCTTTCTGGGACCCGCACCAGTCTCAAATTGTGACAACAGGACGTTCCCTCTTTATCCACTAGGCGGTTCACCAGCATCTTGAACTCCCTTTCCATAGCTGAACATTTTAGGGTGAGCTCCTTAACATCCGGCAGGACAATCTCAAATAATCCTCCTCTGTTACTCGGTCTGCCTGCTTTATATGATCCTCGCACAAGAGGCCCACCGTGTTTACCACTGCAGTGATCTGCCCCTCCGTTATCACCTTTATGTCCCTGATGGCTTCCAGAATGGTCGCTGTATGCTCAGCTGGGAGATGTCCATCCCCAATGTTGTTGTCCGCACTCCCCCCTCCGCCACCACAAGTGGGTCTGGGGACTTCCCTTTACAGCACAAATATTCCCCATCCCTCCATGGGTGGGTTCACCAGTGTCTTCAGCTGGTGGGGGGGTGGTGTATTGGGGGTGGGTAAGTCAAACAGAGGTTCCCCTCAGAGGCCATTATGCACACTCAGGACATTTCGTTCCACACAGAATCGACACTCAGGGCTCTGGCTCACTGATTGCCACTCAGGTCCGCCCTCACCCAATAGTGACTCCTCTCTTGTGAGGCAAGGTCGACCCCAGGGCCCCTCATTGCCGGAATGGGGCTCATCTTGCACCCCCTACCGCAGAACAGTCCTGTTGTCTACCACAGTGTGATGCCCCCACTGAATCTGGTGCCACTTTTAGCCCCAGGGACCAGTCTCCTGTGGCTGTTTCATCCCAGACTGCTGATCCATGATATGGGCCCTGAGCCTACACCTCTGGGTTGGGTGGTCTGGATGCAGAGTCGGGTAGGGGGCATTAAGGGGGGGGATTGAAGGTTCTGTCCGCTGCTGAGATTCTTCCACCACCGTCCATCTCTGCAGTTATTCACCGTCAGTGTTCCCAGGTGCAGCGCAGCCCCAAGTGCTGGCCTTCATTACGGGGCCTCACCTCTGACCCACCAGGGCCCATTTGCCTCGGGTCCCTCTGCAGGCCTCGTAGGCCTAAGTCGCTCTCTTTTGTGCTGTGTCCTCCTGTTGGGCCCCGGGCCCTCTGTTCAGCCTCGCCCATTCTTCGTGACCCTTGGGTGCAATCTCAGGTCCTGACGGCCACCTTCTTGACTGTTTCGCCACTTGCTGCACTAGATTAGGAGCAAGCCCAGGGGCCACCGGCTGCTTCCAGTGCCGCTATCGCCTCCCCTGTAGTCCCAGGGTTTTCCCTCTCACCATCTGGGGAGTCAGAACTCGGCGGTGCACAGGAAATATAATTGGCCACATGAGCTTCCCAAGACATGTCTCATATCCCAGCTAGAATCTTTCTGCATGCTTCTACACATCCCAAGAATCTGCAGATTTTTTTTTTTAAACTAACTAGTATTTAACTCTTTCTAATATCTGTTTGCAACAAATAAAAAAACTGTTTTTTTAGGTTTGTGGGAAAGGTGATGGTGTGACCATGTATTATATGGGATAAAGTACCCCCTGGGGTACATGATAAGTATATTGCAAGTCACCTCGGAGTTCCATAACCTTATAAAATAACTCGGTCTTTGGTCTAGATCCTCTATATGGTTTTGGAACTCCTTGGTGACTTGCAAATCCTTATAATGTATGGCAGGGGGTACTTTATCACTTATATAAATGGCAATAAGTGAATCACCTGTCTCAGTGTTCAATGGACCAGGAAAAATGCTAAATGTAATCATGGTCAATTTTTTATCCATGACTGCTTCCAATCTATTTTATATATTTTCATAACAAACTGTGTTTATTAAAATATGTTAACACGAAATGGGTCCATTTGCCAAAGTACATTGGACTTGATGCATATGGACCCAAGTAGGCCTAATCGCTAGATGCAGCCAATGCACCCCAGAATCAATAATATTGCAGGCCTTTCAAGACCTGGAAAAAGAGGTGGGGGCAGTTACCCTAGGTCTTGGTTCATTACGCGTCACTCTTTGGAATATATTTTTTTATTTCAATATCATGGCTTAGCACAAAATGGTATTTTAAAGACATACTTTATGTTCTGTGCATATGACTTCGAATATATGAAGCCATAGTTACTGTTTCAAAAGGTAGTCTGACAGCTCAAATCTGATGGCCCTGGCAGGTAGCAGAGGATACTTTGTGAGCCCATGTAGAATAACATTTGCATAGGGCTTCTGGGTTTCAGGGAGATGTGCAGGGCTATCTAAAATTCAGCAGCTGACTCACCACTCGTGACTTTTCTGTGTATATGTAGCTGAAAAGTGAAAACTACTGTTTGTGATTGACAACAGGTGCTCTTGTTTGACTGACAGGTAAGAAGAAAAAGAAAGAAGCTGAAGCCGGTGGAGAAGCTGAAGAGCTGGCTGTGTAGGAACCAAAATCGTGTTGCGATTATAGACTGAGGTTTCATCATCGACTTTGCTGTACATAAAGCAAAATGCTGGATACCTGTATGGAGTGGTTACACATTCAAGCATTGCCTTTGTGAAACGCTGTAAGAGAGACTATGCAGATAATGCTGCAGAACAAGGGGTTCCTCTGTACTGACACAAGGGAAGGAGGCACAAGGGCAGCAATACCGTGGTTGAGTTTAATCAGCTGAGGCTAAAAAAATTCTTGAGTACTTGCACTGAAAACAATGTTCTTAAGAATGAAGACTTCTAAAAAGCTCGGGTGTGAAGCTTGCAGTTGTTTTATTCTGTAGATACATTTTTGAAAGTATGTAGTGAAAGAACATAGAGCAAGATATATTATATTTAAACTTAATTCTAAGTGACCTTATCACAGTTGCAAGATTGAATTAATCAACGCAAAAGAAGACATCTCAATGCCCACAGTAAAGATTGTCAGCCTTTTCCCTAAAGTTATTCTTCCTAGTGAAACTCAATGATTGTGTTCCTTCTCAGACAACTGCTAAGGAAAGCCAACATATCGCAATCATGTGCAGTGTAGGGTGCCTGCAATGTCAGTTCCCCGATGCCCCTGGTTAGTATGCTTTCACCACAGGTAACATGTTTGAATGGGCCATCGGATGGTTTGAGGAGGGATCAACCCATTCTGGGGACAGCACCATGTAAAACAGTGAACCCAAGGGCATTAGGCTGCAACATGCCAGGTCTTTTTAGCTGGATCTGAGATTCGTGAGTGCTAGAAGAATGTCTGCAATTTGTATTAGGAGCGATGGAAAACGTATAGATTTAGGCCACAAACTACATAGTCAAATTGAAAAACACATTATTACAGAACTTTAAAGTCAATATTACATAAAGAGAAAAAAAATTGCAAGAACAGTAAGTCCGTCTTTATCTGCAGAACTTTTGGCTTAACTAATGCGTGTTTCCTTTTCTATACTAAAATAGTACTTTACTGTTCCAGGTAAGCAACATCATGGGCATATTAGAATGTAATATAACGCCAATCTATAACAAAAGGCATTATAAAAGGGCCGCTCATGCATGTGTATTAATGCAGATGCCCATGGGGCCACTCGGTTATGTTTTCGTTATACTTTGTGTAAAAAAACACACATTCTAAGATGGCCACCCATTCATTAAAATGCTTGCGTACAGGTGGAGGTACAGATTATCAAATCGTAAATATCATCCCACCATAATGTCGTAGGCAACATATTGAGGGCAAAATATCGGCGAGGGTGACATTTATGGGTTTATTATAGTTAACATCTCATCCAGGTACTTGAAGATATGTACATTATCAAGGTACTTGGAGGTAGATTTAAAAATAGTAATTCCATCCTTACTTGCATGCACTTACCTCACTGATATTTTGCCTAAAATATTCTGAAAGGAAAAGATATCCAACTTGATATTCCGGACTAAAATCATGCTCGCCCAGGGGTGCCCATTTTGGAATGACGTTTAATAAAGTATGCCAAAAACATTCCAAGATGGGCATTTGTCTGTGAAAGCACGAGGCACACACATACGTGCATAAGGGTGGCTATCCTGAAATGTTTTTGTCATAATTTATTAGTATATTACTGTTCCAAGATGGATGATGGACTTTTGAAAAGTAAAACAATAACAAAGAATGCAGTGTATCATTTGCACAGAGCTGCAGGCCCTACCAGAAAAGAAAAATGTGGAAAATATAACTAATATAAAGTTTGCGAACCCTGGTATTGAAGTACACTACTTAATGTGGGCATGAGCACAATGTGCAGTGTATGCCTTGTGAGGGAAGCCAATGACTGAAGTAGGCTGACTTATTGCACAATGCTGAATACTGTGGTGGATGAAAGGAAAATGTGGATGACACTGCAGCAGATCAACGGATGATGATGACTGACTGAAGGTGCTTCAATTATAAATGTGTGCATTTATTAAGATTTTTATTGTAAAAACCTAAAAAAAAGACATATGAAAAATAAAAACATTTAAATATATATTTATTAAAATGACACCTGCATTCCATGAATAAGGCACTCACATGAAGTTTTGTATTTCGTTTTAGGAATAAAATGCACACTTTAACATATAATATTCTATATCAGATGTTGTCTGTGTCATCAGAGTTGTCCAAGCAATTTTTGAAGGCACGTCGTACTTGCTTACAACCCGCATCCTCCACTTCTGATCATACAGATCTATAAACTTTGAAAACTACTATAAGCCTTTTGGTTTGATATTAGAAATAGGCATTACATTCATCAATATTTCAACCACTTCTCTATTGCAGATATACAGTTCACTTAGCATCCTACTAATTATGTGTAAAGTCTAGCGGTGGGAGAATTCCTAGACTTTGGCCCTCATTATGAACACGGCGGTAAACACCACTGTGTTCATGCTGGCGGTCTTTCTATAGACTGCCAGCCCCTTGAGACCCCGCCGGCCGCATAAAGAACATTCTGCTGGGCCAGCAGGCGGAAACCGTGTCATGGAGCCGCCGTCAATGCCTCAGTGCGGCGGGTGCAGCAGCACCCTTCGCGCAGATCACCCTGCGTGACGGGGCACTGCACGGGTGGCCCTAGAGAACCCCTTCCGCCAGCCTTCCCCTGGTGGGGAAACCCACCAGGGAAAGGCTGGGGAAACTGTCAGTGAATGTAATCCGCCATCGTCAGGCTGCCTGTTGGCGGTAGCCTGGCGGTGGCAGAGGGCTGCCACAGGCGGCCCTCCCTGTGTTCGTAATATGGTGGTTCAGACCGCCATGCTGGTGGCGGTCTTTTCTGCCGCCGCCGGCATGGCGATCTGAACCGCCAAGTACGTAATGACCACCTTAGTTTGGAAACAGACACTCCATCAGCTTTACAAAGGTGAGGCATGATATCAGGCCCTACAAAAATGTGAAGAAGCTCAAAGACAATGCCTTAATAAAAATTATCCTTGGTATATTGCTTCTGAGGAGTAAGCAGCAGTAGGAGAAGGTCTTTGTTTAATTTTAAGTGATTTGAAATGCTCTGCTAAATCTGTATACCTCTGTCAATAAAAAATATCGAAAGAAAAGGCATCAGGGGACAGTCAAAATGGAGTCTGTACAACCGGGAACCACCTGGAAAAAGACGTATGGATGAATTAAAAGTTCACCCCCACTACTTTTACTTCTACAAATCGGAATTACTATTGTTTCAACAGACAATTAGTTCAGCCATACACATTGCTTTGACCTCAACATGGCGCTGGTGACCAAACTATTACGTTTGCACTTTAGTTTGTACATCCTCTTTTAAAGCATGTCAAAATCATGACCATAGTCTCTGAAATGCCAAAAGGACAAAGTAATTTTTGACACTCAAAAAACATTCAGTCAAAGTAATAACAATTACCAGCTTGATATACAAGCACTTGTGCTGCAGTCTACGGTTTGTATGCCCTGTGCAGATTGCTTGTGGTTGCTGTTATCCACTTTAATGGTAATCAATTTACCAACCTTTGAGGGATAGCAGCTGAATTTGCTTGCCATGAGTTGAACCTGTGACCTTCAATTCACATCATGTGTTGGTTTACGGCTCCTATGAATTAGGTAGGACTGTGCTTCATGTCAACTTAAACTTCAGGATTTAAGGACTTGGCCTGTCTACACCATCAGGAAATGCTCACACAATTCCTAGCTAGATCACAGTGCTCCGCCTGAAATCCTCACCTCGTCAGGGTAGGAGACAGTATCAACTACCTTGAACATGGCCACTTTGATTCCCAAGGAAATCATAGAAACAGATTTACCCTTTCATTGTTACTTTGCATGCCCAAGATATACAAAAATGAATTTTCAGACATTTATGGGAAGAATCGTATTATTGTATAGAAAGCATGAGCTGCAATTATTAGGTAGATGAAATAAAACATTGCAACCAGCAATATAAGAATAGTAAAAAAGATAAACAATTCAACCATGATAATGTTACTATGTTGTGACTCTCCTACCTGTTACTACGTATACTATTGAGAGCATAGTGGTAGTACCCTCTGCCAGTTCCAATGGGATAGCATACTACCCCATACCTGGCTAAGGTGTGCCAAGAAGCCAGCCCGATGTGGTGCAGGCTATTGTCCTTTGCAGGATGGAGATCAGAGTCAGCAGGGCTGCATCTCAGTCACAGTGCACTGCATTCCGGGATAATCCGAGCAAAAGTGCTTCTCTGCCAAATGTAGCACAGAGGCAGTTTATATAACAAAAGCACTGATCATATTGCAGTGTGACAAAGGTGTAGAGCTGGTTCAATGGTTTGTCTGGCACCCCAGAGCTGTCTCAAATGGGTAATCATAATATAAGGCCATCATGTTCTCTCTGCCTAGCCTTTGACGGTGGGTACAGACTACATGGCCTGAACACTTCCTGGGAATAAGCTGCATATACAGGGTCTTCTCAGCACATTATTGCATTTGTGTAAAAACATGTAAAAGTTCACCATCAGAAAAAGATGTCAAGCTAAAATGTGCGGTCTAAAATGGGGACTCAGGGCAGGCCCAAATGTCCTTCACCACAGTGTCAGCCATGATTGTTTAACTCATAGGTCAAAGCAATACATATAACTGAACCAAAGTTCAAGATATTTGTTTGTAGTATTGATTACCTTTAGCTTACTGGATCAAAAGAGGTCATGTAAGGATGAACAATATAAAAAAAAACATTTTGGAATCTTTGGATATTTCATTTGAATGGTAGATGTATGTCAACAAATGTTGACATGGCCTCCTGATAAAATGGGAAAACAGAATTAATTGTCCTTGAATCATCCATATTAAAAGCAAGCACCCTTTGCAAAGGACTGTGTAAGGAGTTCCAGTGGATGTGTTTTACAGTTAAGAGCACTAATCTTGGAAACAATAGGGTGTCTTATTTGCAGCACTAACTTATAATTCAAAATTATGTATGCAGTGCAATGATTGATCCAATACAGAAAATCTGGGAACTGGCAGAACACTGTATTAAGACTGGCACTGATAAGATCTGGTGAGTTTCCTCATTTATGTATTTATCAAGGTTTTAAATAGCAAGTATTCGACCTTACTCTGTAACAGAGTGCTTTACAGAGATGTACACAATGGTGACCTATGAAGTGTGACAGCAAAGCATGTGCAACTAGAGGGAAAAACAGTGGAAGTTTATTAGCCAGATGGGTGGTGGAATACAGCGAAGTCTAGGAGGAATACAATTGTACAGAATTGAAGGGACTGCAAAGTTTTTGTACAAATTGAAGGGATGTCCAACAAAGATGTGAGATTCTGGTCCTTGGCAAGCCTTTAAGTGTTTGTAACAGTGAGACATCCAGGCTGTGCAAGTCTTCATGTTAGTAGTTGTGTTGAAATAAAAGTAATTTCAGCTCCTTTATAAATGTCTGATATGACAGACTTGTTCTACTCGGGGGAGAAATTAAGCTTCATATGATGATTGATGGTCCTGGAAAGGCCTGATTTAATGTTGTTTTTTTTTCAGGTAAATTTGGATTTCTAGGGGGACATTTTCTAAGCTCTAAAATAAGCAAGTTCACTGGAGGACAGTTTCATATATAGCTGTGTGCTGTCTACATAGAGGTGATAGTAGATCTTGGAATGTTTCAAGAGACCCCCAGTTGTTTTACATACAGATTGGAGATGGGTGGGGATAGCATGGAGCCTTATGGTACAGCCTGGTGAAGTACGTCAGACATTTTCACTTGTTGAGATTGTTTTTCCAAGGTTGTATGTCTGAATTACGTGGCCTGCCGAAATATCATAGACTAAATATCAAGAACAATAATTTTTTGGAGCTGGCTATTGTCCTGAATATCGACTACAAAGCATTCAGCCTACCTAAATACTGTGGTCAAAATATTGACCGCCAAAATATCCTGAACACTAGAATTATAATTAAAATAGCCAATATATTGACTCCAAAATATTTCCGTGCAAAAATATTGGAAGGTAAAAATATAGAGAACCAAAATGTTGATTACAGTAACAATGAGTTTTAAAACTAACATTAGAAATAATAAAAAATACAGTGGCACCTCTAGAGGTGATTTTGTGAGGCAACAAACACTGGGCCACCGACAAAATGGAAGGGGCCAGCTGAAAAACGCAATTGTAAAAAGTACCTTTGACATGCACAGTGTTGTATCAATTATGTCATTTCAGATGTTCCATTGATGTTATTAGTGATGTTACTGAACATGTCATGAATGATGTAATATGTGAGCTAATTAGCATTACCAGGCAAGGGTGTGAATTATTGTTACTTCAATTAACTCCCAACTGGTGAATTTCAGTGATTGTTTAGCTTGAGTGACATTTTCACCCAACTATAAAGTTACTTTTACCCTTGTTTTTTCCACTGAATGTCTTAAGTTTTTAAATGTAAAGTAAATATTATAACTGTACTTAACTATAACACCACTTTAATCTTTGGTTTTCTCAGTGACTCTCTAGGGTTTTTCAAACATAGAGCAAGATTTTATTACCATACATGTGTTCCATGAAGAAGAGTGTTTTCTTCTTGGGGGGAGGGTGTGAGGGGGCTGCTGAATTTCAATGAACTGAAAGGAATCAAGACTTGGAAAATTATTTGTACTTAAAATGTTTTGCAGAGCTTTCAAAGTCTGACTATGTGTGCTATCCTGCTTCCTATTTGCTTTTTTTGATCCCTTTGTTATAGGTTTGGGAAGAGCTGCTGAAAGAGAGCTAATGCAGGAATCTGCGTACAGAATTCACAGGATTGCCAGCAAGAAGTGCGAATGTTGAAGTCACCAAATTAATATGCACATAAGAATGGGAAGATACACACACCATACATTTATTGAAGTGTTCCAGAAGTTCACAGCAGTAGCATGTGAGCCAATACATAAAATGAAATATCTGTTTGGCCATAGAGAAAATGAGTAAATAGATTATGCCTTTTCTAATGAGGACTAGATATATGATGAGGAGAAAGCACACTTCATATCATTTCGATAAATCGTTGCAACTTTCCCTGTGTGATCAGCATGATGCACACAATAGTGACAAGATGTGAAAGAAGGGGCAAACCCTGTTCCTGTGAGAATCCTTACATCCGCTTTTATAGCTCGTATACTTTCTAAGTATATATGCCACTCAGTAGGCCACAAGAAATAAGTCTGTGCTGCAGTTTTACAGAAGAAATGGGACCTGATGTAGAAATTACAACACATTTGTAAACACTCTAACAGTCTGATTTAGAGCTTGTTGGGTGATGGTCTGCCACACTTCCACCCTACTACATGTGCATTATATCCAAAGCACTTACACTAAAGCAGATGACACAGCCAGCACATTTGTGATGGAGAACCTATCCACCAAACCTTAATTCAGGCTCTGTGTCCTCTATAAAGTCTAAAACTGTTAGTATCAGAAGGCAAATTTATTGTGACACATTGGGAGCTAAAATAACAATATACCTACTAAGTAGCTCACATATACATCAGGAAACTGGAAGCAGTACAACCGGACAGGTCTGAACAAGTCCAAGTAGACATGCAGCCCTTAAAAATAACTTGTGATGGAACTCCAGGGTGCAGATGCTCAAGCTAACCTTACTATAGCCACAACCTTCTAACACCTGCCCGCCCCTACCCCACTTGCATGTAAGACATCTGGGGGAATGGCAAAAGAGGTGGAAGGGGCACAATCATAATTTAAACATATTTTAGTGTAATCATGTGATATTTTCTCAAAGTAGAATAATTGATGGGTGTGTAACATATAAATGTATTTTGATGTTGTCATTTGAGTCATTAACAATATGTAAGCACATGGTTTGGCTCACAGTAAGCAATTTAAAAACATAACCTCACCATGTGGTAGCTTTTAAGACACAATCTATGAAATACTCAAATGTAATAACACTAAGCACTAGAGTGTTAAGCAGACAACTAAGAAGTCGAGCAGCAGAATAGTTTGGGTGCATAGAAGAGCAGATTCTACCAACGCTTTATCCGTAAAAGAGGTTCCTTTTAGGCTTAAACATGGCAGATCCGTGCAACAATAGCCATTCTACTAGAAACATATATAGGAATGTTTTGTGCTACCTCCCATTAATACTGCACTATAGGATTCATTGGAGGTGTGTGCTAGAAGCTTAATCTGTTGTACATTTTCTCGTACTTCTATTTCCATTGCAGAGGCAGAGTGGCTTTGCTCTGTTGTGCTAAGAACGGTAGCTTCCAGAGTAACCTCTCTGCCTGTACAATGGGAAGAGAAGTATTGCACATATCTCCAGTGTCTACTGGGTTCAGTCAGTCCCTCTTTACAGTAAAGATACCTACCATATTTAACATTTTTTTTTCTGTGCGAGAAGATATATCACTGGCTTGATGTTGTGATGCCATTCTTGGAAATTCTGTTAGAAAAGGAAAAAGAAAAAATGTTTAAGTATATGTTTTTTTAAATTTCACTTGGTTTGTTCTGTCTGCAGAGAAAAAGGGAATTATTTGTTATTTCTTAAAGTCTGTTGGAAAAAAAGGCAATAGTTAAAAAAACCTGTTAGAGAAAAACCTTGTAAGTAGACCTGCATGGTTTTGTTTTTTTACTTTAATATCTGGGTTGAGGTGTTTAATTTTTATATGGTTTTTATTTACCCGAGTTTGATGATGTATGTGGGCTGTGTGCTGAAGAGACATTTGAATTGTTAGTATTTGTTACATCTGAGGCTCTCACTGTAAGACATTGAGCTGCTATTAGAGAGTTTTTCTTCCAGTCCGCTTTCTACTTTTTTGTTAGGAGAGGCGGACTATCTGGTTGGAGCATGTGACCTGGTTTTCCGAATTTGTTTAATTGGGCTGCATCCTAGACCCCTCACTGCGCTCTCTGGTCATGCATCTGGTTAGACCCCCAGCATCCAGCTCTGTGGTTATTCGTGTTGAGGTAAGCACTTTTCATTTTAAGGTAATTTCTGGGGGTTATGGCACTGTTTGTGGGGAGGTTTCCCCTAGTCCTCTTTCTTTGTTTTTGCGAGGAGGGGTGGTTTTCCTGTTTGGAGCACATGACCAAGCTTTCTCGGGTTGTTAATTTGAGTTGCGTCTTGGACTCCGGAGGCTTATTTCTAATGTGTGCACCAGGTGAGATTTCCAGTATTCAACTCTGTGGTTATTCATCTTTAAGTAAGCGCATCCTATGTTGATATCGCAGCCTCCAATATTAGCATCAAAGCCTAATTGTTCTGTATCTGACTCTTACAGATTTAGTAGTCACAAACTATAGACTCTAGCTCTTCACAGAGGAGAGCTGTTTTTTTCATCTGTGGAATCCCGCGGATATGTATCGGACCTCAGCTACTCTAGTTGTATCCACATATTCCACGTAGGATGATAGGTGTGGTTGATGGAATAGCCCCCATTTCTATTTTTATTTATTTTTAATTTTCGATTACGTATGTTTTTTATTTAGTTGTATGTGGTGTCCTCAG
This sequence comes from Pleurodeles waltl, assembly GCF_031143425.1. Classification (NCBI taxonomy): domain Eukaryota; kingdom Metazoa; phylum Chordata; class Amphibia; order Caudata; family Salamandridae; genus Pleurodeles; species Pleurodeles waltl. The sequence goes on from NC_090451.1 coordinate 594,991,359, forward strand.
TGGGGCCTGTATGTATCCTTAGAGCCAGTGGGGTTCTTTGCCTTAGTTATTATTAGTATGTTTCTTTACCTTTTAGATTATGGGCGACCTTCCTTGTGGGTGGACCCCCTGGATTCTAGCTTTGAACCTTCGGATATTTTTATGGACACTGCAAGTGCTGGTTGCTTGCTCCATGGTATGATGGGGTAGGTTGTTGTGATTGAATTGTGGACTTGGGTACATGGCGGAAGGCTCTCCTTCATCTCTTCAGGACTAATGTATGTTTATGTTTCCCCCTCCCAGACGTATAGGGTACTTGTGATTGTCCTGTTGATTTATATGGTTTGAGTATCCTTATTGACATCTGTATGGTCAAGTAAGTCGAATTTGTAGGTGAAGGATCAGGGTGTGGACACTTGGGGCCTCATTACGAGTTTGGTGGTCTTAGGACCGCCATTTTGGCAGTGGCGGTCGTTCTGCTAACATGCTGCTGGAGAAGACTGCTAAATTATTACCATGGTGGTATTCACACAGAATATAGCCAAAGCACCATTGGTACCACTACTGCAGTCGGGCCGCCTTGGAGGACAGGTAGCCACCTGCAGGCCCGCAAAGACCATGTTTACACTGGACAGATTACGAGGTTGCACACCTCCCAGGTTTCCACCGCAGTTGCACCATCACAGAAATCCAGGTGGAAACGAACTGCATAAAAAGAGACTCTCAACTTCAGGAATCCATACTCCCCCGGAGCCGCCATGGAACCAGAACTACACGTCATCTCGCTGATCCTGCTCACCCAAAGACTTCAGATTCATCGACGACAATAGGAACCGTAAGTATACACATTCACCTGTTATTGTTGTATAATGTCAATTTATGTACACCCAAACAACATGCAATTGGGAAGAAGGTGTGAGGGTGACACTCATATCAACACACTGACACGCACACTCACATACAGCCACACACACAACTGCACATACTCACTGCTCACGCTACGGCAACACCCCACCACATGTCATAAACACACACAGGTATGTGTGGGTGAAGGATCAGGGTGTGGACACTTGGGGCCTCATTACGAGTTTGGTGGTCTTAGGACCGCCATTTTGGCAGTGGCGGTCGTTCTGCTAACATGCTGCTGGAGAAGACTGCTAAATTATTACCATGGTGGTATTCACACAGAATATAGCCAAAGCGCCATTGGTACCACTACTGCAGTCGGGCCGCCTTGGAGGAAAGGTAGCCACCTGCAGGCCTACAAAGACCATGTTTACACTGGACAGATTACGAGGTTGCACCCCTCCAAGGTTTCCACCGCAGTCGCACCATCACGGAAATCCAGGTGGAAACGAACTGCATAAAAAGAGACACTCAACTTCAGGAATCCATACTCGCCAGGAGCCACCATGAAACCAGAACTACACGTCATCTCACTGATCATCCTCGCCCAAAGACTTCAGATTCATTGACGACAATAGGAACCGTAAGTATACACATTCACCTGTTATTGTTGTATAATGTAAATTTATGTACACCCAAACATCATGCAATTAGGAAGAATGGTGAGAGTGACACTCATAACAACACACTGACCCGCACACTCACATACAGCCACACACACAACTGCACATACTCACGCTACGGCAACACCCCACCACATGTCATACACACACACAGGTATAAACGGAAAGAATGCACAGACCTTCTGTCACACAGTACCACACAACACCACACCACGTCACAACTATAACACAACCGCACCATCCCCAGTCACTAGGCAGGGGCCCACATTGGACATTACCCAGGGAAACTTCACACATACAACACAACGTACAACCAACAGGGGAAGAAAAAACGCTTTTACACAACCTTACTACTTACTGATTGACATACACAGGACATCCTATCTCACATACCATGCACAGCACATGCACACAGTCAAAGCAATGCCACACAACACAGCAACAAACATGTCAACACAAAGACTGAACAATACCATCACAGCAAAATGTGTCGAACATACACATGTCCATCACACAACACACACCCTAGCACTGTGAGGCAAAAGCACTGCACATAACCTCACAAACTGGCAAAACAACACTGGTAGCACAAGCACCACACACACACACACACACACAGATACAGACACACAACTAATGTCAGCCAGGAAAAACTCTATATCAGAGAAAGAAAAGCATGACAAAGAGTTAACCACCAAACCAACAACAGGTTAGTCAAAATATATTAAAGGTTCTTTCAAATGTGCAAGTCAAAGGCCATAGGCCAGTCCACATAAGAAGTCTGTATGCACACAGTGCACATATGTGTGCACCGAACTTGACTCCTGACTGTCATGTAACCTCCACAGGTAGGAGCATCAAGGGGGCAGGCAGGAACCTCAGGGGTTATTGGAGGAGGTGGTGGCAGAGAGGGGGTTTGGGCTTAGTCTGAGGAGGGGGGTTTAGGTTTGGTCTATGGGGCGGGTTAAGACTTCCTGGGAGGGGTAGACTTCTTGGCGGGCATGGGCACTTGCAGGGGAGTCCTTGGAGGTGGAAGGGCGGACTTGGAAAGGCAAACAGAACATTTAAGGGTTTCACAGGGGGAAGAGGAGAAGGGAAAAGGGAAAACTCAGCGAGGAAAGATTTCTTTGAAACACTGGGACGGTCATGGCAAAAGGGTTTGGGTGTGGAGGGAGAGGGAGTGGCTGTCTGAGGTGTCGGTATGCATGTCTTGGGTGTATGTTTGTGGGATGTATGCTTCTGGGCTAAGTGGGGTGGAGGTGCTGGGGGATGCCATGGTTGTCTGTTGGGGTGGTGACTGCAAGTATGGTGGATGTGCTGCATGTAGGAGTGTCAGTGGTTGTGATGTCTGCTGGTGTGGTGATCGGGGTGGATGTTGAGGGTCTGCTGTTGTGCTGTCTGTGGGTAGGATAGGTGTGATAGCTGGATCTCTTAATGCTGGTGTGGTGTCTGCAGGTGTGTCAGGTGTTCTGTGTGTGATGTTGGGACTGGTGGGGGTGTCAGAGCAGGTTGTGACTGTTGCTGTGTCTGCAGGTGGATGTTGCCTGTGTGCATGCCGGTGGTGCGTCTTGTGGGCTTATGTTTGTCTGAGCTACCCTTGGATGTTGAGGTGGATGCATGCCTGTCTGTTTGTGTGCTTTGGCTGGGTTGGGGAAAAGGGGTTTAGCATTGGGAAGAGGAAGGTGGAGGGGGGACGAGAGACAAATGTGACTGGCTGCCGTCAATGTGGAGGCCAGAGCCTGAAAGGATCTCTGCAGGTGAGCCAGTGCACCGTGAATGCCCTCCATGAATGCATTACTCTGTTGTATCTGAGTTGCCAGTCCCTGGATGGCATTCACAATGGTCATCTGACTCACAGAGATGGACCTCAGGAGGTCAATAGACTTCTCACTGAGGGCAGCAGGGCTAACAGGGGCTGTGGCAGAGGTGCCTGCAGCAAAGTAGATGCCCACCCTCTAGGGTGAGCGGGCCAGCTAACTGAGTGGGGAGCTACAGGGAGGGTGTTAGTAGTAGTGGGGGTGGTGGACAGAGATGGTGCTGGGGTGGTACCAGATGGGTCTGCCAGGGTGTGTCCACTGGAGGAGGATTCTAAAGATGAAGACGTGGATCCTGTCTCCTCCGTGACACTCCCCTCGCCCTCCGGGCCAATGGGTCCCTCGGTGTCGGTGGTATCATGACTTTGGGTCCCGTGGCCAGCCACTTTCCTGTGCCCGTCTCCTTCATCTGCTGATGCCTTATGCTGAGAAACAGAGAGAGGTAGGGGCATCACATTATTTTCATACATTTACATCACACTATACACAACACTAACATCACATATATGTGTGATACACCCCTAGATAGAAACTGTTTTGAGCCAACATCATGTCACAACAACATACATACCACAACCTTATATGACAACAATGTCACCCACCACATAAGCCACCTATCGGATAACAAAATCACTATCCCATCAGTACAGCTATGACACAAACAGTTCCTGCACAAGCTGAATTGACAACATGGAAATAGGTCCATATAGGCAGCATCACTGTCAAACAAGGAAGCATACCAACACCTTAAATACAATGGACACCTGTTATGTGCATGAAGGCCACATACAGTTCAAATTATCATGATGAGTAGCTACAACAAAGGAAAATCCTTGAAGTACCAACATCACTATCCACACATCAAACATGAGTAACCTTACATATTTAGAGGCATGTTACACTGACATAAAACAACATTTAAGGTAATCATGATTGAGACATACACCTACAGTCAAGCCAATTCACTGACAACACATCTAACTCCACCATGTGATGGTCAACTACAACACCTGTAACCTAAAGAAGTCAGTGCAAACTTAGGATTTGCCATACTCAAAACCTTCAAAACAGATTCTGAATACCAAATGTAAGTGTGCCAAAGTTGAATCACAAAGCTGAGAACTGGCAGAAATTACCAATGCACACATGATGTTGGCTAAAAACAGTGTATATTGTACATATATTGAGGATGTCCTGCCCCATGTAGCATGCCCACAAAACAATGGGAAAGGGAATAGCAGGGTAGCCACTTACATTAACAATGACTTGAACATGGTACAAATAGTCTGAACTTCCATGTTAATATGTCTTGCACTAGAAATGTAGTGATACCACCACACTGTTCAGCATGTCGGATGTCCATCCTGACTAAACATCAGAGGAGCCAAGGTACAGTCCACACTAAACAAGAGGGGATACCTCCTCGCACCTCTGATAAGTTTTGCAATTATGCCATGTGAAATCTCAGCTAGAGATAACACCCCCTCATGAACCTGACATTTCTTACACATCTCATGGATATATGCACTGGTACTCACCTGTCAGACACGATGTTGCGCATAGAGTTGGATCCAGGGGCATTGGAATGGACAGAGGCCAAATACTTGGACAACTTACCAACAGGATATTTCTAGTATGGATCAGTAGATGGGAAGGACGAGCCTGCAGGGTATATATAGAACAGTATAGTGGTACACATATGGCACAGTAACATGTGCATCACCACATGCTTTTATACAACAGGGTCAACATAGGTGAGTATCATGTCCCTATACAAAATAGAATGTTCCCACCTGTGTATCAATGTTATAAACTGCAGATCTGAGTGTTCCTAGGAGACTCTTTACCTTTAGCACTTACCACAGTGTCAGAGCTTAAATTCTTACACATAATACCCTCAGTACTTACCCTCTTGTGCCTGCTGGACTACCCTCAAATACCCATCCAACTCAGGATAGGCCACTGCCAAAATGCGGGCACTAGCGGAGTCATGGTCTGACAGGCATCCCTCTCTCCTTGAGAAGACATCCTCAGCTGGACCTCTGCGGTCTTCTGGGTCTGACGTCTCAAGTCCTCCCACGCTTTCTGCAGCGGGTGCTCCACCGGCTTCAGACCCCATGGTCCACACTTGCTTGGTGATGGCATGCAAGATTCCCTTTTTTTGATGCGCGTTGACCTGCATGGATGACAGACAACAGGAGAAAGTTATGCCCACATGCACCATCCCAAAACAAGTGGTGAAAACAAAATTCAGTCATAGCAAGTGAGCAAACATGCCCTTCCTCACAGTTCAAACTCCTTAACAAATTACCATTAGCAGCCAGTCCATGTGTAAAGTGGAGTCAGCCATAGAACATGCATAATCAGTAACAAGTATTGACTAGGAACATATGACCAGGCCACAAGATTGTCCACTGCATGGTATGGGTCTATAATTATTTCTCACACCCACATTGATGTTCATGCTGCAAAATGTGTTGTGAATCAAGGAAGATAGGTCACACTGTGTCTACCATGTATCAGTATGGTATATCTGTCTATGCACATGTACACATGTCCATACACCCACACAAGAAGACTCAATCCTTCAGTCCTGCACATTTCATGTACACCATCATACGCTACACCTTTTACACATGGTATACCATTGGACTCACCTGCTCCACTGGTGCATCATATATCTGTCCATACAGGAGTAGTACCTCATCAACAAGCTCATCCAGCTCTTCTGGAGTGAAAGCTGGGGCCGATCACCTTCAGGACATGGCATGATTGCTTCCAGGGGCAGTATACTGCAGCTCAGGTCGTGGAGGTCTTGTTGGCAGAAGTGTCAGTAGTCAAGTGAGGAATACTGATGAAGATGGCGGTCACGACCGCCACGTACAGGCCTGACACCTCCGGCAGACATTGCCATTGGCCCAAGTCTGCCAAAGGCAGCAATGTGCTCCAATGGCAATGTCCAACGTGGTTGTAACAGCCTAACGCCATGATGACATACGCCGGCGGAGTTAGGTTACTTCCTCATGTCCAGTACAGTGGGTCATGCAGCTGCCATGTTGTGCTTATTTTGTGTATGGAAAAGTATGAGAAGATGCGTAATTTACTTTTAACTAGTCTATACATACAAGTTTTAAGTGCTGCCTTCATGTTTACTAGCCTCAATGTGCAGGTAAGTTGTAAAGGCTGTGTATAGAAGGTATGGCTGGTTATGGCCATGAATATCTAATGTCAACATCCTATTGGCAAATCAAATGGGTTACAGGTGCAACAACTATGTCTCACATGTAAATTAGGTAGATATGTCAATTCCTGCCTGTCACATATTTGTGCATGTTAAGTACATCTGAGGTTTTTGGAGATCTGAATCAAGGAAACAGTCATAGAATCCATGGCTATGTGATGTAAATCAAATTTCATATGTTTCATCTGACATCATATCGAGATATGTGTCACTTGTATGTGAATATAGTAATGATGTATAGATTGAATCCTTCACCTAGCATATGTTTTTGTCCCACGTAGTTACCCTGGCATGAGGAGAGGAAGACAACCTCAAGGGTACCTCCCACTAGTAGAGCTGCACACCATGGAGGAGAGACACATAATACAAATCTATCGGCTAAATAGGCATACAATCATGGATCTATGTCGTCGTTTGGAGCCAGATCTGAGGCCTGCCATTCCCAATCCCAATAGCATACCTCCCATTGACCAAGTCCTGTCAGTGCCAAGCTTTGTGGCTATGGGTTCCTGTTGGAATACAGTGTCCCTAACTGCAGGGATGTCTCAGCCCATGTTCAGTCTGGTTTTGAAGTCTGTACTGTCTGCATTTTTGGGACAGCTATATCAGGTTTCCCCTATGTGAGGATTTGCTCTATGTGAAGGCAGAGTATTATGCTTTGGGACACATTCCACATGTAGATGGAGCCATAGATGGCCCACATGTAGCCCTGGTTCCCCCAGTGCCAGTGAACAGGTACATAGGAACAGAAAATCTACCACTCCATCAACGTCCAAGTGGTCTGTTTGGCTGACATGTACATTTCACAAGTGTGTGCAAAGTATCCTGGATCAGTCCATAATTCCTTCATCATATGGAACAGCCATATCCCACTGCTGATGACATGACTGCACACAGAGAGGGCCAGACTAGTTGGTAAGTCATGGATGTCATGTGTGCCTGTAAAGTTTTTCTCATGTTATCACAAATGTGCATGTCCAAGATACATTTTTGTGCTGTTGTACCTATTCCTTACTGGTGACTCTGGGTATCCAAACTGTCCTTGGTTGTTGACACCAGTGAGGTACCCAACCATGCCAGCTTAAAGCCGCTTCAATGAGGCCCACAATAGAACAAGGCGTGTCGTGGAGCGGTCTTTTGGGCTCCTGAAGGCAAGATTTCACAGCCTCGACAAGTCTGGAGGAGCCTTCCTCTTACTCACCCAACAAGATATGTCAAATTATTGTTGCCTGCTGCATGCTCGACAACCTTGCCCTGAGATGTCAGATACCATTCATACTAGATGAGGGTGAACCAGCAGATCATGTGGGTGAAAATGCAGATTTGCCAAGTGAGGATGAGCATGATGAAGATGGAGCTTGATACATCAGGGCAGATCCCATCAATCAGTGACTGACTAAAGGCATGTGATGTATTTTTACAAATGAGAGTCCATGGTGTATTGTATGATGTATGCCTGCCATGTCACCTCCTATTTACCACCATCTGTGAGGTCTTAGGTTGCTCCAATGCCAATGACTCAGATATGCATCTAGATTGTTACTTGGTAATTTGTAAAGAACAGTTATACAGTACAATTATTGTAAAAACACAAGCAAAGTCACACTTGACCTAATGAACTATCTAAGTGATGTATGTATACATATCTGTTCTACCTCTTATCTTTGTCAACCACAGATTAGCTGATTTTTTTATTTGCCTCATCCTCATTTAGAGATCTAAGACAGTGTCACAGGCAGATGGGATTGGCAGGCAGACATGAGAAGTGGACATGGATGAAACCAGGTACTGTTTATCATGAGTTTGTGGAGTCTGACTTAAATGGTCAGACTGTCAGGACAGTGCGATGGCTGCATGCTTTTCCACCAAGAATACCGGTATGGTACTGGAGGTGGACAAGTGGTGCCACCTGTGTGGCCACTTGTGTCTGACACATGTCAAGATGTGGAATCCAGGGCCTCTTCCATCACATTGGTTTCTGTTGTATGTGACCTACCCTGTACATAGCTGTCAGTGTGTTACTACTTTGCAGACCAATGTGCATGTCTCTAACGACTGACCTAGGTGAGTAAAAGCCTACAGTTACCTGACCATGGTAAGTGTAAGGTTCCAGGACTGTGGACATCAGTACTGATCTCTGTCTGTGTCATGGAGTATGGTTATTTGGAAGCAGAGGTATGGGTATTTGATAAGGCTTTACCTGGTGATCCATAGAACCTTTATATTTTCCTCCTGGATTGTAGTAAGGCTAGCATGTCCCTCACTTCAGTATCCTGTTGGTTAGTAGCGTATAACATCTGAGCTGACATTCTGGAGTCACCAGCAGTGCTCCTATATCTGCTGTTTGCAAATCTAGAAATAAATATGTTGAGATGTACATTGCAGCTGAATTTTGTCAAGTCATACATGACAGTTGTAAATGGTTGATACATCACACTTACACGGGACCAGTGTCTAAGTGGTATTTATTGAAGACTGTACAGCTATATGAGTGATTGCAAAACAAAATAACACAATGAAAACAGTGAAGGGGCCAGTCATGGTGGATGAACTCATCTGGGTAGGTGCTACACCTCTTGGAGTCACAAGTCCAGTGTCCATGAACCATTGGAAATTGGAGTTAGGTTTCAGAATAGTCAGTATCTGTTGCACACATGGGGAATCAGGAGTGGTTCACTTCCTGGCAGTGGGTTTGGTCTTGGCATCTGCTTCTCCTGGATGTCTGGGTGGATGTCCACGTTTGCAGAGGGGTTCTTCAGCTACAGAGGGTGGGGTGTCTGAGGCATGTCCTTCCCCTGGCAGGGCTTCTATTCCACTAGCAGACGCAGATGTTGAAGGGCCTGATGAATCATTGCTAGTGGAAGAGGACTGAGGTTGGAAACCAGACCTACTTAGGGAAGCATTGATATCCGTCAGCGCACCAGCAATGGAAGTGAGGATGGCATTTTGGGCCTGCCACTGCTGCATGACTTCCTGCTGGTTGTCCCTCTACAGCTGTTGGGTTCCCCCCTCATGGTTAGTACCTGGCCCATCATGTTTTGGGATAATTGGAGGTTTTCAAAACTTGGGAGATGGTGTCCTGGTCAGTACGGTCCCTTTGAGCCCCCATCATCTGGCCAACACTATCCCTCCCTCACGCCCTACTCTCACATGCCTGTGCCCCTGATACAGTGTGCCCACTCCCACTGGTGGCAGAACCACCATTGTCAGGGGTGACAAGAGGTGACCAATGTACTGTACTGGGGGCACACAATGGTAGAGGCTGTCCTTGGGTCACAGGTTTGGGGACGATTGGTTGCCTGTGATGCTGATGCAACAAGGCTGGAAGGAGTCAATGTGGGCAGGGTGAGGCTGACAGTAGTAGACTGACCAGGTGTCCCTGGTGGGCCAGCTTCATCATCAGTGTCCACACATCCAGGGGTATTTTCCTCTCTGGGGCCTTCATCCAGAGGGCTTGTGGCAGTCTCTGGTGTCCTCTCCATGGTGACATTGGCAAGGTTACCTGTAGGAACAGTAGAACACACAGTTAGAGAGTGTGATGCAACAAGTGATGTTTAGGTTTGAGTACCAGTGATGTTGTATGAGATGCACACACTGCCTTTACATGCTCCCCTGAAATGGCAATGACAGCTGCTACCAATTTTTAGCTAGAACAAAGTGAGACTCAGATTTTTCAATTTATACACCATGCGCAAAGCAGTTTGACTATGTTGGTAGTTTGATGACTGCTTTTATGTTGTCTGACTAATGAAATGAGTTACATTTGTGTGATAGTAAAGTGTATGCCAACATATATCGAAATGAAATCTAAACAATGCACAACGTTGTCAGATTTGGCACACAGCATAGGAGTTAGCAGTTCACATTAGCCTCTATGTGGATGCACTGCAAGTGCATCTAGTTTGGCATCTAGTTCTCCAGCCCAGGTGAGACGATGTCAATCTTAGGGAACTTTCTTAAAGAGCGGTTGGATAGGGCACTCAGTTGTGCTATTCATGGTAGTAAAAATATGCCAATGCATTGTTGTCATTGCCATAAACTGTTTAATGGTGGAACAATCATGATGGGTTGCATTACTTGTTAGTTTCACATGCAAGACATCTCTCATTTAGTGCACTGTACTGTTTTTCTTTATGGTGGACTAGTGCCTTCTGGGAGTTGTAGTGTTGTCAGCTCGCAGTATTTCACATGCCATTTCCAATGACTGTGGACCCAGGTGAGTGTAGTAGACATGTGGCATACCAGTGAGTGGTATTTGTACATTTGACACAGAGGGGGTGGTGAATGGTTTGGTAACTGTGGTGGGGAATGGTGGTGAGGGAGCATGCAAGACAAATGGTTTTGATGACAGGAATGTTGTGGGGATATACCAGACTCCGCTCCCACAAGTATTCCTGTCAGGCCCTCAGGATGCAGGATGTCCAAGACCTTCTCCTCCCATGATGTGAACTGTGGGGAGGAGGCAGAGGCCCACTGCCAGTCTTGAGTTCCGCCAGCTGGTGCCTGGATGCCATGGAACTTACCTCCACCCTGAGGTCATTCCACCCCTTTGTGATGTCCTCTCTAGTACGTGGATAGCTGTCTACTGCATTCACCCTGTCGACTTTTGTTTTGCCACGACTCTATTTTCCTGGCTAGTGATGTTTTTTGGACTTGTGCTCCGAAAAGGTGTGGCTCTACCCTGACTATTTCGTCCACCATGACCCTCAACTCGTCGTCAGTGAAACGTGGATGGTTTTGTGGGGACATGGTAATGGTTGTAAAGACAGTGCAGTAATGTAGATAAAAAGAGTTGGAATGTAATGTTAGTGATGAGTAGTAGGTGCTGTGATGTGAGTGGGTGACAGTTGTTTTGTATTATGTATGTGATAGTAAATGCTGTGTTGTGTATGTTGTGCAGGTGTGGGATGTGTATGTTGTGAGATGCCTAATCTTGCTTTTTGTTTCTCTGCAAAATGTTGCTTCTCCATGGCTGTGTGTTGTGTTTTGGTTGCAAAGGATTGTGGGTTGTATATGGGTGTATTTTATATTGCAGTGTGTCAGGTGTGTGAATGTGGGTCAAGTGTGGGGTATTAAAAATATCCAATGTGGACTGGTGTTCTGACTGATGTGAGTTCAGACCGCCATGGTTCACACCGCCAATGGTTTTCCACCATGGAAGAACCGCTATTGTGATTTGTGGATAGTAATCTGATGGGAGGATTTTTGTTGGGCTGGTGGTGCTGGTGGTGGAACCACCTTTTTTCCAATCTTCCAGTGTCCTGGCGGTTTCGGAATTTTGGCTTTTTTCTGGCAGACTTCACAGTATGCCTCTTAATATGGTGGTCAGATTACTGCCAACATAGTGCTCTTACCGTCAGACCGCCAAACTCATAATGAGGCCCTTAGTCTGTGGCTTTTTCATGATTCACCTTCACTGTTCTGGGTTTTAGTGTGATGGTTTTTCTGTCTCACTTCCCACAGTACACGTTTCACCTTCCCCTTTATTTTGGGGAGTACAGTTCGGTTATTTTTTGTTAGTAATGTTGCGCTCATACGAGCACATTCAGGCTTATTAATTGAGTATTTTTGAGGTATAAATATGTATTTTAGTCATGTTTTATTTGTGCATTAGATTGGCTTTGGGCCACAGTCTCTTTGGATTTACTTTCACATTTTCATCTTGATGCTCTGAAGAAGGTGGTTTGAATGTCGGCGCTCTGTGGGAATGAAAGGATCACCATATGCATTAGTACCTGGAATGGACTGTATTGATAGACAATCATCAATAGAATAATATGTTATTATACATTGGTTTATGAATAGAGAAGTGCATTATATTCATGTGTATTATGGCTTATGAAACGATTTAGCCACTCTATTTGTTAGTTTGGTGACCTTGAACTTCACTGTATTTTGCTTTGTTTTTATATTAAGAGAGATTATTTGAATGAGTGTGTTTATGTATGTTGGTATGTTGAGTCAAAACGTTTTTAGTGTGGTTGTCTGCAGCCCCCTATTTAATTAATACCATATGTGCTGGTCAACCTAAAAGGATTGGTGGAAAGTAATATTGTGTACATATTAGACACTGATGTTCTTTTTGATCGTCCTATATTCAGTGTATTGTGACATGATTAATGGTAAATATATGTTTGTTTATTGATGCCTCGTGTGTATGTATAATGCTCCAAAGAGTATATGTTTAATGAATACACTGTATATTTTTGGTTCTCTTTTCGGTTAATTTATTTAGGCAGTGTTCTTTAGTTGAACTACGTTTGAATTGTTCTCCTAGACAATACCGCATAGGATGATTCTTCTGGCAGTTTCAGTTTCCTTATGTTTCTGCATAATAAGAGATAAGTGTAATAGTATTTTATGGAATTGTACAAGTTTGTATATTTGCTTACCTTAAATTAACAATGATTTTGATGCTAAAATAAATTTTTAATTTTAGAGTTGTATGGTTGGATTCAGTTAGATCCTTGTATTTAATTTCTGTTCTTTTCAAGGAAAAGTCTTAGTGAGTGAACTGCAAAAAGACCAAAATTGGAAGTGGTTTATTATGTATTTTTTCTACTTTAATGATAGTCACCATCCATCACCTGCCCTACGTTATGCCCCTGGCAGGGTTAGAATAGTAATGTGACCCCCAGTCACTGTACGTACTGCAGGAAAGTACCCTTTTTCTAGGCATGGTTACCCCCTTTTTCTGCCTATTGTCAGTGTGTTTGACTGTGTTCACTGGGATCCTGTTAACCAGGTCCCCAGTGATAATGCTCTCTCCCTTCTAACTTGGTAACTTGGTTACTTACACTCCACATTTAGAATACTGGTGCCCCTATATAAATCCCTAGTATATGGTACCCAGGTACCCAGGGCATTGGGGTACCAGGGGATCCCCATGGGCTGCAGCACGTATTATGCCACCCATGTGGAGCCCATGGAAAGTGTATCTATAGGCCTGCCATTCCAGCCTGCGTGAAAGGGTGCATGCACACTTTTCACTACAGGTCACTGCACTAGGTCACGGTAAGCCACCCCTAAGGTAGGTCCTCCTAGTCTCTGATGATTTAAAACGGATCCCGCTGGATGCTCTGCCGACCATGCCCCTGCAATGGGAAATTGACCACTTCTGATATCTCGGGATAATGGTGGCCCACACGTCTCAGTGTTGGAATCAGCTCAATATTGAGAGTGTGATCTCGGGTCTGGAGAACTCGGTGCGTTTCTGGAACTCACTTCTATTATCAATAATGGGACGAGTCGCAATCGCAAAGATGGTATTTTTGCCTCAATGCCTGAACACTTTTCAAAATTCACTTGATACCCTCCCTCGCTTTGTTTTTAAACGTCTTCACTCATTGCTGATATCCTTAGTTTGGGCTGGGGGCCACTGTAGAGTAAAACCCTCGAGGAGGGGGGCTGTCATTACCTAATTTGGAGTATTACTACTTAGCCTCCCAGCTACAATACGCGGTGCTTTGGGTAACGGAGGGTGATAAATGGGAAAAAAAACTTACTGAGGGATGAGACACAGTGCGACACCCTGGCACAGCTGCTGCACGCGTGGGGCAGAGGGGACCAACCACTTCCATACCTAATACACCATACGGCAAAGCTCTGGATGGGTGCGGTAAAAATAATCATGCGGCATGCGCCCTTTGCACGGGAATTGGAGTTCTAGAACCGTTTGGCGTTCCAACACTTAGCTGCCACGGTGGATCCTTGACCTTGGTAGGAAGCTGGATCTATACCCCGGAGAAACCTTTCTCACGTTTGAGGTGGCGCAGGATACTTTCAGGTTAAATTAGGAACAGTTCTTAACGTACACCAGCATACAGCATATCACCCGGGAGAGATGGCCCACTGACCCGGAGGCCCTACCCTTCTCGGTCCTGCTCCGGGCGCTCCTGGAATATGGGAGGGGGCGGTCATGTTATATCACCTATATAAAAGCCATGATAGCAGATACGCCCAAGACTGTGTTGCGAGCACGGGTCGCATGGGAAGAGGACCTGTCTGAACCGCTGGGGAAGGAGCAGTGGAACACAATATGTGCATGCTTTATCGTGGAACCTGTAATCCCATATTTAAGTTGATACACTTTAACTATATACATTGCACATATGTCATACCTCCACAGAACTGATCTTAGCAAAGATGACAGCCGCCCCGCTGCCATGCGCGACTAGTGACTTTCTTACACTTAGCCTGGAACTGTCACATAGTACACACTTTCTGGGAGGCAGTGGTCCGAGTTTTGGGTCAAGTGGGGGCGGTGAGAGTGGAACAAGCTCCTGTTCAGTGCCTTTTGAGAGATGTCAAGAGAAAAAAAGGGAAAAAAATGCAATGGAAATTTGTACAATTGGCGCTGTTGTTAGATAAGCGAAGGGTTGTGATTACCTGGATGGGTGCACGGGGTCCAGATGCGCGGTGTTGACATACGTACGTTAAGGAATGGGCTTTTGGCAGAAGAAATTAGCTTAAGGTGGGCTAGAACGGATGAGCACCTTGAGGGGGATATGCAGGCATGGCGCGATATGATTGAAGGTATTGCTGAGCAGGAGGACACGGGGCAGGAGATTTCCCTGAGCACACAGGCGTAGCATTGGGGCAGACTAAATTATGAAGAGCAGTTTATGCAGAGGAACTGTGAATACGACGAATAATAATGTGGAACACTTGTTGCACCTTTCCAAGCTGGGAAACGGCCTACATCAGACATGTTATCATATACTGTATTGTGGGGGGGACCGGCCGATGTCTGCACATGCAGTTATGGTGCAATGTTTCCGAATGTACCAAAAGTTAAAAAATAAAGTTTAAAAAAAAACAAAGTTAAAAAAAAGGGTAGGTCCTCCTAGCCCAGAGGGCAGGGAGCAGGTACCTGTGGTGAGGGTACCCCTGCACTAGCAGAGGTGGCCCTACGAACTCCAGCTCCATTCCCCTGAACTTCGTGAGTGCAGGGGCGCGATATTATGCGTGTACTGGACATAGTTCACTACCTATGTCCAGCTACATATTGGTAACCCTGAACCTAGGAATGCTTGGTATCAAACATGTCGGAATCATACCCCAATACTGTTGCCAGTATTGGAAGTAATATTCCATGCACTCTGGGGGCTCCTTAGAGGACCCTCAGCATTGCTCCTACCAGCCTTCTGGGGTTTTCTGGACAGCCAAAGCTTCTGCCACCCCTCAGACAGATTTCCATCCTCCTGCTGCTTGAACAGCTCAAGCCTAGGAAGGCAGACCAAAGGATTTCCTTTGGGAGAAAGGGGTAACACCCTTTCCCTTTGGAAATTTGGTGTTACATGGCTTGAGAGGGGTAGCCTTCCCAAGCCTCTGGTATGCTTTGAAGGGCACATTTAGTGCCCTCCATGCATAAACCAGTCTACACCAGTTCAGGGACCTCCAGTCCCTGCTCTGTCACGAAACTAGACAATAGAAAGGGGAGTGACCACTCCTCTGTCCATCACCACCCCAGGGGTGGTACCCAGAGCTCCTCCAGAGGGTCCCTGGGTTGTGCCATCTTGAATCCAAGGTTGGCAGGAACCTCTGGGAGCATCTGAGTGGCCAGGTCAGGCAGGTGAAGTCAGAGCCTGTTCGCGATAGGTGGTCACCTGGCTAGGTGATCAATCCCACTTCCAGGGCTGTTTAAGGTCTCTGTCTTGGGTGGGTCTTCAGATTCGGCTTGCAAGATTCCAGCAGGACTCCTCCTCAAACTGTACTTTGACTTTTAGCCACTGGAACCATGACTGGAACCTCCAGGAACCGACAATCTGCATCCACGTCGAAATTTCCACTTGCAATATTGTTTCCATGGCTCCTTCCAGGTTCTGCAACATTTCCCTGGCTGTGATTCCTCTGAGGGTGGCAAGTCTTCACTCTGCACGAGAAGCAAGAAGGAATCTCCCTTGAACTGAAGGAGTCACTCCACTGCATCTGCAGGCACCAACTGCAATGACGACCAGCTGCGTGGATCTCCTCTCATCCTGAGCATCCTGGATACTGCATCACAGGTGGTAGCCTGGAGTAGTCCTCTTGGTCCTCTCTGCCAGCTGTCCAACTTTGGTGGAAGTAAGCCCTTGTCTTCCCACGCAGGACAGTGCCCTTGTGCACTGCGTCTCTTGCAGCTACCAAGGCTAGTTGCCATCTCCTCCAAGGGATCTTCAGGCTCCTTGTAGCCCCAGCCCCCAGCACCACTCTTTCCTGTGATGCACATCCCTCTGCATGCTTCCCCTACGGCGTGGGTTCCTTCTCCAGTTGTGCTGCGTGGGCTCCTCTGCGATTCCGGGTTCCTCTTCCAGTGGGTCTCCAGGGGGGCTGCCTCTTCTTCTGTGGACTCTCTGCCTTGCTGAGGGTCCCCCTATAACTCCCCCAACGGGTTGAGTCCTCCTGGACCTTGCTGGTCCCTGGCAGCTCCACTTTTGCTTCACAGTGACTTTTGCCTTTGCCCAGGCTTGTTAGTGGCTTTTCCACGCCACTCACTGACTGCAATCATCCATCCGACGTGGGACGTTGACTGCATCCTTCAGGAACTCTTCACCTGCTCCAGGGCTGCATTCCTGACCTTCTTCGTTCTACGATCGACCAACTCCTGTAACCACATCTGGGTGGAACGTAGCTCATGCTCCCCTTGGACTCTTCTGTGACTTATGGGTTTGGTCTCCTTCTTCCACAGGTCTTCCTCCTCAGGAATCCGCTGCAGGTTTCTTGCAGTCTTTTCTGGGTGTTGCATTTTCTTCTTTTCCTTCCTTTTGGGTGGTTTGGGGGAAATCCAGTAACTTACTCCTTTCTTCTTGGCTGCTAGGGGGCACTGTGGTTTCCTAGTACCCCCAGCGCCTCTCTACACATTTCACTTACCTAGGTGGGGTCCTGTGTTTGCATTCCATTTTTTTAGTATATGTTTTGGGCTCCCCCTACGGTCACAATTCTCGATTTGCATTTGCACTGTTTTCTCTCTCTATCTATACCTATTGCTGATTACTAGTGTACATATCTAGTGTGTTACTTACCTCCCTTTGGAGGGTTGCCTCTCTAGTACTTTTTGGTAACTGTGTCACTAAAATAAAGTACCTTTATTTTTATAACACTGAGGCCCTCATTACGACCCTGGCTGTCGGTGATAAAGTGGCGGTAAAACAGCCAACAGGCTGGCGGTAAGTCCCGCCAAATTATGACCATGGCGGTGATATCTCTGAAAGACAGCCAATGTACCACACCAACTGCCAGGGCGGAAAGAACAGCCACCATGACGGTAGCCGCCTACAGCCAGACGGAAGACAAAGTTCCACCCACCTTATAATGACATGCCAATCGACCACCTTTTCTGGGGCGGTACCAACGCCATCAAAAGGCTGGTAGAAAAAGAGCACAGAAGTCAAAGGACTCACCATTGGAGACACAGGGAAGAACCACACCACCATGGAACCAGAACTGCAAGTCTTCCTGATGATCCTCTACATTATGCTCCACCACAAACACCAGCGGCAGTGAAGACGACGACAGTGAGTACAGCCGCCTAGCACACAAGGGAGGGAGGGGGGAAATTACAGTGACACACACATACACACACAACACACACCCCACACACACACATGCCATACACACAACCAGATGCATTACAAAAACAATTTATCCCTGTAAATCTCCTGAATAATGCAAGGACAACAGGAATAGACTAAAGTGATTGTAATAAGATCAACATCATAAGTAAAAAATCGATTTGGCAATGCAACAGATATGTACAAATGTACAAAAAGGGACAGTGCCCAGTCCTCAGTTCACAGGGGCCACATGGCCATAGGGCAAAGTCCAAGGCCTCACTCGTTCCCTGAACCAATACGGAGAGAACACTGCAGGGGCATCAGTTGGCAAATAGGCAGGCACCTCGGGGGCACATAAGCCGGATGCAGAAACAAGACCACTGGTTCTGGCGGAGGCAACATGCCCATTGTTTGGTCCTGGGAAGTGCAAGGCCACAGTCTCTCGAGTGGGTGTCATCCCCACTGGTTCTGGAGGTGGCAACATGCCCTGTGCTTGGTCCTGGGAAATGCAAGGCCGCGGTCTCGAGTGGTTGACTTGCCCACTGGTTCTGGAGAAAGCAACATGCCCTGTGCTTGGTCCCTGTCCACAATTCTTCGCTATAGCTCTATCTTCCTGGCTATTGATATCTGCAGCACCTGTGCTCCAAGTAGCTGTGGCTCTACCCTGATGATTTCCTCCACCATGACCCTTAACTCCTCCTCAGTGAAACAGGGGTGCCGTTGTGGTGCCATGGGTGTTATGTGATGTGTGTTGGTGAGGGTGTGTTGGGTAATGTGTTGGCGTGTGTGAAGTGGGGTGCGTCAGGGATGTATGGATGTAAGTGGTGTGTGAATGTAGTTGTGGCAGTGGTCTTGGTGTCAGTATGGTGGCGCTTATTGGTATTCGTAAAGGGTTGTGGTTACTGTGGGTGGGTGTTTTATAGTGGTGTGGGTGTGTCGGTGTGGTGTGTGTATGTGTGTCAGGTGTGTGATGTTTGAATTGTCCAATATGGTGTTGTTTTGTCTGTGGATGTCCATTGTCAGCGCAGCGGTATGTACCGTCAATGATTTACTGCAGTTGAATGTCTGCCATGGTGATTCGTGGGTCATCATGTGATGGGCGTTGTTCTGTTGGCGTAACAGTGTGGTTTTTGATATCGCTACTTTATCACTGACTTTTGGGCTGGCGGATTTTTGTCTGTAGCTGTATTCTGTCGGATTGGTGTGTGTGTGTCGTATTATGGTGAACGGATAACTGCCGCCGCAGCGGTAAGTTGGCGGCCCTCAGCGTGACGGTAAGCAGGATTTACTGCCAGGGTCATAATGAGGGCTAGTGTTTTCTTTCGTGTGTAAGTGCTGTGTGACTACAATGGTATTGCATGAGCTTTGCATGTCTCCTGGATAAGCCTTGGCTGCACATCCTCAGCTATCTCTAGAGAGCCTGGCCTCTAGCCACTGACTACACTACCCTAATAGGGGATACCTGGACCTGGTAAAAGGTGTAAGTCCCTTAGGTACTCACCACACACCAGGCCAGCTACCTACATTGGTGGAATAAGCACTTGCAATTGCCTTACCCCTCTGTCATGTGGTACATTCCACAGAAAAGACCACTTAGTGACTAGGGGTAGACACTGTACTTAGTGTCAGGGAACTAGTCTCTTAGGTTTAGGTAAGCTAGGGTTCTAGCCATAGCCTTGCTCTCAACTTCCTTAGAGAGACTAGGAGTTAGGGTCGTTAGGAACACTTACACCACCCTAACAACACACCATGTCTTCAGAAGAGTAGACATCTCAGGCCATGAATTCTCCTTATGAGAATCTAACCTACCAGGAACTGAGAGAGATGTATGCTGAGAGAAAACTGAAGGCAGGGAGGAACCCTAACAAGAGTCTGCTTCTGGGCCTGCTCCTCCAGGGTGACCAGGACCATGGTGGTAGCCAGGAAGAGGAGGAGGAGGAAGATGCAGACTCTAGCCCCTCAGTGTTAGAAAGACAGGATCTAGACACTGAGGAGGGTTTGCAGGGTCCCTCAGAGGATTACAGAGTCCCTAGTAAACCCTCTAGCCTAGCCGGGAGCACTTCAGGTAGCAGGAAAGGAAGCCATAACAGTAGGGTTGCCTTTGTACCCAGAGGACTAATTGAGAGGGTAAAAAGAATAGAGACGGATCCTCCTCTGCGCACTCTCAAGTCACCTCAGTCTCTGAGAGGACACACTGTTCAACTCCAGGAGAAGATTCCCTAGATAGGGAGCTCAGACAGCTGAGACTGGAGGAGGCCAAGCTGATTCTGCAGCAGCAACAGCTAGCCCTAGATAGGGAGGCCTTGGCAGTAGAGAGAGAGAGACAGGGTTTGGGGTTCACACTTTGTGGTGGCAGCAGCTTTAGTTTCAGGGAGCCTAGGGTCAGGCAGGACTCTTTCAACTCCAGAAATCTAAACAAAGTTGTTCCCCCCTACAAGGTGGGGATTGACATATACAAGTGTTTCGCTGCTCTGGAGAGGGCCTGTAAGTTACAATGGGTCCTCAGAGACAGTGGGCTGCTATCCTGTGGATCTCCTTCACTAACAAGGGGAGATAGACTTCTCACTGTCAGGGAGGAAGATGCTGACAACTATGCTGTTTTGGAATCTGCACTCTTAGATGGGTTGGGTCTCACCACTGAACAGTATAGGATCAGGTTCAGGGAGACCAGGAAAGAGTCCTCAAAATATTCAGTAGACTTTGTGGACTGTCCTTTTAAAGCTTTAGAAGGCTGGTTACATGGCGGCAAAGTCAGTGACTATGAGGGCTTGCATAATCTGATCTTGAGAGAGCATATTTTGAACAACGTGTGTCTGATTTGTTGCACCAATACTTGGTAGACTCAGATCTGACCTCTCCCCAAGAATTGGGAAAGAAGGCAGACAAATGGGTTAGAACTTGGGTGAGCAGTAAAGCTCATACAGGGGTGACAACAAGAAAAGGGAAGCAGGTAAGTCTCAGGCAAAGGTGGGGACAAAGACAAAAGTAAGGCGTCTTCATCAGGCCCTTAAAGCTCTTCTGGGGTGAGTCTAAAACCTCTTCCTCCCATGTTAAAAAGCCTTGGTGCTATATGTGTAAAAAGAAAACCGATAGGCCAGGAGACAGCTCCTGCCCTAAGAAAGGCACCAAGCCACCCACCACTACGAGCCCCACTTCTGCTTCTAGTGCCCCTAGTAACAGCAGTAGTGGTGGGGCTGTTAGCAATACCCAATACAACAGTGTAGCTGGGTTCACTTTAGGAAGTGTAGTGGGGGCTGGTTTAGTTAGAGAGACAACAGAGGCTGTTTTAGTCTCTGATGGGAGCACTGATCTGGCCACCCTTGCTGCCTGTCCCCTTAATATCGATAAGTAAAGGCAGCAGCCCTTGATAAATGGTGTTCAGGCTGAGGCCTACAGGGACACAGGTGCCAGTGTCACTATGATGACTGAAAAACTGGTGACCCCTGAGCAACACCTACTTGGTCACAAGTACCATGTGACTAATGCTCATAACAACACTTAGGCCACCCCATGGCAGTTGTTGATTTCAGCTGGGGGGGATGGTTTACTGGTCTAAAGAAAGTTGTTTTGTCCACAGACCTACCTTTAGAATGTTCAATAGGGAACAACTTGGAAACTTCAGCTTGGGCTGAAGTGGAGTTAGAGGCCCATGCAGCAATGCTGGGCATCCTAGGGCATATCGTTGCCCTGGCAAGAACACCGGCCAAGAGGGAAATGCACCAAGGAAACTTGGAGCCTGGAATAATGGCCCAAGACCTTCCAAAACCCAAGGGTAGAAAGGGCAAAAAGATGCCTCCTACCCCACCCTCCAGTGAAGATTCCCCCTTTGAGGAGGAGGAATCTACTCCCTTGGTAGAACCTACACTTGAGGAGCTGAAAGCTGATATAGCTGAGCTTTTAGGTGCAGAGGGGCCTGCCAGAGAGGAATTCAGTATGGCACAAAAGACTTGTCCCACACTTGAGTGCTTGAGGCAGTAAGCTGTCCTTCAAGAGGCAGGGGATGTCAGTGGCACCCAAGTGTACTAGGAAGACAACCTCTTGTATTCAGAGCCAAGGGAACCCACACCTGGTGCCACCAGGACATTGGTAGTACCTCTGCAATACAGAGAATTTTTGTTGTCCCTGGCACATGACATTCCTCTGGCAGGTCATCTGGGGCAAAGTAAGATTTGGGACAGACTCGTCCCTCACTTTCACTGGCCCCACATGTCATAAGACACTAAGGGGGTCATTACAACCCTGGCGGACGGTGTTAAAGCGGCGGTAAGACCGCAAACAGGCCGGCGGAAAAAAAAAAGGGAATTATGAACGTGGCGGAAACTGACAACAAAAACAGCCACTTTAACACTCCGACCGCCACGGCGGTACAGACAAACAGCGCGGCGGTCACCGCCAACAGACAGGCGGGAGACAAAGTACCGCCCACAGTATCACAACCTACCAATCCGTCACCTTTTCCGGGGCGGATTCACCATGGATAAAAACACGGCGGAAACAGCCATGTCAATGGGAAAACACTCACCTCTACGCACTCCATGAGGAAGGAGGACACCATGGAGCCGGAACTCCAAATACTCCCTCCGATAGTCTTCCTGCTCCTGTACAATCATCATCAACGCCGGCGCCGAAGACTACGGTGAGTACTGCACCTACGACATAGGGGAGGGGGAGGCAAAAGTCAGGGACACACACATGCAACACCCCCACCCGACCCTCACCCACTACAACGCACACACCAATGCATATCCAAACATAACAGTAACAACCCCAAAACCCTCCGGAAGAATGCAAAGACAAAAGGAAATGAGTGCAACCATTGTAATGTATCAAAATACAGTAAGCAAATATATACAGATATAATTTCACATTCAACAAAATATACATCACGATTAGTAGTGCAGGTATGCACCATTCAAAGTCCGTGGACCATTGGGCCCAAAATGCATGGGCGAGGCCCACACACGATACCTGAGCAAAACGGAGAGAACACCGCAGAGGCATCAGATCGAAATACAACAGGCACCTCAGGGGGAAGGGAAAGGGGGGCACCTCAGCCGGATGAGAGCACCACACCAGATCCACGAGGGGGCTCCATGCCCATTGATGAATCCTGGGGAGTGCAAAGCCACAGTCTCTCAAGTCTCTACACTGGGTGGGTTGCCCACTGTACCATCCTGGGGAGTGCAAAGCCACAGTGTCTCAAGTCTCTACAGTGGGTGGGTTGCCTACTGTACCATCCTGGGGAGTGCAAAGCCACAGTCTCTCAAGTCTCTACAGTGGGTGGCTTGCCCACTGTACCATCCTGGGGAGTGCAAAGCCACAGTCTCTCAAGTCTCTACAGTGGGTGGGTTGCCCACTGTACCATCCTGGGGAGTGCAAAGCCACAGTCTCTCAAGTCTCTACAGTGGGTGGGTTGCCCACTCTTCAATCCTGGGGAGTGCAAAGCCACAGTCTCTCAAGTCGATAACAGTCTCCACTGGTTCTGGAGGGGGACTGGTGCCCAGAGTGCTTCATTATGTTAAGGACTGAGGTAGTGGATGCATGTCTCCACTGGTTCTGGAGGGGGACTGGTGCCCAGAGTGCTTCATCCTCTTAAGGACTGAGGTAGTGGATGCTGTTCTCCACTGGTTCTGGAGGGGGACTGGTGCCCAGAGTGCTTCATCCTGTTAAGGACTGAGGTAGTGGATGCTGTTCTCCACTGGTTCTGGAGGGGGACTGGTGCCCAGAGTGCTTCATCCTGTTAAGGACTGAGGTAGTGGATGCATGTCTCCACTGGTTCTGGAGGGAGACTGGTGCCCAGAGTGCATCACTCTCCCCGTGACGGTCCCAGTTCCGTCACTGCCCCTGCCGCACATGGGCTAGCGGTGCTTGAGTTGGTGGTGCTTGCCCTGTTCAGCGGTGCTTGCCCTGTTCAGCAGTGCTTGACTTTGCTGTCTTTGCCCTGTTCAGCAGTGCTTGACTTTGCTGTCTCTGACCTGTTCAGCGGTGCTTGCCATGGCGGTCTTTGCCTTGTTCAGCGGTGCTTGACTTTGCTGTCTCTGACCTGTTCAGCGGTGCTTGCCATGGCGGTCTTAGCCCTGTTCAGCGGTGCTTGCCCTGTTCAGCGGTGCTTGACTTTGCTGTCTCTGACCTGTGCAGCAGTGTTTGCCATGGCAGTCCCTCATTGTCCAGCGGGGCTGTGGCTGCCGGGGGCCCTCTAGCCTGACTCTAGCGGTGGCCTCCTGGCCAGTGACGATGGGACTGCCCTCCTGGGAACTGACTCTGGCGGTGGCCTCCTGGTCAGTGACGATGGGACTGCCCTCCTGGGCACTGGCCCTGACTCTGGCGGTGGCCTCCTGGCCACAGACGATGGGACTGCCCTCCTGGGCACTGACTCTGCCGGTGGCCTCCTGGCCAGTGACGATGGGACTGCCCTCCTGGGCAGTGCCCTCCTGGCCACTGACGAGGGAACTGCCATTCTGGGCACTGACTCTTGCGGTGGCCTCCTGCCAGTGATGATGGGACTGCGCTCCTGGGCACTGACTCTGGCAGTGGCCTCCTGGTCAGTGATGATGGGACTGCCCTCCTGGGCACTGGCCCTGACTCTGGCGGTGGCCTCCTGGCCACTGACGATGGGACTGCCCTCCTGGGAACTGACTCTGGCGGTGGCCTCCTGGCCACTGACGATGGGACTGCCCTTCTGGGCACTGACTCTGGCGGTGGCCTCCTGGCCAGTGATGATGGGGCTGGCGGTGGCCTCCTGGGCAGCGGGGATGATGGCGGGCTTCTCCGCTGTGCTGCTCTTCCCAGACTTTGGCGCTGTCTTCTGCCCCTTCCCCACCTTGGGAGGAGTCACAGCTGAGTGGACAGTCCCCCCGGGACTTGCTGGAGTCTTCCCTCTATCCTGTCGGGCACTGTCCAACTTCTGGTGCTTCACAGGAGGGGGGACTGGCTGTGGCTCCGTGTCACACTGGCTGCCCTGGTGCCCGGTGCACTCCACATACCTCTAACAGGCACCACTGGTACCGGAGATTTTTTGGCTGAGGTGCTAGTACGGGACCTATGAATTGGAGGGGGGTGGTGGGAAAGAGGTCAAGGTTGCTCAGGAAAAGTTTCTTACGAACACTGGGACGGGTAGCTGGAGGGGGTCTGGGAGTGGAGGAAGATGAGGTGGTTGTAGGAGGTGTAACTTTTGTTGATTTGGGTGCAGGTGCATGCGCTGGAGGCTGTCATGAGGTGGATGGATGTTGGGTGGGGGTGTGCCTGCGTTTGTGTACTTTGGGAGGGGGCGTCACAGACACACTGGGAGAGGACACAGGGGACGTGTAAATGGTAGTGGGGGTGGTGAGTGCAGGTGAGCGGGGTGTGGTGGTGGGTGTGCTGGTGCGGGACCTAGTGGCTGTAGTGGTAGTGCATGCAGGTGAGAGTGTAGACGACACTGGGAGGGAGGAGGGAGACGACAAGGAGGGGGACACAGTGAAGGCAGTGGATGTTGCTGTGTCTGTATGTGGGTGATGCTTGCGTGAGTGCCTGTCGGAGGTGTGGTGCTTATGTTTGCCTGAGCTTCCCTTGTGTGTTGACGTGTGTGCAGGCTGGTCTGATGGTGTGCTTGGGATAGGCTGGGGTACAGGGGATTGGGTCTGGGTGGATGAAGTTGGAGAGGGGAGGCTAGAGACAGGGACAATGGCTGCCATCAGTGCTGAGGCCAGAGATTGCAGGGTTTGATGATGGGCAGCCTGACCAGAATGAATGCCCTCCAGGAATGCATTAGTGTGTTGCAACTCCCTTTCTACACCCTGGATGGCATTCACTGAGGGCAGCAGAGGTGACAGGGGCAGGGGCTGAGGTGCCTGGGGCGAAGGTGATGCCCACCCTCCTGGGTGAGCGGGCACGGGGCAAAGGCTGAGGGGCTGCTGGGAGGGCGGTGCTGGTAGGGGGGGTGGAGGCTTTACCTGTAGAAGTGGGGGGCACAGATTTTGCTGCCACCTCAAGGGAGCTCCCATTGGAGGACGAGTCCGTGTCGCTGGTTGCTGATCCTGTGACCGCTGTGAAGCTCCCCTCACCCTCCGTCCCACTGGTGTATTCCGAGTCCGATGTGTGGCCCTCCATGGCCATGTGGAATGCAGCTGCCTCGTGCTCCGGTGCCACTGTACCTCTGCCTGATGATGCTGATGCACAAAAGAACAGGGAGAGCACAAAAAGGGGGGGGGGGGGGGAATCGACAGAAGAAAGACAGGTTGAGTGCATGGCTTACCGCTACTGCTGGCGGACAATACAGACACAGCAGCCCCCTGCACTACGCCGCGCTGTTGGGCTCTACTGATGCAGTTCCTGGGATATGGCCTACATGGCTATGGTGGAAATCAGCACACATAGATGACACAGGGGCAGGTATACCTGTACTTGGCACTCTACAGAGGTGGGGTGGAGTGCCACATGGCCTGCATTACGGAGGGGCATAGCCTACGGAACTCGCCCTGGCCTAGGGAAACCCACAGCCCTCCTCCCCTACCCAGACACCTTCACTGCGCGCAAAGTCTACTGCATCAGAGTGTACTCACCCCCTTGTGTCTGCTGTGATGCCCTCAAGTGCCCATCCAACTCAGGGTAGGCTACCGCCAGCCCCCTGAACATCGGGGGGGTCATGGTGCGACGGGCACCCCTCCCACGTTGGGAGGCCATCCCCAGCTGACCTTCCGCCATCTTCTTGCTCCAGCGGCAAATGTCCTCCCATCTTTTACAGCAGTGGGTGCTCAGTCTCTGGTGGACCCCCAGGGTCCGGACGTCCTTGGCGATGGCACGCCAAATATCCTTCTTCTGGTGGGCGCTGACCTACATGAAATGTACAGGGGAAGAAGAGAAGTCATTAGCAACTGCACCGTCGAAGTGAGTGGCCCACATCCCTACCCTTGCCATGTGGCACATGCAT
This sequence comes from Pleurodeles waltl, assembly GCF_031143425.1. Lineage (NCBI taxonomy): Eukaryota > Metazoa > Chordata > Amphibia > Caudata > Salamandridae > Pleurodeles > Pleurodeles waltl. Next base: position 595,018,364 of record NC_090451.1, read on the forward strand.
TCACAGTCCTTCATGCTTGCAGAACTCTGCCCCCTTCCTTCTTACAACCAGCCCTCTCCACCCAGGCATAGCCCATACAACTTGCTCCCTGTGACCTGTTGGTCTGGAGGACCGTAGAGTAGCGTGTACTGGGGGAGGACCCCGTCCACGAACTTCTCCAACTCCTGTGCAGTGAAGGCAGGGGCCCTTTCCCCAGACGCACGAGCCATTGTCTCTTCCAGACCGAGGTCACAGCAGCACTTGCACTATAGGTCCTCTCCTGTCGAAGATCAGGTATCGAGTGATTCAACAGATAGAAAATGGCGGTGACGTCCGCGGCGGTGCGTATCATCACCGCCGGCGCACTTCGTCATTGGCTCCTGGGACCCATAGGGTCCAATGTTAACCATTGCAGCATTCCGCAGCAGTCTTCGACCGCCTACCGCGACGGTGTACAACGCCAGTGCAGTTACCTTACATCCCATTGTCCCAGTTTAGAGGTCAGGCAGCCGCCATTTCAGGGGCCCACATGGCTTCATTTTCAACTGCGTCACACATACCTAGGCCTGGACTCAACACACATACAGACAACTTTTTGGATTATGTTTCATGTTCTGTGTAGCTGTGGGTACATACCTCTGAGTTGCTTGACTCTGTGGTCACTGTTCTCCATCCTAGGCACCGTCAACTGGGACATGTGAGGAGATGGCGGAATCCTCCGGTGTACCGACCTCTGGTGGACCTGTTGACAATGGAGGAGCGACATTTAATCATCACCTACAGGTTTGACCGTGCCACAATCCAGGAACTGTGTACCCAGTTGGAGCCTGACCTGATGTCAGCTATCCGCCATCCCACAGGGATCCCCCCTCAAGTGCAGGTGCTATCAGTGCTCCATTTCCTTGCAAGTGGGTCATTTCAAACAACAGTGGCCATGGCATCAGGGATCTCCCAGCCTATGTTTTCCAATGTGTTGTCCAGAGTGTTGTCTGCCCTGCTGAAACACATGAGGAGCTACATTGTTTTCCCTCAGGTGGAGGATTTGGCTACTGTTAAAGGTGACTTCTATGCCCTTGGACAAAATAGGTGCCATTGATGGGACCCATGTGGCTTTGGTCCCCCCCACAGGAGTGAACAGGTGTACAGGAACCGGAAGAGTTATCATTCCATGAATGTACATATGGTATGTTTGGCAGACCAGTACATCTCCCAGGTAAATGCTATGTTCCCTGGCCCAGTGCATGACGCCTACATCCTGCGGAATAGCAGCATCCCTTATGTGATGGGTCAACTCCAGAGGCACCGTGTATGGCTATTGGGGGACTCTGGTTACCCCAACCTGTCCTGGCTATTGACCCCAGTGAGGAATCCCAGGACCAGGGCAGAGGAACGCTACAATGAGGCCCATGGGCGGACTAGGAGGGTGATCGAACGCGCCTTCGGCCTCCTGAAGGCCAGGTTCAGGTGCCTCCATATGACAGGTGGTTCCCTATTCTACTCACCAAGGAAGGTGTGCCAGATCATCATCGCCTGCTGTATGCTTCACAATCTTGCTTTGCGACGCCATGTGCCTTTTCTGCAGGAGGATGGTCCAGATGACGGGTGTTGTGGCAGCTGTGGAGCCTGTGGACAGTGATGAGGAGGAAGCAGAGGAAGAAGACATTGACAACAGGGACTCAGTCATCCAGCAATATTTCCAGTGACACACAGGTGAGAACACTTTCTTGCCTACTACAAGTACTTCTACCTCTATCCTGTCTGTCAATTTCAAGCAGTATTTGGTAACTGAGTTGTACATTTCCATTACGGTTTCACAGGTGTGGTTACCAATGTGTGTCATCTGCTTGTATTCTTCATGGACTTGTGATGTCTGACATAGGTATGTTGACATTACATTTGTTAAAGGATTTTGTCACTGTCATAGCTAATACACATTCTCAAAATCACAGACTGACTCCAGATTGTTTTGTGCTTCAAGGGTGTTTATTGAAGTGCTAATTATTGGAGGTGGTGGTAAAATGGTGAGGGGTGATGGTGGAGGAATGTCCATGGCAGAGTCCAGTCTATTAGTCTCACAGGTGCACTCCCCATATGGGCATAGGAAATGGAGCTGGGGCAGTTCCAATATGGACAGGGTTACAAAGTGGGACAGTGAGATTACAATCAGGGTGGTCTCATTTCTTGGCAGGGGTCTTGGCATCGTGCTCTGTCCTGTTCCTGGATCTCAGAGACTGCTTGTGGGGTGGTTCTCCATCTGCAGGGGGTGGGGTGTTGGTGTGGTGGTCCTGTGGTGGGGCCTCCTGTCCACTAGCGCCGGCGAAGGTGGTGGGCAGTTCATCGTCCACGCTAGTGTCAGGGGCCCCTTGGAGTGCGACGGTGTCCCTCATGGTGTTCTGTATGTCCTTCAGCACCCCTATGATGGTGCCCAGGGTGGAGCTGATGGTTCTGAGTTCCTCCCTGAACCCCAAATACTGTTCCTCCTGCAGGCGATGGGTCTCCTGAAACTTGGCCAGGACCGTAGCCATCGTCTCCTGGGAGTGGTGGTATGCTCCCATGATGGAGGAGAGGGCCTCGTGGAGAGTGGGGTCCCTTGGCCTGTCTGCCCCCTGTCGCACAGCAGCCCTCCCAGTTCCCCTGTGTTCCTGGGCCTCCGTCCCCTGGACCGTGTGCCCACTACCACTGCCTCCAGGTCCCTGTTGTTTTTGGGGTGGTGGGTTATCCTGGGTTCCCTGTAGTGGTGGACACACAGCTGATTGACATGTCCTGGGTACGGAGGTATGGGCCCGCTGGGTGGGTGCTGTGCTGGTGTTTCCAGAGAGTGGAAGGTCTGTGTTGGGCTGTGCCTGTGCGAGGGGAACCGTCTGTCCCGAGGCCCACGATGGTCCGGGCTGGTCATCTGGATCCAGTTGGCCAGAGCTGCTGTCATCACTGTGGGCCTCTTCTGTGGGTGGGGTAGAGATGTCTGGACCCTCCGGTCTGGCGACGTTGGGTAGTGGTCCTGCAGGGGTGTAAAAGCATGATTATTGCATCTGTGTGTGTCATGGTGTGCAATGGGTGGGTGACCGTGTACCCCAGTGCTAGCATTCATGTGTGGGGGCTTGTGTGATGATGGTTGAGGGGGGTGTTATGGGTATGTGCAGTGGGCATGCTTTAGTGATGGGTGTCCATGCTTTGTTGTGTCATGCAGGGCTTGGTGTTGGGATGTGTGGTTTGTGTTATTAGTACATTAGTGAGGAGTTGGAGTGATAGGGGAGGGGGTGAGGGTGTGGGTCTGTGATAGCATGCAGGTAGGGTGGGGGATATGATAGTTAAGATTTGACTTACCAGAGTCCATTCCTCCACGGACTCCTTCGAGGCCCTCAGGATGCATAATGGTCAAGACCCGCTCCTCCCATGTTGTTAGTTGTGGGGGAGGAGGTGCGGGTCCGCAGCCAGTCTGCTGTACCGCAATGTTGTGCCTGGAGACCAAGGAACGCACCTTCCCCCGTAGGTCGTTCCACCTCTTCCTGATGTCCTCCTGATTTCTTGGGTGTTGTCCCACTGCGTTGACCCTGTCGACTATTCTTCGCCATAGCTCCATCTTCCTAGCTATGGAGGTGTGCTGCACCTGTGCTCCAAATAGCTGTGGCTCTACCCAGATGATTTCCTCCACCATGACCCTGAGCTCCACCTCCGAGAACCTGGGGTGTCTTTGCCGTGCCATGGGTTGGTGTAGGTGATGTGTGGGGTGGTGTATGTGGTGATGAGTGTGGTGATATGTATTGGTGTGTGGTGTTTTGTGCGTGGATATTGTGTGGGTGATGGTGTTGTGTGCCTCTGTGTGGTGGGGTTGTCTATGCTGTGCAGTCTCTCTGGCCTTCGTCAATAGTTTTTTGTCGTAGGGGTTTGTGGGTGATGTGGGTGTGTGTTTTATATTGTGTTGGGTGTGTTGGAGTGGTGTTTGTATGTGTATCAGGTGTGTGTATTTCGAATTGTCCAATGTGGCGGTGTTTTGGAGATGTGTGTGCATATTGAGCGCGGCGGTGTGTACCGCCAATGGAATACCGCGGTTGAAAGACCGCCGCGTGGATTCGTGGGTCGTGATAGCATGGGCGTGTTTCTGTTGGCGTGACAGTGGAGGTTTTGTTTTCGCCAGTTTATCACTGACCTTTGGTGTGGCGGACTTGTGTGGGTGTCTGACTTTCGGCGGATTCCGAGATGTGGGTCATAATAGCTGTGGCGGATTTCCACGGCCGCGGCGGTGTATTGGCGGTCTTCTGCGCGGCGGTAAGCAGCTTTTACCGCCAATGTTGTAATGACTCCCTAAGAGATTTGTTGCTCCGGTGTCATTTGTCAAGCCAGTGGCAAGATAGGTGGCACCCCAAAGGCCTCCTCAATTCCACTTCCAGTGGTTGGGGTTCCTTCCCCCAGACCCACCCACAGCCTCTGGGAACAGATTTATTCTTTTGATGGTGGACCATGCCACCAGGTACCCAAAAGCTATTCTTCTAAGGACCCATACAGCTCCTGCAGTGGCAAAAGCTCTCCTAATAATTTTCTGTAGAGTGGACTTTCCTAAAGAGGTGGTATCAGACAGAGGTACCAACTTCATGTCTTCATACTTAAAGACCATGTAGAACGAATGTGGTGTTACTTACACGTTCACCACCCCTTACCACCCCCAAACAAATGGTTTGATAGAAAGATTTAATAAAACTCTCAAAGGCATGATCATGGGACTCTCTGAAAAACTCAGGAGGGGATGGGATGTCTTGCTGCCATGCCTCCTTTTTGCCTATAGGGAGGTACCTCAGAAGGGAGTGGGCTACAGCCCCTTTGAACTTCTGTTTGGGCACCCTGTTAGGGATCCTCTTGCTTTTATAAGGGAAGGCTGGGCGCAACCTCTCAAGCCCCATATATAGGACATAGTGGACTATGTACTTGGTCTCAGATCAAGAATGGCTGAGTACATGAAAAAGGCCACTAAAACCCTTCAGGCCAGCCAAGAACTGCAGAAGCAAGGGCATGACCAGAAGGCTGTTCTGACTGTTTACCAGCCGGGGCAGAAGGTGTGGGTCCTGGAGCCTCTGGCTTCCAGGGCACTCCAAGGCAAGTAGAGTGGTCCGCACACAATAGTGGAAAAGAAGGGTGAGGTCACCTACTTGGTGGACCTAGGCACTCCCAGAAGCCCCCTCAGTGTGCTTCATGTGAACCGTCTGAAGCCCTACTATGACAGGGTTGACATGACCCTGCTCATGGCCACTGATGAGGGACAGGAGGAAGAGAATGACCCTCTCCCTGGCCTCTTCTCCAACACTGCAGCTGATGGCTCAGTTGATGGGGTAGTCCTTGCTGACTGCCTTTCTGAGTCACAGAAAGAAGACTGCAGTAACCTCCTAGGACAGGTCTCAGAACTGTTCTTCCTAACACCTGCTCACATAACATAGTGTGAACACACCATTGATACAGTGGACAGTTTGCCCATAAAAAGCAACATCTAGCGGCAACCTGACCATGTTAGAGACTTCATCAAGCAGAAGTGCAAAAGATGCTTGACCTAGGAGTTAGTGAGCACTCTGACAGCCCCTGGGCTAGCCCAGTGATGTTGGTCCCTAAACCTCACTCTCAAAATGGAAAAAGGGAAATTAGGTTCTGTGTTGACAACAGAGGGCTCAATACGGCCACAAAGATAGATGCTCATCCAATCCCTTGGGGAGATGGGCTAAGAGATACACTGGCATCTGCCAAGTATCTGAGCACATTTGATTTGACTGCAGGATATTGGCAGATGAAGTTCTCAGATGATGCTAAATCCAAGGCAGCATTTTCCCCCACTGGAGGGCATTATCGCTTTACAGTGATGCCCTTTGGTCTGAAAAATGCACCTGCCACATTTCAGAGGCTAGTGAATATAGTCCTCCAGGGATTGGAAGCCTATAGCGCAGCTTATCTAGATGATATAGCTGTTTTTAGCCCCACCTGGGAGGATCACCTGGTGCACCTGTGGAATGTTTTGGAGGCTCTGCAGAAAGCAGGCCTCACTATCAAGGCCTCTAAGTGCCAGATAGGACAGGGGAAGGTTGTATATCTGGGCCACCTGGTAGGTGGAGGCCAGATTCAACCACTACAGGCGAAAATCTAATGAATTTTGGATTGGTCTCCCCCCACTACTCAAACTCAGGTGAGAGCCTTTTTAGGCCTCACTGGGTATTACAGGAGGTTCATTAAGAGTTATGGATCCATTGTAGCCCCTCTTAATGACCTCACCTCAAAGAGAATGCCCTAGAAAGTGTAATGGACAACTAGCTGTCAAAAAGCTTTTGAGGATCTTAAACAGGCCATGTGCTCTGCACCTGTTTTAAGAAGCCCTGACTACTACAAACAGTTCATAGTTCAGGCAGATGGTTCTGAGGTAGGGGCTGGGGCAGTATTATCACAACTTAACACTGAGGGCCAGGACCAACCTGTATCTTTTATAAGCAGAAGGTTGACCCCCAGGGAAAAGCGTTGGTCAGCCATAGAAAGGGAGGCTTTTGATGTGGCCTGGGCCTTGAAGAAGCTGAAGCCATACCTGTTTGGCATTCACTTCCTTGTTCAGACAGACCACAAGCCCCTTCTTTGGCTGAAACAGATGAAAGGTGAAAATCCCAAACTGTTAAGGTGGTCCATATCCCTACAGGGAATGGACTATACAGTGGAACATGGACCTGGGAGTACCCACTCCAATGGAAATGGACTCTCCAGATATTTCCACTTAGACAATGAAGACTCAACTGGACAAGGTTAGTCTTATTGTCCTTCGTTTGGGGGAGGGTACTTTGTCCAGTTGAGTCTTCATTGTCTAAGTGGAAATATCTGGAGAGTCCATCTGCATTGGAGTGGTTACTCCCAGGTCTATGTTCCACTGAATAGTCCATTCCCTGTGTGACTGTGTTCACTGGGATCCTGTTAACCAGGTCCCCAGTGATAATGCTCTCTCCCTTCTAACTTGGTAACTTGGTTACTTACAACCCACATTTGGCATACTGATGTCCACATGTAAGTCTCTAGTATATGGTACCCAGGTACCCAGGGCATTGGGGTACCAGGGGGTCCTCATGGGCTGCAGCATGTATTATGCCACCCAGGGGGACCCATGCAAAGTTTATCTGCAGGCCTGCCATTGCAGCCTGCGTGAAAGGGTGCATGTACCCTTTTCACTACAGGCACTGCACCAGGTCACTGTAAGTCACCCTGAAGGTAGGCCCTCCTGGCCCAGAGGGCAGGGTGCAGGTACCTGTGTGTGAGGGCACCCCTGCACTAGCAGAGGTGCCCCCACAAACTCCAGTTCCATTCCTGTGGGCTTTGTGAGTGCGGAGACACCATTTTATGTATGTATGGGACAAAGGTCAGTACCTGTGTCCAGCTACATAATTGTAACTCCGAACCTAGGCATGTTTAGTATCAAACATGTCAGAATCATACCCCAATACTGTTACCAGTATTAGGAATATGACTCCATGCACTCTGGGGGCTCCTAAGAGGACCCACATCATTGCTCCTACCAGCCTTCTGGGGTTTTCTGGGCAGCCCAAGATGCTGCCACCCCTCAGACATGTTTCTGCCCTCCTGCTGCTTGAACAGCTCAAGCCCAGGAAGGCAGAACAAAGGATTTCTTTTGGAGAGGGGGGTAGCACCCTCTCCCGTTGGAAATAGGTGCGACATGGCTTGAGAGGGGTAGACTCCCCAAGCCACTGGTATACTTTGAAGGGCACATTTGGTGCCCTCCGCCCATAAACCAGTCAATACTGGTTCAGGGACTTCCAGTCCCTGCTCTGATGCGAAACTGGACAATGGAAAGGGGAGCGACCACTCTCCTGTCCATCACCACCCCAGGGGTGGTGCCCCATGCTCCTCCAGAGGGTCACAGGGTTCTGCCATCTTGAATCCAAGGTTGGCAGGGACCTCTAAGAGCATCTGAGTGGCCAAGTCAGGCAAGTGAAGTCCGAGCCCCCTCCTGATAGGCGATCACCTGGCTAGTGACCAATCCCCCTTTCAGGGCTGTATAGGGTCTCTCTCTTAGGTGGGTCCTCAGATTTGACTTGCAAGATTCCAGCAGGACTCCTCTGCAACCTCTATTTTGACTTCTAGCCACTGGAACCATGACTGGACCCTCCAGGAACCGACAATCTGCATCCACGACGGAGACTCCAATTGGAACATTGTTTCCATGGCTCCTTCCAGCTTCTGCAACATTTCTCTGGCTGTGAATCCTCTGAGGGCGGCAAGTCTTTAGCCTGCACAAAGAGCAAAAAGGAATCTCCCTTGTAGTGAAGGAGTCATTCCCCTGCATCTGAAGGACCAACTGCACGCTGACCGGCTGCGTGGATCTCCTCTCATCCTGAGCTGCCTGGATCCTGCATCAAGGGTGCTGGTCTGGAGTAGTCCTCTTGGTCCTCTCTGCCAGCTGTCCAACTTTGGTGGAGGTAAACCCTTACCTTCCCACGCAGGACAGTACTCCTGTGCACTGCGTCTCTTGTAGCTACCAAGGCTTGTTGACATCTCCTTCAAGAGATCTTCAGGCGCCTTGTCGGCCCATCAACCAGCACTCCATCCTGCGACGCACAGCCCTCTCCATGCTTCTCCTGTAGCATGGGACCCTTCTTCAGTTGTGCTTCGAGGGCTCCTCTGCAACATCTGGTTCCTCTTCCAGTGGGTCTCCAGGGGGGCTGCCTCTTCTTCTGTGGAGTCTCTACCTTGCTGAGGGTCCCCTAGGACTCCCCTTGTGGGGTGAGTCCTCCTGGACCTTGATGGTCCCCTGCAGCTCCTCTTTTGCTTCACCGTGACTTCTGACTTTGCCAAGGCTTGTTGGTGGCTTTTCCCTGCCATTGACCGACTGCAATCATCCATCCACCATGGGACGTCAACTGCATCTTCCAGTAACTCTTCACCTACTCCAGGGCTGCAGTCCTGACCGTCTTTGACCTACCGTCGACCAACTCCTGCAACCACAGCTGGGTGGGTAGTAGCTTGTGATCCCCCTGGACTCTTCTGTGACATCTGGACTTGGGTCTCTTCTTCCACAGGTCTTTCTCTTCAGGAATCGACCACTGGTTTCTTGCAGTCTTGTCTGGGTGTTGCATTTTCTTCTTTTCCTTCCTTTTGGGTGGTTTGGGGAAAATCCAGTAACTTACTCCTTTCTTCCTGGTCTCTATGGGGCACTGTAGTACTTGCCTTTGGGGTTTCCTAGTACCCAGGCTCCCCTCTAAACATTCCACTTACCTAGGTGGGTGTCCTATGTTCACATTCCATTTTTTTAGTATATGGTTTGGGCTCCCCCTAGGGTCACTATTGTCTATTTGCATTTGCACTGTTTTCTATCACTTTCTAGGCCTATTGCTGATTACTAGTGTACATATTTAGTGTGTTACTTACCTCCTACTGAAGGGTTGCCTCTCTAGTACTTTTTGGTAATTGTGTCACTAAAATAAAATACCTTTATTTTTGTAACACTGAGGTGGTCATTTTGAGTTTGGCGGGTGGTGGAGTCCGCCCACCAAACTCAACCCGCCACTTGACCGCTAGTGCTGCCAGGTCACTGCCGGCCCTATTCCAAGTTCACCGTAGGGCCGGCGGGTGGAAGAATGTTTCTGCACGCCGACCGTGTGGTGAAGAGGGCTTTAACATTGACGCTGGCTCAGAATCGAGCCGGTGTAAATGTGGCGGTACAGTGGATGCAGCAGCACCCATCATGCATTTCACTGCCCATAATTCGGGCAGTGAAATGAGCAACGGGGTGTGCATGGGGGCCCCAGGCACAACCATTCCACTAGCTTTTCCACGCCGGTGTAAACCACCATGAAAAGGCTGGCGGATGGGGACTCGTAATCCGGAGGGCAGCTTGTAGCGCTGCCCTGGCGGATTACCACCACTGGGACCTCCAGGCTACAGGCTGACTACTGCCTGGAATTGTCGTCCATTGGACCGCGGCGGATCAGCCTCAGTCAGAATGGGACAGATTGGATCACCACTACCGCGGTGGTCCGACAACCACCCCAAGACTGGTGGTCTCAAGACCGCCAGACTCGGAATGACCCCCAGAGTGTTTTCTTTCATGTGTGTAAGTGCTGTGTGACTACAGTGGTATTGCATGAGTTTGCATGTCTCCTAGATAAGCCTTGGCTGCTTATCCACAGCTACCTTTAGAGAGCCTGGCTTTTAGACACTGCCTACACTGCACTAATAGGGAATATTTGAACCTGGTATAAGGTGTAAGTACCTTAGGTACATGCCACACACCAGGCCTGCTTCCTAGATATAAGTATGTAGAAGAGTAGGGATAGTAAATTACCTCCTCTGTTGCTGTCCAGCACCTACCCTGAGTTTCGCCCAAGGTGCCGTTTGAATAGTAATTTTTTCCCTAAGTCACTGTCCAGCACCTGCCCTGCGGTAAGCACTCAGTGGAGTTAGAATAGTAATTTTGCCCCCAGTCACTGTCCAGCACCTGCCCTGACTTTTGCCCCCAGCAGAGATAGAATAGTAATTTTGCCCCTGGTCACTATCCAGCACCTGCCCTTTGTTAAGTGGAGTTAGATTAGTAATCGTGCCCCTAGTCACTGTCCAGCACCTGCCCTTTGTTATGCCCCCGGTGGAGTTAGAATAGTAATTTTGCCCCCAGTCACTGTCCAGCACATGCTTTGAAGAAAGTACCCAGCAAAGTTAGAATAGTAATATAGCTCTCCAGTCACTGTCCAGCACCTCCTGAGGTAAGTAGCCAGCAGAGTAGGATTAGTAATTTTGCCCTTCAGTCACAGTCCAGCTCCTGCCCCCACTTATCCCCTGGTGGAGTAGGAGTAATAATTTTGCCGCCTAGTTACTGTCCAGCACCTTCCTCAACATAAATATCCAGCGGAGTAGTATTAGTAAAGTTGCCTCCCAGTAACTGTTCACTATTTACCCAGAGATTATTTAGTGCTTTACTTTTTCTCTCCTCATACCAAAAACATTGCCCTGAAATGTTTTGTTTTAATGCAAAACAAAATAAATCATTTTATCTGCTGAGTTTGTGATAATACTCAGCTTTATTTACCTTTAGGTGTTGAGGTTTAGTACATGGAAGAAGAAACCACCTCAGAATTAAAGTCTGCAAACATTTTTTAAAATACTATATAAAATAATTTCTTATATTGAAGCTTTCAGCAAATACTGTTATTCTTTTACCTTATTGTGTGGCTAGATGGCAGTGTTCTCCATAATATGAGCGTCTACTCTTTCTGCTCTCAACTGTGAGTGTGAAACAAATTCAGTATCACACTCACTATAAAATTGTGAACTTTGGTTTGTATATGTTTTTTGAGTGGTGCTCTATAGTTTAAAACAAACCTAGTTTTTAGCATTATTTTTAAGGACTTTCTTTTCATGACAGAACGTGTATTATTTGAAACATTTTTAGAAGTGATATTTATCTGTGTTTGAGCCATGGAATGTCAGCCATTTCACAGACGAACTATAAGTCGAGTATCGTGGAAATTGACAAAGGACAAGTTTGTTATGCAGTTGTGGTAAAACAATTTTTTGTATGTAAAAGCACTTTTTAACCCCGAGGGTGCCTAGGGCAAGCTGGTCTCGGCCAGGCACACGGTTCCCGTGTGCCTGGGACGAGGCCAGCTCGTCCTGCACCTGGCCCACGGGGGGAGCGCTCCCCGTGGGCCTCCCTCCCACACCCCCAGTTGGGGATGGAAGGGGAACCGCTTCCCCTTCCACCCCGACCCGCCCCTCGGCAATCTGATGATGTCAGCACACTCACAGCGCATCAACGTCATCAGAAGCTGCTGAGGACGCGCTGGAAGCCATTTGGGGGCTTTGGGGGGGAAAACAAAGGAAAGTTTTCAGGAGTTACCACACCAAAAATAAGGTTGGGGAAATACTGTGAGTTAGAATAGTAATAAGTTAGAATAGTAATTTTGCCCCCAGTCACTGTCCAGCACCTGCCCTGACTTTTGCCCCCAGCAGAGATAGAATAGTAATTTTGCCCCTGGTCACTATCCAGCACCTGCCCTTTGTTAAGTGGAGTTAGATTAGTAATCGTGCCCCCAGTCACTGTCCAGCACCTGCCCTTTGTTATGCCCCCGGTGGAGTTAGAATAGTAATTTTGCCCCCAGTCACTGTCCAGCACATGCTTTGAAGAAAGTACCCAGCAAAGTTAGAATAGTAATATAGCTCTCCAGTCACTGTCCAGCACCTCCTGAGGTAAGTAGCCAGCAGAGTAGGATTAGTAATTTTGCCCTTCAGTCACAGTCCAGCTCCTGCCCCCACTTATCCCCTGGTGGAGTAGGAGTAATAATTTTGCCGCCTAGTTACTGTCCAGCACCTTCCTCAACATAAATATCCAGCGGAGTAGTATTAGTAAAGTTGCCTCCCAGTAACTGTTCACTATTTACCCAGAGATTATTTAGTGCTTTACTTTTTCTCTCCTCATACCAAAAACATTGCCCTGAAATGTTTTGTTTTAATGCAAAACAAAATAAATCATTTTATCTGCTGAGTTTGTGATAATACTCAGCTTTATTTACCTTTAGGTGTTGAGGTTTAGTACATGGAAGAAGAAACCACCTCAGAATTAAAGTCTGCAAACATTTTTTAAAATACTATATAAAATAATTTCTTATATTGAAGCTTTCAGCAAATACTGTTATTCTTTTACCTTATTGTGTGGCTAGATGGCAGTGTTCTCCATAATATGAGCGTCTACTCTTTCTGCTCTCAACTGTGAGTGTGAAACAAATTCAGTATCACACTCACTATAAAATTGTGAACTTTGGTTTGTATATGTTTTTTGAGTGGTGCTCTATAGTTTAAAACAAACCTAGTTTTTAGCATTATTTTTAAGGACTTTCTTTTCATGACAGAACGTGTATTATTTGAAACATTTTTAGAAGTGATATTTATCTGTGTTTGAGCCATGGAATGTCAGCCATTTCACAGACGAACTATAAGTCGAGTATCGTGGAAATTGACAAAGGACAAGTTTGTTATGCAGTTGTGGTAAAACAATTTTTTGTATGTAAAAGCACTTTTTAACCCCGAGGGTGCCTGGGGCAAGCTGGTCTCGGCCAGGCACACGGTTCCCGTGTGCCTGGGACGAGGCCAGCTCGTCCTGCACCTGGCCCACGGGGGGAGCGCTCCCCGTGGGCCTCCCTCGCACACCCCCAGTTGGGGATGGAAGGGGAACCGCTTCCCCTTCCACCCCGACCCGCCCCTCGGCAATCTGATGATGTCAGCACACTCACAGCGCATCAACGTCATCAGAAGCTGCTGAGGACGCGCTGGAAGCCATTTGGGGGCTTTGGGGGGGAAAACAAAGGAAAGTTTTCAGGAGTTACCACACCAAAAATAAGGTTGGGGAAATACTGTGAGTTAGAATAGTAATAAGTTAGAATAGTAATTTTGCCCCCAGTCACTGTCCAGCACCTGCCCTGACTTTTGCCCCCAGCAGAGATAGAATAGTAATTTTGCCCCTGGTCACTATCCAGCACCTGCCCTTTGTTAAGTGGAGTTAGATTAGTAATCGTGCCCCCAGTCACTGTCCAGCACCTGCCCTTTGTTATGCCCCCGGTGGAGTTAGAATAGTAATTTTGCCCCCAGTCACTGTCCAGCACATGCTTTGAAGAAAGTACCCAGCAAAGTTAGAATAGTAATATAGCTCTCCAGTCACTGTCCAGCACCTCCTGAGGTAAGTAGCCAGCAGAGTAGGATTAGTAATTTTGCCCTTCAGTCACAGTCCAGCTCCTGCCCCCACTTATCCCCTGGTGGAGTAGGAGTAATAATTTTGCCGCCTAGTTACTGTCCAGCACCTTCCTCAACATAAATATCCAGCGGAGTAGTATTAGTAAAGTTGCCTCCCAGTAACTGTTCACTATTTACCCAGAGATTATTTAGTGCTTTACTTTTTCTCTCCTCATACCAAAAACATTGCCCTGAAATGTTTTGTTTTAATGCAAAACAAAATAAATCATTTTATCTGCTGAGTTTGTGATAATACTCAGCTTTATTTACCTTTAGGTGTTGAGGTTTAGTACATGGAAGAAGAAACCACCTCAGAATTAAAGTCTGCAAACATTTTTTAAAATACTATATAAAATAATTTCTTATATTGAAGCTTTCAGCAAATACTGTTATTCTTTTACCTTATTGTGTGGCTAGATGGCAGTGTTCTCCATAATATGAGCGTCTACTCTTTCTGCTCTCAACTGTGTGTGTGAAACAAATTCAGTATCACACTCACTATAAAATTGTGAACTTTGGTTTGTATATGTTTTTTGAGTGGTGCTCTATAGTTTAAAACAAACCTAGTTTTTAGCATTATTTTTAAGGACTTTCTTTTCATGACAGAACGTGTATTATTTGAAACATTTTTAGAAGTGATATTTATCTGTGTTTGAGCCATGGAATGTCAGCCATTTCACAGACGAACTATAAGTCGAGTATCGTGGAAATAGACAAAGGACAAGTTTGTTACGCAGTTGTGGTAAAACAATTGTTTGTATGTAAAAGCACCTTTTAACCCCGAGGGTGCCTGGGGCAAGCTGGTCTCGGCCAGGCACACGGTTCCCGTGTGCCTGGGACGAGACCAGCTCGTCCTGCACCTGGCCCACGGGGGAGCGCTCCCTGTGGGCCTCCCTCCCACACCCCCAGTTGGGGATGGAAGGGGAACCGCTTCCCCTTCCACCCCGACCCGCCCCTCGGCAATCTGATGATGTCAGCACACTCACAGCGCATCAACGTCATCAGAAGCTGCCGAGGATGCGCTGGAAGCCATTTGGGGGCTTTGGGGGGGAAAACAAAGGAAAGTTTTCAGGAGTTACCACACCAAAAACAAGGTTGGGGAAATACTGTGAGCATTAACAGAATATTTTATATTTTCATATGTTCAGTTTCTCGGTTGGCATTATTGTCATGTATTTAGTAAGAGCTTTTGTGTTTGTAGTTTTGTACTTATTTTATAATTAGTTAGTGGTTTCTTTGTTGTTTATAAACAAAATAAGTGATGGTGGTGTGCGTGGAGTGGCGCTTGGCTGGCGGTATGTGTGGGGTGGCGCTTGGCTGGTGCTGTGCGTGGGGTGGCGCTTGGCTGGCGGTGTGCGTAGGGTGGCACTTGGCTGGCAGTGTGCGTGGGGTGGCGCTTTTCTGGCGGTGTGCGTGGAGTTGCGCTTAGCTGGCGGTGTGTGTGGAGTGGCGTTTGGCCGGCGGTGCCAGCCAAACTTCAGTCCACACACTTCCATCAGCTAGTGTAATTGCTGTATCAGGCATGTGGGCATATGTAAGTGATGGGCCCTTGAGTGGCTCTGCCTGTCGATGTGAGTGGTCCTGTGCATGTCATGTATGAAAGGTGTGTGAATGGACTGTAAAACGGTTGGTGCCTTGATGCGGCTTTACAGCTCACAAGCTGTGAGTCATTGGTTCCGTTTTTTGCCTTTCAGTTAATAACAGTGCATTTCACTTTTGTGAAATCTTTTCTTAATAAAAATTTCATCTACTGAACCATCACTGACCCTCGTGCCAAATCCAACAAGTATGTGTTGTAAAAATTACAAAACCTGCTCCGCTGTCATCAGGCGTCGCAGCACATTTGTGACACGCTGGGTGTCTCAGTTGGGACCCCGATGATGGAACATGCCACCAACTTGGTCAGTGGGTGAAGGGTCTTTTTCACGTAACCTAAGTGCGTTTCTTTTCACAATTTTAGTGTTTGGCACATCACCGACGTACGTAGACACATCAAAATGATATATTACAAAACTACCTGTGTTTGGGGGGACACCTATGTTTTTGGTCCTGGGTGCGGCCTTCATCTATGGAAACCTACCAAACCCAGACATTTTTTTAAACTAGACACCCCAAGGAATCCAGGGAGGTGTGGCGTGCGTGGATCCCCCAACAATTCTTTACCCAGACTCCTCTGCAAACCTCAAAATTTGCTTAAAAAACATATTTTCCTGACTTTTCTTGGTTGGATCACAGCTCCGGCACAAAATTCCTACTCCCCAGCATTCCCCTCAGTCTCCCAAGTAAAATTACACCTTATTTGTATGGGTCCTCAAAGCAGAGTCAGCCTATATATGTATACAAGAAAAATATGTGCTTAGCAACTCGCTGTCCTATCCCCTTAATCTCTACAGGTTTTTGGCCTTTTTCTGTTGCAGGCACCTGGCCCACCCACACAACTGAGTTATCATTTTTATCTGGAGACTTGGGGGAACGATGGATGGAAGACAATTTGTGGCTCCTCTCAGATTCCTGAACTTTCTTTCACCGAAATGTGAAGAAAAAGTGTTTTTTAGCCAAATTTATAGGTTTGCAAAGGATGCTGGGTAACAGAATCTAGTGCGAGCCCCACAAGTCACGCCATCTTGGATTCCCCTAGGTATCTAGTTTTAAAAAATGCACAAGTTTGGTAGGTTTCCCTAGGTGCCGGCTGAACTAGAGGCCAAAATCCACAGGTAGGCACTTTGCAAAAAACACCTCTGTTTTCTTTGGGAAAATGTGATGTGTCCACGTTGTGTTTTGAGGGATTTCCTGTCACGAGCACTAGGCTTACCCACACAAGCGAGGTATCATTTTTATCGGGAGACTTGGTGTACGCTGGGTGGAAGGAAATTTGTGGCTCCTCTCAGATTCCAGAACTTTCTGTCACCGAAATGTGAGGAAAAAGTGTTTTATTAGCCAAATTTTGAGGTTTGCAAAGGATTCTGGGTAACAGAACCTGGTGAGAGCCCCACTAGTCACCCCAGCTTGGATGCCCCTAGGTGTCTAGTTTTCAGAAATGCACAGTTTTGGTAGGTTTGGGGCATTTCTGTCGCAGGCACTAGGCCTACTCACACAAGTGAGGTACCATTTTGATCAGGAGACTTGGGTGAATATAGAATAGCAAAACAAGTGTTATTACCCCTAGTCTTTCTCTCCAAATATAAGACAGTGTGTAAAAAAGACATCTATTTTAGAAATTCCCTGTAATTCACATGCTAGGATGGGCACCCCGGAATTCAGAGATGTGCAAATAACCACTGCTTCTCAACACCTTATCTTGTGCCCATTTTGGAAATACAAAGGTTTTCTTGATACCTATTTTTCACTCTTTATATTTCAGTAAATTAATTGCTGTATACCCGGTATAGAATGAAAACCCATTGCAACGTGCAGTTCATTTATTGGCTCTGGGTACCTAGGGTTCTTGATGAACCTACAAGCCCTATATATCCCCGCGACCAGAAGAGTCCAGCAGACATAACTGTATATTGCTTTCAAAAATCTGACATCGCAGGAAAAAGTTACAGAGTAAAACGTAGAGAAAAATGACTGTTTTTTTACCTCAATTTCATTTTTTATTTTATTTCAGGAAACCCTTGTAGGATCTACACAAATCACCCACTGCTGAATTCAGGATATTGTCTATTTTTCAGAAATGTTTAGGTTTCTGGGATCCAGCATTGGTTTCGCACCCATTTCTGTCACTGACTGGAAGGAGGCTTAAAGCACACAAAATCTTAAAAAAGGGGTATGTCCCAGTAAAATGCCAAAATTGTGTTGAAAAATTGATTTTTCTGATTCAGGTCTGCCTGTTCCTGAAAGCTGGGAAGCTGGTGATTTTAGCACCACAAACCCTTTGTTGATGCCACTTCAGGGAAAAAAACACAAGCCTTCTTCTGCAGCCCTTTTTCCTTTTTTTAAAAACAAAAACGAAATTTTCGCTGTATTTTGGATAATTTCTTGGTCTCCTTCAGGGGAACCCACAAACTCTGGGTACCTCTAGAATGCCTAGGATGTTGGAAAAAAAGATGCAAATTTGGCGTGGATAGCTTATGTGAACAAAAAAGTTATGAGGGCCTAAGTGCAACCTGCTCCAAATAGTCAAAAAAAGGCCTGGCACCTGAGGGCGGAAGTGGTTAAATAGATTTGAATGCCTCTTCCTGTTAGATATGTGGTTTTGGGGTCATCATTGTTTTTTTCCACTATTTTTAAATTTTGTAAATACTTTGACACATGTTTTTGTTTGTTTCTTACTTTGCATTATCACTCCCACTTTGTTAATGCTTTTCTGTAGTATGCGTGGCTAAAGTATGCGTGGTAATGGTATGCGTGGTTTATGCACTTTCCATTTAGTTATAAATGCATGCATGGTTCTGGCATTAGTGTTGCTCAGTCATACAACCCTATTTTTCTCTCGACTAAAGACTGCTCCAAGCCCCACATTGCTGGTACCAACAGTTATAACACACTGCAACTCAGGATCATAATTCTTCAATATCTTCGGAGATGTCAATTGGTCTTTTATCTACTCAAAAACACTAAACAGACATTCGAAGGACCAGTTGGAAATAGGCATTTTGATTTCTTAAGAGCCAGTCCTGAAAAATCAGAGATATTTTTAAAAAAAGGTACTTTTATGAAGAGCACCCTCTAATAAGTGGCTTAATTCTGAGGAACTCAGTACAATTATGTGGTAGTTTATCATGTGGAATTTTCCTTCTGTGCTTTATTAGTCCACAGGTCAGAATGGGAGAGTAATGGTGTCCTACAGTATATTGTCTGAGCTTTAAAACTCAGAATATATTTTTCTCATCACACGAACTTTGCCAGGTTTTCCTTACCGAACCTTGTGCAGGGAAATCCACATTGCTGGTACCAACAGTTATAACACACTGCAACTCAGGATCATAATTCTTCAATATCTTCGGAGATGTCAATTGATCCTTTATCTATTCAAAAACACTAAACAGACATTCGAAGGACCAGTTGGAAATGGGAATTCTGATTTCTTAAGAGCCAGTCCTGAAAAATCAGAGAGATTTTTCCAAGGTACTTTAATGAAGAGCACTCTCTAATAAGTGGCTTAGGACCAGATGTAGCAAGATCATAATTTGCGATTCTGAAATTGCGAGTCGTGCGACTCGCAATTTCAGAATCGCAAATCCTGATGCAGAACGGTGTCTCAGACACCGTCTGTGACTCGCTATGGGGTCGCAAAGACCCACCTCATAAATATTAATGAGGTGCGTCGCATTTTGCGACCCCATAGCGAGTCCCTGCACTCACAGGAAAGGTGGGCTGCTGAAGTCAGCAGACCTCCATGTCTGTGACTGCTTTTTAAATAAAGCAGTTTAAAAAAAAAAAATTGCAGCCCGTTTTCCTTAAAGGTAAACGAGTTGCAAAATGAAAAAAAGTACGAAACCATTTGGTTTCATTTTTTCAGTGTAGGCAGTGGTCCATTGGACCACTGCCTGCTCTGAAAAAACCTTTATGCCCACATTCACAAAGGGGAAGGGGTCCCATGGGGACCCCTTCCCTTTTGCGAATGAGTTACCACCAGTGTGACACTAGTGGTAACTGCAAGTTGCTTTGCGACCGCATTCGGGGGGAACACCCCTTCCTATTTGCGAGTCGCATTCACAAATTGCGAGTCGGTACTGACTCGCAATTTGTGAATGAGCATCGTGTTAGGCTGTTTGCATGGCGCAAACTGCGATTTTCGCAGTTTGCACCATGCAAACGGCTACCTACATCTGGCCCTTAATTCTGAGGAATTCATTACAATTATGTGGTAGTTTATCATGTGGAATTTTCCTTTGTGCTTTAATAGTCCACAGGTCAGAATGGGAGAGTAATGGTGTACTACAGTATATTGGGGGTCATTACAACATTGGCAGTAAAAGCCGCTTACCGCTGTGCAGAAGACCGCCAACACACCGCCGCGGCAGCGGAATTCCGCCACAGCTATTACGACCCACATCTCGAAAACCGACAAAATTCAGACACCCACACAAGTCCGCCACACCAAAGGTCAGTGATAAACTGGCGAAAACAAAACCTCCACCGTCACGCCAACAGAAATATGCCCATGCTATCACGACCCACGAATCCATGCGGCGGTCTTTCAACCGCGGTATTCCATTGGCTGTACACACCGCCGCGCTCAAAATACACACACATTTACAAAACACAGCCACATTTGGACAATTCAAAATACACACACCTGATACACATACACACACCACTCCCACACACCCAATACAATGTAAAACACACACCCACATTACCCACAAACCCCTACGACCAAAAATTCCGAAAGAAGGCCAGAGAGAGACACCACCATCCACAAACTAGCAGCCACAGGCACTCAACACCATCACCCACCCTACTTCCACGCACAAAACACCACACACCACTACATATCACCACACTTATCACCACATACAACACCCCATACATATCCTACACCACCACATGGCACGGCAAAGACACCACAGGTTCTTGGAGGAAGAGCTCAGGGTCATGGGGGAGGAAATCGTCCAGGTAGAGCCACAGCTATTTGGAACGCAGCACACCTCCATAGCTAGGAAGATGGAGATATGGCGAAGAATAGTCGACAGGGTCAACGCAGTGGGACAGTACCCAAGAAATCGGGACGACATCAGGAAGAGGTGGAACGACCTACGGGGGAAGGTGCGTTTCGTGGTCTCAAGACACCACATCGCGGTACAGCGGACTGGCGGTGGACCCCCACCTCCTCCCCCACAACTAACAACATGGGAGGAGCAGGTCTTGCCTATTCTGCATCCTGAGGGCTTCACAGCAGTTGGTGGAGGAATGGACTCTGGTAAGTCAAATCTTAACTATCATATCCCCCACCCTACGTGCAGGCTATCACAGACCTCCACCCTCGCCCCCTCCCCTATCACTCCAACTCCTCACTAATGTACTAATAACACAAACCACCCATCCCAACACCAAGCCCTGCATGACACAACAAAGCATGGACACCCATCACTAAGGCATGCCCACTGCACATACCCATAACACCCCCCTCAACCATCATCACACAAGCCCCCACACAGGAATGCTAGCACTGGGGAACACAGTCACCCACCCATTGCACATCATGACACACAGATGCAATAATCATGCTTTTACACCCTTGCAGGACCACTACCCAACGTCACCAGACAGGAGGGTCCAGACATCTCCACCCAACCCACAGAAGAGGCCCACAGTGATGACAGCAGCTCTGTCCAACTGGATCCAGATGACCAGCCCGGACCATTGTGGGCCTTGGGACAGTCGGTTCCCCACACCCAGTCACAGGCCACCACAGAGCTTCCACCCTCTGGTAACACCAGCACAGCACCCACCCAGCGGGCCCATACCTCTGTCCCCAGGACACGTGAATCAGCTGTGTGTCCATCACTACAGGGAACTCAGGATAACCCACCACCCCAACAACAACAGGGACCTGGGGGCAGTGGTAGTGGGCACACGGTCCAGGGGACAGAGGCCCAGGAACACAGGGGAACTGGGAGGGCTGCTGTGCGACAGGGGCGGACAGGCCTAGGGAACCCACTCTCCACGAGGCCCTCTCCTCCATCATGGGAGCATACCACCACTCCCAGGAGACGATGGCAACGGTCCTGGCCAAGTTTCAGGAGACCCAGCGGCTGCAGGAGGAACAGTATTTGGGGTTCAGGAGGGACCAGGAGGGACACTGTGGCACTCCAAGGGGCCCCTGACACTAGCATGGACGATGAACTGCCCACCACCTCCGCCGGCGCTAGTGGACAGGACGCCCCGCCACAGGACCACCACACCAGCACCCCACCCCCTGCAGACGGAGAACCACCCCGCAAACGG
Source organism: Pleurodeles waltl (assembly GCF_031143425.1). Taxonomy (NCBI): domain Eukaryota; kingdom Metazoa; phylum Chordata; class Amphibia; order Caudata; family Salamandridae; genus Pleurodeles; species Pleurodeles waltl. Next base: position 595,039,982 of record NC_090451.1, read on the forward strand.
TCCCTGAGATCCAGAACAAGACAGAGCATGATGCCAAGACCCCCGCCAAGAAATGAGACCACCCTGATTGTCATCCTACTGTCCCACTTTGTAACCCTGACTATGTTGGAACTGCCCCAGCTCTACTTCCTATGCCCATATGGGCAATGCACCTGTGAGACTAATAGACTGGACTCTGCCATGGACATTCCTCCACCATCACCCCTCACCATTTTACAACCCCCCTCCAATATTTCGCACTTCAATAAACACCCTTGAAGCACAAAACAATCTGGAGTCAGTCTGTGATTTCGAAAATGTGTATTAGCAATGACAGTGACAAAATGCGTGTTCAAATGTAATGTCAACATACCTACGTCACACATCTCAAGTCCATGAGGAATCTAAGCAGATGACACACGTTGGAAACCACACCTGTGAAACCGTAAGGGAAATGTACAACTCAGTTACCATACACTGGTTGAAATCGACAGACAGGATAGAGGTAGATGTGTGAAAGCACTTGTAGTAGGCAGGAATGTGTTCTCACCTGTGTGTCACTGGAAATATTGCTGGATAACTGAGTCCCTGTTGTCAATGTCTTCTTCCTCTGCTTCCTCCTCATCACTGTCCACAGGCTCCACAGCTGCCACAACACCGTCATCTGGACCATCCTCCTGCAGAAAAGGCACCTGTCGTCGCAAAGCCAAGTTGTGAAGCATACAGCAGGCCACGATGATCTGGCACACCCTCCTTGGTGAGTAGAATAGGGAACTACCTGTCATATGGAGGCACCTGAACCTGGCCTTCAGGAGGCCGAAGGTGCGTTTGATCACCCTCCTAGTCTGCCCATGGGCCTCATTGTAGCGTTCCTCTGCCCTGGTCCTGGGATTCCTCACTGGGGTCAGTAGCCATGACAGGTTGGTGTAACCAGAGTCCCCTAATAGCCACACCCGGTGCCTCTGTAGTTGACCCATCACGTAAGGGATGCTGCTATTCCGCAGGATGTAGGCGTCATGCACAGAGCCAGGGAACATAGCATTTACCTGGGAGATGTACTGGTCTGCCAAACATACCATCTGTACATTCATTGATTGATAACTCTTCCGGTTCCTGTACACCTGTTCACTCCTGTGGGGGGGGACCAGAGCTACATGGGTCCCATCAATGGCACCTATGATTTTGGGGATATGTCCAAGGGCATAGAAGTCACCTTTAACTGTAGGCAAATCCTCCACCTGAGGGAAAACGATGTAGCTCCGCATGTGTTTCAGCAGGGCAGACAACACTCTGGACAACACGTTGGAAAACATAGGCTGGGACATCCCTGATGCCATGGCCACTGTTGTTTGAAATGACCCACTTGCAAGGAAATGGAGCACTGATAGCACCTGCACTTGAGGGGGGATCCCTGTGGGATGGCGGATTGCTGACATCAGGTCAGGCTCCAACTGGGCACACAGTTCCTGGATTGTGGTACGGTCAAACCTGTAGGTGATGATCAAATGTCTTTCCTCCATTGTCGACAGGTCCACCAGCGGTCGGTACACCGGAGGATTCCGCCATCTCCCCACATGTCCCAGCGGATGGTGCCTGGGAATGACAACAGCGACCACAGAGTCAAACAACTCAGAGGTATGTACCCACAGTCTACACAGAACACCATTCATACACAAAATCTGGCCTGTATTTGTGTTGTGCGACAAGGCGTAGGTCTGTGTGACACAGTTGGTAATTAGGCCATGTGGGCCCCTGAAATGGCGGCTGCCTGACCTCTAAAGTGGGACAATGGGATGTGAGGTAACTTCGCTGGCGTTGTATACCGTCGCGGTAGGCGGTCAAAGACCCCGGCGCAATGCTGCATTGGTTAACATTGGACCCTATGGGTCCCAGGAGCCAATGACGATGTACGCCGGCGGTGATGGTACGCACCGCCGCGGACGTGACCGCCATTTTCTATCTGTTCAATCACTCGATACCTGATCTTCGACAGGAGAGGACCTACACTGCAAGTGCTGCTGTGACCTCGGTCTGGAAGAGACAATGGCTTGTGCGTCTGGGGAAAGGGCCCCTGCCTTCACTGCACAGGAGTTGGAGAAGCTCGTGGACGGTGTCCTCCCCCAGTACACGCTACTCTACGGTCCTCCAGACCAACAGGTAAGTACACAGGGAGCACGTTGTATGGGCTGTGCCTGTGTGGAGAGGGCTGGTTGTAAGAATGAAGGGGGCACAGTTCTGCGTGCATGAGGGACTGTGAATGCACGTACCACATGGCAAGGGTAGGGATGTGGGCCACTCACTTAGATGGTGCAGTTGGTAATGACTTCTCTTCTTCCCCTGTACATGTCATGTAGGTCAGCGCCCACCAGAAGAAGGATATTTGGCGTGCCATTGCCAAGGACGTCGGACCCTGGGGGTCCACCACAGACGGAGCACCCACTGCCGGAAAAGATGGGAGGACATTCGCCGCTGGAGCAAGAAGACGGCGGAGGCTCAGCTGGGGATGGCCTCCCAACGTGGGAGGGGTGCCCGTCGAACCATGACCCCCCTGATGTTCGGGATTCTGGCGGTGGCCTACCCTGAGTTGGATGGGCGCTTGAGGGCATCACAGCAGACACAAGGGGGTGAGTACAACATCATTCAGCAGACTTTACGCACAGTGAAGGTGTCTGGGTGTAGGAGGAGGGCTGTGGGTTTCCCTAGGCCAGGGCGAGTTCCGTAGGCTAGGCCCCTCCGTAATGCAGGCCATGTGGCACCCCACCCCACCTCTGTAGAGTGATAAGTACAGGTATTCATGCCCCAGTGTCATCTGTGTGTGCAGATGTCGACCATAGCCATGTAGGCCATATCCCAGGAATTGCATCTGTAGAGCCCAACAGTGCAACGTAGTGCAGGGGGCTGCTGTGTCTGTATTGTCCGCCAACGGTAGCGGTAAGCCATGCACTTAACCTGTCTTTCTTCTGTTGTTCCCCCCCTTTTTGTGGTCTCCCTGTTCTTGTGTGCATCAGCATCATCAGGCAGAGGTACAGTGGCACCGGAGCACGAGGGAGCTGCATCCCACATGGCCATGGAGGGCCACACCACGGACTCAGAATACACCAGTGGGACGGAGGGCGAGGGGAGCACCACAGCGCTCAAAGGATCTGCCACCAGCGACACGGACTCGTCCTCTGATGGGAGCTGCCTTGTGGTGGCGGCAAAATCTGTGCCCCCCACTTCTACAGGTACAGCCGCCACCCCCCTACCAGCACCGCCCTCCCAGCAGCCCCTCAGCGTGTGCCCCGTGCCCACTCACCTAGGAGGGTGGGCATCACCTTTGCCCCAGGCATCTCAGCCCCTGCCCCTGTCACCTCTGCTGCCCTCTGTGAGCCTTGGCATTGGCCTGGCCTTGGCAAGCACCGCTGAACAGGCCAGGGAACCCTGAACAAGGCAAAGACCGCCATGGAATGCACCGCTGAACAGGTCTGACACTGGCAACGCAAGCACCGCTGAACAGGCCAGGGACCGCTGAACAAGACAAAGACCGCCATGGAGTGCACCGCTGAACAGGTCTGACACTGGCAACGCAAGCACCGCTGAACAGGCCAGGGACCGCTGACCAAGGCAAAGACCGCCATGGAGTGCACCGCTGAACAGGTCTGACACTGGCAACGCAAGCACCGCTGAACAGGCCAGGGACCGCTAACCAAGGCAAAGACCGCCATGGAGTGCACCGCTGAACAGGTCTGACACTGGCAACGCAAGCACCGCTGAACAGGCCATGGACCGCTGAACAGGGCAAAGACCGCCATCGAATGCACCACTGAACAGGTCTGACACTGGCAACGTAAGCACCGCTGAACAGGCCAGGGACCGCTGAACAGGGCAAAGACCGCCATGGAATGCACCGCTAGCCCATTTGCAGCAGGGGCAGTGACGCAACTGGGACCGTCACGGGGTGTGTGCTGCACTCTGGGCACCAGTCCCACCTCCAGAACCAGTGGAGACTTGCATCCACTTGAGAGACTGTGGCTCTGCACTCCCCAGGATGGTACAGTGGCCAACCCACCCACTGCAGATACTTGAATGACTGTGGCTTTGCACTCCCCAGGACGGTACAGTGTGCAACCCACCCACTGTAGAGACTTGAGACACTGTGGCTTTGCACTCCCCAGGATGGTACAGTGGGCAACCCACCCACTGTAGAGACTTGAGAGACTGTGGCTTTGCACTCCCCAGGATACATCAATGGGCATGGAGCCCCCTCGTGGATCTGGCGTGGTGCACTTATCCGGCTGAGGTGCCCCCTCTTCCCTTCCCCCTGAGGTGCCTGTTGTATTTCTATCTGATGCCCCTGCAGTGTTCTCTCCATTTTGATCAGGTATCTTGTGTGGGCCTCGCCCATGTATTTTGGGCCCAGTGGTCCACGGACAATGAATGGTGCAATACCTGACCTACTAATCGTGGTGTATATTTTGTTTAATGTGTGTATATATATATATATATATATATATATATATATATAGTTGATTACTGTATTTTGATATATTACAATGGTTCAACTCATTTCCGTTTGTCTTTGCATTCTTCCGGGGGGGTTGGGGGTTGTTACTGTAATGTTTGGATATGCATTGGTGTGTGTGTTGTAGTGGGTGAGGGTCAGGGTGGGGGTTGGGATGTTGGTTGTGTGTGTCCCTGTGTTTTTGCCTCCCCCTCCCCTATGTCATAGGTGCAGTACTCACCGTGGTCTTCGCCACCGTCATTGTTGATCCTCGTATAGGAGCAGGAAGAATAGCGCTGGCAGAATATGGAGTTTCGGCTCCATGGTGCCCTCCCTCCTCGTGGAGTGTGTAGAGGTGAGCGTTTTCCCTTTGAAATGGCTGTTTCTGCTGTGTTTTTATCCGCGGTGAATCCGCCCCGGAAAAGGTGGCGGATTGGTAGGTTGTGATACTGAGGGCGGTACATTGTCCTCCCCTGTCTGTTGGCGGTGACTGCCGCGCTGTTTGTCTCTACCGCCGTGGCGGTCGGAGTGTTAAAGTGGCTGTCTTTATTGGCGGTTTCCGCCATGGTCATAATTACAATTTTTTTACCGCCGGCCTGTTGGCGGTTTTACCACCGCTTTAACACCGTCTGCCTGGGTTGTAATGACCACCATTGTCTGAGCTTTAAAACTCAGGATATATTTTTCTCATCACACGAACTTTGCCAGGTTTTTCTTACCGAACCTTGTGTAGGGAAATCCACATTCTCTTAACCATATCACCACAAGTTGTAATGCTGACTCAGGCATGATCCAACCATTTCAACTCAAATCGTAAATAAGGGTCCACATTGAGTAGTTCAGCTGCAAGTGTCTAAAATGCTGCCTTCATTAGGTTTGGTGTTTGACAGTGCAGATGTGAAACAGACAAAAAGCTAACTATAAACATAAAGAGCGCCCTGGATTCTCCCTTTCAAACACTGACTTTCTTCAGCCAGCCTCTTTCAGCCACTCAAGATTTTTTCAATTACAAATTGGCTCAAATCATTGGAGTATTCATCTCTCACCCAATACTACTCTTTGTTTGGATGCATCCTTTCACACCCACTTCAGTGCTTGTATTGAACTGCATAAGGGAATACTAAATAATTGTAGCCTTCTCTGTCTGCTCATGCTGATTCCCTGCCATTGTTCTCTTCTTATTGTGCTATCACTCAGTGTGTTATCAAATTAAACCAGCATGTATTGGCTTTGGCAGTGCTTTGGAGCACACTTATTAAACTGTCATGCAACCCCAGGCAGCAAGTAAAGTTGCTGTGCTGCATTGCGTGAAAGGGATAGAGCAGAAATTATCCATATTTACAAAGATATGGTACAGTTCTGCTCTCTCCAGCACTCCCGTACTGTAAGCGGCCTAGTAACAACTCAGACACTATTGCACCATAGTGTAAGGGTGCCTGCATCACAGACAGGATTGTTTATATGCAGGAAGAGACACCTTTCTACACAAAAACCTCCCTTTCAGGCATTTTAATTTTTCTATATGTTCTGCAGGTAGGAAAGAGGCAGTAACGAGGAGAAATAAGGATATTTCTCCTCATTATGCCTCATTTGGGATGACATAGCATTTTGGTGCTTTCCCAGGATTACAAGTCTTAGTAAATCTGGGAATGTGCCAGAATTCCTGGGTGGATGCACGGGAACCCATCCCAAGTTGAAATGTATTGTAACGCAAAGCAAGCAGCTGCCTTGTGTTGCATTTCATTCCACAGCCACCAACGGCCATGCAAATCAGGTCATGCATGACTTTCTAAATATTACTGAAACCTCTGTATTGTCCTTGCATGATGGAAGGACAATGCAAAGGCTTCAGAAATATATGCGTTCTTGTCTAAAAACAATTTCAAAATCTCAAGACGTTTCTGGGTGGTCACTGGTTCCCGTCTGTGCCGAAACCAAATCCTCTACTGTCTCCTGTGACTATTTTGAGAAAATAACTATACTACCCCAAGCAACTAATGATCACTACACTTCACAAAAGTGGTTATTACAATGCTGGATAGGCCTGCACCAGTCATTTCAGTGCATTCAAGTATAGGCAGTTCAACAGTGTAATTTTACTTACAGTTTGAAAGTTTTCACATTCAAGAATGTGTGCAGTTAATGCTGAAAATTACTTTACACTTTATACATGGTTTATGGAATTTGCCATTAGTTAGAAGAGAACATGCTAAAGACTGGTGCACACATGTCCAGCAGTATGCAAACCAACTTTGTGAAATGTCACTCTGCTTCCTTGCCTGCAAGAGGGACCATCAATGTTCGTCTGACCCAGTGAGTCTACAACTAAGGCTGGTTTTGTATTTCACCACAGCGGCTTAAAAATAGCATGTTTCCCATCCCCTAAAGAAATGCTGTATGCCGGCAAGTGGCATACAATATAACATAAGGATTTTTTTGCACATATGCATCCTCCTGTACTTTTACATTTGACTAGTTATTTTGGAAGAGCGTTTTTTAATTAACAAAATATTGGGTGCAGAATTAAGCATGTAGAAATAACATGTAGGCCTTAAAACGAGAATGAAAAGCAATTATTTTCCTTTCTGCACTATCTTAGCACATCAAAGGCACGAGGCAACAGTAATTTATAGGCTTTAGTTGAATAATTTGCCATCAAGCACATATTTTACCTGATTTATCATTAGTGACCTAGGTTAAGAATGTATTATGAATAACTGTTAAAACTTGTTTAGTAACTTTAACAATGAATAATGCTATAAAATATATAATGATTTTAACCTTCACAGGTTCATGAGTTCATCTAATGAATAAAATGTTAGTAATATCACAAAATGTGTTTCTTTATGAATAGACTGGATAGAAGAGAGAGTATGGGAAAGGAAATGTGAATTGCAAAAATATATTACACTAACCATGGACTTTTTCTCTCTCGTCTCTTGAAATGGTGAGAACCGGCATCCAGTAGATAGTTTAGTTGCAATGTTAGAACATAGTAAATAAAATGTTTCTTATCTGCTTTGTTAGAGTGAATGGAAGCTGTCCTGTACTCATGAAGACATTGAAATAGTGGTTGAGATAAAGAAATAAGATTCAAGTTTCAAAGTTGTGTGATTATAAAATGTGTGTTCCTAGATTAGAGTGAAAATGCTTTTCATGGATTGTTTTCAGGGGAATGCTATTCAGAGAGTCTTTAGCTTTGAAGCTATAGAGACTTGGGCGCATATTTATACTTTTTTATCGCCGCATTTGCGCCACTTTTTTGACGCAAAAGCAGCGCAAACTAACAACATACAATTGTATTTTGTAAGTTTGCGCCGTTTTTGGGTCAAAAAGCGGCGCAAAAATAGCGCTAAAAAAGTATAAATGTGGGCCTTGGGCTATTCAGCAGCAATTCTCTCCTCCATTCTGATACTCTGTGATTTATCACAGTCGCTCGCGTAGATACTACTCTGACTCACTTTGAGCTGCTTTATGTTTGACTCTTAGGGGCATCTTTATACTTGTTTTGCACCAAATTTGTGTCATTTTTTGTTTACGCAAATTCACTGCAAAACTAACTCCATATTTATACTTTGGCGCTAGACCTGTCTACCGCCAAAGTTACAGAGTTAAAGTAATTTTTTGGACATGGAAACCTACTTTGCGTCAATGAGATGCAAAGTAGGCATTCCTGTGCAAAAAATGACTCTATGGCCCTAGCACCATATTTATCCCCCGTGCTAAATCACACGGGGGAGGAGGTGTCAAATAATGATGCAAAGCTTGCTTTGCACCAATATTTAACGCCTGGTTCAGGGCAGACATTAGGGGACCTGTGGGCCTATTTCCATGGTGGAACACCATGGAATAAGCCCACAGGTGCCCTTCCCAGGCCCCAGGGACACCCTCACCCACACCAGAGGGACAGCGGAGGATGGAGGACCCCATCCCAGGTAAGTATAGGTAAGTACAGGTAAGTATTTTTTTTAAGTGACATTGGGGGCTCTGAAATGGGCTCCCTACATGGCACTGGGTGCAGTGGCCATGCCCAGGGGACCCCAGTCCCCTGTGCTGGCCATTGGGGTGGTGGGCACGACTCCTGTCTTTACTAAGACAGGAGTCATGTAGTATGGATGGTTTTGCATCAGAAAATGATGCTAGGCTGGTTAGAGTAATTTATTTTGACTCTAACCTGCATGACGTCATTTTCTGGTGCAAAACCCCCTTCTTCCATACCACCAGCCCCACCCGCTGTGTTAGTGCAGTTTTGCACCAAAAAGTATAAATCAGGGCCTCAGATTCAAATCTGAGACTTTTGCCTGAAAGTTACCTGCTCTAAACTTTACTAAGTTTCTGAATGCTTTCACATCTTTTATTTATGGACTCTATGTGAGTTCTTCTAGTCAAAGGAATATTCTCTTCATGAAACCATCCTCTAAAATAAATTAGGTAATTTAACTTGTACGGAACACGCTTTATGCATTGTTCTGTTTAATTTGATTTATTGTTATTTGAGAAATTATTTCAAAAAGGTCTGTCAATAAAGTTGAGAAACTAAGAGAATTGAAAATAAAAATACTTATCTTTCTTTAAGCTCTCATCATTAACTCTTAAAGAAATGTTATTCATATACTGAAAATTGTAAAATGTTTTTATTGCAGGTTCTCCCTGCCTCGTGTTACACCCCCAAGGTTCAGTGCCTGGGGTCCAGTAGTAAAGCGGAAAAACTTGGAATTATTTGATATCTGCATTTTCTGCTCTAACAATGGCGTCCCTTACAAGTTGCAGTACACATATCTTGTCCACTCTATGAAATTTCTAGGCACATAGCCATCCAAACAGTATATTGGAATTGGAACATTGCAGAGGAAATCCAAGTCTTGTATCTGGTGCTTATTGATATGTAAACTACATATATCAGTTGGGGCTTGGCATAGTTTGAGCAACTCCAGTGTATTTGACTTCCGTTATATTTTAATCGGAAGGAACAAAGCTTCTCTGACTCACTTGAAGTACATCTCCTCATTAGGAATAGAGCTTCATTCAGATTAACTAGGAAAGATCCAGAACCTAAATTTAAATAAAGAAAACATTTTAAACACACTGGTCAGGTTAAGTATTGACATTTATTAGCAACTAAATATTGCATAACTTATAAAAACAGTATGTGTTTTTAGACAACGTGTAGTATTTGCACTGAAAACCTACCCTCTAACAAAATATAAATCAATATTGTTTTCTTTTACTGAAACCACTGGCTATCAGATAGCATATGATAAATTACTGTTCCATATAAACTTTTTCCTGTTTTAAAAAGTGTGTTTACTATTGTCATCTCAACCCAAACAAACATTTGATATAAAAAAATCATACAGGATGTAACATGAATTATAGTCCAACAACCCACTTCCTGATTCTGGTAACATTTACTAACCACCCTGTTTTATCAGTGGGTTATTATGATATAATTGTAACCTCATGTTACATTATTGAACCACAATAAAATGTTAGCCATTATGTACACACCATGGCCCATATTTATACTTTTTTAGCGATTGTATTTTGTACGTCTGCGCCACTTTTGCGTAAAAAAAATGACTCAGATGCGGCGCTTAATAAGTATAAATATGGGCCTATATGTGAAATGTTTCAAGATTACCAAATATCAAATGTTAATTCAGTTCATTGCCTATACAATTCATTGTAGAAAAAATAATTCATGACAAATGAGAAACTTTTACTATTGCTTAAAAAACATACAATATTAATTTCTTACTAATTTGTGCTTCAGGATGGTTAGTTCATCGAGGTCAATATTTCTATCCGGGGACTCATATCACGGGCTACGCTCATCTATTGTTGATCTTAGAAGATGTCCAATAAATTATGCAAGTGGTGATGTAGTATTTTTGCAAGCACTGTGGCATTAGGAACGTGAGAAATGTACATTACATTTGACCCCCTAAAGTTTTGCAAAACTGAGAATCTGTCAAAAATATTCTAAGGTTTGTCAGCTTTGCAAAATTTCACCTACGGATAAAATCGTCTATTGTTTTCTTTTTCACAACAATTGCAAAACTCCATGAAATTTGCAAAGTATTCATAAAGTTTGTGGCTGGAAATCTCTTCAGCTTCGTGCCCTACTACATAACGTACGACTTCCAAGTTGTTGACTATACGTCTCAGTGTATATGAAATCAAAAAAGGTTACAACACAGTACAAGGCAATATTTACTGGGGCTTTATGATTCCAAATCAATTGCTCTTAAAATTTATATACAGATTATCTGAAGATCCATCCGTCTTTCCTTCATCATCCTTTTTGCTGCCTGTATCTTTACAGTCTGTCTTCACTGCAGAATAGGTTACGAAATTTTCCATCTGCAAAATGCAAATCAAAAGTGACTTTGGGAAGATTAGCCATTACCAGTAAACCACTCAGATATTAAGGACGAACAGCATGCAAATAATTTCCAAAAGGATTTAGCCTGAATGCACTATGAGTATGTTAGCGTGAGCTTAACAGAAAAGAAGAACTTTGTCAAAAGTTTAGTGCCTAAATTATTCAAATAACAGTTTTTGCAGTTGCGTCCAAATTTCCCTAAATGGCATTTCATCATTTCAGATCGGGTTTTGGGAGAGGAGTAGGAAGATTGGTAATCCATGCAAGCTAATCGTTGTCTTCTGTGCTTTTTACTTAGCATAATTTGGATTCGAGTAATAAGTTTTCATTTTCTGTTATACATACGAACTTAAAAATCACGAGAATGAAATTATTGCTTTATAGAAAACTTGAACTACTATAAAACCAAAATCGGGCCTCTTTACAATTATTGCAGCAGATTACACCTGAAAATAAACAAAATTAGTGAGTGGTAAAATAACTGAAAACTCTCCTAGTCATTAGGCAATTAACTTTGATGCTCGTTGATACAATTGATTTACTTTAGAGTTTTGTTTGGTGCTATCATGTAATTTGTGGCCACTTCAGGGCGCTCGAATAAATGCTTCGCATATAGTGGGTTGGTGTAATGAACCATCTGATCACCAAATGCCATTGTGCTTAAAGGAATTGGCGATTCCATAGTTCAACTCAGTATGAACTCTAAAGTTAAATAAATGTAATGCCGAGGGAAGATGAAGATACAGGCGCGCAGCTGGAGTCCAACCGTAACCACGAGTGTGTCTGCCCACCAGGGACCTTTTAATGGTTTCGGGGCCCTTGGCAAAGTGTATTTTGAGGTCCCCTATCAGGAACATTTTTACATTTATGAATTTTATGATCACATTTTAGCTCTTTCTCGCCCACTTTAGCCAGGTCACTGACAGTACACAGGGTCACTGGTCCAAATTCTAAATGTGTTTTTATCTAATGTACAGGGATAGTGACGTGTGTTTTCAATATTGTAGTACAGTAGCAGCTCGATAATATTGGACATAATCTGTGTTACCTCCTCCCATTTCTGGTATTGCAAGTTTTGTTTTGAGCTAAAAGAAAGTTGTTTATTGGTGTTGTATTTTTTATGGTGTTGCACAGTGTTGAAAAACACAAAACATTACGTTTCTCTGCAAAATGTCAATACTAGACTCACATCACCCACATTAAACATAAATTAAAGAAAAATTGTAGTTAAACAATCTGCACACCAGAGCTAGCTCTATTATGGGGCCGCCTAAGAGGCTGGGCCCTGGGCCAGGGCTCACCTTGCCATGCCTTAAAACGCATCTGCTGTCCACCTAGCCTCCTTAGAGTGCCGTGTTTTCCCACCTTTGCTGAAGGTAGCTGTTGGCATCCACAAACAATTTTTTTAGCTGAGAAGATAAAGGGTGGTGTTTGGACTTAGGCTGTCATTTGCTGGGTTCTGTTGTGGCAGTCAGTGTTTTTTAGACAAAGCAGAGGAGTAGTTGAAACAGGATCCCACCCCTACCCCAGGGACATGCCCCCATGTTTTTCACTTTATCTTTATTTGGCACGCAATGGGTGGTTCTACTAATAAAGGACCACATTTGGCACATAGTGTGCAGCCAGATTCCATACTTAGCTGGACCCTTTATCCAGTTGTATTTATGGTTGATGCACAGGCCTTTGAAATTAATTGCTACAGACTGGGCACTGCAAAAGTGTCTTAGGTTTTTGCTTGATTTTACAATGAAATTGTGACTCTTCCCAGTAGCCACTGTGTCACCTTTCACATAATGTACATATGAAAGTTATCAGGTGTAAGAAATTAGGTTATTGGTTGAGAGGGCTGGAAGCTCCATTCAGACAACAACCATAATCCTTGTCAGAGAGGACTACAAAATTCCTAAATTAACCTGTAATTAACCCATGCCAGATGGGTACACAGCAGTCAGGCTTAACTTAGAGGAAATGTGAAAGTACGTATGCAGCATGAAACCATTAATAAAGAGAAAACACAGCAAAAGCCCACACTAATTTAAAAAAAAAACCAGAGTATATATAATAAATAAAATGATAAGAGAACAACACAAATCCAATCGCTACAACCGGGGATATTGATTTTGAAAGATTTTTAGAACCATTATTTCCCAGAAGCAGGAAGCACCACTTGAAGTCATCTGCTCCTGCTAGAACAGGGGAAAGTCACAAAGTCATGCTGACTGAGATGGAGGGTGGGCAAGATACAGGACCAGGTTAGTTACCTTCTCAAGTCTGGTGCGAAGAGTTCTGTTTGTGTTGAAGGAGAAGGCTTTCAGCACGAAGAGTAGTTTGGTCTTCACGGGCGACTGTTGCTGTAGCACAAACAATCTGTCGTGGCTGAAGCCTTACATTGGCTGACTGTCGAGGCAAATGCTATTGGTACAAAGAGTAGCAGATTTTCAGAGCAAACATCCCCATTTGCAGTCAAGAGGAGCCCAAAGGTCAGGGTTTTCAGCTTTTTATTATGGAGAAGCTCTCACTGATGTCAGCCCAGGGGTCCAGGACCTGGGAGTGGCACCTCCTTGGGATCAGGACCCACTTTAGCTGAGGCCAGCAGCAGGGCCCAGGCAGGTCCATTTGCAGCCCGACAGCAGGGTAGTTGCAAGAAGGCTTCTGGAAGCTTGTTGTATCTCTGTAGCTCACACAGGAGGTCAGCCAACTCAACATTGGTGTCACTTTGGGTAGCCTGGGATCAAGGCAAGCAGTTCCAAACGCCCTTCTTCAGACAGCAAGTCAGTCCTTCATGTAGCAGGGCAGACTTTCTTGTGAATCATCCATGGGACCTTGAGTGTCCTGAAGAGTGATTCTAAAAGTTTTCTTTTTATACCTGCTAACAGCCTTTCTGTGGGGGACTTTTTTGGCCTACTCCAAAAACTGGTTCTGGCTAGTTCTTCCCATTCCCTTGGTCCATGCTCCATACTGTCTACGGTGACAAAAGGCAGGGCAGGCCATATGTTAGGTTCCTTTGTGTGAGCAGTAGGCAAACCCCTTGAAGTGTAAGTGAGATGGGGTACAGCCTCTCCCCAGCCATCCTGTCAGGATGCCCTACCCTGTAAAAAACCTAACACCACTTTGTCTCACTGTTAGAAAGCATTACACATACCCCAACATCAGAGCCATTCACAGTCACGTGACACAACAAACTTGTAGAAAGGCACAGTTGGTTAGGGCAAGAAAATGCACAACTTTCTAAAAGTGGCATTTTCAGAACTGTAACATAAAATCTGAATTCACCATTAAAGACGATTTAAGGTTACAATTATTTTCAGTGTAAACAGCATATCTCTAACTGTTTCCAGTGTGGTGTAGTACTTATTGAATGCAATAAAGTAACCAAGGGTAAGTCAATGGGAGAGATAGGCCTTACACCAACTTTTGGAGTTTTTAACAGCCAGGACATGTAAAACGTAAATACACACACATCTTGCTTTTTAAATACTATGCAATCCTCCCTCCGAGCCCTTACAGCCTACCATATGAAAGACTTATAGGGAAGGTTAAAAGAGAAGGTCTAGGCCTGACAAAACATTTTTTTACCAGGTTGAAATGGAAATTTAAAACTGCCCAACTGGCTGCTTTGGCAGACCTGAGACGTATTTTAAAGGCTAGCTTAGTAGGTAGCCAATGAGTGCTACTGTCTATTAGTAACATTTATTTTGAAGGCCCTGGGTACATGTAGTACCATATACTAGGGACTTACAAATAAATGAAATGTTCAGAAGAAATACTTGCATGATGACAATCTTCGATGGGCATAGATTTAAGGTTAACCATGCCTTCTTTCTCAGAAGAATGTTTTCCTAGAAGCTCAAGACAAAACCCTGCTTGGCATCCTCCTTCCTTTCTAAGCTCCCACACTCACTGACACTGACACTGACACTGCCATCTACTTTATTATCACAGAGCCCACAAACATATCACTGCCTCTGGTCAGTCTCCTGACTAATCCTTAACTCTACAGATAGCCACTGAAAGTTAAGTAAGAGGCCTTTGTGAAATTTTGCATCTTTAAGTTGAAGATCAATTTGTTTGCTTGATTTTTCAGGGAGGCCCATGTAGATTTCTTTGCAATACACAAAAACACAATTTCCCACCTCTTTTTAATTATACACTCTAGCATGCCTGAAGGAGTGATAGTATTTTCCACAGCAAGGGATAGAATAGTTGGTAAGCAGTACCTGTTAAAACTGTATTCACTTGAGGCTTGAGAAAGAAAGATAGCTTCAAAAGTCATCTTTAGATTGTTGACATTTCTTTCACTCATTTTTGTTTAATGTAAAACAACATTTTGTTGCAATGTTGAAAATCATTCAAACAATATAAAACAATTTACACATTCATAATATAAACATGAATAGTGTATTGTGGTGTACCCAATATGCTGGGCCACTGGCCTAGAATGAATTTCTCAGTGTTGGTTAGCACTGGAACTTTGTTTTTACATCCATTCAAGCAAGTATAGTTTTCTTTTATACATACATAACAAGCATTTGGTAAGGCTAATAGGTGTTTCCCCCGTGACCAGAGTGAATAACATCCACAGAGTGTGACACTCCATTAATGGAACATCTGCACTTCAAGTTGGAATCTCTGAAACTTCACCCTGAATGGAACACTCTCTCTCCGACCACCTGGACAGTGAGCCACCTTCACCAGCCTCATTACTGATTTTATCACCCCTTCACCATCGACTCCAGAGACAACATACTCCTTTGCAACCTCAACTTCCACCTGTAATACAGAACTGACCCTTGCTCCACAGAGTTCCACGAAAGCCTGCACAACATTGAATTTACCCATGTCATCAGAGGACCAACAAAACATTACAAGACAAAAACTGGACCCCATTTTCACCACCAGCAACAGAATGAAATGCAATGTCACTTTGACACTCACATGCACAAACCAAGGCATCATCCACTTCCACATCAACACACTGCAACCCAACACACCCAATACCATGAGGCTATCAAGCCTCAGCGGTGGCAAAATCTCATTAACGGACTGGATCAACATCCTCAGCACTGATCAACCCAATTCCACGGACAACCTCAATGAGGACATCACCACCTTCAACAATGGGTCAAGAACTGTGCAGACTCACTCGCACCCATCAAACCCAACAAGCAAAGAAGATTCAACAAGCAGGCCAGCTGGTAGGCAGAGAACATCTGAGATGCTAACTGACAATGCAAACAGCTAGAGAGTGAATTGCAAAACCCTGATAGAACCACCTACAAGGTTGCACACAGATAATACTGTTAGCAACTGAGAGGCCCTAAGAATAGAGCTAGCTGAATGCATCAAAGGGAGCTCCATCAGCCGCAAGTAGATCTTCTCAAGGGTCAAAGACTTCACCACACCCTCACCCTCTGTCAACAGCATCACCCCCTCCCAAGATCTCTGCAACAACTTGTCAAACTTCTTCCACAGAAAAATCGCAAACATCTACAGCAATTGTGCACACCAGCCAAACCCCAGGGATCTTCTCACCAACCTACCCATCACAAACCAAGATTGCTACCTGACTGAATAGACAAATCTCACCAACGATGACACAGCGACAATCATGCGGACCATCCACTCAGGGGTGCCATTGGATCCATGTCCCCACCACATCCACAACATTGGACCATCACCAATTTTCACCGCCCATACCTGCATCATCAACACCTTCATTACATTGACCACATTTCCAGAAGACTGACAGCATGTGGTGTCAATGGCCTCCTCAAGATGTCATCAGTTGACCCGAACCAACACAGCAACTTCCAACAGATTTCCCTGCTCCCCTCTCCAGCCAAAGTGCTAGAGAAGGCCATCAACCAGGAGCTCACAACCCACCTCAAACTATACCACTGACTGCACAACACTCAATCAGGGTTCAGAAACAACCTCAACATCGAAACAGAACTCATCACAGCCACTGATGACATCAGGACAATCCTGGACTGAGAAGAAACAGTGGCCCTTATCTTGCTCGACCTCTTCGTGACATTCAGCACAGCATCCCATAACACACTTGTTAGAAAACTCCAAGAGACCAGCATCGATGGACTTGCACTCACATGGATCTGTTCCTTCCCACACAGGAAGAACCCGAAAAATCAGACTGCCACCCTTCACATTGGAGACCAAGACTGTGATCTGAGTGAAGGGGGTTACTCAAGGATCGTCGGTCAGCCCCAACCTTTTCAACAACACCATTTTCCAGCATCATCCAATCCCAGGGTATCAATATCATCTTCTATGCCCATGATTCAGAATTCGTCCCCTCACTGACAACACAGCCACCACCAGAACCAACTTTACGTACTGCATGACTGAGGTAATAGAATGGATGAGTACCAATGCTTGAAGTTCTAATCTGACAATTTAGAAGTAATGGCCTTTGAAAACAAGACCTCTGCATGGGACTTCACCTGGTGGCTGACGTAGCTAGGACCAACACTCACTGACCATGCCAGGAATCTAGGGATTATCCTGGATAACAAGCTCAACATGAGAGCACAAGCCAACACAGTAATCAGCGCCTGCTTCCAAGTACTATGTATTCTATGAAAAAATCTTCAAGAGGCTGCCACAGAACACCAGATGTACCAACACTCAAGCACTCATCACTATCAGGTTAGATGACAACTCTCTGCGTCAGAAACTTTAAGCAGCTCCTAGACAGACTCCAGACCATCCAAAATGCTGCTGCAAGACTCATTATCGTCCTCCCCCACTGAACCCACCTCAGAGAACTTGACTAGATCCCACATTGACTAACGCAGCCAATTCAAACTCCTCATGCATGCATACAAAGCCTTACACAACAGCGGTCCACCATACCTCAACAACAGCACACAGTTTCACCAGCCTCATAGACACCTATGTTCTGCCTCTTTCACACACATCCACCACACTCATAAGAGCAGAACAGGGGGTTGTTAGTTCTCATACATTGCATCTAAAACATGGAATGACTTCCCACCATACATTAGAGCCTACTCCTGACTTCTTGAGCTCCGCAGGAAGCTGAAGACTTGGGTCTTCGAACTACTCTAAGGAGACACTTACCTACACGCCTGCTCACAGGTGATTAGTGTGCTATACAAGTAGACATGACATAACATTGGATGTGCAAATGCTTGTTTTCCTTCTGAGATGACCAGAAAAACACAAATGAGGCAAGTATCTTGAACAGCCACCCAGTAAGATGCAGAAGTATGAACACTGGGAGTCTCCTGCAAGTGAGGCATGCCGACAATCTGAGATCCTCCTTTCTAATGGAATACTTAACCCCTTCTGTGCCCAGGACGTAATGGTTACGTCCTGAGGCACAGTGCTGCTGTGCCCAGGACGTAACCATTACGTCCTGTGCACAGAGCCCAGAGGGAGCGCTCTCGCTCCCTCTGGGGGTTCCCCCCCACCCCCCCAAGTCAGGGATGGAAGGGGAAGCCCTTCCCCTCCCACCCCCGACCCCCCCAACCCCCCCTGTGACGTCAGCGCGCCCTGATTAGTCACAGGGTCTCCCCCATCGCGCTGGAAGCAGAGCTTCCAGCGCGATTGAAAAAATAAATGCTTTTGCATTTTTTTTTCAATCCCATGGGGGAGGCCCGAGAGGCTTCAAAGGGAAGGAAATGTATTTCCTTCCCTTTGAAGTCTCTCACAGGTTTCAAAAGCCGGATTGCTTGCAATCCGGCTTTTGAAACCCCACTAGACACCAGGGATTTTTTTTTTTTTCCTTGAAATTGGCAAAAGGGAGCGACCCCTTGGGCAAGGGTCGCTCCCAGGGGGGCATTTTTTTAGGAAGGCCTTTTCTGCCCCCCCTGGGGGCAGAAACCTCTAGGCACCAGGGACCTTTTTTTTTTTTTTTTTTTTTTTTGTGATGATTTCTTTTTTTTTTAGGTGGGGAGCGATCCCTTAGGCAAGGGTCGCTCCCCTACGGGGCAATATATATTTAGGCCATTTCTGCCCCCTTGGGGGCAGATTGGCCTATTTTGATAAGGCCAATCTGCCCCCAAGGGGGGCAGAAACCATTAGACACCAGGGAGTTTGTTTTTGCGCGCGAATGTCACGCAACAAAGCGACCCCTTTGGCAAGGGTCGCTCCCAGGGGGGGCAATTTTTTGGGAAGGGCCTTTTCTGCCCCCCCTGGGGACAGATCGGCCTATTATTAGGCCGATCTGCCCCCAGGGGGGGCAGAAACCTCTAGGCACCAGGGATCTTTTTTTTGTTTTTTTTTTTTTGTTATGTTTTCTTTTTTTTTTAGGTGGGGAGCGACCCCTTAGGCAAGGGTCGCTCCCCTAGGGGGCAAATTATATTTAGGCCATTTCTGCCCCCTTGGGGGCAGATTGGCCTATTTTGATGAGGCCAATCTGCCCCCAAGGGGGGCAGAAACCATTAGACACCAGGGAGTTTTTTTTTTTTGCGTGAATTTCACCCAAGGGGAGCAACCCCTTAGGCAAGGGTCGCTCCCTGGGGGGGGGGGGATTATTTTAGGCCATTTCTGCCCCCCTGGGGGGGGTAGATCAGCCTATTTTGATTAGGCTGATCTGCCCCCAAGGGGGGCAGAAACCACTAGGCACCAGGGATTTTTTTGTTTTTCTGTTTTACAGATGGGGAGCGACCCCCTTGGACAAGGGTCGCTCCCCTGGAGGGGCAAAATGTATTTAGGCCATTTCTGCCCGCTTTGGGGGCAGATCGGCCGATTTTAGGTCAATCTGCCCCCAAGAGGGGCAGAAACCACTAGGCACCAGGGATCTTTTTTTTGCGCCGTCACACAAGGGGAGTGACCTTGTAGTCAAGGGGTCGCTCCCCGGGGGGGGGGTAGGGGTGGGGGGGGCAAAATTATTTTAGGCCATCTCTGCCCCCCCAGATCGGCCTATTGGTATTAGGCCGGTCTACCCCCAGGGGGGGCAGAAAACCGCTAGGCGCCAGGGCACATTTTTTTTTTGTGTTTTTTTTATTGGTTTGGTGTTTTTTTTTAGAGAAGGGGAGCGACCCATCAGGCAAGGGTCGCTCCCCTGTGGGGCAAATTGTGTTTAGCCCATTTCTGCCCCCCTTGGGGGCAGATTGGTCGATTTTAGGTCAATCTGCCCCAAGGGGGCAGAAACCACTAGGCACCGGGGATTTGTTTTTTGGCGCCAATGTCACGCAGGGGGAGCGACCCCGTAGGCAATGGTCGCTCCGGGGGGGGGGGGGGGGGTTCAGGGAGCAAATTAATTTTAGGCCCTTTCTGCCCCCCCCTGGGGGCAGAAACCTCTTGTTGCCAGGGCAAATTTTTTTTTTTTTTTTGTTTGTTTGTTTTTTTTTTAGAGATGGGGAGCGACCCATCAGGCAAGGGTCGCTCCCCTGGGGGGCAAATTGTGTTTAGACCATTTCTGCCCCCCTTGGGGGCAGATTGGTAGATTTTCGGTCAATCTGCCCCAAGGGGGCAGAAACCACTAGGCACCGGGGATTTGTTTTTTGGCGCCAATGTCACGCAGGGGGAGCGACCTCGTAGGCAAGGGTCGCTCCGGGGGGGGGGGGGGGGTGTTCGGGGGGCAAATTTATTTTAGGCCATTTCTGCCCCCCAGGGGGGGCAGAAACCTCTTGTTGCCAGGGCAAATTTTTTTTTTGTGTTTTTTTTTTGTTTGTTTGTTTTTTTTTAGAGATGGGGGAGCGACCCATCAGGCAAGGGTCGCTCCCCTGGGGGGCAAATTGTGTTTAGAGACCATTTCTGCCCCCCTTGGGGGCAGATTGGTAGATTTTAGGTCAATCTGCCCCAAGGGGGGCAGAAACCACTAGGCACCCGGGGATTTGTTTTTTGGCGCCAATGTCACGCAGGGGGAGCGACCCCGTAGGCAAGGGTCCCTCCGGGGGGGGGGGGGAGTGGGTGTTCGGGGACAAATTTATTTTAGGCCATTTCTGCCACCCCTGGGGGCAGATCGGCCTATTATTAGGGCCGATCTGCCCCCAGGGGGGGCAGAAACCTCTTGTAGCCAGGGCAAATATTTTTTTTGTGTTTTTGTTTTTGTTTGTTTTTTTTTTTTTTAGAGATGGGGAGCGACCCATCAGGGCAAGGGTCGCTCCCCTGGGGGGCAAATTGTGTTTAGACCATTTCTGCCCCCCTTGGGGGCAGATTGGTAGATTTTAGGTCAATCTGCCCCAAGGGGGCAGAAAACCACTAGGCACCGGGGATTTGTTTTTTGGCGCCAATGTCACGCAGGGGGAGCGACCCCGTAGGCAAGGGTCGCTCCGGGGGGGGGGGGGGGGGTGTTCGGGGGGGCAAATTTATTTTAGGCCATTTGTGCCCCCCCTGGGGGCAGAAACCTCTTGTTGCCGAGGGCAATTTTTTTTTTTGTGTTTTTTTTTTTTGTTTGTTTGTTTTTTTTTAGAGATGGGGAGCGACCCATCAGGCAAGGGTCGCTCCCCTGGGGGGCAAATTGTGTTTAGACCATTTCTGCCCCCCTTGGGGGCAGATTGGTAGATTTTAGGTCAATGTGCCCCAAGGGGGCAGAAACCACTAGGCACCGGGGATTTGTTTGTTTGGGCGGCAATGTCACGCAGGGGGAGCGACCCCGTAGGCAAGGGTCCCTCCGGGGGGGGGGAGTGGGTGTTCGGGGGGCAAATTTATTTTAGGCCATTTCTGCCCCCCCTGGGGCAGATCGGCCTATTATTAGGCCGATCTGCCCCCAGGGGGGGCAGAAACCTCTTGTTGCCAGGGCAAATTTTTTTTTTGTGTTTTTGTGTTTGTTTGTTTGGTTATTTTTTAGAGATGGGGAGCGACCCATCAGGCAAGGGTCGCTCCCCTGGGGGCAAATTGTGTTTAGACCATTTCTGCCCCCCTTGGGGGCAGATTGGTAGATTTTAGGTCAATCTGCCCCAAGGGGGCAGAAACCACTAGGTCACCGGGGATTTGTTTTTTGGCGCCAATGTCACGCAGGGGGAGCGACCCCGTAGGCAAGAGTCCCTCCGGGGGGGGGAGGTGTGGTGGTCGGGGGGCAAATTTATTTTAGGCCATTTCTGCCCCCCCTGGGGGCAGATCGGCCTATTATTAGGCCGATCTGCCCCAGGGGGGGCAGAAACCTCTTGTAGCCAGGGCAAATTTTTTTTTTTGTGTTTTTGTTTTTGTTTGTTTGGTTTTTTTTAGAGATGGGGAGCGACCCATCAGGCAAGGGTCGCTCCCCTGGGGGGCAAATTGTGTTTAGACCATTTCTGCCCCCCTTGGGGGCAGATTGGTAGATTTTTAGGTCAATCTGCCCCAAGGGGGCAGAAACCACTAGGCACCGGGGATTTGTTTTTTGGCGCCAATGTCACGCAGGGGGAGCGACCCCGTAGGCAAGGGTCCCTCCGGGGGGGGGGGGAGTGGGTGATCGGGGGGGCAAATTTATTTTAGGCCATTTCTGCCCCCCATGGGGGCAGATCGGCTTATTATTAGGCCGATCTGCCCCCAGGGGGGGCAGAAACCTCTTGTTGCCAGGGCAAATTTTTTTTTTGAGTTTTTTTTTTTTGTTTGTTTGTTTTTTTTTTAGAGATGGGGAGCGACCCATCAGGCAAGGGACGCTCCCCTGGGGGCAAATTGTGTTTAGACTATTTCTGCCCCCCTTGGGGGGAGATTGGTAGATTTTAGGTCAATCTGCCCCAAGGGGGCAGAAACCACTAGGCACCGGGGATTTGTTTTTTTGGCGCCAATGTCACGTAGGGGGAGCGACCCCGTAGGCAAGGGTCGCTCCGGGGGGGGGGGGGGTGTTCGGGGGGCAAATTTATTTTAACCTCTTGTTGCCAGGGCAATTTTTTTTTTTGTGTTTTTTTTTTTGTTTGTTTGGTTTTTTTTAGAGATGGGGAGCGACCCATCAGGCAAGGGTCGCTCCCCTGGGGGGCAAATTGTGTTTAGACCATTTCTGCCCTCCTTGGGGGCAGATTGGTAGATTTTAGGTCAATCTGCCCCAAGGGGGCAGAAACCACTAGGCACCGGGGATTTGTTTTTTGGCGCCAATGTCACGCAGGGGAGCGACCCCGTAGGCAAGGGGTCCCTCCGGGGGGGGGGAGTGGGTGATCGGGGGCAAATTTATTTTAGGCCATTTCTGCCCCCCCTGGGGGCAGATCGGCCTATTATTAGGCCGATCTGCCCCAGGGGGGGCAGAAACCTCTTGTTGCCAGGGCAAATTTTTTTTTTGTGTTTTTGTTTTTGTTTGTTTGGTTTTTTTTTAGAGATGGGGAGCGACCCATCAGGCAAGGGTCGCTCCCCTGGGAGGCAAATTGTGTTTAGACCATTTCTGCCCCCCTTGGGGGCAGATTGGTAGATTTTTAGGTCAATCTGCCCCAAGGGGGCAGAAACCACTAGGCACCGGGGATTTGTTTTTTGGCGCCAATGTCACGCAGGGGAGCGACCCCGTAGGCAAGGGTCCCTCCGGGGGGGGGGAGTGGGTGTTCGGGGGGGCAATTTATTTTAGGCCATTTCTGCCCCCCCTGGGGGCAGATCGGCCTATTATTAGGCCGATCTGCCCCCAGGGGGGGCAGAAACCTCTTGTTGCCAGGGCAATTTTTTTTTTTTTGTTTTTCTTTTTGTTTGTTTGGTTTTTTTTTAGAGATGGTGAGCGACCCATCAGGCAAGGGTCGCTCCCCTGGGGGGCAAATTGTGTTTAGACCATTTCTGCCCCCCTTGGGGGCAGATTGGTAGATTTTAGGTCAATCTGCCCAAAGGGGGCAAGAAACCACTAGGCACCGGGGATTGTTGTTTTTGGCGCCAATGTCACGCAGGGGGAGCGACCCCGTAGGCAAGAGTCCCTCCGGGGGGGGGGGGAGTGGGTGTTCGGGGGGCAAATTTATTTTAGGCCATTTTCTGCCCCCCCTGGGGGCAGATCGGCCTATTATTAGGCCGATCTGCCCCCAGGGGGGGCAGAAACCTCTTGTAGCCAGGGCAAATTTTTTTTTTGTGTTTTTGTTTTTGTTTGTTTGGTTTTTTTTAGAGATGGGGAGCGACCCATCAGGCAAGGGTCGCTCCCCTGGGGGGCAAATTGTTGTTTAGACCATTTCTGCCCCCCTGTGGGGGCAGATTGGTAGATTTTAGGTCAATCTGCCCCAAGGGGGCAGAAACCACTAGGCACCGGGGATTTGTTTTGTTGGCGCCAATGTCACGCAGGGGGAGCGACCCCCGTAGGCAAGGGTCCCTCCGGGGGGGGGGAGTGGGTGATCGGGGGCAAATTTATTTTAGGCCATTTCTGCCCCCCCTGGGGGGCAGATCGGCCTATTATTAGGCCGATCTGCCCCCAGGGGGGGCAGAAAACCTCTTGTTGCCAGGGCAAAATTTTTTTTTGTGTTTTTGTTTTTGTTTGTTTGGTTTTTTTTAGAGATGGGGAGCGACCCATCAGGCAAGGGTCGCTCCCCTGGGAGGCAAATTGTGTTTAGACTCATTTCTGCCCCCCTTGGGGGCAGATTGGTAGATTTTTAGGTCAATCTGCCCCAAGGGGGGCAGAAACCACTAGGCACCGGGGATTTGTTTTTTGGCGCCAATGTCACGCAGGGGGAGCGACCCCGTTAGGCAAGGGTCCCTCCGGGGGGGGGGAGTGGGTAAGTTCGGGGGGGCAAATTTATTTTAGGCCATTTCTGCCCCCCCTGGGGGCAGACTCGGCCTATTATTAGGCCGATTCTGCCCCCAGAGGGGGAGGCAGAAACCTCTTGTTGCCAGGGCAATTTTTTTTTTTTGTGTTTTTCTTTTTGTTTGTTTGGTTTTTTTTAGAGATGGGGAGCGACCCATCAGGCAAGGGTCGCTCCCCTGGGGGGGCAAATTGTGTTTAGACCATTTCTGCCCCCCTTGGGGGCAGATTGGTAGATTATTTAGGTCAAGTCTTCCCCAAGGGGGCAGAAAACCACTAGGCACCGGGATTTGTTTTTTGGCGCCTCATGTCACGCAGGGGGAGCAGAGACCCCGTAGGCAAGAGTCCCTCCGGGGGGGGGTGGAGTGGGTGTTCGGGGGGCAAATTTATTTTAGGCTCATTTCTGCCCCCCCCTGGGGGCAGATCTGGCCTATTATTAGGCCGATCTGCCCCCCAGGGGGGGGCAGAAAACCTCTTGTAGCCAGGGCCAAGTTTTTTTTTTGTGTTT